>NC_083107.1:32075048-32675048 GCF_949774975.1 Lagenorhynchus albirostris | reverse complement strand
ATTTTCCCACCAGCCTACCATTGCCAATGTTGTTTTCATTATAGGCTCATTCATTAAATGTGTGCGTTACCTCATGAAGTTTGCCTTTACCATAAACTGGTGAGATATGTCATTGTCACTGATAAACTGTCAAGGGGAGGCTTACTGAAACCCTCCAGATCCCATATCCATGCCTGGCATTTGTTTTCAAAATTCTTATCCAGGGTATAAAGAGATAGTCTCAATGGAAAGGCTAAATAATTTTGTTGAAATACCCGCAGTTAACTAACCCTGACCAGTGACTTTTGTTTGAAACATATTTATGCTTATTTAATACATGTTAACTCTTTCAGGTTACGAATTTGGTTTCAGTTTTCTGGTTGTGTTTTTAACCAGTTTGATGAATGTGTGGTGATTAATGGAGATGGGATGTAGGGAAAGAAACAAGGAAAACAGAGACCATGTTTGTTTTGGCTTTGACAGCCCTATTGTTCAACCGTCCAGACATCCATCTCTTGACTCCAGGATGGTGTTTGGGGTCTCCCTGCAACCTACCTTGGGTCCACATGTCCCTGTATTTCACAAAAGCATGAGGTAGGCTGAGCAGATGCAGAACTGTACGCTGATGACCAGTGTCCTGGTGACACATGGCAGGGCCCAGCCTCCCACCGTTGGACTGGGATCTCCACTCTCATCTGGTCCAGCCAGGACTGTTCCTCCTGTTTGTGATTTACCAGTCGTGGGAAAACTCCAGTGCTATCCCTTCAGTGTAATTCTTCAAGGAGACGTCTCTGACGGTGGAGAAATATATGTTGCCTTTTATGAATAAACAAACAGAAGAGACCAGTCCCCGGTCCTGTAGGATGTCAGCAAAGGCTTTTGGTGGAAAGGATTTATAATAAGCTGGCGGGAAAATACACGGGGCTGTTAGTTTGAGTCCTGGCCCTGGATATTCTTCTCAGCTCCTATTCCAAGTAGGTAGCAGGTCTTTCTGCTCCACTGACAGGGGCCAGGGAGAGTGGGGTTGGGATTTGTGTTGGTAGCAGAGAGCAGAAGTTGCTTTAAGAAAACTCCCTTCCGATCTTTGGTTTTTTTTTTGTTGTTGTTGTTTTCTTGCGGTACGCGGGCCTCCCACCTCTGCGGCCTCTCCCGTTGCGGAGCACAGGCTCCGGACGTGCAGGCTCAGCGGCCGTGGCTCACGGGCCTAGCCGCTACGCGGCATGTGGGATCTTCCTGGACCGGGGCACGAACCCATGTACCCTGCATCGGCAGGCAGACTCTCAACCACTGTGCCACCAGGGAAGCCCGCTTCTAGTTGATTTTAAATATTCCATTTATTGTTAGTTGCAAAATCTAATAGAGTTGGGTGTGTATCTGGACTCCACCACTGTGAGATATGTGATCTTGGGCAAGCTATCTGATCTCTGTCTCCTTCTATGCAATGGGAATATCCCTCACTTCATAAAGATGTGGTGAGGATGTAAGTGGCTTAGTGCAATGCCTGGAACAGAGTAAGCTTTAGGTTAATATTAATTATCAGTAATAACAGTGACATTCTTCTTATTATTAAACAAAGGAACGAGAGTAGGTATTCCTGTAGGTCCCTTTCAGTGTTAAAATGCTATGGATTTATGTTCCAGACTAAACTGACTTAAGATTTGAGAAAATTTAAATAAGATCATTTTTTGAGGGGAATTAGCCCACTCCAAGTAGACTGAACTTAAAAAAAATTCTCTGACATTGATTTTTGGATATGCATAAAGCAAATTTCAAGCCATTGTTCAAAACCAGTTTCAAAGATTACCATTGAATGCCACGTCACAAAGACGTATCTCATGAAAATAAAATACAGACCACTTATTAAAAACTGCCCTTAAGCAAATAGTCATACTTTAAAAAATTAATCCTATTTCCAAAGTCATGCCTTTACCTTTGGGTTTTAGTTTGACTTAATGACATAGACATAACCCTGTATACTCTTTACTAATGTGTCTCTTTAACCATTGACTTGTCTTTGGTATCCATGAGAGCCCAGTTGGGAAAATCAACTTGGAAGATTCTAGGGAAAGGGAAAATATGAAAGGAAAAGTATACACACACTCACAGGCACACACAATTTTTGGAAGCTGGACTCATACACAGGGAAGGCCTCTGAGCTTCCTTGAACCCCAGTCAGAACAACTCCAGCCCAGGGTTCACAGTATCTTGTGCAGTGTTGCTGAGCTGCTTACGACTTGCTTTAAGACTCTAACAAAAGTCTAGGCAACTTGCTGTTGGAGTTTCTCAAAGCCACAGCCATTCTTTCTTGCTTTTAATGAAATTCCTTTCTATTTCTCCAGGTATGACTCCCCTCGGACCAGCAGGGCATATTTTCTCCTTGAGTTAGGACAGCTTATGACAAATAATGATGAGGAATCAATAGACAGCAGGGAAATATTGGGTGAGAAGCTGAATGAATCTCTGAGATAAATTATTGACCATAGGCATGGCTAGTTCTCCTTTCACTTATATGTTCCTATGCCATCTCACTAACAACCTGAAAGAAAATCAAATATTTTGTTTGGGGGCTTCACTAATATCAGCAACTTTTACTATCTTAATGGCATTTTTATTGATCTCAGCTTTAATGGGAGCTGTATATATTTGATGTTGGTCATTTAAAGTAGAGGTGAGTAATAGACTTCCCCACTGAGGATCATAAAGCAGCTCCTTGTCTGGCAAGTACGGGAAGCAAATAGAAGACAGCATTTAATCTACTGTTCTACCGCAGTTATCAGGGACTGAGATGAAAAAAAAAATTAAAATGTAAAGGTTGGAGCTTCCCCACCCCCATGGTGGCCCCCCTTCCTGTTGCCTCCCCCCCTTCACCCTTTCCCATGCTGACTGCTAGGCACACTGGTCATCAGCAGGCGAACAACAAAAGGCCATTGGCGCAGTGACCTTGGCTGTGGCATCACGCACTGGAGGAAAGAAATGAAGCCATTAGACTGAGGCAGGAGAACAGGTTATAAATCAAGCCATTTCCAATAAGCTGCCGTAATGGCCATCCATCATTGCCAGCTCGGCACACAGCAGACCATGGAGACACTGGAGCTGCTAAAGCTGAGACATAAACAATAATAATCCGGGCTTGATATTTCAGCCCTTCAGGAAATTTAGGGACATTTGCTTTTCTTTTGTTTGTCAGAGGTGATATTTAAAGCATAAGATGTAATAAATAGAGGAGCGGTGACACGATGGGACAGTTTACAAGCATTGCATTCTGGGTGTGATTAAAGGGAGAATCAAAAGTTGAATTCCAAAAGCAGCCACTGCTTCTGGAATAAAAGAGCAGACCCCAAACAAATAAACAAAACATCACACTCTTCATAGAATGACAGCTAGGTGTTTTTGGAATAGGTTGATAGGTCTCATTGCTTTGAGAATTAGAGCATTTTCTGTTACTGGGGTAAAACACAGTGACCCTGGATCATGATTTTGCTTGCAGAAGAAAGAGAGAAAACTGGACAAGTGACTCAAATTCGTATTCGTAACCAGGTTACAAGTGGTTAATTGGAGTTAGGCATGTAGAAGTTGTGCTTTTTAATAACATCATATCGTGCACTTCCAGTGGACAATCCACGATGGCATACGACCTTATGGCAAATATTTCAAAACAATGTTGTCAACATTTTAAGTGCACTCAAGATTGTTTACTGTGGCTTTGGGGAAAAAATGCCAAGCAAAGAACTAGCTGTTCTACTATGTCTGGGTTTTTCTGAAAGTCTTTAAAATGATTTCCTTATGTTATTAGGATTTTATTTCAAAGCTGTGCCCATCAGATATGGCCATCCAGCATGTTTTTCCAGATTTCTCATTTCTACTCTACAGTGCTTGCCCATCTCGATCTTGATTTGATTATGCAAAATCTCCAGTCCATATTTTTTATGTTATATGATATTCTCTACTACAAATGATAATGTCAGTTTTCAAAAATATATTTCCAGTCATTAAAAGTAGATAAAGGGGTTGGATGGTCTTAAAATTCACAAGATGACCTTTATGAATTATGATGCTATTTCAAACCACTTGGTAATGTATTGGAGTAAACCTGTCTCGTACCAAAATCCAAGAGCAGCTAAAGTAAGCATAACTGAGAGGCATGTTGTGACAATAGCACAATGTTCCAAAGAGCAATTTTTGGAAATAACATGGAGAAACTGCAACTTTCCTATCAAATCGGTCATTGTACTTTTAAATCTCCCAAAGTATGCAAGTCTTATAGGGTGTTTGCACAATAGCTATAATGCAAATACAAGAAGAAAGTTAAGGTCCAATCAAATAGTGTAGTAACTGAGGCAGAAATATGTGCTATATGGAAATGGCAATGCATTTCAACAGAAATAAATCGGTTACAGCCAATTAAGGAGATTCAGTCTCATTTACTCTCTTTTCAGCCTAAACTTAAGAGCCATAAAAAAGCAAAATGTACACCTAGATCCTTATATACTTTGGTGAGTCACTGGTTTCAAAATAGAATGTTTTAATTATATTTTCAGAACTTAGTAGGGGAAGGTGATGTGTTCTACAACAGATCAATGTTGACAATAACGATTTTTCTTTCTGGCTGAAAAATAGGACTGCCGATTGCATGTTTGGGAACTGATTAAAATAGCAGCAAGATGCTTAATCAGATACATTTAAAGGTGTGGCATGTTTTGCTTCCAAGTATGCCTGGGACATTTGTCCATAATGAGTCCGTCTTTTCTGAAAATTTTTTAGAAAATATTTTTCTTAAAAGGAAAGATGTCTTTTGACTTCTTTCGCATGAAGGCAGAATCTGTGCCTGCTACTAGAAAGGGGAACTGAAGATGGATTTCTTTCCCTTGTTTTTGTGGCATCCTATCAAATTTGCCCCCTCAGTTAAATGGGGAAGTCTAAGGGAGATTGTCCCAGACTTCTCAGGAAAGTCAGCATAAATTTTTAATGGTTTGTCTAAATATTCCTATAATTAAGCATCTGATGATGTTTTAATACAAATGAAATAGATTTGTTTTCTCATGAGCTGCTATTAGTCCTTTATAATAAATATTTATGTGTTTATAAATAAAATATTAATTGCCTGAAATGACATTTTAATGTGGTCCTAACCAACAGTGAAATGCTGCATAGCATGATGCTGCCTCACAAAATGTTTTGGAAGTTCTGACACTGCATCAGTACCACCGAGGTGGCCTATGGAACTGGAGTGGCCGTGGGAGGATTGCAGAGGCTACTCCTGGATAGAAGCAAAGACCCCCAGATGTTAGGATTGTTGGAAACACCAAGCCATTGACCAACTCAATGGTTTCCCTCCTTTCCTGCTACATAGACTGTCTACTAGAAACAGGAGCATCTCAAACATTACTAAAGCTTTACACGATGGAAGATTACATTTTTCCCTCTCAGGCGCTTGTTCCAAGGCCACCATTCTCTCTTTTCTCTGGCCCTCTAGGTGTGAGACCTTTCAGAAGGAAAAGGACAAGGCTTGACTGATATCCAGGCTGCTCACAGCTTGTGTAACTAGCTGTCCTAGGCCAAGGCCAGGTTGGATTACAAAATGGTGATAAGGAGACAGGAAGAAAAGACTGTAAACAGCCTCTACTAAGTTTTGATCTGGATAAGAAAGGAAAAAAAAAATAAGTTAATGATAGCCTGTCTGAATTTTTTCTTTTTAGACTGAGTATCTGTCTATTATCCACCTGCCCAGGAGCAAATGGAACCTCGATGGGCCTCAAAATCTCCATCTGTGAACTAGGAAAATGAATGTATGCTATTTACATATTTTTTTAGGGACACTAGTGAGGGCAACAGTTTATTTTTATTTATTCATTAATTGATGCAATTCATAAACTTCTACCATCTGCTACAAAGATTCAATTAACTAATTGTCATATCTCAGTTTACAAGTATAATATATTATAGAAGTGCTAACATGGAAGGGGCAGCTGGGTGTGTGAGCAAGGTTGGATTTTTTCTTGAAAGAGTCTATCACACTTTTGCCTTGCACTTACCTTCAAGCAAATTGGAATTTTTTTTTTTTTTTGCGGTACGCGGGCCTCTCACTGTTGTGGCCTCTCCCGTTGTGGAGCACAGGCTCCGGACGCGCAGGCTCAGCAGCCATGGCTCACGGGCCCAGCCGCTCTGTGGCATGTGGGATCTTCCCGGACCGGGGCACGAACCCGGGTGCCCTGAATCAGCAGGCGGACTCGCAACCACTGCGCCACCAGGGAAGCCCGCAAATTGGAATTTTGTGAATCTTCTGTGTTACATAAAAGGAAGTGTACCCAGTAGGCGAGGACAGACTTTGGTTATTGGCTTATTAGCCTTGGTGCATACCATCTAGTGCCTTGGAGGAATTTTCTAGTGTCTTTGAGCCTCAGTTTCTGCAGTTGTAAAATGAAGAAGTTGAATTGGGTGCTTATCCTGGTAGGAATGTTAATAATACCTTACATTATATAGATTTTTATTATTTAAAAAGTGATTTTGGTTACAATATTTAACTTATTTAAAAATCCATCTAAAAGGTAGGGAGTGAAGGTAAGTCTTGCAAACGCCAGTCTGACAATTTTTGAGGGTCATGAGGCTCAGAAGAATCAAGATACTTATGTGCATTCATAGCACTAATGGGTCACAGACCAAGGATTGAAATTTAGGCATTCCATTTTGGGCGGTTTATTTGTTTTTTTTTACCTTCAGGTAACATTGTTTTTCTAATTAGAGAGCATGTTTCGAATGTACGTTTTCTAAGTAGGTAGTTTCCAAAAACTCTTTCAGCTCCAAACTTCTCTATTTCTAATGGATTCCTTTGGCTTTTGACCATTTCTGTGGCAGAGCGCTCTGAAAGGGATTCTTGTTCCTATAGGTCATTGAACATGGCAGCATTCGTTGTCATGGATGCAATTCAGTTGACAATAGGGGTCCGCGAGAAGGACCATGTAGAAAAGGTAGAAATATACAGTATTAATCTGATGTCCATGATGTTATAGTTGAGAAAGCTAGCATTATGAGGACTTGAAAATGTTTTTGGCTACTACTAAACCTTATTATTTACAATTCATTTCTTATGAGTCAAGTCCCAGTAATCAATGTGTAATCTGCCAATTGCATTGTATCAAGTTTCATAAAAGAAGGCAGTAAACATACAGGTACCTGTTGCACAGTCCCCTAGAAACCAATCGTCTGTGTGGTGCTCTATGAAATTCTGTTTTGATTAGGTTGTTACATCTGGGACAGAACTGCAAATAGCGTTTGGCGGAGGAAGAATGTGGGCCTGTATAATGCTGAGATTAGAGTCTGTCCAATAATACAAGCATGTCAGCTGGGACCGGTCCTTGTATTTATAGAGGAAAAGCCACTGAGTGAGGATTCAGCACACAGGTTTAAGGGAGGTAGTGTCAATTACTTTGGGATCTTTTGTGATAACACTGGATAGACCACTGAGAATGTGCCATATTTAATCTCTTTCCTGCTTAAGTGGACAAAATCATCCTATTTGGGCAGAAGGCACAGAGGAGAAAGATGGGCAAAAATGACCTCCTGCTGCAGACCCTCTACACTTCTAATGTTTATGATTCTATGATGTGAGGGTCTAATTAATATGGTAACTTCTCAGAGTATTTCATGCTCTGTGCTTACGTAACTCTTTCAGATGGCAAATTATATGGCTTAAACTGCCATGCAGGAGAAGGTAAGAAGTGAGGGAATAAAAGTAATGGGTTCTTAAATTAATGGTAGGAGCAAAGGTATATATTCTCAGTGGTGGATTGAACTCTGATGTCTTAAGAATTTGTTATCCTACAGCAGAATGACTTCCCAATTAATTCGTTTCCCAATCAAAGACTGTGTAGTTGTGAGGGTATAAGAGAATGAGATTCAAAAGCCATGTGTGAAATAATCACACACTAAAAGGGGATTCACTAAATTTGATACCCATATACTATGAATGAGGCTCTTTGTAACAGGTTGGATTATCCCTCGGATTTACAGATCTAATAAGCATAATTGACAGATCCTGCCTATGACCACAGGTGGGAACAGCTGGTAGGTACTTGCCAAGAGCAGTACATTTCACCAGCTGCCAGTGGAGCTTGCCAAAGTGGGGTCACCATGGAGCAGCTGGTCTTGTGGATAGGAAGCGAAAAATCTGTCACTAGCACTTCCCAACTGTCACCTGCTAACTAATGTCCCAGTAGGTCCTAACTTAACAGGAGGGAGCAAGGTAGGAAAGTTCACACATTATTCCTGAGCACCTCGATGTCCAGAAGAAGTCTTCAGCCACCAAGAGGGCTGTTACGCTCACTGTGATGTCCCTGCAGTGATCCCACCATCAACATCAATCTGATTTTCTTAGCTGTGGCCTCTTTTACAAGGATGTACCATCCAATTGCTAAAGAAACTCCAGAGGTTATGCTCTTGTCAAATATGAGAAATCTGGAGACCTCCAAAGTGATGATTTGCCTTTGTAGAGATAATTGTGGTTCTTTGAAAGAAGTCGGATTTTCTAGGTTTAAATAATTAGCTTAAATCTCAGTGTAATATGGTGTAAGTGTAAGATCTATGTGTGCTGCAGGAAAACAAAATTACATAGCACACCCATTACACGTTTCACATCTCATCCTCCTTACCACCCTCTCCTGCTTAAGGATTTCTCTCCTAAAACTTCATAATACAGTTATCCCATCCAAACTGGGTCAATCAATGATTGAAATAAAACACAGAATTTGTATACTTTAATTAACAAGATGTCTTGTTTTCTGTTAATGACGAATACACATTATGAAGCACATTCAAAAACGCATCCCTTGTTTCTTCTTGACTGAGATGGTGCTTCCCTTTACTTCACAGAAATTTATATAAATCTTCCGCTCTGATCTTTTTCATGAGGAATTACTTTGATAGGACATAAAACAAGAGCAGAGAGTTGACAATCTCTCTATGCCAATGAAGCCATTGTATCAAAAGTTCATACAGTACTGACCTAACAATAATACTAATAGGTTGTATCCGTTTTTAAGGGACACATCTCTGTTTTTTTGCATATTCTGCTCCCTCTGCTTTGGTTATCTACTGTGTTTTCATGAAACCAGATATCATGGAAAACTTCATTTCCTGCTAATCCTCCCTATTCAGGCAAGGGTTACATAAAGTTTCTCAAACACTGCAGTAGATGCTAGGAATTTTCCCTCATTATCCACGCTTCCCTCCCTCCT
Source organism: Lagenorhynchus albirostris (assembly GCF_949774975.1). Lineage (NCBI taxonomy): Eukaryota > Metazoa > Chordata > Mammalia > Artiodactyla > Delphinidae > Lagenorhynchus > Lagenorhynchus albirostris. The sequence goes on along the minus strand of NC_083107.1, from coordinate 32,665,839 downwards.
TTTCATAATAAAATCCCTTGAGTTTCAGCTGGCTGTCATGGCCCTCTTAGAAACTACATTTCCCAGATTTCCTTGTAATTCCATGCTCTTAAGTTCAGCCAGTGGGATGCGAGTGGAAGCGATGTGTACAACTTGTAGGTCATGTCCTGCAAAGAGGAAATGACTGTGTTCCATCTCTCTTCCTCCTTTCCTGTGGGCTGGGATATGACCCTCGTGCTGGCGACTGTTGGCAAATGGCAAACAAAGAAGGAAGGAACCTGAAACCCAGCTGACCTCATGGAGCAGAGCTGTCTACTGGCTCCAGTCTGCCCACCTACATCTGGACAGAGAAATAAATACACTGCTATCTTGTTTGAGTCACTATATTTCTGTCTCTTTATTACGACAGTTTAGCTCGATGCCCTAACTAACATATACCATCCTCTTTCCAGTCTCTGCATCTTTGTTTCCGTTATTGTCTCTTCCTGGAATGTCCTTAACTATCTAGTGACCATCTAGGGACAGATCATATAATCCTCCCTCTGACTCCCCTATATGAATGCAGAATTTTTCATAGTTTCTTATTAAATTCCTATCACAGTGGATTCCGGAGAGTTTGCTGTGTCATGTCTTTCCAATTAGGCCATTAAGTTTCTCAAGATGAAGGGAGATGCCCTTCTAGAACCTGGGTCCTCAAAGCACATTGGTTGAAAGAATAACTACTATAGCAATAATAAAAACAGTAGCAAATAACAGTAATGATGACGATGATGATAAGTTGCTGTAGTCATTTTTAAGTTGTACACTTCATAGATTTCATAGGCTGCTTTTAAATAACTTTAAAAGTCAATGTGGGGCTTCCCTGGTGGCGCAGTGGTTGAGAGTCCACCTGCCGATGCAGGGGACGCGGGTTCGTGCCCCGGTCCGGGAAGATCCCACATGCCGCGGAGCGGCTAGGCCCGTGAGCCATGGCCGTTGAGCCTGCGTGTCCGGAGCCTATGCTCTGCAACGGGAGAGGCCACAACAGTGAGAGGCCCACGTACCGCAAAAAAAAAAAAAAAAAAATCAGTGTCCTTCCCACTTCTGGGTATAGGTACAAAGGAAATAAAATAAGTTATCTTGAAGAAATTTCCATGTTTGTTTCAGCATTAGTCACAATAGCAAAGATATGGAAACAATCTAGGTATCCATCAGCAGATAGATGTATAAAGAAATGTGAGACACACACGCACACACACACAGAGGAATATTCTTTAGCCTTAAAAAAGAAGGAAATCCTGTCATTTGCAATAACATGAATGAATCTGGAACACATTAAGCTAAGTGAAATGAGCCAGACACAGAAAGACAAATACTGCATGATCTCACTTATGTGTAGAATCTAAAAAAAATCAAACTCATAGAAGCAGAGAGTGGAATGTTGGCTACCAGGGCCTTAGGGGTGGGACAAATGTTGGTCAAAGGGTACAAAGTTTTAGGTATGCAGGATGAATAAGTTCTGGAGATCTAATGTACAGCCTGGTAACTGTAGTTAGTACCGTAGGTACTCTTGAAATTTGCTAAGAGAGTAGGTCTTAACTGTTCTCACTAAAAAGAATGATGACTGTGAGGTGGTAGATATGTCAGTTAGCTTGGTTGTGGTAAGCATTTCACAATGTTTATGTATATCAAACATTACATTATATACCTTAAATATATACAATTTTTGTCAATTATACCTCAATAGAGCTGGAGAAAAAAGTCAATGTTAATTATCATTTAGAATACTTTAGGGAAGTTCCATAACTTTTTATGCTAATTTGTAAAATGAAGCAGTTTGGTTAAATTAGGGGCTACAGACTGGCAGCTACAGATGAATTCTGGTTTTTTGGGTTGTTTGCTTATTTGGGGGTCCATATTTTGGTGATGTATAGAAATGTACTCCCCTGGATGTCATTTCAAAGTGTCTCAGGTTAGCTGTCATATGCTTAGGCTCTTCTCTTGCATAATGAATACTATCCAGTAGGTCCTCTTGAGAGGCTTATGGCTTTACTAATTATGGTCCACATGCTGAAATGGCAGTGGACTTGGGATTTCAGAGAAACAGTGAAAATAGAGGGAGAGCTGTGAAACAGAGTGCTTTGAATAGATTATAGCAATCTGTATAGGGAGTCTGCCACGTCTGTATGGATGGACAGGTTCTGACTCTCGGGTATTCAGAAATGGAAGTTCTTGTCTAAGACTTATTGATGTGCTCATTCCTATAGCACTTTTCCTGGGCGTGGCAGGCAGTACAGGGGTAGATACGGCCATGCAGAATTTGAAAGTATTTTTCAGAGCTGGAATGTGACACAGAACTGTAGTTAGAGGTCTAGTGCTGGGGAGCCTTAGAGATAAACTTGTTAATAAGCAGAATGATGGCAGTTGGCGAGACGGAACAGCAACACCAAGCATAAGAAGAACCGCTAATAAGGTGTCCTTCCCACATGAATGGGGCTGTGACTATGGGAGGTGACGGTGTCACTGAAGTTAGAGATAGTTATAAGCAGTGATCTTTAGGGCTTCTAGGCTAATTCATGTTCTGGAAGCAGATGTTAAAAGTGACTGGTGAAATTCAGGGCACATGATGAATCTGATGAACACTCTGAGACTTGAATGGACTGCGCTGGGCAGCTGGGGTATTACAGTGGGGTGCTGGTCTCTCCTACTGGGAAATAGAGTCACTTTGGAACAATGAATATCCCCTGGGAGTTCTGGAACTTAGTCAGACATTGATGAGAACAGGCATCTGTCTTCTGCTTATCCAAGTTCGGTTTAGCTCCGGCTGTCGTGTGTTGGCGCTAACAATTTGGGCAGAGGTGTCTCTGTTGACGTGGCCTCTGCCAACGTGTTTCAGAGCTTCTCCCCTCTGGTTCTGCTGCCTAAAGTATATATAAGGTAGAAGCAGAGATAATGGAAGTGATAGCATTTCAAGTGCATGCTCAAGTGCATGTGGGCTTAGCTTCTAATTTTGACTCAGCTACTCCTGGCTGTAGAGTGAAGCTTATCTTCTCAGCTGAGTTAGCTTCTGTGGATCAGTGACTTTTGTTAATTCAAGCATCATTAACTATTTGTAAATGACAAATCATGTCAATGATTTTGGATAGAAGCCTAAGTCTTAGGGAAATAGGTAGAGAGCTGAGTTGCCTGTGTCAAAATCTTCTAGTGAAATAAGAGCTCATAGTGGTGTTGGAGATCTCAGGGATGTAAAATTGAGTTGGAGGAAGTTTGGGGTAGACCTAGACCCTCAAGGATGAGGATGTCCTTTCAATAGCTTCAGATTGGACATATCCCTGAGAAGACTGGTAATTGGTGCAAAGACACAGTAGGCCTGATGGATTCCAAGCATCCCTTTAATCATACTCGGGGATTCCAATTCCAAATCTCTACATTCCTTGCCTTAGCCTGGAGACTCTATGGCTGTACAAAGTCCCCCATCCAAGGTTTCAAACCCATCTTTTTGTTTGACCCATTCCATTCAGGACTTTCTGAATGGTGGATGAGGGCAAACCCTGAGCTGTTGAGTAAGTTAGGAGATCACAAACTAGGATGCTTCAGATTAGAGGTCCTCTTTGACTATGTTTAGTAGCATAGAAAGCCAACAGGAATTTCCTGGCCCATAAAGCAACTTCTCATGGCCCAAGACACATCTAGAATACAGGCTTCCATCTGCCTTCCCTTTACAAAAATCAGAATGAGCTTGTATTTAGCCTGACTGTTAAGCTTCATGGAAAAAGGAGGCTCTGTGAAATTTGTCCAGGAGCCTGGGATTCATCGGGAGTGAGAAGTCATCCTGAATAGTGAGTGCACTGGGGCCTACTGGGGCCGAGGGACAGCTTCCTGTTCTACAGGAAGGATGCAGAGGCCCCCGCAATAGAGCTGGAGGGCCTAAAGAACTCTTGGAAAATGTTTCCTCAAGCCAAAAGGCCTTGGCTTTGGACTCAGACAGCCACTTTCCTGCTTGGCAAGAAAAGGAGAACCCCCCAGAAATCAGGCCTGTGGTTATCTGGAAAATAATTGCTAACATTTTCCGTCCACCAGGCAGTAGTCTATGTATTTTGTATGTACTGTTTCATAAAATTCTCACCCATCTTATGAAGTGGGTGCTATTTTTATTATTATTATTATTTAAACTCCATTTTATAGGTAAGAAAACTGAAGTAGAGGGGATTTAAAAAACTGTCCAGGAGCACACAGATAGTGAGAACTAGAGATAGGATTTAAATGCAAGACGTTTATGTGTAATCTAAAAAATACAACAAGGTAGTGATTATAACAAAAAAGAAGCAGACTCACAGATATAAAGGGAAAACTAGTAGTTACCAGTGGGGAGGGAAGAAGGAGCATTATAGGCATAAGAGGTATAAACTATCAAGTATAAATTAAGCTACAAGGATATATTGTATAACACAAGGAATATAGCAAATATTTTATAATAACTATAAATGGAGTATAACCTTTAAAAATTGTGAATCACTGTATTATATACCTATAACTTATATAATATTGTACAGCAACTGTACTTCAATTTTTGTAAAGGCAGGAAGTTTGACTCCAGAGCATCTGCACTGCAACTGCCTGGGTCCATTTTCCCTCCCTGGCATCCAGATTGGGTTTGTTGGAACAACTAGGAGATGTGCTAGGCAGTAAGCCAGATCACAGGGTGTGCTTCAAGGATGATACACAACTTTATAATTTCCTAGGACCTTGGTTGTCTGGTCTTGGAAGTGGTAAAGGAAGGCATGGAGGCACATACAGATTGTGGGGCTCTCTGTGAATCACTTCCTATAAATGTCCTCTTGGTCTATTTTCTTACTTTCTCTTAAATTGCCTTCTATCTCATTTCTTGGGTGTGACGATGTGGGTCAAACCAATAGGAGCATCACCTTCCTAACGAGACTCCCTCACTCTTCCTCCCCACACACTCCCATCCCCATGTGACCCCTGCCTTCAAAGTCGGATGAGATCATCCTACTCCTTAAGACATGTCCATGGATTTCAAACCTTTGTATTCACACTCCTTGACTTGGCGTACCACGCCCTCCATGATTAGAACCCACCGACCTGTCTAGGTCCACGTACCATGGTTCCCCTCTTCCTCTCCCACCCCACGCCCACCTTCATCCTTATACTGTAACCAAACCTAAGTGCTGTCAGCATAGTATGGTGCTCCACATCTCCATGAAGCAACACGTCTCTCCTTCCTGCAACTTGCATACTCACACTTCCACCACTCCCACCCCCAACATCTTTTATGAAGCTATTACTTATATTTTAATATCAAATTCAATATTATCTCATCTCTTGCTGTAAAGCCTTAAGGACTGACTGGTGCCTCTGCCCATCCCCCAGACAAGTACCCTAGGAAGAGGACAAGCTCTGGGATTAGACCTGAGGTTTCACACCCTAATTAGGAAATATATAAGCATTATGGACTTGGATGGAAAAAAGATTATCTAAGTCTCAATGTCCTCATCAGTAAGATGGGTCGACTAAGATTTTCCACACTGAGTCCTTGGGAAGGGTAAATGTTGTAGAACATGAAAAGCACTTGGCTCAATGCCAGGTGCAGAGTAAACAGCAGAGAAGTGATGGCTGTTATCAGTGTTCCAGTTATCATCCTATTCATCTCACTGTTGGGTAACTGTCAACCCATGTGCATGTCTTTTTTCTAGATGTACACTTCTTGAGGATACTGTCTGTGTAATTAGATTTTATATCCCAGCACCTGGCACAGTGCCCGTCATGTAACAGGTGCTCAATAAACACTTATTGGATGAATTATAACTCAATTATCTGCCATCTGCTTTGTCCAAAGCCACATATTAGCAGGATCTAGCCTACTGCTCCCCTATTCCATCCTTCCATCTGCCTTTGTGTTTAGGGAAAGGGGAGTTTATCTTGCCTCTCCTCATAGAGTCAGTTCACACAGGTCCTGCCACTCTGTTCTCACTGCCTCCCAATGGTCCCAGCCAGGTTACCCTGGGTTTCAGTGAATTTGACTGCTGGGTGCCCCCTGGAAATGCAGGACTACTGCTTTCCCTCAAAGTGACGCTGCTGGCACCTTGCTAACCTCAAAGCAGGTGTGCTCTGTGGAGGCCACAATTCTCTTTCTTGTCCCATCCCAGCAGTGAGCACTTCATACCCACTGACTCCTCTCACTGTCATTAACACGGTCCTTTGTAAGAAACACATTGTCAATAAGGGGATGAGGATAACAAAGGGAGCTTGTTTTGTGGCACGTGGGGCAACAATAAACATCACTATTCCTGAAGTTAATCAACTCTTTTTCCATGGCTGGCCGTTTCTCTTAGGAACCAGCTGGCTGACACACTGCCCAGGTGAGGCTGCTCAACTTTCTATCCATCTTTTCACACTTCTTCAAGGCCCAAGTGCCCCACCCTCTTTCTCCTGTGCTCTTCAGAGACTGTTCTCCAGTTTCTACTCCTGCACAGTCCTTCCCAACTAAAAGGGCTATCGACATGTTTCCTAAATTCAAGAGCAGTCTCTGCTCAAAATCCCACCTCTAGTAACGTAAACAATCAGGAGAAGCTTTTGAATTACATTTTTTCTTTAAAGGCTTTGAATATCTTAGAACAATGTTGAGTAATCTCTCTAAATGAAAGGGGAAAGAAAAATGCATTTTATCTGTGTGCAGAGCAAACTCCAGGGACAAATCATTCTTTCCTTTCCTTTCCTTTTCTTTTCTTTTCTTTTCTTTTCTTTTCTTTTCTTTTCTTTTCTTTTCTTTTCCTCCCCTCCCCTCCCCTCCCCTCCCCTCCCCTCCCCTCCCCTCCCCTTCCCTCCCCTTCGCTTCCCTTCTCTTCCCTCCCCTCCCCTCCCCTCCCCTTCCCTTCCCTTTCCTTCCCTCCCCTTCCCTTCCCTTCCCTTTCCTTCCCTTCCCTTCCCTTCCCTTCCCTTTCCTTCCCTTCCCTTCCCTTCCCTTCTTCATGTCTTCTAAGCCATAGAATCTACAATAAGCAGGGTAGAGATGAAGGAATGAAAATGGGTCCACTTCAACTGGCCCCTTCTGCTCCTCAGTGTATGTGGGTTGATCCTATGACCTAAGAAGCCCCAAGTAGCCAATATTGCTGGGATGAGCAAAGAACAATTCCCTTTTCTTTGGACCTTCCCTGCTCACCTGCCATCCTCTGTCTCTTTGGCTCCTCCTTGAGTTGTTTTCCTTTCTCCCTTCCCTTTTTTTCAGGGTTTCTTCTTCCTCTCCTAGGTTTCAGCCATTCCATTTTATTTGGGTGATGGTTGATGGGGGGACTATTCAGATCCTGCAGTTGGAGCATTCACAGGACAATCAGACATGTCATCCTGACAAATGATCTTCTACTAGAAGAGTGTCTGAATAATCAACATGGTTCTTCAAGTGAGGACTGATCAAACTCCCTCTTCTGCTACCCTGAGTGTGGTATATGACATTCCCTGGAGGTGGGGCATTCACAGGACAGGAATAAATCAAATCTTAGATTTCCTCAGCAGGAAAGCCAGAGCACTTCTTTTGCCTCTCTCCTCCTGATGAATCTCCCTTGATAGACCTGGGTCAGGTCAAATGTCTGGACTGTGCTCCAGGCAAAATACCCAATGGGATACTAAGGCTTTGAGAGAGGACTTGGAAGCCAAACTTTCCATTCGTCTTGCTGTTACCGTTCCTAGGACTGCTGTTGAAAGAAGGTGACAATATGGTCCCAACCTAGAGAAGGAGATCAGCTGGAAGGAATTTATTTTTGGCTATTGTACAATTTAACATGTTACAAAAATAATAATAATAGCTCAAGGCATTTCCTCACTGAAAAGTGAGTTTTAAAAAATCCAAGACTTTCCAAGGGCTGATGATGAGCTGGAGAGGGGAGCATGGCTGAGCTGAATCTTGAGAGAGTTGCCTAGTGCCGAAGCAAATGCTCTGGAGGGCTGCACTCTGTATGGTAGATTAAGTACTGTGCAAACTCAGTAATCTGAACAACCTTTATTTGAACTGTCCCATTATTCAAACGACTCCCTGAAGCCAATTTCCTTTACCTTGTATGCTCTGACATGCTGAAATTGAAAATTTCACTCATTGTTCCTTTGTTTTTTTATAAATCTTCAACCTTTATTAGTCAAACTGAACACTTCTGAGCTCTGATTTGTTTGGATAATTGAGATCCCCATATAATTTTGAATCTAACACCTGATGATGGCCCTGCTTAGAGGTTCTCCATCAGGTGGAAAATAGACAGGAAATAGGACATGACCAGCAAGCAGGACTGCATGAAGACAGTGAATTTCCGGCCCTGCAGTCTCATGCATGATTACAGACAATCAATAAGTCCTCTATTTATTGAACTTACTCATAGAAGCAAGTGTATGTGAACGAATATCGTCTAGAGGTTAGTGTTCGTGTGCGTTGAAACCCTAGCTGCTGCACCTACTGTGTGACCTTAAGCAAGTTATTTAATCTCCTCAAGCTTCAAATTCCCCGTCTGTAAATTAAAAAATAATAATAACCTCATCCATGTCATTGAGTTGACTGAATAAATGAAATACAATGGATGCTTGAACAACACAGGTTAACTGCAAGGGTCCAGTTATTTGTGGATTTTTTTTTTCAATAGTAAATACTACAGTCCTAAATGACCTGTGGTTGGTTGATTCCACGGATGTGGCAGAAACTTGGGTGCCAAGGAACCAGGTATACACAGAGGGCCCAGTATAAGTTACAGGAGTATTTTCAACAATGCAAAGTTTCGGCCCCCCCAACCCCCTCGTTGTTCAAGGACCAACAGTACACGTACTTAGCAAGAGCTGGGAACCTAGTCAGTGCTTAGTAATCATGAGCTATTATTACTGAATTCCAAGAAAAATTCAAATAAGCATAAGGTCTTGGCACTGCCATCAAAAGGTTTGCAAGCTATTTGGAAAGTCACTAAATAACACAACCGAACAACAACAAAACACAAAGACATACACACATGCACATCCACAAAACAGAACACAGATATGTGACCCATGTATAATAAAGCCATATAGCCCACGTTCAAATCCCGGCTCTCGCACTTTCTAGTTGTATGAGCTTGGAAAAGTTATTTAACATCTCAGTATCTCAGCGCTCTCAAATACTATAATAGTATCTATGTCACAGACTTTTGGGGTTGATTAAGTCAATAAACATATAATTATTATATATTCTATAATTAACATAATAATCAATAATATAATAATTAATATGTATAATAATTGTATAATGTGCTTGGAACAGTGCCCAGCATGTAAAGAGTGTCAGCATTAATATACAGTAGTATTAGTTGTTCAGAAAGGACATGTATATGTATACGAGGGGAAAAAAAGAGGTATTGGGTGATCAGAAATGCAGCATGATCCAGAGGGTGAATCACATTTGCGTGGGAAGGAAAAAGAACGTTCCAAAACTGGAAAGACATAAGGTTTCTTCAGCTGATGTTGAATAAGCTCTCACCTTTACCGCTATCACTGGGAAGGGACATTTCCTCTCAACAAAAGCCAGAGCTATGGCAACGCCATTTCCCATCTGAGCTCTCCAGTAAATGATGTTTTCACCTCATTTGTAAGTAAATTGAGAAGTCCAGGGATGTCCATGACTTTTGTAAATTAAGTGAATGTAGACTACTCTCCTCTGTGAAAACGTCCTCCACATTAAGCCCTGAGGACCTGTCTCTCCTGCCTCACGTCTGATGGCTTCTTCTCGGTCTCCTTCCCTGGCTCCTTAGACTGAATCTGCCCGTGAATGGTGGTGGCCCCTGTGGGCCTGGTTTTCTCTCTCCCTTAGCTCCATGTGCTTGTTTTCTATGAATAAATGCATTCATTTTCATGACTCTACTGCCATCAGATGTAGAAATCTCCTACCACTAATGTTTTCAGCCTTAATATCACTCTACACTTCCAAACTCATCTGATTATCCCAAAGGCAGTAAAACTACAACCAAAGCTGAAATTACCATGGAAAACTAACACCTCTTCTTCCTTCTACCTGTTCAATAATGCTTCTTTTCCTCCTCAAGATCAGTAACATCATCACTATCTACCTGTATCTTTACTAGAATTATGACACCTCCATTCCTACACCCATGTATTCAATCACTGAGTCCTGCCCATCAGCCTCAGAAACTTTCCCCAAACTCACTCTCTCTTTTCCCCTTTTGCTGGCACTGCCTCAGCTACTCTCTACTTGGCCTAAAAGCTATGCCTTCTACAAATCTCTCCCCACTGTCTTCCCTTTTTACACAGCTGCCAGTTTTAGCTTCTTGGAAAGCAAATCTGTAATTGTCACTCCTTTGCTCAAACACTTATTTTGGCTCCCTATTGCTTGGGGATTAAGTCCAGTTACCTCTGGTCTGTCCTCCTTGTCCGGACTGGTCCCTTGGGCCAATTATAATAGAAATTGGCACCAGGATGGAGCAACGCTTTGCTTTAATAGAACCCTATACTTTTCAACTTCTTGTTCCAAACAATGTCATAAATTATGAATGACCATAGTACAGGACATAAAAAGACAACTGACCTTGTTTGTTGTGTGAAAAACATAGACCATGAAGTACCCAATGTATAATGTGGTTTATCTGAACGGACTCCTTCTGTGTTGTTGTTTACCCTTCCCTTTGCACTGGCTTAAGTTGAAAGGGGGGATTTGCTGACTGACCTAAATGAATAGTCCAAGAGGTGAAGGAGACTGTAGGCAGAGCAGTTGAGGTCTTAGAACTTTGTCTCCAGCTCTGGGCTCTGTTTGCATCTGCTTCGTTTCAGTCTCAGACAGGTTTTCTCCGTGTGGCTCCATGATGACCTCTGGTAGCCCTGAGCCTGTATCATTTATGTAGCTCATGATCCCATAGACACAAAGAGAATCTTTCTAATTGGCTGGGCCTGAGTTGCAAATCTACCACCTTGAGTTGAAGTTCTAAGTCCATTTCTACTCAAACCAAGTGGACTGAGCAGGAATTTTTTTTTTTTTTTTTTTTGGTGTGGGTGTGGAAGTTGGGAGGGGGGAATATAATTTCCCAGTGAGACAGACAAACTCTATATTCCCACTGTGCCTCTAAACACAAATACTTTTCTTCATCCATTATGATAAATACCTCCATGAGAAACTTCCAGGTATTCAAGCACCAAGAATGGGCCTCGTATAAATGAGAAATATTAAAGACAGCCAGTTCCTGACCCAATGAACAAAGGTGGCAGAGAATTCTCCAAAAATGGCATTCTGGTAAGAACCGCAACAAAAGGACTGGCTGCCACTTTGAACCTGAATCTGATTCTCTTCTTTCCTAATTTCAATGTGTCTAAGTCCTTGGGATCGTGGCCCCAGAATTTCCCCACAGATTTAGCAGTAATGGGCCCAGACCTCTTGAGGCAGTGATGGTTGAAAATACTCTGTCCCGCGGCCACTTTTAAGTTCTCTAGCATACGTCAGACCATAGGAACCAACTGGGGGTTCAGAAAGTAAGAGCCCTATAGAAAAGATTTTCTTCTTTGGTTTTCAGTTAGCTTACTCAGGTCTTCAGAGATTCTAGCGAGCCCAGAGGGGCCACCCACCCCCATCTGTGGGAGTTAGAGAGCAGAGGTAATGCAGAGGTAATGCAGAGTTAGAGAGCAGAGGTAATGCAGAGAATGGGGGTGAATCGCCCATAGACAAATAGTCAGATCCAATGATGTTAGACTGAGAGGTGACCAGGGAGTAGGAATGATCATTTGTAAAGAGAAAAGCGTTGAAAGGCCCTTTTGCCTGGCAAACATAAATACCCTGAAGAATAGAAAGCTGTGCGTGGATGTGGGGCTCGCTTAATGTGAATCCTGCACCAGGCGTTTGTAAGTGATATAAAACTGTGATGTGCTGTTAAATTTATATCGCTCCCCCAAATGATCTACTGGTAGAACATATATATTTTGCAGAAAATGTTAAAGCTGTCATAAAACCTCATTGCTACAGATACAGTAGGTGCTTCGGAAGTACACACCAAAGCAGGGATTTGTAATCATTTCAGGGTGGTTCGTAAAAGAAAGCACATTGTGTTTCAACATCTGAGAAAGGACAAATATTCCCTTCTTCCCAAGGCCTGTTTTATCTTATTTTACATACTTAAAAAAGAGAAAAGAAGAGGCAAGCAAACAGTCTAAATATTTAAATGAAAGCTTTTGGGCTTCCCTGGTGACACAGTGGTTAAGAATCCGTCTGCCAATGCAGGGGACATGGGTTCGAACCCTGGTCTAGGAGGATCCCACATGCCGTGGAGCAGCTAAGCCCGTGTGCCACAACTACTGAGCCTGCGCTCTAGAGCCCGTGAGCCACAACTAATGAAGCCTGAGCATCTAGAGCCAGTGCTCTGCAACAAGAGAAGCTACCGCAACGAGAAGCCTGCGCACCACAACGAAGAGTAGACCCTGATCACCGCAACTAGAGAAAGTCCGCACGCAGCAAATAAAACCCAACGCAGCCAAAAATAAAAATAAACAAAATAAATACATTTATAAGAAAAAATAAATAAATAAATGCAAGCTTTTCCTTATATGCCCGGGTTACTAGAAAGGTGAGAGCCAATGATAATTTCTTTCCCAAGTTCACATAGAGTTGTTGACTCTGTTTAATAATAGTAGATCTCATTCAGGCTGAACAAACTGGTCCCTGGGGTGGGGTGGGGGGAAAGCAGCAATAAATCAATACTCCAGATGTAATCTTGGTGTCTAGAATGCAGAGAGAGATTTGGGTGCATAATGGTGCTGGTTTGTCTATTGTCGTTCAGACACAAGCTGCCTCAGAAAGGGGCTTGTGGGAACCTGATAAGATGTGGTCAAAGGTGGGTTATAAATCACAGAGAGGCAGGATTCTGCTGATTTCATACACCCGCACTTTCTGGGGTGAAAAAAAAAGTGATAGATCTGCAATTTACTGCTTATCACATCTGCTAGAAGCTTTATAATACAAAAGCCTGACCTTCAGTGAATAAATGCCCTGGTTGACTACCTGCTTCTGTTTAGGAAATATGGTACCCCAGCAACCAAGAGCTGGAAGCCCTCTGATGACCTATTTAACAAGCCCATCTTTGATGGTGAGCCATGCAGAAGTGAGTTTTACTCACAAGCATCTCCTCCTAGAACAAGAAGTGGATGGTACTTGTTGAAAGAAGCTGTATATTTAACTCTAGGGGAACAAATGGACCCAAGGGATCATATGGATTCCACACTTGTTCAGCACTTGTTAACGTTTTGCAGATCACTGGACCACAATGTCTTCTCAAAGAATAGGGGAGGGAGGAGGCAGAAGCAAGGGGAACAGAGAGGTGAGAAACCAAGGAAGTTGCTGCAGCCCAGGGAAGGCAACGCAACCTTGCCAGGCAAAGAAAGAACCACCTGGTGAAGAGAAGCAAAAATTACCATGCATTACCCTAAGAGGTGGTATATTTCTGTCTCATATTTCTTCCAGGGAAAAGTTTGAAAACACTGACTTTTTTTACTGCAGCACTTTCAAAATTAATATATATGTAATCCTAGTCTCAATAGAGGATGGGTCATCTCTAGTTAAAAGTTCATAGGAAAACAATATATCTTTGTAATTTTCAGATATGTAAAGCAAGTCAGTACTCCAAAAGTCTTCACATTCTCTCCTTGCTCCCTGATGGAGTGAATCTGCATTTTCCTTAACATACTCTTCCCTGAGTTAAATATGTTTTGAGTGGATCTGAGTTTTAAAAGAAGTCACTTCATGTTTAAAAATTGTTAGCTAAAAGAAGACACCAGAGAAGGTCGTTTTAAGCTTGCATTTGTAATTTATTTATAAAATATGTCATATTTATAAAATATGTCAGTTGCTTTATACTTGTGCAAATGAAAAATCCATTCATTCTTTCAACGAAAATTGATTAGTTAGTTATTACGTAGCAGGTACTCTCATAGATGCTGGCAATTAGCAGTGAACTAGATAACAGCAATCCCTTCCTTCGTGGAGCCTACAGTTTAGTAGGTGGATATGAACAATAACAACTAAGTAACTACAATATGTAGTCTGCCGAGACAATAAATGCTATGGAGAAAATAAGCAGAGAAGGGTCTAGAGAGTGCTGGACTGAGTATGGGGGGTGGGTGGGAGGAGTTTATAAATTATTTAAATTTGAAATATTTCCCAGTGGTCAATAGTTTTAAATTTCTCTCTCACACCTTTTAGCCACGATAACAACTAGAACTGGAAGTGATCCATTTGTATCTCATCTCTTTGCTGCGCTCTTTTCTACCTGAGAGTGGACAGAGCTGCAGAATGGCCAACAGTCCAGGATAACCAAGATGATGTTGATGACCAGGTCAGCCTATTTCACTACCCATTACCCAGCACCTCTTAAAAACAAAACTGATAAGTGGGTATAGATGAAAATATTGTACTACCATGTGCACGTCAGTTACTAAGAGTCTCAAAGGATACAAGGCACTCCTACTCCCTTTTCTGTACAATAGTTCTTTTTTTTTTTTTCTCTTAGCGAAAGCAGCAAGATTTAGGTTCTAGTCTTAATTCCATCAAACTGGGCTTTCTTACTGTCTTCCTGTATCTGAGGAAGCCTTAGATGATGCTTCTTGGCATGGAGTATTTTGAAAGATTATTTGCGAGACTACTGGGCAGGTTCTTGTTGACCACATATTTTTTACTCAATTCTCTGGGAGAAATTGTAACAGGTGGTATCAGTTGTGATGCTTTGGCTGAAGTAACAAAAGCCAGCTCCCGGTGGCTTATGCAATAAGGATGCTCAAGGACTCACAGAACTGAGTCCAAAATTGAGTGGAGTATCAAGTGACGGGCCTCCCACCTTCATTTCTCTCCACTCTTTCAGCTCTACTCTGCTTCCTATGCTGCTCGTCTTGTCTTGTGGTCTTAAGATGACTGTGGTCATCAAGGGCTAAGGTGGGGAAAGGAGTGGAGGGGGGAAGAGAGGGAGAGACAGAGAGAGACAGATGAGAGAGAGAGAGAGAGGTGGGGGGGGACTTGGATTTCTCTCAAGAGTCCAGAATTTTTTCCCTCAGAACTTCTGGAAGCCAAATTCATTTGTTTTACTGGCCAGTATTGCCTTAATTCAACCCATCCCTAAGTCAGTTGCAAGCAAAAACACTGCATAATTGGCTTTGACCCAACAGAGCCCATCTCTTGATGGCAGGGACCTGCCTTAAGCATCTTTTGTAGGTGCCTCAGACCAAAACACTGTGATTTGTCCATAATGGATACCCAGTTATTTATTTAATTCAGTCATTTATTTAAAATGTATATCAAGTGCCTATTCTTTTCCAGATCTCAGGACTAAGGATTTATAAGTGAAAAAAATTATCAGTGGTAAAACAATATGTTCCTGTTCTCTTGGAGCTTACAGTCCCGGGGAGGGGGAGATGGTATACAACAAACAAATAAGTCAGTTGAGTGACAGGAAGTGTTTTGTGAAATCTAGTGATCTTAAAAGTGTAACTCAATTCACAAGAACTGGCAATCAGTGGCCGATGTATGAGTGTCCTCCTAAGCCAGAGGTGAGACATAGCACATATATAAGATGCTCCAGCAGATGCAGAACATAGTACAGAATCATGTTCAAACCGCCACACTTCTGTTTTCTTAATCCTACTTACTTAGACCTGGTTGGCCCTCACCTACACTTGTAGGTTCAGAGTCCTTATTTCTTGCCTCTTTTGAGTCTTCCTTAATAATTTTCTGCTTTTTAAGCCTTGCCTTTGCTGTGAAGACCCCTCATCTACTGCTGGATGAATTGGCTGATAACTGAGCCATTTTCTTATTCTCCCAGGACTGGTGTTAGGACCACATGAGATGCTCTACGCCTTCATCTGACCTACAGTGTTTGAAGATAGTAGCATAACTGTCTTGCAGATGGAAAAACTGAGCCCCTACGGATTAAATAATCTGTTCAGTGTTATACAGCTAGAAGATACCAGAGACATGATTCAAATCCACACTCGAGGTCCTCTTGAGCAAATCTAATATGAAATTCTACATCTGTTCAAAAATGTTTCTTATGTTAAGTGTGTCCACCCTAAGACTGTAGAACCCATGTTACACATCTCTTCTTTCTTCCCCACATTTCTGGTACATAACACTGTCCTGAGAGTAGAGTAAAATCGATAAATGATTGAGGGTAGAGGGCTTCTCGTTTGTGTGAAAACAATATAACAGCAACCTTGGAATAACATTTTTCAAAAAGAATAGTAAACGGTTATTTTTAACCAGGTGACAGCTAAGATATTCAAATAATAAATGAATTTACTCTGATGGTCATGCAGATAGATATTAATGTGGCACTGAAGCGTTTCCATCAGTTACATGGGCATGCATTGGCTCTAACCATGACATCATAGAAACATCAAGGCCTTTCAAAATAGTGATCAGGGAACAATATGGATCATAATTTTAAAACAACCCGTCTTCGTGCTTTAAAGTACAACTGTTACCAACAATCATAACAACTCAAGTTTATGGTTGGAGGGCGATCCTGCTGAGCTGTTGCTGCACGGCCTGATGCTCACGTGGGATCCAGAGACCGTCAGTCTGCCTCTGCCATTCAAATAACGCACACCCACTGCAAATGCCTCTCGGAATTTATGCCACTCGTGAACACTCATTCATTTGGATGACCAGTACCCTGCTCAACCAAAATTAAAAAACAAAATATTTAATACACTTCAGTATGATTTAGTACATATAAACATGGTGATCATAAATCAAGAGAAGTTCCCCAACAGGAAAAACATAAAATTTCCAGATCCATTTTCGAAATCTAAACAATTCATGCTCTGGCCCCCAACTGTCATGGGATCTTGGAATTGTGGTGTTATGGGAACCCGGAAAACTGTAAGCACCCATCCCGCTCCCCTTTGCAAGGCCTCCTGTCAACAAGTCCAGACACAGGAAAAAAAATGTTAGACGCCTGCAGAGTGGTTTTTAACAGTTTGTTCTTTTTTAAATTATAAAATTAAATTACACATATATTCTCCTATGAAATTGTGTTTAGTGACTATCAGGGAAACAGCTGCTGAAACAAACAGAACCTGAAGTGTAGAACAACTGAGATACACTAGAAGATTCTTTCTTGCTCACATAACAGACAAGGCAGATGTTCTTTGTTCATGACGGTGATGTTCCTCCAACCGTGGAACCACTTGGTGGTTCAACAACCAAGTCTGAATGAGGTTCTAACATTGTCAACACAAGTTCTCTGAAGCGTCTGTGGTCTCTTTCATCCTAGTCATCCAGAAGAACTTGGAGAAGCATGTGCAGAAGATTTCAACAAACTCTGCCTGAAAGTGGTTTCTATCACTTCCCCTTGCATGGCATTGCCTAGGACTCTGTCCCATGGTGAACCTAGCTGCAAGGGAGGATGGAGAACATGGCTGTGGCTATGTGCTTAGAAAGAAGAGAAGAATGTGCATTTTGGTGAATGGTGGCTCTCCCTGTCTCAGTGATAAATGTCATAGCGCTACAGAAACTTTTCCCAGAGTTACCCTACATCTTGCTTCTCAGTGCCTACCGGTTCCCTCCTAGGGCTTCTCTGAATTCAGTATTCATTTTGGCACAAACTTAAGACTCATAAGAAGATAGTCAAATGGTACAAAATTCCAGTTATAAGATAATTAGGTACTGGGATGTAATGTAGAACCTGATGACGATAGTTAACACTGCAGTATGATATATACAACAGTCGTTAAGAGAATAAATCCTAAGAGTACTCGTCACTCAGCATGGGAATTTTTTTTTCTACTTTTTGTTTTTGTACCTATGCAAGAGGATGCATGTTAACTAAGGTTATTGTGGCAATCATGTCACAATACATGTAAGTCGAATCATTATGCTGTACACCTTGAACTTGTACAGTGCAGTATGTCAACTATATCTCAATAAAACTGGAAGAAAAAGATTAAGAAGAGAGGAAAGGACAGAGAAGAAAGTGATTGACACACTTCTCTCTCTGTTGATAACTAGAACTGTCCTCCAACATTTATTGACACAATACTGAAGACTGCTTTAATTGAACTGAAACAGAAAAACAGTATCTTCATGATGATCACCCATCATTTACAGGAAAGAATAAATTGACCTTCGGTCTTCTCATCTCCTCACTAGCCGTCAGCGTCCTTCTCTCATAAGCCTCATGTGCAAACCAGTAACTGTCTCCACAGTTTACCTCTGAATGCTCCCTCACCCCCATCCTAAAATGAACTAATCAATTCATTCTCCTTCAGCAATGCTCATCATTGTAAGAGATGCAGGTGCAATATTTCTGGAAATCCACTCTCTCATGGTTTGCTGAATGTTTACTAAGTCTGCTTATGAAAGATCTCACAAATCCTCTGCTTAGCTCACTTCGCCTTTCTGCAGTAGAACAGAGTTCAAATTAGGTTCCATGTCTGAGAATGAGTGAGAAGGTGAGATGGATTTCCAAAATAAATCAACTTACCTGGGTCCCTTTAAGTATGTTAGAGACCACAGACCGAATCAGAGACCTGAGGTACCCTCTAAGGGAACCCCCTGAGGATTCAACCAGAGTTTTCTAAGCTAGAAGAGTTGATGTCAGTCAGACAGAGATAGACAAGAACTGCATGATATCACGTATATGTAGAACTTAAAAAGGCCAAACTTGTGAAAACAGAGGATAAAATGGTGGCTACCAGGGGATGGAGGGTGGGGAATAATAAAGATGTTAAGGGTAGAAACTTACAACCAGTGGTAAATAAGCCCTAGAGATCTAATGCACAGTATTGTGAACGTAGACAACAATATTGTATTACAAACATCAAACTTGCTAAGAGACTAGAACTTCATTATTCCAACCACTAAAAATGAAGGATAATTACCTAATGTGATGGAGAAGCTAGTTATCCCTACAATGACAATCATATTATAATATATAAACGTATCAAATTAACATATTGTACATCTTAAATTTATTCAATGTTATATGTCAAATATATTGATATTTCAATACAAGGTTTTTTAAAATATATATTTTTAAAATGTTGATGTCAGTACACCATAAAACTGTATTTGAATGCTGTGCTGATTTCAATGACCACAGAGGCCACTTCAAGTGTAGCATGCTGACCCACTGGAGAGCCTCCGTTCTTTATGTACTCATATTAAGGAGGAAATTTCCCCCATCCAGGACTTTGAAATTCATTGAAAAAATATGAAATCATATTCCTGACGTTTTTGACGGCTTTATTTCATTTTGGTATTTCTGAGTGCATAGATAACCTTTCTTGTGAGTTTCTCTACCCTGTTTTTCACCTATACTCCTTCCTTCTTTCCCTCTCCCTGCTTAATTTCTCTCCTCTCTCTCCTCTAAAACCTGCTGGCTAAAATTGGTCCCAAGCGAGAAAAAAGGAGAAGCAAGAGGACTCCTTGAAATGTTTCATTCCCACCCCCTACCTCTCCTGCATTCTGAGACTGTCCCCAAGGAGATTTTAGCCTGGTCACCTCCCTCCCATCGTCCCCTTCCTCTCCAGATTTGTGCAGATGACAGCAACATGTTAGATCCCAGAATGGTAGATCTTTTCTTTTTTTTTCATAGCACAAGGTTCTCTTTATTGTGATGCTCAGTGGAAAACATCTGTAAACCAGCTCACTGTAGTGTTGACAGCTGCAACCATGCTAAGGCACGTTCATTATATAAAAAACGGGCGTGGTGGGAGTTCTGTTCACTCCTTTGTGACAGCAACTGGGACCTGAATTCAGAGCTTTTTAGGCATATGTAGCTTTTATATATCTTCATGATTTCTTGAGAGTTTGTTTCCTTAAAAATAAACCTTCTTTGCCGTAAGTAAGTCTAAATGCAGCATATACAAAACAGTTAGGAATACAGGGAAATTCAGGCACCAGTGTAGACCAGTGTAGGACAAGCTACTCTCTTCTAGACATGGTTACAAAGGAAAGGCAGTGATAAAGACTTGGAATTTTACCATTTATTACAGTTAGAGGGAGAAAAGACAACTTTTTTTTTCTTTTAAAAATATCTGTGCAGATGGCAGAGTCTTGAATTATACTGATCTGTCAACAGTGCAGATCAGCAACCCTCGGGCCCCAGTCCTGGAGTAGGTTCGAGATCACCTGGCCCTTTCCACCGCTCTGGCTGTCAGACTCGAGACAAGTCCCTTAACCATTAAATATATTTGGTCCCCGAGGGTGTTGGGAGAGGTGTTGGCCTTTCCAGCTTGGCCCCTGGGCCCTGTCTTCTCAGTCCAACAGGCTGAGAAGACAGTCTCGTTGTGGCAGGGGCGGGCTGCCCTCGGCAAAGGACGGAAAGGGGTCATCACTGCACTTGAGACATTTCAGAATCAGGAAGGTGATAGTGGCGCCGCCCGGCAGGGAGGAAGGGACGCTGCGGAGGTTGGGAAGGGGAGGTGGAGTCGTCGTTGTCGTCCGGCTCGGGCAGCAGGAGAAGAGGTGTTTATTCGGCAGCTTTGGCCTCAGCCCCATCGGCTCTGCCGTGCACCTCCTCGTCCGAGCGGTCGCCGGCCCCTTTCCGGGCCATTCGGCGGGGCACGACAAACGGCAGGTCCCCACGCCTGAGCTCGTTCTTGAGCGAGCTGACCTCGCGGTTCATGGCGTACAAGGTCTCCGTGGCATCCTCCAGCTCGCGCTGCAGTTTCCGGCGCGAGGCATTAGCCCGCTGGGCCTCCTCCAGCTGCCGCTTGAGCTGCTTCAGACGCGGGGGGGGGGGGGGGGGGGACGGGGGACGCCTTGTCCGCCCGGTGCTTGCGCTGCTCGGCGTTCCTCTGCTCATCATCCACCTGCAGCAACGCATCCTCCAGCTTCTTCTCGGCCCGATGCACCTGCTTGCAGGCCGCCTGGCGCTCCTTGGTCTCGTTGTCCAGCTGCTGCTCCAGCTGTGCGATCTTGGCCTCGAGGGCGACGATGGAGGCCTTGGACTTGCCAGTGCCCTCCATGTCCTGCAGCTTGACCTTGAGCTCCGTGTTCTGGCGCTGCAGCCGCCGCCGCGCGTTCTCGTTCAGACGGGGGCTGATCTGGTCGCTGTGCAGGTTCGCCTTCAGCCTGTCGCTCACCAGCTCCGCGCTGCCCTGCTCCTCCGCCAGCTGCGTGATGCAGGCCTCTGGGCGCCGCTTCCCCTCCAGCGCCAGGGCACCTTCGCCGCTGCTGTTGGCCCCCTGGTCAGCCAGCTGGCCCCGCTCCTGCTGGGCCTGTCGCTTGGCACGCTCGGCAGCTGCCAGCTTCCCCTGCAGCTGGATCATCTCGGTCTCCATGCTCTGCCGTTTCTTCTCATTCTCCTTGGCCTGCGCCAGGATCTCCTCGCGGGAGGCGCCAGTGTCTTCCAGCTCCCTCAGGCTAGTCCTTCATCTGGGCCTGCAGCTTCGTCCTGGTCCGTTGGATGGCTTTGTCCCGGTTCTTGTTGGCCGAGTCGATGTGGGCCTCCAGGTCCTTCAGGTGCATCTCCAGCTTCTTCCGAGCGGCCACGGCCATAGAGTGCTGCTTCCTCTCATCGTCCAGCTGGGCTTCCATCTCCCGCACCTGTCTGACCAGCTCCTCGCTCTTCTCATCGCGGCCCTGCAGGTCCCGCTCCAACTGGGCCTTCATGGCCTACAGGTTCACCTCCAGCCGCAGCTTGGCATCCTCGGCGGCCTGCAGCTCGTCCCCCAGCTCCTTGAGCTGGGTCTTCATCTCCTCCCCCTGCCGCTCCAGGGCCCGCCTGGACTTCTCCAGCTCTTGGACGCTCTTGCCGATGTCGTCCTGGGAGCTCATGAGGTCCTCCATCTCTGTGCAGATCCGCTTGAGCCTCTCCGGCTCCGCCTTCTGCCCCATGGCCTCCTCCAGAGCCCAGGCCAGAGATGGCGCCTTGGTCTCCTTCTCCCGGGCCTCCGCCTCCGCCCGCTTGCGCTCCTCCGCGTCCTTGTCGGAGATGGTCTTCTCCTCGGCCAGGAGCTGGTCGAACTTCTTCTGCTTCTTCTCCAGGTTGGAGACGCTCTGCCACTGGTGGTCCAGGTCCACAAGCAGGTCGTCCAGCTCCTGCTGCAGCCGCGTCTTGGTCTTCTCCAGCTGGCCGTAGGCGGCCACCTTCTCCGCATAGCGCTGCCTCAGCCCCTCCAGGTACTTCTGGAGCTTCCTCTTGGCCTCCTTGGCTGTCTCCAGGCACCCACGCCGTCCTCCATCTTCTTCCTCGTGTCGGTGACCTGGACGTGCAGGGTGGCGATCTGCCTCTCGAGGTTCTGCTTGGCCTCTTTCTCCTCCACCAGCTGCTCTTTTAAGGAGTTTTCTCATCCTCCACCTGCTTCAGCTTGGGGCTCAGACTCAGCTTCTGCCGGTTCTCCTCCTGCAGGAGCTCCTGCGTGTCATGCAGCTGTGACTCCGGAGCGGAGAAGTCCTTGGTGAGCTTGCTGGACTTGCTGTCTGACTGCGTGAGAAGACCCGTCACATTGTCCAGCTCGACCTGCAGCTTGGAGACCTTGTCGGCTAGCTCCGTGAGCACGCGCTCTCTCTCGGTGAGCTTGACCTGCAGCTCCTGCAGCTGGGGGGATGGTAGATTTTATCCCATAAAACTAATGTCAGGAGGATCTCTAACTGTCAGTAAATATGTTATCAAAAGGCTGCGAAGGGCTGGAAATTGATTTTAAATAGTACTGGTATTCCTTTCCTTTATAGAACAGTTGCCTCCTAGACCTCTAAACTGAAGGAATTCTTGAATGAAAACATCTTCATTCTGGGAACAGCATACAGTTATGGTTGCAAAACTTAGGAGTCCCGTTTCATCATTATAATTTGATGATCTCATTCTTAAACTGCTAAACATTCTTAAACAGCAGGGTGTTGTAGTGGAAGTTGCATTGGGGTTTTACATCAAAGAACCCCAGGTTGAAATCTGGACTCCGTCACTTAATACTAGTATAACCTTGGGCAAATTACATGCCCCTTCTGAATCTCAGTTTACACGTTTCTACAATGGGGAGAATAATTCCTATATTTTTAAGAGTGGTGATTAAATGACAGGTTGCACATACTGTGCTCAACATTTTAGAGACATTCAATCTTTTCTGGCACTATGGGCGTCTTTAGGGAAGTCACCTTGTATCTGATCTTGTATTAAGAAATAAGTAATATTCCATTGTATATATGTGTCACATCTTCTTTATCCATACATCTGTCGATGGGCATTTAGGTTGGTTCCATGTCCTGGCTATTGTAAATAGTGCTGCAGTGAACATTGTGGTACATGTCTCTTTTTGAATTATGGTTTTCTCAGGGTATACGCCCAGTAGTGGGATTGTAGACATAGAGAATGGACTTGAGGACACGAGGTGGGAAGGGGAAGCTGGGGCGAAGTGAGAGTAGCATCGACATATATACACTACTGAATGTAAAATAGTTAGCTAGTGGGAAGCAGCAGCATAGCACAGGGAGATCAGCTCAGTGCTTTGCGATGACCTAGAGACGTGGGATAGGGAGGGTGGGAGGGAGGCTCAAGAGGGAGGGGATATGGGGACATATGTATGCATATGGCTGATTCTCTTTGTTGTACAACAGAAACTAACACAGTATAAGCAATTATACTCCAATAAATATATATTAAAAAAATAAGTGAATGAATGGATGAGTGAATGAATACATCTATCTAGTCAGTGTTCAAAATTTTTCTAAACTCAAAAAATAGCACTTGATATGCTAACAGCACCAAATGAGAAAAACTTTATCCACTAAATGAAACAGCTCTGACGTTAAGTCCCAAACAATCACAAAATCTACAAACAACCATTGCCTTGTCAAAGCCACAAAGCCATATGCTAAATAACACCTGTTTTCGCACACACTAGAGCAGAACTCCCCAGGGAAACAAGAAATGCACACTTTGGGTATTGTATTTTACACTGTCCTCTTTGTTGCCCTAGTATAAGGATAAAGATATTCAGAGAGATTAACATAAAAGTCTGGAAAAAGTGTACTCCACCTCATCACCACCCCCTGTAAAAAAAAAAAAAAGACCTAGAGGGCTTCCCTGGTAGCGCAGTGGTTGAGAGTCCGCCTGCTGATGCAGGGGACACGGGTTCGTGCCCTGGTCCGGGAAGATCCCACATGCCGCGGAGCGGCTGGGCCCGTGAGCCATGGCCGCTGAGCCTGCGCGTCCAGAGCCTGTGCTCCGCAGCGGGAGAGGCCACAGCGGTGAGAGGCCCGCGTACCGCAACAACAACAACAAAAAAGACCTAGAATATCAATTCAGAAATTTTCAGGTAATTAAAGTGGATTAAAACAAAATAAAACATCCTTAGCCAAATGTTCTGATCATTAGGAATTGCTTTCTTAACACTAGTTGAAATGTAGAAGTCAGATTGAAGAAGATGAGAAAGCTGCCAGAATTTCTCACCCTTGTATTTTTATTTCTTATGTTATTATTGTTATTATTATTATTATTTTTTTGCAGTACACGGGCCTCTTACTGTTGTGGCCTCTCCCGTTGCGGAGCAACAGGCTCCAGATGCGCAGGCTCAGTGGCCATGGCTCACGGGCCCAGCCGCTCTGCGGCATGTGGGATCTTCCCGGACCGGGGCACGAACCCGCGTCCCCTGCATCGGCAGGCGGACTCTCAACCACTGCGCTACCAGAGAAGCCCCTCTTATGTTACTATTTGAGTGCGGAATACTTTTAAACATATCTTGAATGATAATATCTTCCAACCGTTACGATTTGTTCCTTTAAATAAGTGTTTTGAGGATATTTTTCACATTCTGACCTGTGATTTCATTGTACTCAGGGCCAGCTGCTTTCCCGTAGACTGAAGCTCTGACGTTTATAATGGAATTGAACAGTGTAATAGGATTCACTTAACAAAAATGCTGCTGGGACATGAACTTTATGGGACCTTCCATTGAACAAGGGAGGCCTGTTTTAACATTGTCTGGTTGCTATTTCATGGCAGAAATGGAAGCAAAAAACGCAATAGCTGGGTCTCTGCATAAATGAAGCCACACCATTTTTCTTTTTCTTCTCTTTTTTAAAATAATTTATTTTTTTAATTGAAGCATAGTTGATTTACCATGTTGTGTTAATTTCAAGTGTACAGCAAAGTGATTCAGATGTATATATAAACATAAATATATACATATATGTTCTTTTTCAGATTCTTTTCCCATATAGGTTATTACAGAATACCAAGTAGAGTTCCCTGTGCTCTACAGTAGGCCCTTGTTGATTATTTATTTTATATATAGTGGTGTGTATCTGTTAATTCCATATTCCTAATTTATCCCTCCCCCTACCACCTTTCCCCTTTGGTAGCCATAAGTTTGTTTTCTATGTCTATGAGTCTGTTTCTGTTTTGTAAATAAGTTCATTTGTACCTTTTTTTAGATTCACATATAAGTGATATCATATGATATTTGTCTTTGCTCTATCTGACTTACTTCACTTAGTATGATCATCTCTAGGTCCATCCACTACACCATTTTTCTACAGTGGAGAGACAGTCATAAAATGATGGCAAAATTAAAACAACATTTCACCTTTTACTCTTTGGTAAGATTCTCCGTATCCGTATAGAAGAGAATATTTTAATATTCTGCCAAAAAACATAAGTGGTCTGGTAGCATCCTCATTAAAGCCTCACAAAGTCTTCCAGAGTTCTCGAATCTCTGGAGCTCTGCTACTGCTTCCAAGTAGCTAATGTGATGTTATTTTACAACACTCTGCCAGAGCTGCTTTCTCTCCAACAAGAATCTTACTAGCTTTACCGTTTGGCAGCCTGTAGCATGTTTAGAAAAAAATCCATAAACCAGATGGCGGAAATACAGAGTAATCTGTTTGGGAAACCCAGGTTATAAATATGTGCATGTTGGGAAAAGGGCAAAAAGTTGAGGTAAAGCAGCTGATGCAGCTTTCAGGCTGGGCTCCAATCATGACATTTTTAGACGGGTGCCCTGAGAGCGTCTACATGTTTATTTTCTATTGTATTTTTCCCCTCATGCTCAGGAAGAACCCACAGGAGTTCACTCATTTTCCCACACTGGAAACCAAATTGAATCCTGACTTGGGAGTTTTCATCGAGGTTTCATCTGCAAAAAGTATATTCTTCTGTTGGTGGTGAGAGAGGGTGGGGATGAGGTGTTAGGACTGGGGTGCATTATCGTGTGACCCAGCTTCCTCCTTCCTTGACCCTTCTCCATATGTGTGAGGATTTCTCCTCACCCTAATATCAACTTCCAAGTGAAGTAAGGCTGAAGTGAAAATCAACCTTAAAAGAACAGAGATGGTTTACAACCACAGTTTGTGTACGTATTGGCGGGGGGTGAGTGGGTAGGTGAAAGATGCAGTTAAAAGAAGAAGGGCACGACTTCGCGCGCGCGCACACGCGCGCGTGTGTGTGTGTGTGTGTGTGTGTGTATGGGGAGTGACTTGTGTTAGATGATTGCATTCATATGAATAGCAAGACCTTTCCATTGCCTCAGGGGCTGATCACAGCCTTCTCTCTTTCTTCGGCCTTCAAGAGTCACAGCCTTGCCACTATCGATTAGCTCAGGCCATCAAAGAGTTGCTCCCTAATCTTCCTGCTGTGCTGGGTGGTGTACTTTTTAGGCACTGTGGATGGACAGTTAAACTGATGTAGCCTGCCTTCTCGAGACTTATGCCCCTCCATAGCACCAACATTGCAGTCAGCTACGCAGACACAAGGCAACTGCATTCCTTACATCCTTGCCCTTGCCACCTTAAGGAAATTGAACACTCTAGGCCATGTTAGCAGTAGTTGTAGGCATACAGCCCACTGGGGAAACAATGAAGAGCTCAGCTATATTAATTCTTCTGTTTGGCTGCAAGCACCCCTGAGATCTCACTTGAGTCTTCCCGGGGACTCTGTGGGCCTCCCTTAGTTGCCGCCCCTCATTGTTCCTGGCCTCTGCCACTGCCTGACATTGCTGGCTATGGGTACATCCCTATTTTTCTCATGACTTCAGCAACACTGGTATAATCTCACTGGACGTTCTCCTATAGCTGCTGCATGGAGGCAAGAGAAAAACCCTCTTCCCACTGGTGTTTCATCTTTACTGTTGAAGTGCAAACAGGGAAGCTGTGTGCTTTCAGCCTCTTTAGTACTCTTAGAGGCAAGTACCTTTTATTGTTTCCTCCTTTCAGCTTTCTGTGTCCTTTCCCTTCTTCTTGGGGTTAATCACTAATGCCAGATGGTGCGATTGGGACAAAATTCAAGCAGCAAAGCCAGGGCTATGGCTGTGGCCAATATCAACTCTCCTATTGAACCTCCCACCACAATCCAATGGCCTCCACCTTCCCAATGACAGGGTGTCCAGACAGTTATCATATGATTCTCTGGGATCTTCTCTGGAGATGAGCCACAAACTCCAAGAGCCTGCCGAAATAATCCTCCACACTCTGATATGCCCAATTTCAGATGATTTTATAGCTTAAGCTGTTACTCTTGCATCCATTCCATGTAAATATTCCTTATCATGGTTCTATATTATTACTCAGAGCTCACCATGATGGAGAGATGGTCAGCCTTGCATAAATTTACAAGTTAATTACTTATATCAGTAAATCATAAATATTTACTTACAGTAACTAAAAAAAAATTAGGTATTACCATTTTAGAGTGTTTACAGAGACCAACTCTCTTGAATATCAAGAAAAGAAAACTCAACCAGCAATCTTCAGTTCTCATGAGATTCTCTAGAACTCTTTTAACAGCTTAAACAGGTACTCAAAACCCACAGCCATTTGGCTCTGGACTATTCTGCCTTTTGAATTATCTCAGCAAAATAAGCCCTGGTATGGATGGAATTGTGCCCACCCCCACCCCACCCCATCCAATTTATATATTGAAGCCCTAACCCCCAATGTAATATTTGGAGATAGGATTTTTAGGAGGTAAGTAAATTAGATGAGGTCATAAGGGTGGAGCCCTGAGCTAATGGGATTAGTGTCCTTCTATGAAGAGACACCAAAGAGCTCTTCCCCCCACCCCCACTCTTCCTTTCATGTGCCACGGAGGAAAAGCCACGTGAGGACACAGCTAGAAGTCAGCTGTCTTTAAGCCAGGAAGAGAGTTCTCATCAGAAACCAACTTGGCTGGACCTTGATCACGACTTCTAGCCCCCAGAACAGTGAGAAAATAAATTTCTGATATTAAGCCATCCAGTCTATGGTATTTTGTTATGGCAGCCCAAGCAAAAGAATATAAGCCTATCAAAATGTATCTGGTATCTAGTTCAGCCAAGCCAGTTTCTTGCATTAGAGGAGCAGAACCAAAAAATCACGTTCCAGTCTGCTTTTATGAAGAGCAGAGGAGGGATGGCCTGAGGGCTCAAGAGAGGTAGCATAGGTGAAGTGGGATATAGAAGACACTTAATGGAATGCTCTAGTCAGAGGCAACATACAAAAGCAGAGAAAGCCAGATAGACTGGACTAGAAAAATAAGTTAATTTATCAAACTCATGAATGTTAATTTTAGAGCCAAATGCAAGTGTTTTTTTTTTTTTTTGGTCTGAGAACTGTTTCTTCTTGTTTACAAAATGCACGTCTGGCCCTATCTTGTGGTTCATTTATAGCTATGGACTTTGGATCTGCTGGAGGACTTTCCAGCCAGAATTTTTCCACTTTCCTTGCAACTATTTCCATCCTGGTTTGAAAGAAGACAGAAGATTTTCAGGCTTCTATGTTTATAAGAACAGAAGCATCCCTTTCATAAGGAATTGGATTCTTTATTTTCTGCATTGTATCTTCTTCCCTGGCTCCTTTGCCGTTATGTTTCATGCCTGGGTTTTTCAGCCTTTCTGCTGTATTCTCCTCTGTTTTAGCTCTAAGGATTTTCTTATATACTGCTACTACACTATTTTAGTCATATGAATTTATCTTTCTGTGTGTAGATAAATCACAAATCTATATTTTCATCTCTATCTTTTTCATAAGTTCAAGATCCGTAAATCCAAGTGCCTTCTAGATATTTCTAATAGAATATTACACATCAGTCATCTCGTATATCCCATATCCAAAATGGAATTCACTGTATTTCCCCCCAAACCATTCTCCCTCATGTATTCAAGACTCTGTTTAATGCATCATCTATCCCCATTTCTCAACTAGATAGACACCTCAAAGACACGTTCAGCTTGTCTCTCTCCTTGGCTCCCTCAGCCTTAAGCCCTACAATCTAGTCACTTAACGAATCCCTTTGTTCCCCCCTCAGATATGCGCCTCAGTACTTGACAATCCATGCTCTCCCACTGTCACCGCTGCAGCCTTAGTGCAGATTTTCTTAGTTTATTGCCTGTATTTTCCCAGTCTCCTGGTTCGTCTCCCAGCCCCAATGCAACTAGAGCTAGTGCTTCGCTGCTTCAGACTTACATCTCAAGTCCCCGCAGGCTTCTATCCTGAGCCCTCGCCTAAGATTATTTTATCAAAGTTGTCAATTATGCCTCATATATAAAATCTAATGGATTCTTTCCCATCCTCATTATCTTGACCCCTCTTCAGCATGTGATGCTGTCAACTACCCTTTTCATTAAAGTCTCTACTCCCAGGTCTTAGACTCTTATTTCCCTGGTTCGTTCCCTACCTTCTTATTATTTCTGCCCATCTCCATTGTCGACACTTCATGGTGACTTCAACGTTATCTAGATGTAGTGAGTCTGTTTCTTTATTTTGTTTTTTAATCTCTAGTGATGCTTTTCCCTTAGAGACTAGTTTGCCTGACATGAATATTATTACTAGCTACATAGTATCCCAAAACACGTAAGCATCCTGCTTTGAAAAGAGTTTTGTTTTCCTCAAAGTTTTACCATTATGAAAGAACCTTGTGATGAGCTTCTTTATACATACATCTTTGTAAGTTTCTTTGGTTGATTTCTGGTATAAATTCCTAGAAGAAAAATTTGTGGTTCAAAAGATGTATTTTAAAAACATTTTGCGATACGTAGTCACTGGAGAATATTCCCAGTAGAAGAAAATTGAACCAACTAACACTTTCATCAGCGGTTTAGGAGAATGACATTTTTCCCATTCCCTCACCATTAGCAGAACGTTTTATCTCTGCTATTGTGACAAGCAAAAGCAAACGAGGGGTGTTTTGTTATTTTATATATCTCATATTCTGTCTTCTCTAACCATATTCTTTGCTTATTTTCAAAAATATTCTTTTTGATATGTAAGAAACCTATGTAATAGTGATATTAACCTCTTTTCCAATACATTTCAGATATTTTAGAAATTTGTTACTTGTCTTTTAATTTTGTTAATAGTGTTCTTATGTACAGTTGTCCATTTTTATATTTCTCAGTAACAAAATATAGTAGCCTCTTTATTTGCAGTTTATCTCTTTGTTATACCTTAGAATGATCTTTCCTCCTCCAAAATTATATAAATGTTCATTTATATTTTTTCTAGATCTTTTATAAGTACTTTATAGATCTTTTCAGTAGCACTTGTAATGAATGTCATCACTGTATTTGGAATGTCAGTTGGTAAATTCTTTGAATACAATTTCTTTTTCAAGTAAGAAACTAGGAAATGTTGAATTTTATATGTATATATATTCTTTTCTCACTGATGTGCAGTGCTACATTTATTGTAAATTGAATTGTGATTCTTCACTTGCTTCTAGACTATTTTATCTCTTTCACCTGTTTCTTTTTAGACTGTTTCATTGGTTGCCTACTTATTCTGTGATTAGGGCCGTACTCTTTTAAATACCATTGCTTTATCATATGCTTTATTATCTAACAGTTCAAGTGTATATCATTTTTTTGTTACAATGTTTATTGGATATTTTTGCCCAGTTATTTATTCAGAGAAACTTAAAAAATTTTTGTCAAGACTTTCTCCTCAAATATCCTTTTGGGAGTTTAATTAGACATATCAATTTTACAAATTAACTCAGGAATTAAGACTCTCTAATATGGTATGACTTTAATTCTAGTTAATGGAAAAGTATAAGTGATAGCTAGTTGATGCCCTATTTATGAGAAGTAGGTAAATAGCACAGACGTTTCTGTAAGGATGATTCCCTTGTTTCTGTCCTGCACCTCAAAGGAATAAGGCATGGAAAGGGGGTTTTCTTCCAGGGACTTTCCTGCCTTTTACCCCATGTAGAACATTTCACAGCTTGTCTCATTACAGCATTTGTAAAAACACAGTCTGAAAGCAGTGGTGCATAAATGAATTATTTAAGTTTTGCAGCAAATGGCCCTCATCTTGCTTGCTGCCTCTTAATGCACTTTAAGTGAGCCCAGGGAGGCGAATCATAGAAGGCACGCGGTGGAATGTAAACCAAGTTTTATTAGCCACAAAAAGCCACACTATAACATTTATTAAGTATTAGAGACAGTGTGTTTAAGTAAGTTTGATTTGCTGAATAATCACCGACATTGCAGCCATCTTCCGCGGATAGGAGCACTCCCTTGTCAAAAATATTTATTTTCTTGTCGCTTCTGTTAATATAATGGGCTCTTGGGGTTTTGTGAGAGTTTCTTAGCAAATCGTGATTTTCAGCAAATTACCATGTGTCTCCCACTGAATACAGCTTTAATAGCCGGGAGGAGGAGAGGGAAACCACCCACATCATTGACTGAAAGTACATCATATTATTACTGGTGCCATTTTAGGGGCTTCAGCTGCCCTAGGAAAATGAGGAGCTAGACACCCTCTTAAGTCCCTCCCAGTCCTTCCGCCAATGAACAGTGTCAATAAACTTGATGTCCTCCCCCCACCACCCTGTCAGATGGGCCTGAGGCTGAATTCCTTTTCTTTTTAGGGGTGAATCAGCCTTTAAGACCAAATGATTCATACCACAGTTACCAACTCTTCCTTTCTTATCTTTTTTGTTTTCCTGATGCAAAATGAAACAGACAGATGCTCAGAACGTTTCTGAGCCTTGGAGCACCTTCCTAACCTTGCGTCAACGGGGTGAGTTGAGAATAGGTGATTCCAGGATGCTCTGCTATATACATTTATGGTATAAGTCCTTTTGTTATCTTTGGCTAAAGCCACTATTTGAATTCCAGACAGAAAATAACACTAAAAAAATTAAACATACCTAAGTACTCAGTGGGCAGACGCTGGCTGATAAATATTTAATGCAACTGAGAGCCCACCTTAGATATCGTGAAACACGGCCTGTTTGGGTACTTGCCTCACTCCTCTGTGACCAGAGGCTGCAAATGTGCAAGCGGTAATCTGTAAGCATGTGTGTGTGCGCGCACGCACGCGTGCCTGAACCCTAACTCTATGAGGAAAGGAAGGAATGCAAAAAGGCAAGAAGGAAAGAGAGAAATGCCCCTTCGTCATTTCTTGTCTTTACTGGAAATAGTCCTTTTGACAGGGACACCCACTGATTGCCTTCTGTTCATTACACGCAGACCTGTGGCATTGCATTTCCAGAGATACTGAGTGAAGATCCTAGTACAAGGCTTAGGAGTCATTGAATTTTACTGCCTGCCAACCCCTTTGGCATCAGTGAAGAGATATTTTCCTTTGTAAGGTGCCTGTCAAGACTGTGGTCATCAGTGAGGAGGAGACTGTTGTTCTACTATAAGCTAAGAATTCCGCTGGGTTTGTGGCTATTTTTTATGTTCAAGTTGTTCGTTATTTACTGAGTGAATCAGAGTAAGAAAGAAGAAATTTGTAATACAGGTAATATCTCATATGACGCAGGTAAACATAGGTTATTACAGAAGCATATAGGTGGGACCTTGACCTATTGACCCAGTCTTGAAAGAGATGTCAGGCTGGGAGGGTCTGGAAAAAGCCATTGGAAGACATGAAATCCAAGTTGAGACCTGAATGTTGAGTAACAGACAGTTAAACAGGAGTATCTGCATGTGCAAAGGGTTAGAGGCAGGAGAGAGTGTCTGGACTATTGAGAGGGACTTAATGTAGCTGGATGTGTCTGGGACTCAGAGGGATAAAACATGAGGCTGGAGATGTAAGCAGGGCCTTGTTCAGGAACAGCCTTAAAGCTGCTGGAATTTTCACTCAGCTCTTGAAGACAATGCATTGTATTAGAGATTTTAAGTGGGGGAGTTACGTGATCAGATTTCAAACGTAGAGAATGTACTGCTTTATTTTTATTACAAGCATGTATTCAGAAAGAAAGATGACTGTTGTAATGTAGAGAATAACTTGGAGGGGGCAACCTCGAGTCTGAGAGGGAAATTAAATCATTAATTAAGCTGAGAGCTGTTGGGCTGACTATGAATATCTCATTGGAAAGAGACAGAGGGATGTGTATGTGGTAGGGTGGAAGTGTGTGAGGGGTGGATGTGTGCATTGTACCATTTTTCAAACAAGACTGATGATTTACTGGATTTATTAGGCAAGAGAGGAAAGAGCTAAAAAAGACCAGAGGAGTTACAAGATGGATGCCAGTCCTTGAATGGAATCTGTCAGGAGAAGGAACTGGTTTGTGAGGAATTCCTGTGAAGTCAGAACCCTTGGGGGCAACCAGGTGAAAAGACCTTGTAGACGGTGTACATTCAGGTCTGGAGTTCTGGAGAGAGATTCTAGTTCTCACTTCCCCTGCCTTTAACCACTCCATAATGGAAATAGTTAATCATATCATCTGTTTACCTTCAAAGGACCATTTGAAGCATCTCCGTAAAAAGATGGGATCCCAGATTCAAATAAAAGCAGCGGCAGACAAATGTTTTAGGTTTAAGTATCATATCAAATATTGAGATATTAGGAAATTCCCAGGCTTAGGAATATTTTTTAAAAGTTTTTTTCTCGGGCTTCCCTGGTGGCGCAGTGGTTGAGGGTCCGCCTGCCGATGCAGGGGACACGGGTTCGTGCCCCGGTCCGGGAAGATCCCACATGCCGCAGAGCGGCTGGGCCCATGAGCCATGGCCGCTGAGCCTGCGCGTCCGGAGCCTGTGCTCCACAACGGGAGGGGCCACAACAATGAGAGGCTCGCGTACCAAAAAAAAAAAAAAAAAAAGTTTTTTTCTCAAATGTATGACATTGCAAATAGGAAATAAATGCTCATTAGGTCTTAGTGGAGATAAATGTTATATAATATTGAGAAGGATTCTTAATTTATAGTAACAGGAGACACCTCTATATTAAGCTATTTACCTAAATGAGGGTATGCCATGCTAGGAAACTAAAGCAGAATTAAATAGGAAGCCATCTTTATAGGGAATTTGAAGCCTGTGCGGTCAAAGGGTGCAGAAACAACCTTGTTGGAGACACTTGGACTTATTTGATGTAATAAAACAATGAAGAAATTCAGACAGTGATTGGATAAAGGAAATCTGATTTGAGTTTACATCTTTTTCCTAGGGGGTTTTGCTAGGAAGTGAGAATGGGTTTAAGGACCTCTGAAAGAGTTAAAACAAAAAATAATAACCAATAGTAAATTATTTTTGGTGGTGAATAATTATCGTTTAAGGAGGCATGATTGAGAGGAAGTCCTTCCCCGAGTGTTCGTGTGTGTGTGTGTGTGTGTGTGTGTGTGTGTGTGTGTATTTCACAGTTTTTTCCTCTCCAAGTCTATTTTTGCTCTTTGTTGTCCCAGTATTGGTCTGACTGTATCTGTAACACAGTGATCACTGATAAACATTTTCATTTTATTCATAGTGTTGAATAAGGTGCTCTGGTTTTCTAGAAACTTGACTTAATAAGGTTTGGAAGCCTATTCTCTACCTCTGAGGTGATATGGGAGCAGTGGGTATGGGTCAGAGGATGGGTTGGGTCAAGGGACTGATAAGAAAATGTAAGAAGGAAGAGAAGAATTCAAGAGATGATGTAATAAGTGCACAAGGCAAATGCTTAAAGAGAGAATTAGAGACCACGGTTCTTCCCCAAAGGTGCAGGAGACCAGACAGTGTGCAGGAGTCCAAAGATCTGTAGCCAGCTGGCCAAAAAAGCTCACAAAACATGCACTTTTTTCCCCCAAAATTTACATACGAATTCTTCAGTAGCACGGATTAAGTTGGTGTATAAACCTTCCTCCTAATCTTCACTATCACTTTCTATCACCAGTGTTTGTTATGTCTGGGTGGCAGTCTGCTCCTCATACCTCGTGCTGGAAGTCTTGACCTCCTTAGCACCTTTCAGGCAGTGTGATTTCAACGTACATTGAAAACTACTCTGGTTTATGCAAAAGTTAAATAGCTTTTCTTGAATATCAGTCAGAAGCTTTTGGCAGACTGTTGTTGAGTACTTAAGTGATGGTCCTTGTGAAATTTATATCAGTCACATCAAACTCTCCACCTTGGGAAATCCTAGGTTCTATTTCAAAAGATTCAGCAATTTCTACTAGTTTTAATTGTCTTATGCCTATTTTTGTTTTGCTATTACAATCATCTTTGCTTTCAATATTGGATTACAGTGTAATATTTTGAATATACTTGAAGTAAACATTAATGTCCCCAATACAGGATAACTCAGCTGAAGTAAGAATGGTATGAACAGATTGCTTCCATGACAACCATGCCACAACTGACTCACTGTTCTGTCTCTTGACTGATAAATTTTTAAAAGAATTATATTTATGGAGTGGTAAAACATGTAAATGGTACATAATTCTTAAAACTCAAAATAATGAAAAGTAAGTTTCCTGGTTCCTCTTCCTAGTGGCTAGCACTCATATCAGTTTCTTATGTATCTTTCATACATTATCTGCCAACATACATTCATACACTTTCATATAACATTATGTATTTGTTTACCCAAATGATAAATTTTTTAAAAAATATTTTTATTCATTGCAAGCGATTCCTGGTAGTTATTTATTTTATTTAATTTATTTATTTTTGGCTGCATTGGGTCTTCGTTGCTGCACGTGGGCTTTCTCTAGTTGCAGGGAGCGGGGGCTACTCTTCGTTGCGTTGCACGGGCTTCTCATTGCGGTGGCTTCTCTTGTTGCGGAGCATGGGCTCTAGGCGCGTGGCTTCCATAGTTGTGCCTCGTGGGTTCTAGAGCGCAGGCTCAGTAGTTGTGGCACGTGGGCTCAGTAGTTGTGGCTCACAGGCTCAGTAGTTGTGGCGCACGGGCTTAGTTGCTCCGCGGCATGTGGGATCTTTCCAGACCAGGGCTCGAACCCGTGTCCCCTGCATTGGCAGGCAGATTCTTAACCACTGCGCCACCAGAGAAGCCCGATAAATATTTTTATACCTTATTTTTTTCACCTAATACTCTATCTAGGAAATCCTTCCATTTCAGTGCATATAATTAACTCATTCTTGTTTACACTTGGATAGTTTTATATCATTTGAATTTGCCATAATTTACTTAACTGATAACTCTTTATTAATGGAGATTTTGGTTGTTTTATTTTAGTTTTAATTTTTGTATTTTTGTTAATGACAGTGCAGCATCAATCATTCATACAAATATATGCATATATGTCAATGTATCTGCAAGATAAGTTCCTAGACGTCAAATTACAGGGTCAAAGCAAATAAGCATTTTAAATTTCGATAGATTTTGACAGATTGTATTCTATAGAGGTTGTGCAAATGTATATTTCCACCAGCCTTGTATGAGAATGCCACTTTTGCCAAACTCATTGTGTACAATCATTCAGATTTTGTCAAACTTTTAGGTGAAAAAAATTGACATCTTATGTTGTAAGTTTTATGTTACTCTTATATTGAGTGGGGTTAACTTTACATGTTTTAAAAGACATGTGGTTCTTCTTTGTTAACAATTATCTGATCATGCTGCTTGCCTAGTTTTCTATTGGCTTGTTTTTTCCTTATTTGATAATAGGAGCTCTTTATATAGATAAGAACTTATCACATTGCCTATGATATATATTTTAGATATTTTTATCAGGTTTTTAAACCTTCCATGTTTTCTTTTTATTACCTCTTTGTTAATCTTTTATGATAAAATATTTGATCCACTTGGCATTTATTTTGGCATATGGTATAAGTTAGGGATCCAGTTTTTTAAAATAGCTTTTCAGTAGCCTTGACATAAATTATTGAATAAATATATCTTTTCTAATTATTAAAGTCTTCCTTTTGCTTTTCAGAGTTATTTTTAATGTTTTCCTTTTATAGATTATAATATCACAGATTCTGCTTATCTAGCTTTTTCCTTGTATCTTCTATTGTTACTATTTTGCTATTGTAATTGGGATCTTTTCTGCCATGATATCTTGTAATTTGTTGCTCTTCCTGTATAGGAAGGTCCTGGATTTGGGATATCAGATTTTTTAAATATTTATTTTATTTATTTATTTTTATTTTTGGCTGCGTCAGGTCTTAGTTGAGGCATGCGGGATCTTAGTTGCGGCACGTTAGCTTCTCTCTAGTTGTGGCGTGCAGGTTTTCTTTCTCTAGTTGAGGCGCCTGGGCTCAGTAGTTGTGGTGCACGGGCTTAGTTGCCCCGTGGCATGTGGGATCTTAGTTCCCTGACCAGGGATCGAACCCACATGCCCTGCATTGGAAAGTGGATTCTTTACCACTGGACCATTAGGGAAGTCCCGGGATATTAGTTTTGTACTCATCCACATTTGTACATTATCTTACTGTTTGCAATATATCGTTAAGTCTTTGGGATTTTCCATGTGTACAATCACAACATCAAAAATAATAATTTTACCTTCTTTTCCAACTTGAACAATTTTACCTCTGTTTTCCTTCCTCATTACAATGGCTAGTGCCTCAAAAACAGTGACAGATAATAATGGTGGTATTGACCACTTGGTGGTGTTCTGGATATTACTGGTAATGAATCTAGTATTTTTCCATTAGGCATATATTGACTTTAGAGTTGAAATTTTATATGTGTCAATTCTCATTTTGTTAGGAAGTATTACTTTTCCCTATTTTATTTAAAATATTTGTGTATTTCTTTTCTTATTCCAGGTTCATTTTTTCAGTCAAAAGTTCATATAAAACTTTTTCAAATGCCTTGTCAGCACCTGTAGACATGCTTATCATTTTTCCCTTTTAATGTACTAATACAGAGCAGTATTGTTTCACCCCTGCAATCAACCCCACTTGGTCAGGTATATGTATTCTTTTCACGTACTGTTAGATTCCCTCTAACAATGTATTACTTAGGGTTTACTTTTATATTCATAGGCATATTGATCTGCTCTGTTCTTTTTATGCATTTTAAGGCTTCGATGTGATATATTTGCTTCATAAAAATAGTTTATATGCATTAATTTTTACTATTCTTAAATGCTATCCCATAGTCACTTTTTTCATAGGTATTAGAGGAAACTAAAATGTGTTTTCTCTGTTTTTAGGGCATAAAATTTAATATATATGGATCTGATCCACCCCATAAAGGTCCAACAAACTTTCATCTCTAAACCATTGTTATTAATTTCTTGCTTACTCTTCCAGAGAGCTATTTTGTGTACATGAAAGCAAAAATTTATATATATATTTTACAAATGATGACAGACTATGTAAACTCTTCTGTGCCTTGGTTTCTCACTTAATAGAATACCTTGGAAATCTTATCATTTCAACATCAATTTTTTCCTCAATTTTTTCCTGAGTTGTTTTATGATGCCTGCACACAATTCCAGTGTATAAATGTACATTATTCGACTGTCCCTTTTTAATGGGCTCTCATGTTTTCTCCCATCTTTATGTCTTAAAAAATAACACTGCAATAAATAACTTTATACATACACCATGTGTGCAAGTATATTTAAGGATCAGTTCCTAAAAGAGTAATTCCTAGTGTATTTACTAATATAACAAATAAATGATATGGCAGTTGAAATCTTGATGCCTTCTCATTTTATAAATGTTAAATCTAAGAGACATGGACTTCCCTGGTGGCACAGTGGTTAAGAATCTGCCTGCCAATGCAGGGGACATGGGTTATATCCCTGGTCCAGGAAGATCCCACATGCCATGGAGCAACTAAGCCCGTGAGCCACAACTATTGAGCCCTCACTCCGCAACTACCGAAGCTCACGTGCTCTAGGTCCCGTGTGTCACAATACACAAAAGAGATAGAAATCATCATCTAGGTCACCTTCCCATCAGGTGTGAAAAAAGAATATCACCTTAACTTACAAGTCACACTTATTTGAGATAGATATTTATAGTATTCCGGTTCAAGTGAAAAACCAAAGTTTTCTATTTAACCCATAAACAAACTTTACATTCTAAGATATGCATCACTTATGTTCATTTTAGATCTTCTGTGGAAGAATTATATTTGATTTTTTTTATTACAGTTTAAGAAATGCCTTTTGAAATGCATTTTTGAAAAACCTTAAAGATAAGAATCAGTAGAGCTTAAAATGAAATACGTCTTTCTTTTTCTTTTTCTAAAGCTGAATAGGGCTTTATTTATTTATTTATTTTTAACATCTTTATTGGAGTATAATTGCTTTACAATGGTGTGTTAGTTTCTGCTTTATAACAAAGTGAATCAGCTCTACATATACATGTATCCTCATATCTCTTCCCTTTTGCGTCTCTCTCCCTCCCACTCTCCCTATCCCACCCCTCTAGGTGGTCACAAAGCACCGAGCTGATCTCCCTGTGCTCTGTGGCTGCTTCCCACTAGCTATCTATTTTACATTTGGTAGCGTATATATGTCCATGACACTCTCTCACTTTGTCCCAGCTTACCCTTCCCCCTCCCCGTGTCCTCAAGTCCATTCTGTAGTAGGTCTGTGTCTTTATTCCCATCCTGCCCCTAGGTTCTTCATGACCTTTTTTTTTTTTTTAGATTCCATATATATGTGTTAGCATACGGTATTTGTTTTTCTCTTTCTGACCTACTTCACTCTGATTTGTGATTTACACTTTACTTGCATTGTATTTATTTTGGTTTTACACTGTGAATGGTAAATATTTTTTTTTCTTTTAAGAATTATCTATTATGGGAGTGAAGTAAGTCAGACAGAGAAAGACAAATAGCATATGATATCATATATGTAGAATCTAAAAAGTGACTACAAATGAACTTATCTATAAAACAAATAGAGTTACAGATGTAGAAAATAAGCTTATGGTTACTGGGGATAAGGGCGGGGGAGGGATAAATTTGAAGATTAGGATTGACACAGACACACTACTATATATAAAATAACTAATAAGGACCTACTGTATTGTACAGGGAACCTTACTCAGTACTTCGTAATGACCTATATGGGAAAAGAATCTAAAAAAGAGTGGATATTATGTATATGTATAATAGATTCACTTTGCTGTACACCTGAAACTAACACAACATTGTAAATCAACTACACCCCAATAAAAATTAAGAAACAAAAAATGAATCTATTATGTAGTTGAAAAGAGGAATAGAGGAAGGGGAAACTGGCAAATTCCTAAGTGCTCAGCACCCCACAGGTTCTTAATCCAGTGGTGGTGGGTTTTGGCTGAGAACTCTACCTTGTAATGTTATAAAGCTAGGCTATACGATACTGTATCATTAATGTTGTGCACCAAGACCTGTAATTGTGATTATTAACATTCATAGACTTACCTTTAACTTATGAAGTCAAAGAGGAACAAAGTCCATGACTAATTCTCTCACGTATTTGGCTTAGAATCTCAATATTTCAGAGCAGGAAATGCAGGCTATTGCCAAGTTGTGTTATGGAGAATGGCATATGGCTGTGTGTCAATTAGTGGGTTTAAGGATCATGTGATCAAACGAAAAGACCTTTTCTTAAATGTCAGCGCTATTGTGCTGTGTAGGCACCAAGTCTTAGCTAGCCAGCCAGTTAAATGGTATCAAAAACCCAGACTACATCTAATTTGCCCTATTTCAAGAGTGAACCTGTTTCGAACAAGTCTAATTTTATTTTTAACATCTGTATGCCTGCAAACCTTTTACTGTAATTAGAAAGGAAAGTTCTAGCATGGGAGACATGAGGAGAGGTTGTCTTTGGCTGGCATCTGGTGTCTTATGCAAAGCTTGCTGAGGGTCTGTTACAAAATATGTTCTCTCGTCTGAGTTGCTGGCTGGTTCTACTCTTTTGGAGCCGAGGGAGAGTAGGGAATGAATTTGGTCTCTGCTAACTGAGTTCTCTCAAAAAAAGGTTTTGTTGAGCTCTTAAAAAAGAAATTATATCAACAGTAATTCCAACTCCTAAAAGCAAAATCCAAACCTGGAAAATGTTATGGGTATGAATGTTCAGTCACAGCATTTGGGTCACAAGTTGGGGAAGGTTGTGTAAAGAGTAGGACACAAAGGAGTGTTTGGGGAAACATGAAAGGTGGGTTTAGTTTATAATGATGGCTACTGGACCCACAGCTTCATTACATGCTTACAACTACTGAGCTTGTTGCCAAACCTTCAGAGAAAGCCAGCAATCATGCCAAGAGGTCTAGACTTGCTTTGAAAGTCATAAGATTAGAAATAGAAAACTAAATGTACTGGTTAAGAACTTGGAGTCTAGAGTCAGACAGATTTGAGTTTAGGCCTGACTATAACACTTACTAGTTGTATGACAAAGAGAAAGTTGATTAACCTCTCCAAGGCACAGGTTGCTTCAGTTTCCTTAGCTGTAAAATTGAAATAATAATATTGATCTCATTTATTAGTTGACATTTTATTGTAAGGTGAAGCTATTTATCATTTATATCAGTGTAAACTGGCAGAATCCTATTTTGTTACAATTATTATTGTCCACTACTATCAGAATTTATTGTAATGCTAAAATTGTCCCAGATTTAGGCAATGAGAATTCCTTCAAGAAAATATCTGTATTCTTTTGACATGATTCTATCATTTTTTTAGGCCCTTCCTTACATTCTGGCCCCCAAAGTTATTTCAGTCCATCTTGTTTTTCCCTGGAGACAGCCATTTTTCCAAGGAGTCCTAGTTCCTCTAGTGGAGAATGGTAAATAGAAAACAATAGTTGGGTGATAAGTGTTGCTATTGCTACTGGGTTGCCACTACCTTAGTCTCCCTTAGTGGACAGCACTAGGAAATTATACATAGTATATACAGTTTATACTAATCTCTTCATTACCAATACAAAACCACAGGGTTTATTTTAACTTCCCCCTTTCTGTATTTGTATCTCTTATCTCTGACAGTGAGAACACTGACTCCTGGTATCCTCAACATAATTATTTATATGTACAAGTCCCTGCATGTAGCAAACATCTGAATCTGTTGAGTGCTTCCTTGCTTGAGTGCCATAATGCTACCTTCCCATCTCTCTTGGGTCTATAAGTTTTTGATTAAAAAGGAAGGAAGAAAGAAAGGAAAGAAAGAAGGAAGGAAGTGATGGTGGGAGGGAAGAAAGAGTAGGAAGAAAGAAGAAAGGAAATATTTCTAAATAGGATTCTGTATGCCATCACAAACATCTGAGCTGGGAGGAATGGTAGATAGTAATGGTTTAGTTCTTATTAGTATAAAATGGGCAAGACTTTACCTCTCAATGAA
Organism: Lagenorhynchus albirostris; assembly: GCF_949774975.1. NCBI lineage: Eukaryota > Metazoa > Chordata > Mammalia > Artiodactyla > Delphinidae > Lagenorhynchus > Lagenorhynchus albirostris. The sequence continues at coordinate 32,623,514 of NC_083107.1, read as the reverse complement.
GTAAAGAAAAAAAGTGAGCAATAATATAAAAGAGAGAGATAAAGAGACAGACACAGAGAAAAAAAGAGAGACATAAAGTGAAATAGAAGAAGCTACCCAGGGCCAACACTTTTAGCCTCAGCCTTACTAGAAGTGTGAGTATCAAAAGCAGAAATTGCTGAAGGAAAACCAGAATAGAACCTTTGAACTGTGGAGCCATAAGAGGACTTTTGAGTTGGTCTCTGGAAAAGAACATATTACATTTACATTGAGAGACTATCATACTAATTCAAATCACCCTCTTTCACTGTTCAATCTATTTTCTTTCACTCTCCCTTCCAAGATATACTTAGAAATCATGTTGATCTCTACCAAAACTTCAGAATTATTATTTCTTTATTGAAGTATAGTTGATTTACAAGATTGTATTAATTTCAAGTTTGCAACATAGGAATTTGACAATTTTATAGATTATACTCCATTTAAAGTTGTTGCAAAACAATGGCTATTTTCCCTATGCTGTACAATATATCCTTTCGCTTATCTATTTTATACACAGTAATTTATACATCTTAATTCTGTACCCACATCATGCCCCTCCCTTGTTCCCTCTCCCCACTGGTAACCATGAGTTTGTTCTCTATATCTGAGTCTGTTTCTGTTTTGTTATATACTTTCATTTGTTTTACTTTTTAGATTCCACATATAAATGACAGCATACAGTGTTTGTCTTTCTCTGACTTATTTCACTAAGCATGATACTTTCTAGGTCCATCTACGTTGCTGCAAATGCCAGAATTTCATTCTTTTTTATGAGTGAGTAATATTCTATTGTATATATATGACCACATCTTATTTATCCATTCATCTGTTGATGGACACTTAGGTTGCTTCCCTATCTTAGTTTTTGGAAATAATGCTGCTATGAACATTGAGGTGCATGTATCTTTTCAAATTAGTGTTTTTATTTTTTCCTGATATATACCCAGGAGTGAAATTGCTGCATCATATGGTATTTCTATTTTTAGTTTTTTGAGGAACCTCCATGTTGTTTCCCGTAGTGCCTATACCAATTTACATTGGTATACTAAGGTTCCCTTTTCTCCACATTCTTGTCAACATTTGGTATTTGTGGCCTTTTTGATGTTAGCCATTCTAGCAGGTGTGAAGTGATACCTGATTGTAGTTTTGATTTGCATTTCTCTAATGATTAGTGATGTTGAGCATCTTTTCATTTGCCTGTTGGCCATCTGTATGTCTTCTTTGCAAAAATGTTTATTCAGGTCTTCTGCCCACTTTTTTAATTGGGTTGTTTGGTTTTTTGATATTGAGTTGTATGAGCTAGTTATATATTTTGGATATTGACCACTTATCATTTGCAAATAGTTACTCCCATTCAGTAGGTTGTCTTTTCCTTTTGTCAGTCGTTTCCTTTGCTGTGCAAAACATTTTAAGTTTAATTAGGTCCCATTGTTTATTTTTGCTTTCACTTCTGTTGCCTTAAGAGACAGGTCCAAAAAAATTATAGTTATGATTGATGTCAGGGAGATTTCTGCCTTTGTTCTCATCTAGGAGTTTTATGGTTTCAGGTCTTACATTTAGGCCTTTAAACCATACTGAGTTTATTTTTGTATATGGCGTGAGGAAATGTTCTAATCTCATTCGTTTTTACATGTAGCCATCCAGATTTCCCAGCGCCACTTATTGAAGGGACTGTCTTTTCTTTACTGTGTATTCTTGCCTCCTTTGTTGTAAATTAATTGACCATAGGTGCATTTATTTCTAGGCTCTCTGTTCTGTTCCACTGATCTATTTGTCTTTATGCCAGTACCATGCTGTTTCAGTTACTATATTTCTACAAAAAGTATTTATTACTTTGAGAGAAATGTTTTTATTTATTTACTGAACGAGGTTTTGTTTGTTTTCCTTCTTGAAAGAAATTCTATATTTGTCCTTAAGAGAACTATTTCAGCTGGTTTATACTTTAGATGTACATTAGATCATTTACCAGAAGTTATATAGAACAGATAGGTTTTAAAACAAATTAGAGAAATCTTGGCCATTTGCTATCCCAAAGATCATTCGGCAGTAAACATCTCACCATTATCCTCATTTTGTTGGACGTCTATCGATTTTTTTTTTTGGCTGTGCCACGCAGCTTGTGGGATCTCAGTTCCCTGGCCAGGGATTGAACCCGAGCCCTTGTCAGTGAAAGCATGGAGTCCGAACCCCTGGACCACCAGGAAGTCTCTCTCTATTAATTTCCATTGAGATATTTGTGAATAATGGAAGGCTAATACTAGCACAAGGTAAGCCTGTTTGAACTTTGGAGGAAGCTGAAAGGGACCTTGGCCTTAACTCTTTGCCTGCAATATACACTCAGAAAGATAAAAGTTTCCAACCCAAAGATAGCCATAAGGCATTGTGTAACTTTTTAGGGTATGTTTCTTCTAACTCCAAATAGTGATTTTAAGCGTTTGTTATGGCGGTTCCTGGAAACATCCTACTGCTTTACTTGTAACCTTCAAAAAAATCTTCTACCTGCTTTTCCTTTAAAAAAAAATTGATCCCGGGGCTTCCCTGGTTGCGCAATGGTTGAGAGTAGCCCTGCCGATGCAGGGGACACGGGTTCGTGCCCCGGTCTGGGAAGACCCCACATGCTGCAGAGCGGCTGGGCCCATGAGCCATGGCCACTGAGCCTGCGCGTCCGGAGCCTGTGCTCCGCAATGGGAGAGGCCACGACAGTGAGAGGCCCGCGTACCGAAAAAAAAAAAAATTGATCCCATGAGACACTTAGTATATGTTTTAAGTCTTTATTTAGTTATAAATAATCTTTTTAAAGCCGACCTTCATTTATCAGGAGAATTAGTTGTTCCTTTTGGCAGTCAAAAGAGTGACATATTAGAATGTCTCTACCAGAACTTCCCTGTGTGACTTGGACTTTTTATTTACATTGAGGGGAAAAAAGAATTTGATCATAACTCTTCTCAGTGTTATTTGTTTCTCCTCCCAACCTTTGGTCTGAAATGGGAGGACTGAAAATATTAAATTATTTGAGTGGCGTAATGATTTTGTATTAAAAGCTGAAGATATGACTTCTAAATATTGCCTTGAGAAAACAAGAATCTATTTTCAATAGGAGACATTATTAGAAAATGCATAATATGCAAATACGCTTTTAGCCAACATAAAGCACAGTTCTGTGAACCTTTGTCTGCATAATAATTCTATTCAAACTTCAACAAAAATCGAGATCCCAACCACTTCACATACGCTGATAAACTAAGTAAATAGATACTATTTCAAGGGGGACTGATCAACATTTGAATAAAGTGTCTTCAGTAATAGAAATACTTTCCATATTGTTGAATTTGTTTGTATCTTCCAGTTTGTGTCTTAATGTAACAAGTTCTGAGTACTGACAATATTGTTTTCTCCATTCCCTATGCTTTCACGTAAAGACTTTAGTGTGATTAGAAGCTTTTATGTATAGTTTTCCCCCTATATATCCTTTAATCTTGAAATGTCTTCCAACAATGCCTTGGAAGAGTGTGATGATCAGAATAAATATTTAGTTCTTTCTTACTAGATCTTTAATATCATGATAGGAAGTTGGTACAGTATATTTATGGGAAAGAGAATAAGTTTTATTATTAGTCACTCAAATACACATATCTCTCGTATGTATGTACAATTGGCAATAAGCACATAAAAAATTTCCAACATCGTTAGTTATCAAGAAAATACAAATCAAAGCCGCAGTGAGATACAACTTTATATTCATTAGGATGGCTATAATAAAGAAGTCAGATAATAACCAGTGTTGATCAGGATATGGAGAAATCAGAAACTTCATAGACTGCTCGTAGGAACATAAAATGGTGCAGTCATTTGGAAAACAGTGTGATAGTTCTATGGGTTTGATAATTGCATAAAGTTTTATCCACCACCATAATGATATAGAACAGTTTTATTATTCCCTAACTTTTTTCCAACTACTCCTTTGTAATCAACTTTTATGCAACATCTAACTCCTAGCAACCACTGCATTGTAATTTCACTATAGTTTTTTGCCTTTTCCAGAATGCCAAACAAATCAAATTACATAATATGTAACCTTTTGGCCCTCAATTCTTTCACTAAACGAAGTGAATTTGAGGTTCATCCACTGTTGTGTGAATCAACATTTTGTTCCATTTTATGGCTAAGTAGTTAGGATTCAGTTGTTTGGATGCACCACAGTGCTTTTATCCATTCGCCAGTTGAAAGACATCTGAGTAGTTTCTTGGCAATTACAGCTAAGCATTCACATTCAGGTACTTTTGTGAACCTAAGTTATTTTTTTCTCCAAGGTAATCAACTATGAGTGAAAATTCTGGGTAAAATTATAAATGCATGTCTAACTTCATTTCAGAAGTTGCCACATTTGTCCATAGTACACTTTATACTGTACTTTTGTACATAGTGAACATTTTTCCTATACATATTATATTTCCACCAGCTATGTATGAAATTCCCCCTGGCTTTACAACTTCATCAGCACTTGGTATTGCATGCTTTTCTTTTCTTTTTTGCAGTTATACTAGGTGTGTAGTGTTATCTCACTGTGGTTTTTTATTTGTGAGGACTTAATTCTGGGCTGTCTATTCTATTCTGTGTGTCTATATGTCTATCTTTATGTCAGTACCACATTGTTTTGATTGCTGTAGCTTTGTAGTAAGTTTTGAAATGAGAAAGTGTGAGTTCCAGTTTTATGTTCTTTTTCAAGATTATTTTGGCTATTCCTTGAGACGCCATATGAATTTTAGGATGGATTTTCTATTTCTGCATAAAGCATCGTTGGGATTTTGATAGAGATTGCACTGAGTCTGTAGATCATTTGGGGTACTATTGACATCTTAACAATATTAAATCTTCCAATTCAAGAACATGGGATGCATTTTTATTTATTTATGGCTCTCCCTTTATGCATGTTTCTTCTCTCCATTATTCTCTGAAATCTAGCTGCCTTGGTCTCCCTACACTCTCAGCTCTATTTCCCCAACTCAGGGAGTCCACCAGGATTTGCCTGTTTCTCCTTCCTGTCCCACAGACTGGAAATTTTCTCAAGGCCGAAAGTTGGGCACTTGTAGAGTTCACCTTGTCTGTTTCTCATCACTCAGGGATTACTGATATTTTTGCCTGTATCCAGTGTCTTGAAAATCACTGTACTATATATTTTCATAGTTTTTGATTGCTTTAGGTGGATAGATAAATCTAGTCTCTGTTACTCTATCATAGTCAGAAATTTGAGTCTTAAATCAGGGTTCCTTCCCAGCCATAAAAAACTCAGAGATTCACTCTTTCCTGCATGTTAGCAAGTCTATCCTGCCTTGGTATCTCTCTGATGTCTTCAGCTAGATTTTTTTAGTATTTTTTCCAGCATTTTTATTGCCATAAGCAGTTTTGGACTAAGATGAACTAGTCCACCATTGCTGGAAGCAGAAATTATTATTGTGCAATGAATTTTTTATCTTCATTATGCATTTTACCATCTACCGAACTCTTGCTATAATCTCTAAATCATTGACTGATCTTTCCAACCATGGCTGGAGAAGTTCGACACACACTCGTTTAATAAAAACTGTGTGTAAAGCATTATCTAAAGCAATGTGAGAGTTATAAAATGATAGAAGACTTTGTTCCTATTCATGTAGATTTTTAAGGGCTAATTCTAAAAAGTTATAATTAATTGGGCTAGAGATATGTATATAAAAACACTGTGTATCTTAATAATGTTAAAGGCACTTAAATGCCAAAGAACATATAAGGTTAAAATATTTGTAATAGTCCTTGCACTTTAGTTGTCAAGGCAAACTTTTGTTATTTGTAGATATAGAGCCATTAATAAATCCAATCAAATCAAATTGTTGCCCTAACTTGAATGTCCTTGAGCAAAATTACACTTGTAAGATGCAAATAATCTTATAAGGTATAGCTTTCATTTTTTTGACTAATTAATTTCTTTATATAACATGTTTAATGCCTGCATTGTTGTTCTAAACCCTAAGGTAGCGAAGATCACTCAGACAAATAAAACACAGAAACCTAGAATAAATTAATGCACAAACATATGCAGTAGTTAGTACCAAAAATAAAACTTTAAATGGGAAAACAAAATGTGATTTTTCTCATTTTATTTCACCTCAATTGATATAAATTAACATTCATCAAAGTAATCACTGTGAACTCACACAAACGTGTGCACACATGCATATACACAGATACTCATAAATATGTTAATTTAGAGTTAAACAGGAGAACAAAGATACACAAATAGGAGTCACAAAAGGAACTGGTTACTGGATCTCTTGATGTCACATGAGATACTGAAGTAAATATCTACGAAACTTAGGAATAGAGAGTTTAGCATTTTTAAAATCAAAGTTTTAAGACACATATCTTAAGACTATTTCAATTATTTTTTTAATTGGATGAAAAGAAATACAAATAAATTTGATATGACTCTCAAGAAATAATCTATTGACACTGATGAATGGCTTTGAGAGCTGAGGATTTGGTCCTCTGCAGACCACCCTTGCATCTGTGTACTTCACTGGCCCAAAGTCAGTCAATGGCTGGTCAATAAGTGAACCTCCCCACCACCCAAACGTTGCATGGAGGGAAGGTACATCAAAGACTACCAGGAACCAAATGCACTGAAGCTCTGAGGCTTCTGATGGTCCAAATTTCAGTCAGGACACAGTCAGGATTGCAGATTATTTCTCTGAACAAGTCATGATTAATTCAGAGGCTAGGAATACAGTTTACAAAGAATGTTCAGTTATTTTGATAAACCAGATTGAGAGAGGTCAAGACAATAATTTGGTCAAAGCTGTTTGCCCACAATTTTCCAGGAACATAACACAGTTCTCTATATTTTCATCAATATGTATCCCAAACTGCTCTGCACAGAGCTTCCCTCGCAATTATGATTTTAAGTTGAACAAAAAATATGAATTGTCTTTCAAAAGCACTTTTTGTGTCTAATAAATATTTATTGAAAGGTTACTGGTTGTTACTTAAGCTAATTAGACAATAAATTAATATAAGTCTAAACAGATAGGCCTAGTTATTTATAGTTACATTCTAATTATTGGTCTAAAATTTATGTATTTACTCAACCATAATTAAAATTACTCTAGATACTTAAGATGTGAATACAGAATAAGTTTAAAAGTTAAGCTTGAAATTTGTTTAGAGAACAATAATTTTCCTCCAAAGAATTTTTTAAATTAAAGGCACCAAATTTATTTACACAGAATGTCAAAAGCATTTTGGGTAACAAAGTTATGAGAACATTTTTTCTTGTAAGAAGATTATTCAGTTCTAAGACTTTAATTTCAAATTGTACATTCCACTCAAAGAATGTGAGGTTCTTAATAGCCATGATGTTGTAAAAATATTACTTTCATGTTGTACTCATATCCCATTCTTCCAGTCTACCCTTAGATTTGAGAAAAATGAATACAGTGACCTTAATGTGTTCAGAGATTTCCCTAAGTATATAACAGAGGAAAATCAATCTCTCTTTTGATATATACATGCATACATGGCTATATAGCTCTATGGCTATATGCCTATGTATATGCATATATCTATGAGTGTATGTATAGAGAGGTTCTGGTTCACTACATCAGTTGTGAAGCCAGATAAAGTGTGACAAGGAATTCATAATGTTCGGACATTCATTTAAACAAATTCTTTATTCCATAAACATTGCCTCAGCTTTCAAACATAAATAAGTAAAGATGAACTATTCATATCTTCTCTCCAGATGTTTTGTGTTTTGAGACTGCATATCACAGCTGGGCCAGTGATCTCTGAATCCTGGGAAACAGAGAACTCTGTAGTTCAACTTTAATAGAGGGAAAGTTCTCTGGCTGAGAGGTAGAAGCAGGTGGACTCCATGTTCTGCATTTTTTTACTCATAGAGCCAAATTCTTCATTAAGCAGTAGGGGGTGGAGGGAATTGCCACAGCTATTATTTTCTAAGTGCATAAAAAATCTTAAGCAGAGAGTTTAGATTTCTGATATTACCTGTTTATGTCTTGGAGTAAATACTGACAAAAAATACACTGAATACAAAACTGATGAAACTAATTCTTGGTTTCTAAGGATATAGTCACAGATATTAGTGAACATCACTGAAATTAGCCTTCGAGGTTAAAAATCCCAATACATCCATTACTCATTGAATTAGAATATCTGTTAATTATCTGATTAAGGGAGCTTGTAACTTCATGTAAGGAACCGAAACACTCTCTTGGAAAGGGTTTGCCCCTTAAAGTTCTTGGGATAGTGGCTAAGAAAACTCTCAGAAAACCAAGGTGATTGTGAACTTGCCCTTCATAATAAAAGGAATAAGAATTAATATCGGGGGATATGGAGGGATATCTAGTGTCCTAAAGGGTCCAGAAGGGTTGGTCACTTGGAGGCAGGGTGAAAGAGGGCAGAAAATGTCATTGGGCCATCTGGTAGAGGAAGGACTGTAAGCATTCTTTTCCCAGTTTGACAAGGCATCAAAATCTTTGGGGTGCCTGATTAAAATGCAAGTTATTCAACTTACCCCAGACCTATTGGACCAACATCTCAAGACATGAATCTTACAATTTTCATTTTCGACAAACTTCACAGGTGATCACTATACTTTAAAAAAACGTTTGATAACTACTAGAATCAGAAAAACAGAGATGTCAGGTGGGAATTTGAGAAAAGAAATAGGTACACTGGAACAATGTGACTATGTCAATATCTTCAATAAAGACTCAAATTATGAAATGCTAGATGGGCAAGGGTTTCTTGTGGAAATCAGTGAAATAATTGAGTTCTGCTGACTAATTTTTATGGTACCCAAACAATCAACCCATGTGGTCAAAAGGAAATGGTCATCAGAATTACAAAAAATATTTTGGTTCATGTTTTAAACAAATTTTCTCTAATATGAACCTACTATTTTGGTAGGACGAACAGTCAAGTGAAGATAATCTAATTTTTCCTCGCTGATTGAAGATCTTGCACTTTCTCGAGGCCATAATTGTGATCATCATTTTACATTTGTCAGTGGTCATAACAGTAGGTGTTAAGTACACTAGGAATTGGGCTAAATGTAAATTGAAGTCTGTAGTATTCTTAGAGAGCAAATGGCTTCAGGGAGGTAATAGTAGGTATCAAAAGAGTTGATTGAGTTGCAGTCTGAATTTCCACAACCGTAGAGTATGTGGATGGGGCTACACAGAGCTTCTGCCAAGATATCCAAGCCCCAAAGCAGTCAAGTCACAGAACTAGGTGGAAGAAAAGGTGAGAGCAAGGATGCCATGGCACTTGGGAGCTGAACCCAGTTTCCCACTAATTTGGAATATAAATAGATTATTTTTTGTCCTCAGTTTGTTGTTCCTAGAAGACACCCAGCACTTCTATACACTATACCAACTAACAATTATCTAAAAATAACTCAAAACATGCACTTGACCAATGTGTGGGTGCTGTGTGTGTGTGTGTGTGTGTGTGTTAACCAAATTCTTGATATTGCTTGGGAAGAGAATATTTTGGTTCACTGAAGGTACAAGTCAGCTAACTGGCCTCAGACCATGCATTCTTTCTTCTTTGTTCACATTTTGCTGGCTGGCTATTTTTTAGAATACCTTCACTAGGATGAAGGATGTGTCCTTCTACTATCGTAAAATGAAGAGGAATCAAGGCTGAATGAAAGATAATAGCAGAAGGAGTTATCACTGAATGAAAAGGATACAAATTTGTGGCAGCAAATTCTTCCTTTGTCAATTTTTTCAAATTGGAGTGTATTTCGTTGTTTTTTTCTTATTATAAAAGACTATTCCTTTTAAAGAAAGGTCTGAAAAAAATGAAAGAGTAAAGATTATAATAATTATAATAAAAATTAATAATTATAATAAACCTATTAAGCCTATTATCTTGAAGATAACTATTGTAAACCTTGGCAAATATATTTTCAGAATTACGTGCATGCACACACATATATTCAATAATTTTATTTTTATTATTTACGAAAATGGGATATTTTAGTTTGATAACAGATTACTTATATTCAACCACCTTAAACTACAAAAACAAGAATTTCATAGGGTGCAATCCGTACATCCTGTATTTCAGTCTGTTTCTTTTCCTTTTAAAAATATATCATGCATATATTTCCATAATAAATTGCTATAATATCTGCATAATTTTCCATTATGTGCAATTTATTAACTGATCCTTTCTTATTGGACATTTAGATTTTCATTTTTTTCCTGTTACTAATATTGCTTCCATAAACCTTCTTATAGCTAAATCTGTCCCACACACTTCCACCTTCCCCTGCCGAGGGATATGTTTTCATAAGTGGAATGCTTAGATGAAAGGATATGCACTACAAATACATACCTTTTAGCTTACTGTTTTTCTACAAATGTTCTGTGATGTTGTTTACTTCCCATGGCTGCATCTACACACAGAAGTGGATTTTGTTATTCACTACTTATACTAGCTACTAACATGCTGAATGCAATAGAATGTTTTGAAAAAAGCTTTACAAATGGCTTTTTTTAGCTGCTTTTTCTGTTGTTGTCGTGGGTTGGCAAAATTACAGGCCCTAAATGTATTGATATCATCTTTTTATTTTCTTGGTTCAAAATTAACACTGTGATATTTAGAGACTACGAACAAAGTCTGTACTAATCAGATGAAACCTCTCATTCTTCAAATGAACCCCTTAGGTGAAAACAGGTATTGAGTGAGAAGGATTTAAATAAATTTCTGGCTTCTTTTCCACATCGGACCTGTAGAAACCTTGTCTGTAATTGCCTTTTCGTTTTCCAGCATTCATGTTTCAGCTGCCCATCATAAACATCAACTAAATCTTTAGGAGTCTTTCTTCACCTGTCCTTGACGGCTTAGTCAGAAAGCAAAGATAATAAAACTTGTGACATCAATTTGTGTCATAACCCGGAGCCAGGCTTCATGTTGAAGGACTACGAAATTATAAAGTAGTGTTATCAGTTGTGTTGAAAATAATAATTGAGTAACTGCAGCCGTAGATCATTCAGTGGTTCAAGAAAGCAAGGGCATCAATTATGTGACTGATAAGGAATTAATGTAAATACCAAAGAATGTGGCATCTTCCCATAAGCTTGCAAGGTTAGGTTGGATCTAATAAGGAACTCCTGGTAGTGAGCCAGAACCAGAAGTGTCTGAGGGGCTGGAAGCTAGTCAGCTACTCTAGCTGCTCTCTAATTCTACTCTCTAACTTGCCTTCCCATTTCTCCAGGGTTAATGACTTGACTTTTAGCTGTCCTAAGATTTCACGCATACCTCTTTACACTACCATGCAGTCACTTTCTGTGTGTCTGTCCCCTGTATGTCATGAGAGCCATGATGGTAAGGACCACAGTGGGTTCATCCCTCTTCATGTAGCCCAGGAACTGAAACTTTGGCAGCCCCAATGAAAGGATGAGTAATGCAATGTTAATTTTTTTTAAAGGCACAATTCTCTGTCAATTTTAGTCAAAGATTGGATCAACAGGAGTAGTCCTTGTGTTCCCAAATTAGAGACACAAACTAGGAGTGTTAGAGACGTCAATGGAAAATAACTCTATTATTGTATTAATTCAATCATTTTATACCAGTAGACGATATTTTTTAAAAGCACAAAGAATAGCATTGACAGGGAAAGAAAGTACCAAATTATGACAAAAAGACAAATTATTAGAAGGCAGGGAGCTGGGGGAAGGGTTGGGATGGAAAGGATTGGAAGAAAAACTGCTACCAGGAAACCAGCTCCTTTCTTTCCACCATATATTGGTCTTTTGCTATAGGAGATAAATGAGCCATTGACTTCTGACTCATAGATTGTATCTGGGAGAAGCTCAGTTTTGATTTTAGCTTTCTTGATGATTGGGTCCTGGGTGAGATGCAGGGGAAGTAATCAGAGAAAGCCAATAGCTAAGTACCTGGCTAGCTGGACCCTGGCCACTCTGAGAGTCAGAATTAGATGTCACAGGGTCTAGATGTTGCCTTCAAAACACTGGTGTGCCCACACGCTCCGCATCAAAGGTCTCCACTAGTGGAAATGCCAAAGCTGCTATCCAGCGAGTTTATGTTTACAGTGCAAAATCCACACTGGCTTTTATAGAGTTTTCTTTAATACCCCAATTTCCTGATGCCAGGCCTTTGTACTTGCTGTTCCCTGTGGTTACAATGTCCCCACATCCTCACACACCTGGATCTTTCTTATCACTCAATTCAAATGTCATATTCTCAGAGTGGTCTTCCCCAATCATTCTACCTCATATTAAACTGTCGCTCCCCAAACCCTTTCTCTCAATAAACACACTCTGTTTTATTCTCTCCATGGTACTCACCAATATCAGAAACTATGTTATGTATAGATGTGTCTATTACCTATCATTCCCCACTGGAATATAATTTCCAGGAGAACAAGCACACTGTCTCAGTCACCACTGCATTAATGCTGAAAGGTGGTAGGGACCCAATATATATTTACTGAATGAATGAATGAATTTGTATAAAACCTCAAGTCTGTTTACATCAGGCTTGTTTACTCTCATTATCATATCGCTTAAAGTGAATTTTGTTCTGGGGCTTCCCTGGTGGCGCAGTGGTTGAGAGTCCGCCTGCCGATGCAGGGGACACGGGTTCATGCCCCAGTCCGGGAGGATCCCACATGCCGCGGAGCGGCTGGGCCCGTGAGCCATGGCCGCTGAGCCTGCGCGTCCGGAGCCTGTGCTCCGCAACGGGAGAGGCCACAACAGTGAGAGGCCCACGTACCGCAAGAAAAAAAAAAAAAGTGAATTTTGTTCAAACAAGGTGATACAGGCCATGAGGAACAAGCAAGCTCTTCTCCTCGGGAATTCAAGAAACAGGAACTAGCCAAAGAGGGACACACGTGCTGGCCTCGGACACATTTCCTGGATGAGGGTAATGAGAAAGAAACGGCCATAGAAGCAAAACCTGGGATGTGAGTACCACTAAACACATCCCAGGTACAAGAAGTAGATGCAGTTGAAATGCCAAACCAGTGTGTAGATGGACCCTACGGGAGTCACTGAACACATCAGAGCCCTAAAGCCATCCTATAGGAGGTCATAATTCCATCTCAGTTTTACAGGCTTGTAAAGGAAATGTCTAGATTAAAGCAGCTTTCACACAAAAACACAAAGAATCTGTGTTTCTAGAGTCTGAGTAATGTTAAGTTTTGAGTGGTTTAGTGTCAAGACAGAGAAGCACAATGAGATTAATAGTTGAAAATGGCAGGTGGGGGGGCCCATCAAACTCGAGCATGAAGCTGGATCGTGTTTAGCCAGGGGTAACGGGGGCAAGAGGATTTACAAGCGTTCCCAAGATCCCGAGATTGACATTTCTTTCAGAAGTTTCTTAGGTTTCCCTCATTTCTGAATATTGCAATTATTAAAAAGAAATAGCCACACAAGGGTTATTTTGACTGTCACTCAAACAATTAAATATTGTAATTCCAGAAGAGTTTATGTTCTGAAACTTGTTCGCAGAATACTCCTTCTAACATCAATTGATGTTAGTCACCAAAAGCCTGATTAATGAAAGGAGAGCCGTGGCATTGGCTGAGGAAGAACGTTGATCCGTAATTAGGGCATAAATGATCTTTCACTCTTCTGGCTGTAGATTATTTACTTTGGCTGGTACTGAGGATAACCTGATATATGACAAGATTTATGAAACCTGAACAAAACTTCCAAAGTATACACATGAGCGTTGCTGACCAGATGGAATCTCTCAGTACAGTGTGCATGGAAACAAAGCCACATATTTCCACGGTGCGACCAAAGAGTTGTGTTGTTAAAATTTTACTGTAAAAGCAAGCTTTTCTCATGTTAGCCCCCTGCTTAAATCACTTTCTGTTGACACTTGGTATTAGCAAGGATTATTGTTTACCCTGGATGGTATGGATGTATAGACTAAAACAGTGGCTCTGCTTACACATGCCCATGTGTGTATGTGTATAGTCATATATATATATATATATATATATATATATACACACACACACACATACATGGACATATATATTATGAATATACACATATTTGTACCTAACAAATACAAAATAAGGTTGACAAGTACAAAGTTTGTTCATACCAGCTCTTGGCAGGATATAAATAATCAAAGTCTGGCTTTTTAAATGAAATTGATTCTCATATTGAATGCAGAGAGTTGATTTTGTCTTTGAAAACAGAACCATTTTGTACAATGTCCTTTAGTGTTTAAATTCTGAGTTTTTCCAACCTATTTTTATATACACCTAAGTTCTTGAATTTTTTTGTTGCTGTGGGGACTGACCTAATTTCCAGTTCATGGAGATATGCAGTCTCTGTGTCTGTGTGTATATGTATTAATTGCCTGAAAACAGAAACCATGTTTTTTCTAGATTATATACTATTTCCATAGATTTAGTGTATCTTTTAGGAACACAGAGAATGTTAGTTAAGTATAGTAATGCCACTTTTCATTTCAACTGCTTCTATATTTTATTAAAAAATAGAGTAATTGCTCACCACTGTTTGTTACCATTATCCATTATATACAGTGTGAAGATGCTGTACCCATTTTAAATGTAAAGTTATCATTTGCTGGGACATCATGTTCTCATTTATACCCAGTCAACACTCATTGGAAAAAAAATGTTAAGTTTAATCATACCGTGCCTCATTGGAAGTAAAAATAATTACCTTTAATAGGTGATGCTATATCAGCTTTTTAAAACTCATATTTTTAAAACCAGGATTGAGACTCAATTGGAATTTTCTAGCCTGAATAAAAGTTCCAGAGAGTCATTTAAATAACTCCCCAATTCCTGCTTCTTCCGTAATGTCTTCCAAGACTGAATGGGGAAATCCTTTTTAATTCATAAGACAAATCAATTGTTGGATGGAACGCTCAGCTCAAATTTTAAACATTACTCTTGTCAGCAATCCTAATGTTTACCCTGTATGTAAAAATAATACACTATATATGTATATATATAATTGAATCACTTTACTGTATACCTGAAACTAACACAGCATCATAAATCAACTATATGTCAACAAAATTTTTTAAAAATACACGATCCCCAAGAATTTAAGTCTAGATTTAATATTTTTAATTTAATTTAGTATTTTTTAATATTTTCCTTCTCTTGTCTATGTTCTACCTAAACATCTGTATTCATTTGAGGATTATCTGAGGGGAGAGAATTAATCTTTACCTAACATCAGAACAGATTTAACAACTCCATGCAATTCTTATCATCCCCTTTTCACAAATGATACAATTGAGGCTTAGAAAAGTTAAAATAAGTTTCCTAAAGTCATGCAACTAGAAAGTGGCATAACCAGAATTGAAATCTCTAATTAAGACTAAAAAATCAATCAGCCTTAAAATCTTTTAAACACCATACATATAAAATGGCTTCCACAGATCTCTTTACCATATCAAGAGTAATCATAAACAGTTTCTGATCAGAAGAATGCTTTTGATATGCTCACTTCTTTATTCGTTTACTGACCTTAGCACTTTTACATTTACTAGGTTTGTAAGCCCATGGGGAGTGAAATGATGCATCGGTGCAATTAATCAATAAAGTGTTGGATCAGGGGGGACCTCCAGGCAGAGAAGCTGCTACAGTGACATGCTCCAACTGGAACAAAAGCCACTGCAGAAATGTTCCCATAGTGCCACAGGGCAACACAGGCCCAAGATTGATGGACGAAGCAGAGGGGCAAGGGAAGGAATAAAGGTGGAGCTTATGGAGCCAGTCCTCTTATGAGAGACCAGCACATTGCCCTGGCTAAGACCTTGGCCTGCCAACTGGCCACCTCGAAGTGAGGGCTCCTTTCAACAGGTTCCCTGGTCCTGGGAACGCAGTTTCATAGTGTTTAGGGATGAGGTGTCTGGAGCCAGGCTGCTTGGATCTGAATTTCAATCCATCACTTATTATCTGCATGACATTTGCAAGTACTTTTAATGAGTGCCTCAGTGTCCTTACCTGTGCATGGGCATGAAACACTGAAATGAAGTGATGTGTATGGAATATGAAGAATGAAGTATAGCACAGAAGACAATTCTAAAACTGCTACCTATTTTTGTTATTAAAAAAGCCTTTCCACTGCCTCTAGGACTAGCACCTTTGCTCCTTTTCTGGTGGTAAGTTCATCTTTGAAGGAAAAAAAAAGCATACATGCAAAAGATCCTCCCTCCTACTTCATGGCCCTGTACTTTAAGACTGTTATTCTCAATTAGCCAAATCTATTACATCTTTAAGAAGAAAGAAAGGGTAGGCCAGTTAGATTTGCATCAGGACTTAGTAGTTGCGTCAATGTACTTACCTTTTAATTCTATCCTCAGTGGAAAGGCCAAAAATGGCCATTCATATACACAATCTGGACAAAACAGAACTTAGGTCCTCTCTCCAAAAAGCTAAGCAAGTTTCTGACAACCAAGGAAAGCTGTGTTTCAATAAAATCATTTTAATGGAACCTGGAAAAGAAACAACTCAAAAAATTCAACAAATAATAAAACAATAGACTTTCATATATAATACACACACACAGATATTAAGAGACTCTATGACACATTTAACCTAAGTCTTTAGGATAAGGTTAAAATATTGCTCTTGTTGGCATTTGGGTATTATTACATGTGGTA
The DNA here is from genome assembly GCF_949774975.1 of Lagenorhynchus albirostris. Lineage (NCBI taxonomy): Eukaryota > Metazoa > Chordata > Mammalia > Artiodactyla > Delphinidae > Lagenorhynchus > Lagenorhynchus albirostris. Next base: position 32,606,801 of record NC_083107.1, on the reverse strand, counting down.
AGAAAAGATTCAAGAATTTGGTTTGAAAAATACCCAGGTGTTAATGTGCTGGTTCAGTCAAGCGTGCCCCAGAGACCTGCCCCCCCTCCCCCAAAGGATGCAATACTGTTCTGGTCTAGTGTGTACCATCATCAATGTGACCTTTACAGAGGTGGCCTGAATAAGTCATCACTATAAAGCTCTTGGAATGAAAAGCACCCCATCAGTACTTACTGTGCTTTGCATTTTTTATGACTCAAATCTTTTACCAGAGATGAGCAGCTTCTAAAGATATTAGAAGAGTGGTTTATAAATAGGAAGTAGCTATACTTGCAATTCATTGGTTTCGGAAAAATTGTAATTGCTACATGAATATCTGCGTAGCAGAAATATTAATTGAAACATTCACTAAATAACAGAAAAATAGCAGGCCTATAAATAACAATGCTACTTTAAGGACTGCAGGGGCTTATTTTTAGAAAACATGAAGGTATGGTTTTTGGTTCCTTCCTACAGGAAGACTAATAAAAATAAAACCCTCTCTTGGGATAGACTGCCATCATTCATGGTGTACCTTTTCATGTGTTGCCAAACCAGCAAATATCACTGACACCTCCGTCTTGGTGTGGTCTATCCCAACAAGACTGCCATTTTGTGTTTCTTCCTATTTAAGAAAAGCCCAGCCGTCTACATACAGCTGTTTTATCAGCTATAAAAGATAATTCTGTTGTATTAACTCCATAAATTTTTTAGAGCCAGCAAGGCTTCGACAGCATAATGGCTTAATTTTTCATTCTAATAATAACCGCCTGCCAGTTGAAATGAATAGGATCAAAACCAAACATTTCTGTTCTATAACATGATCCATGACAGATGTACTTCTTAGGAGGCCCTGGGCAGGGAAGTCCTGGCCCCTTTTCCAATTCACCCCATGGCAGTAAAAGCGTGAACACCAGGGAAAGGGTCTGACAGGAAAGGAGCTCAAGGGAAAGTGACCTGGTTGTCCTCTACACTTAAATCCGCAGTTGGCCGTAGGCCTGATTTAAGATGAGGCACATTTTTAGATCTTGACACAGTGCTGTGTTGTTTCCCAGTTGCCGTCTTCTTCAGCTTTGACCAGCTCCCTGGAAAATTCTCATCTATTTCTTTCTCTCTTTTATGCCCCCCCTTTTATCATTATATGCATAAGAAAGTGAATAATTCAATTATTCACTTGTTTGTATAGATTTTTTGTTGTTGACAACTTAAAAGTGTTTCTTTTTAAATGCCAGAACAAATCTTGATACATTTAAGTGAAAATAAGGTCACGCAAGTTTGTGCCAACAAGCTACTCAGGCTTTATGCAGTTATTGATTTCTCTACCTAATGAAACTGAATATCAGCAATTTCTTTTTCATTTTTTATAAGGGAGATCACTTTCTGGAAGGAAAATTTAGTGATTTCAAGTGCAAATTTCCTATTTTTGGAATGCAGTGGATTTAGTTTCATTAAGAAACCAATGTTTCATCTACTCTGATCTTTCCTACGTCTTTTTTTGCAAAGGCCTGTGACCCTTTTTTAAACAATATGCAAAACATTTTTAAACTCTCTTCTTCATGAAATCATTACTCAGTGATTTTTCCTTTCTATTGTATATACTTTTCTACATTTTTCAGGTTTTTTAGTCCATTACCTTAACCACTGAGCCACAACCCTGTGTTTCCAAGTTTTCTAAGAAAGTATATTTTACTTCTAAAATTGGAGGGATACCTACATGTATAATCTTTTAAAATACCTTTCAAATTGTTTCACAATTTAATGCTATGCATGTGGAAATTTATAAAAGAAATCCTCAATATTAGTCATGAGTGAACTATTCACATTAAGGTGGGAGGACGGTAAAGGATCACGTTTAGGTCAACTGTTTTGAAACACCCAAATCACAGTAGAAGCAACAATTTTTAGGATGACTTTGAAAACTTTATAGTTCTCTCCATCCAAATATTAATCTTTACTATCAGTAACAATACTACAGAAAATATTGCCTGAGTGAAGGATGTACACACAGTTTATTTTCTCTGCTGTTTTTTTTAACTTTTTCTTCAAATTAATTTCAAACTCACAGAAAAATTCTAAGAATAGTTTAAAGAACTTCTGCATGTTCTCATCCAGATTTTCCAAGGTTTAACACTTTGCCACATTGCTTTATCATTCTCTCTGTAATATATCCTATTTTTTTCTGAACTATATGGGAGTAGCTGCATACATCATGCCCTTTAACCCCTAATCTGTTAGTGTTTGTTTCCTCAAAACAAGTTTTGAATCCAGAAATTTTCATACTGATATAATGCTGTTATCTAATATACAGTCTATATTTCAATTTCTTGAATTGTCCCAGTAATGTCCTTTATATCAATCTTTCCCAGTACAGGATGCAATCCAGGATCTCTTTAGTATCTTTTTTTTTTTTTTTTGCGGTACGCGGACCTCTTACTGCTGCGGCCTCTCCCGTTGCGGAGCACAGGCTCCGGACGCGCAGGCTCAGCGGCTATGGCTCACGGGCCCAGCCGCTTCGCGGCATGTGGGATCCTCCCGGACCGGGGCACGAACCCGTGTCCCCTGCATCGGCAGGCAGACTCTCAACCACTGAGCCACCAGGGAAGCCCTCTCTTTAGTATCTTTTAATCTAGAATAGTCCATCAGACTTTTTCTGTCTTTTATGCCTTTGACATTAAAAATATTTTAAAAATACAGAATGTTTTACAGAAAATCTCATTATTTGGGTTTTCCTGATGTTTCCTTCTTGTGAGTTTTAGCTGGAATACTACATAAGCAATGTTTCCATCCAGATTATTCTATCAGGAGGGATATGATGGCTGTGTGCCCTTTATCAATGATATTAATTTGATTCCTTGGCTAAGGTACCTCTGCAGCAAACTTTCGTATTACAAGAGTTCAAGATTTGTCTGCAAGGTTTTTTTTTAAAATTTTTTTTCTTTTTTATTGAGACTAAGGGTGTATAGTCAAAGTACTACATTCAAAAGTTACCTACATTAGTTCTTTCCCCCTTAAGTGTAGCTGTTTTGTTTTTGTTTTTGTTTTTTTGCGGTATGCGGGCCTCTCACTGTTGTGGCCTCTCCCGTTGCAGAGCACAAGCTCCGGACGTGCAGGCTCAGCGGCCATGGCCCACGGGCCCAGCCGCTCCGCGGCATGTGGGATCCTCCCAGACCGAGGCATGAACCCACGTCCCCTGCATCGGCAGGCAGACTCTCAACCACTGCGCCACCAGGTAAGTCCCCAGGTGTAGCTGTTTTTAAAAACAGAAGTTGAATTTTAAAATTTCTCCTTGCATTCAGTTTTAGGGATTTATCCCCTACTCTTAGTTTCATGTTATTTTATTTCTTTTGAATATGCATAATATTTACTTGATTCCAAACGTCAAAATTATACAAAAAATCTACTCAGAGAAAATTACTTTCTCCCATAAGAAATCAGTCCCATAAATTTCTGGTTTATCCTTTCCTATGTTTCTTTTAACAAAAATAAGTATGTTTTCTTATTTCTCCTTTCTTACATGAAGAGTAGCATGCTATAGAAACTTTTTTGCACTTTGCTTTTCTCCCCTTAACAATATGTATTCAAATAAGTCTCTATCAGTTCATAGAGATCGTCTTCATCCTTTTTTAGAGTTGTATTGTACTCTGCTGTGTGGATGTACCATAGTTTATTCAATCAGTCTTCTTTACTTAGGTAATTTAGAATTGTCAGTAGTTTATAATTACGATTGGTGCTTGTTAGAAGTGTATCTTCAGGCTAAATTCCTAAAACTGGGATTTGAGGGTCTAAGACATTTGTAAATTTGTTAGATACTGTCAGATCCCCCTTTCAAAGGGTTGTCCCATTTTGCATTGCCACCAGTGATGAATGAGAAAGGCTGTTTTCCAACAGTATATTGTCAACCTTTTAAATTGGTGCCTATCTAACCAGGTAAAAATAGTACTCCGTGTAGTTTTAAATTTGTATTTTCCTTTTATGAAAGAAGTTAAGCATCTTTTAATAGATTTGAGGGCCATTTTAATGTCTTTTTTTTTAAAAAAATTGTTTAGGTGCTTTGCTCATCTTGAATTTTTTCCCTCATTCTTTCTTTTTATTGAAATGTAGTTGATTTACAATGTTTTGTTAGTTTCAGGTATACTGCAAAGTGATTCAGTTATATGCATAACTGAATATATATATATTCTTTTTGAGATTCTTTTCCCCATAGGTTATTACAAAATATTAAGTATTGTTCCCTGTGTTGTACAGTAGGTCCTTGTTGGTTATCTATTTTATATACAGTAGTGTGTATCTGTTAATCCCAAACTCCTAATTTATCCTCCCCCCCTTTGCCCTTTGGTAACCATAAGTTTATTTTCTATGTCTGTGAATCTATTTCTGTTTTGTAAATAAGTTTGTTTGTATCATATTTTAGATTCCACATATAAGTGATATCATATGATATTTGTCTTTCCCTTTCTGCCTTACTGCACTTAGAATGATAAACTCTAGGTCCATCCATGTTGCTGCAAATGACATTATTTCTTTTTTTATGACTATTATTTCATTATATATGTACCACATCTTCTTTATCCATCCGTCAATGGACGTTTCATTCTTAAAATATTCTTTGGGGAATTCCCTGGTGGTCCACTGGTTAGGACTCGGCACTTTCACTGTCGTGGCCGCAGGTTTAATCCCTGGTTGGGGGAGTAAGATCCCACAAGCCACAAGGTGCAGCCAAAAAGAAAATTAAAACGTTCTTTGTATAGTAAAACATTAGCCCTTTAGCTAAAATATGTCTTGCAGTATTGTTTCTGAATGTGTCACTTGTCTTTAGACAAAGGAATACAAATGTTTTAATTATTTTTAATCTTTTATTGCTGGATTTTTGAATCATAGTTCTAAAGCTTTCCCCTAAACCTAAATTATATAAAGACACTTCCCTATGCTTTATGATCGATTTTTGTGTGCAGTTGACAACAGGGTACATTTTCCATTATCAGGGTGTAGTGTTTGATACAAATCCGTTAAGATCTTATTATTGATTACTTTGCTTACTTATGTTATATTCTTACTTATTTTTTAATCCAGTTGACCTGTTTTACAATAAGGATGGTGTGTCAGGATATTCTATTATCAATGTTTCTATTTTTGTTTGATTCAGAGATACTCATAAGTGTTAAATCTACATTATGAATTACAGCTTTTGGGACTACAAAGATGTCATGCTTCATGTTTTTTGGCCTGATTCTCTTCATATGATTTCTCTTTATCTGATGTCAGGATTACAACCCCTGCTTTCTTCTTGTTTCCTTTGCCAGTTACACTTTTTTGCTTTTTTTCCCCTCCTTTTTGAATCATTCTATTTAGGTTTGTGTCAGCATAGAGTTAGGTTTTGCCTTATGAACCAACTTGTATGTCTTTTCCTTTTAGTGGGCTAATACAACCCATTCTCTTTCTTTATATGACTTTTATGTTTTATTTAAACTTTGTCATACTATTTTGTGTCATAATTACTGTGCATATTATTATATTTATTGTGGGTTTTTTTCTCTATGTGGTATTAATTTTTTCTCTTCTTCTTTTCCTTTTTATTTCTTTTGTCATTAAGAAAGGATTTAATTTTCTTCTATTGGTTACTTTTGTATTTGTACCTTTTACAGTGCCTTTAACCCCCCCATCTTAACCCTTTTCTAAATAGTTTCTCAGTTTTAAATTGTTTCCTCTGACTCCACTTATTTTCCATAAAGGAGAATTAATGACCTTATTCTACTTTCCTCTTTCTTTCTCCCTTTTCTTCACATTTTAAAATTGCATTCTTTCTATTTTTTAGAGCATATAACATTTACATGCTATTATTCCAGAGATGTTCCCACTCTTATTTTATGGTTGCATCTATAATTGTGTATATTAAATAATCACCATTTGTCCTTTTACCTAAGCTTGCCCAGTCTTTTCTTGGTCAGATAAAGATCTAACTCCAGCAGATTCTTTAGGAAGAGTTTATGGGTAAATTATTACCTCAATTCTTACATGTTTAAAACTTCTTTTTTCTATAATATTGGTACTTGAAAGACAGCTTAGCAGTATATAAAATCCTTGATATGAATTTCTTTATTTGAATGTCTTACATGCTGCTCCATTGCTGTGATGTTTGTATGCTACTCTTGAGAAATCTGAAATCAGCCTAACTGTTTAAAGTTTTAAATAATTTTTTCTTTGTCCTGAAGACCCTGAGGATATTTTTTTCTGTCTTTAAATTCTAGCAGTTTTACCAGGATATGTCTTAGAGTTGATCACATCAGATAGGTTTTCCCACACGCATGGTGGGTCCTTTTAATATGCACGTCTGCTTTCTTATTGGGGAGATTATACTTTAATTATTTTTGTGCCATTGTTTTGTTTTTCTTTCTCCAGGATTCAATTATACAGATGTTATTTTTTCTTTTTATGTCTTCCGTTTCAAGCACTTTTTCTATGACCTTTTTTACTTCATGTTATTTTCATTCTTTTCATAACTTTTCTGCTATTCTTCAATGTCTATTACATGATTTTTATTTGAATCTCTTCTCCCTTGATTACCTTGTAATTCATTCTTCATTTTTATGATGCTAAGATTATTTTGTTTAATTTCTTTCCCATATATTATTTACATATATATCTCCAACTGCATGTTTGAGAATATTTAATAAGTTGGGAGTATTGTGTTACAGTAGGTCTCCCTTGCTTCATGATTTTAGAAGGTGAAATTTTCATCTTCTGAAATATCCCAATTCTTAGTTTTTGTTTTTCATCTTAACGTAGCTTTGTATAAAGTTGGTTCCTATTTCTAGGTAGTTGGACAGGGGCCCTCATTCAAAAGCTCCCTCTTCTGTCAGTATGAAAAAATGCAATTTTTAAATGGATGTTTTTGTTGGTTAGGGAGAAAGGGAAAGTTTGTCATATCTTAAGGTTCTCTGTCTTATCATCAGGGTCTTTAATTTTCCTCCTACTTTATTCTTTCTCTTCACTGCCATATTTCTAAGGGTCACACACTTTCTCTATTCTATGCAAAGTTCATAATATTCTCAGTTTCCTAGTAATAATGCTGAAAGTATGGGTCCTGTGTTGTCTGATTTGTACTCCTGTTGATCTTACTCATTTTGGAGGGAGGATGTGTAGAGAGCCACAGATTCAGGCTGCCACCGTTTTTTCTAAGAAAACTCTTTTGATTTGAATTGGATGCTTTGCCTAGAATGTGCTTTTAAATTTGGCATTTGATGTAAAAAGTACATTTTACTCCCTTTTATTCAATTGAAACTTCTAATACTGTTCTCTTCTGGCACATAATCAAAACATTTTGAAAGAAGCTTTGTGTTAATTTTTGCATATTCATCCTTCTCTCCAAATTTAAGTGTTCCTTTTTGAAATGAAACACACATTTCCTGACCCAGTTTGCAAAGGAAGATTATATACGGGCTTGTGTAATGTTTGCTTATTTCTTCTAAGAAGGTCTTTAGGAAGACTCATATTTTATATTTTAAAAAATTATTCTATCATTCTCCCCGTCCCCTGCATAAAGTTAGAATCAATATTAGAGCTACAGGAAATGTGTAAAGCTTGGGCATATATATTGTTAACATGAATGTAATGTTTTGCGCAACCCGCTACAAATGATCATTTGGAGGTAATTCCTTCCCTCATTGTTAACACTGCCAGAAACTTAAGCATAAGTCTGTGCTATTTGATAAGAATAATCAACAACCATAGGAATAGCAAGAGCTAATGAGAGGTAAACACAAAATAACAGTACAATAAGCTAATACAGGTTTAAAGCTTCTCTTTCTTATTTGGTGAGAGTTTTTATCTATTACTGTTTTAAAAAATATACTCACAATGGATCAAGGAATATAGTTCCAGTCTCAAGTGGGTAAAACTAATACATATTACATTCAGAAAATTAAATTGAAATAGTGTCACAAAGTGAGTTTATGCTGATAAATCTTGGAAAATTTAGAGTTCAAGTTTTTTATGATTTTCTGTCTGGTAAACATGTCTGAAACTTTAAGATCTTTGAGTAATAGATGATTTAGTAGACGTAAATATTTAGGAGCACGTATGCACTATTTTGAAGACATTGGTCAACTTGGTTCGACTTTGCAAATTATTTATTGCATAGAGAGTGGTGGTGACAAATATACATTGTGTATAAGTCCCTTGTGATTGAGTGGCCAATTCAGCTGAACACATACTCAAAAATAAAATAAATTTCTGAATTGTTAAATAGGGTCCTAAATAATATATCACACAGTAAACGTCTAAAAGACACTTTGTTCATTCATGTTATGCAGTTTAAAACCTCACCTAAGCTCTAGAAAGGCTTATTTTAGCAATATATTGAGCAGTAGGAATTGTGCATATGAAGACATTCTAGCACTGAAGAACTTGATGAAGTAGAAGATCCCTGAATTGAATAATGAGTAATGTATTTTATATTATAACAATTCCGGTATCTCTGGAGGTTTGAGTAGGTTACTTCAGTATCTACCAACTCCAGTGTCATCTTTTTCATTTTACTTAGCTACTGTAAGTCTTGCAATTAGTCCACAGATAATTTTAGGTCTTATGGTACCAAATAAAGTAAAATCACAATCCAAGATGGAACACTTTGGTCATCAGGAATTCTGGTTATTTTTGTTGTTGCTGTTTTTAATTCAGAGTAATCACTTTCTGTTTCAATATTGTCACTGAAATTCTTTCTAAATATAAATCAGCTTAATATCTTCACTTAGTGAGAGAGAGAATATAAATAGATGTGTACCAAATACTAGGACATATATTGAAATTATTTCTTTATAAAAATTGTCCTGATCTTAGGATCTAGAACAGTACTTTACATAAAAAAAACTTTTTGATAAATATGTTGAGAGAATGAATGAATTATTAAGTATTGCTTCTCCATATAAATTGAATACAAAAGCAGTTAATTATTATTCTTGTTAGTAAACTTCTAGCTAATGGTGTTTTAAGGTAATTAGCTCTAAATCCTCCCTACCAAAGAAAGAATGTTTTTATAACATCACACTTAGGATCACAATGCTTGCCAATTCATCGGGTTATCTGTGAAGTAAGGGATTTAGATAAGAATTTTAGGGCTCATTAACAATCTCCTAAGAATAATTAATCTTCTTATTGTGAATAATAACCAAGCTCACAAACAAACTCTCTGAATTAATAAGAACCCTGGCATGAGGTGCGTATTAATACAGTGTGTAGTAGGTGTTAATTGATGGAATCCTGATGGAAAACAGATCTGTTCTTGTTGAAATGATATAATCCTCAGGATAGAAGATGGATGAAAGGGGAATTCCCCTTGTTAATGTGGGTAGCATTTTAAACCTGCTAATAGGTCATTTTTTTATATGGCACTTGAATGAATACCACTGGGAAATCCCAAATGATTTCAATTAAAGTGGCCATTAGGGAAGTCAATAATTATGATAGTATTTGAGAGGCAATTCTTTTGTAATATGATATAAAGGAAGAAAAGATATCATAAAAGCCTTTGGGACTCTGAGAGTGACAGGAAATATACAACAGTATTTCTAAACATACATGATAGGACATATTTGAGCATGGCTGTATTCACTGTGACTGCATCAAAATCCCTTAATTTGGTGATCCTGGGACATGTATGATTATAGGTGTCTGAGGTTAAGGAGTGTTTGGGGACAAAAGCAATGCCAGGGGACAGAAGTTTTCTGTGCATGAGAGAAATCGAATAATGATAATCCCATGGAAGCAGAAAGTAACGTGGCAGAATTTGCTGAGATGTTTCTGTAAAGAACTCATGCTTCCATCCTTTTTTTTAATTGGAATATAATTCCTTTACAATGTTATGTTAGTTTCTGCTGTACAACAAAGTGAATCAGCTATATGTATACATATATCCCCTCTGTCTTTGACCTCCCTCCCACCCATCTAGGTCATCACAGAGCACTGAGCTGAGCTCCCTGTGCTATACAGCAGGTTCCCACTAACTAACTATTTTACACATGATAGTGTATTTATGTCAATCCTAATCTCCCAATTCATCCCACCCTTCCCTTTCCCCTCTGTGTCCACCCATCCATTCTCTATGCCTGCATCTCTATTCCTGCCCTGCAAATGGGTTGATCTGTACCATTTTTCTAAATTCTACATATAGGAGTTAATAAACATATTTGTTTTTCTCTTTCTGACTTACTTCACTCTGTATGACAGACTCTAGGTCCATCCACATCTCTACAAATGACCCAATTTCGTTCCGTTTTACGGCTCAGTAATATTCCATTGTGTATACGTACCACATCTTTTTTTTTTTTTAACATCTTTATTGGGGTATAATTGCTTTACAATGGTGTGTTAGTTTCTGCTTTATAACAAAGTGAATCAGTCATACATAAACATATGTTCCCATATGTCTTCCGTCTTTTTTTTTTTATAGTTTTTTTTTTTAAACATCTTTATTGGGGTATAATTGCTTTACAATGGTGTGTTAGTTTCTGCTTTATAACAAAGTGAATCAGTCATACATAAACATATGTTCCCATATGTCTTCCGTCTTTTTTTTTTTATAGTTTTTTTTTTTAAACATCTTTATTGGGGTATAATTGCTTTACAATGGTGTGTTAGTTTCTGCTTTATAACAAAGTGAATCAGTTATACATATACATATGTTCCCGTATCTCTTCCCTCTTGCGTCTCCCTCCCTCCCACCCTCCCTATCCCACCCCTCCAGGCTGTGACAAAGCACCGAGCCAATATCCCTGTGCCATGCGGCTGCTTCCCACTAGCTATCTACCTTACTACGTTTGTTAGTGTGTATATGCCCATGACTCTCTCTCGCCCTGTCACAGCTCACCCTTCCCCCTCCCCATAACCTCAAGTCCATTCTCTAGGAGGTCTGCGTCTTTATTCCTGCTTTACCCCTAGGTTCTTCATGACATTTTTTTTCTTAAATTCCATATATATGTGTTAGCATACGGTATTTGTCTTTTTCTTTCTGACTTACTTCACTCTGTATGACAGACTCTGGGTCTATCCACCTCATTACAAATAGCTCAATTTCGTTTCTTTTTATGGCTGAGTAATATTCCATTGTATATATGTGCCACATCTTCTTTATCCATTCATCCGATGATGGGCACTTAGGTTGTTTCCATCTCCGGGCTATTGTAAATAGAGCTGCAATGAACATTTTGGTACATGACTCTTTTTGAATTTTGGTTTTCTCAGGGTATATGCCCAGTAGTGGGATTGCTGGGTCATATGGTAGTTCTATTTGTAGTTTTTTAAGGAACCTCCATACTGTTCTCCATAGTGGCTGAACCAATTCACATTCCCACCAGCAGTGCAAGAGTGTTCCCTTTTCTCCACACCCTCTCCAGCATTTATTGTTTCTAGATTTTTTGATGATGGCCATTCTGACTGGTGTGAGATGATATCTCATTGTAGTTTTGATTTGCATTTCTCTAATGATTAATGATGTTGAGCATTCTTTCATGTGTTTGTTGGCAGTCTGTATATCTTCTTTGGAGAAATGTCTATTTAGGTCTTCTGCCCATTTTTGGACTGGGTTGTTTGTTTTCTTGTTATTGAGCTGCATGAGCTGCTTGTAAATTTTGGAGATTAATCCTTTGTCGGTTGCTTCATTTGCAAATATTTTCTCCCATTCTGAGGGTTGTCTTTTGGTCTTGTTTATGGTTTCCTTTGCTGTGCAAAAGCTTTGAAATTTCATTAGGTCCCATTTGTTTATTTTTGTTTTTATTTCCATTACTCTAGGAGGTGGATCAGAAAGGATCTTGCTGTGATTTATGTCATAGAGTGTTCTGCCTATGTTTTCCTCTAAGAGTTTGATAGTTTCCGGCCTTACATTTAGGTCTTTAATCCATTTTGAGCTTTTTTTTGTGTATGGTGTTAGGGAGTGATCTAATCTCATACTTTTACATGTACCTGTCCAGTTTTCCCAGCACCACTTATTGAAGAGGCTGTCCTTTCTCCACTGTACATTACTGCCACCTTTATCAAAGATAAGGTGTCCATATGTGCTTGGGTTTATCTCTGGGCTTTCTATCCTGTTCCATTGATCTATCTTTCTGTTTTTGTGCCAGTACCATACCGTCTTGATAACTGTAGCTTTGTAGTATAGTCTGAAGTCAGGGAGCCTGATTCCTCCAGTTCCTTCTTTCGTTCTCAAGATTGCTTTGGCTATTCAGGGTCTTTTGTGTTTCCATACAAATTGCAAAATTTTTTGTTCTAGTTCTGTGAAAAATGCCAGTGGTAGTTTGATAGGGATTGCATTGAATCTATAGATTGCTTTGGGTAGTAGAGTCATTTTCACAATGTTGATTCTTCCAATCCAAGAACATGGTATATCTCTCCATCTATTTCTATCATCTTTAATTTCTTTCATCAGTGTCTTATAATTTTCTGCATACAGGTCTTTTGTCTCCTTAGGTAGGTTTATTCCTAGATATTTTATTTTGTTGCAATGGTAAATGGGAGTGTTTTCTTGATTTCACTTTCAGATTTTTCATCATTAGTATATAGGAATGCCAGAGATTTCTGTGCATTAATTTTGTATCCTGCCACTTTACCAAATTCATTGATTAGCTCTAGTAGTTTTCTGGTAGCATCTTTAGGGTTCTCTATGTATAGGATCATGTCATCTGCAAACAGTGACAGCTTTACTTCTTCTTTTCCGATTTGGATTCCTTTTATTTCCTTTTCTTCTCTGATTGCTGTGGCTAAAACTTCCAAAACTATGTTGAATAAGAGTGGTGAAAGTGGGCAACCTTGTCTTGTTCCTGATCTTAGTGGAAATGCTTTCAGTTTTTCACCATTGAGGATGATGTTTGCTGTGGGCTTGTCATATATGGCCTTTATTACGTTGAGGAAAGTTCCCTCTATGCCTACTTTCTGCAGGGTTTTTATCATAAATGGGTGTTGAATTTTGTCAAAAGCTTTCTCTGCATCTATTGAGATGATCATATGGTTTTTCTCCTTCAATTTGTTAATATGGTTTATCACTTGATAGATTTGCGTATATTGAAGAATCCTTCTGGAATAAACCCCACTTGATCATGGTGTATGATCCTTTTAATGTGCTGTTGGATTCTGTTTGCTAGTATTTTGTTGAGGATTTTTGCATCTATGTTCATCAGTGATATTGGCCTGTAGTTTTCTTTCTTTGTGACATCCTTGTCTGGTTTTGGTATCAAGGTGATGGTGGGCTCATAGAAGGAGTTTGGGAGTGTTCCTCCCTCTGCTATATTTTGGAAGAGTTTGAGAAGGATAGGTGTTAGCTCTTCTCTAAATGTTTGATAGAATTCGCCTGTGAAGCCATCTGGTCCTGGGCTTTTGTTTGTTGGAAGATTTTTAATCACAGTTTCAATTTCAGTGCTTGTGATTGGTCTGTTCATATTTTCTATTTCTTCCTGATTCAGTCTTGGCAGGTTGTGCATTTCTAAGAATTTGTCCATTTCTTCCAGATTGTCCATTTTATTGGCATAGAGTTGCTTGTAGTAATCTCTCATGATCTCTTTTATTTCTGCAGTGTCAGTTGTTACCTCTCCTTTTTCATTTCTAATTCTATTGATTTGAGTCTTCTCCCTTTTTTTCTTGATGAGTCTGGCTAGTGGTTTATCTATTTTGTTTATCTTGTCAAAGAACCAGCTTTTAGTTTTATTGATCTTTGCTATTGTTTCCTTCATTTCTTTTTCATTTATTTCTGATCTGATTTTTATGATTTCTTTCCTTCTGCTAACTTTGGGGTTTTTTTGTTCTTCTTTCTTTAATTGCTTGAGGTGCAAGGTTAGGTTGTTTATTCGAGATGTTTCCTGCTTCTTAAGGTGGGCTTGTATTGCTATAAACTTCCCCCTTAGAACTGCTTTTGCTGCATCCCACAGGTTTTGGGTCGTTGTGTCTCCATTGTCATTTGTTTCTAGGTATTTTTTGATTTCCTCTTTGATTTCTTCAGTGATCACTTCATTATTAAGTAGTGTATTGTTTAGCTTCCATGTGTTTGTATTTTTTACAGATCTTTTCCTGTAATTGATATCTAGTCTCATGGCGTTGTGGTCAGAAAAGATACTTGATACAATTTCAATTTTCTTAAATTTACCAAGGCTTGATTTGTGACCTAAGATATGATCTATCCTGGAGAATGTTCCATGAGCACTTGAGAAAAATGTGTATTCTGTTGTTTTTGGATGGAGTGTCCTATAAATATCAATTAAGTCCATCTTGTTTAATGTATCATTTAAAGCTTGTGTTTCCTTATTTATTTTCATCTTGGATGATCTGTCCATGGGTGAAAGTGGGGTGTTTAAGTCCCCTACTATGAATGTGTTACTGTCGATTTCCCCTTTTATGGCTGTTAGTATTTGCCTTATGTATTGAGGTGCTCCTATGTTGGGTGCATAAATATTTACAATTGTTATATCTTCTTCTTGGATCGATCCCTTGATCATTATGTAGTGTCCTTCTTTGTCTCTTTTAATAGTCCTTATTTTAAAGTCTATTTTGTCTGATATGAGAATTGCTACTCCAGCTTTCTTTTGGTTTCCATTTGCATGGAATATCTTTTTCCATCCCCTTACTTTCAGTCTGTATGTGTCTCTAGGTCTGAAGTGGGTCTGTTGTAGACAGCATATATAAGGGTCTTGTTTTTGTATCCATTCAGCTAATCTGTGTCTTTTGGTGGGAGCATTTAGTCCATTTACATTTAAGGTAATTATCGATATGTATGTTCCTATTCCCATTTTCTAAATTGTTTTGGGTTCGTTATTATAGGTCTTTTCCTTCTCTTGTGTTTCTTGCCTAGAGAAGATCCTTTAGCATTTGTTGTAAAGCTGGTTTGGTGGTGCTGAACTCTCTCAGCTTTTGCTTGTCTGTAAAGGTTTTAATTTCTCCATCAAATCTGAATGAGATCCTTGCTGGGTAGAGTAGTCTTGGCTGCAGGTTTTTCTCCTTCATCACTTTCAGTATGTCCTGCCACTCCCTTCTGGCCTGTAGGGTTTCTGCTGAGAGATCAGCTGTTAACCTTATGGGGATTCCCTTATGTGTTATTTGTTGTTTTTCCCTTGCTGCTTTTAATATGCTTTCTTTGTATTTAATTTTTGACAGTTTGATTAATATGTGTCTTGGCGTATTTCTCCTTGTATTTATCCTGTATGGGACTCTCTGTGCTTCCTGGACTTGATTAACTATTTCCTTTCCCATATTAGGGAAGTTTTCAACTATAATCTCTTCAAATATTTTCTCAGTCCCTTTCTTTTTCTCTTCTTCTTCTGGAACCCCTATAATTCGAATGTTGGTGCGTTTAATGTTGTCCCAGAGGTCTCTGAGACTGTCCTCAGTTCTTTTCATTCTTTTTTCTTTATTCTGCTCTGCAGTAGTTATTTCCACTATTTTATCTTCCAGGTCACTTATCCGTTCTTCTGCCTCAGTTATTCTGCTATTGATCCCATCTAGAGTACTTTTAATTTCATTTATTGTGTTGTTCATTGTTGCTTGTTTCATCTTTAGTTCTTATAGGTCCTTGTTAACTGATTCTTGCATTTTGTCCATTCTATTGTCCATTCTATCTCCAAGATTTCGGATCAACCTTACTATCATTATTCTGAATTCTTTTTCAGGTAGACTGTCTATTTCCTCTTCATTTGTTAGGTCTGGTGCTTTTTTATCTTGCTCCTTTATCTGCTGTGTGTTTTTCTGTCTTCTCATTTTGCTTATCTTACTGTGTTTGGGGTCTCCTTTTTGCAGGCTGCAGGTTCGTAGTTCCTCCTGTTTTTGATGTCTGTCTCCAGTGGCTAAGGTTGGTTCAGTGGGTTGTGTAGGCTTCCTGGTGGAGGGGACTAGTGCCTGTGTTGTGGTGGATGAGGCTGGATCTTGTCTCTCTAGTGGGCCGGTTCACGTCTGGTGGTGTGTTCTGGGGTGTCTGTGGCCTTATGATGATTTTAGGCAGCCTCTCTGCTAATGGGTGGGGTTGTGTTCCTGTTGTGCTAGTTGTTTGGCATAGGTTTTCCAGCACTGTGGCTTGCTGGTCGTTGAGTGAAGCTGGGTGCTGGTGTAAAGATGGAGGTCTCTGGGAGATTTTCGCCATTTGATATTATGTGGAGCTGGGAGGTCTCTTGTTGACCAGTGTCCTGAAGTTGGCTCTCCTACCTCAGAGGCAGAGCCCTGCCTCCTGGCTGGAGCACCAAGAGCTTTTCATCCACATGGCTCAGGATGAAAGGGAGAAAAAGTAGAGGGCATTAGTAGAAGTATGAGGAAAGAAAGAAGGAAAGGAGGGTAGGAAGGAAGGAAGAAAGAAAGAAAGCAAAGAAGGCAAGAAGCAATGAAAGGAGGGAGGGAGGAAGGAGGGAAAGAAGGAAAAAAGACAGAAAGAAAGAAGATACAGTAAAAATAAAATAAAGTATAATAAAGTTATTGAATTAAAAAATTCTTATTTAGAAAAAAAGAAAAAAAGGGACGGATAGAACCTTAGGACAAATGTTGGAAGCAAAGCTATACAGACAAAATCTTACACAGAAGCATACACATACACCCTCACTAAAAGAGGTAAAGGGGGAAAAATCATAAATCTTGCTGTCAGAGACCACCTCCTCAATTTGGGATGATTCGTTGTCTAAAGGAGGGAAGGAAGGAAGGAAAGAAAGAAAGAAAGAAAGAACGAAGGTAAAGTATAATAACGTTATTAAAATTAATTATTAAGAAAAGAAAATTAAAAAAAAAAAAACATGGACGGATAGAACCCTAGGACAAATGGTGGAAGCAAGACTATACAGACAAGATCTCACACAGAAGCATACACATACACATTCACAAAAAGGGGAAAAGGGAAAAAATCATAGATCTTGCTCCTAAAGTCCACTTCCTTAATTTGGGATGATTGGTTGTCTACTCAGGTATTCCACAGATGCAGGGTATATCAAGTTGATTGTGGAGCTTTAATCCGCTGCTTCTGAGGCTGCTGGGAGAGATTTCCCTTTCTCTTCTTTGTTCTCACAGCTCCCAGGGCTCAGCTTTGGATTTGGCCCTGCCACTGCGTGTAGGTCGCTGGAGGGCGTCTGTTTTTTGCTCAGACAGGATGGGGTTAAAAGAGCCGCTGATTCGGGGGCTCTGGCGCACTCAGGCCGGCGGGGAGGGAGGGGCACGGAGTGCGGGGCAGGCATGCGGTGGCAAAGGCCGGCGTGACTTTGCACCAGCCTGAGGCGCGCTGTGCGTTCTCCCGGGGAAGTTGTCCCTGGATCCCGGGAACCTGGCAGTGGCAGGCTGCACAGGCTCCGCGGAAGAGGGGTGTGGAGAGTGACCTGTGCTCGCACACAGGCCCCTTGGTAGCGGCAGCAGCAGCCTTAACGTCTCCCGCCCGCCTCTGGGGTCCGCGCTTTTAGCCGCGGCTTGCGCCCGTCTCTGGGGTCCGCGCTTTCAGCCGCGGCTCGCGCCCGTCTCTGGATTCCGCGCTTTCAGCCGCGGCTCGCGCCCGTCTCTGGGGTCCGCGCTTTCAGCCGCGGCTCGCGCCCGTCTCTGGGGTTCGCGCTTTTAGCCGCGGCTCGCGCCCGTCTCTGGAGTTCCTTTAAGCAGCGTTGTTAAACCCCTCTCCTCACGCCCCAGGAAACAAAGAGGGAAGGAAAAGTCTCCTGCCTCTTCGGCAGGTGCAGACTTTTCCCCCGGACTCCCTCCCGGCTAGCTGTGGTGCACTAACCCCTTCAGGCTATGTTCAAGCCGCCAACCCCAGT
The DNA here is from genome assembly GCF_949774975.1 of Lagenorhynchus albirostris. Lineage (NCBI taxonomy): Eukaryota > Metazoa > Chordata > Mammalia > Artiodactyla > Delphinidae > Lagenorhynchus > Lagenorhynchus albirostris. Next base: position 32,589,042 of record NC_083107.1, on the reverse strand, counting down.
CCTCTCCCTGCGCTCCGTCCGAAACCGAAACCCGAGCCTCAGAGCCTCAGCTCGCAGCCCCGCCCGCCCCGGCGGGTGAGCAGACAAGCCACTCGGGCTGGTGAGTGCCGGTTGGCACCGATCCTCTGTGCGGGAATCTCCCCGCTTTGCCCTCCGCACCCGTTCCTGTGCACTCCTCCGCGGCTCCGGAGCTCCCCCCTCCGCCCCCCGCAGTCTCCGCCCGCGAAGGGGCTTCCTAGTGTGTGGAAACTTTTCCTCCTTCACAGCTCCCTCCCACTGGTGCAGGTGCCGTCCCTATTCTTTTGTCTCTGTTTTTTCTTTTGCCCTACCCAGGTACGTGGGGAGTTTCTTGCCTTTTGGGAGGTCTGAGGTCTTCTGCCAGCCTTCAGTAGGTGTTCTGTAGGAGTTGTTCCACGTGTAGATGTATTTCTGGTGTATCTGTGGGGAGGAAGGTGGCGTCTTACTCTTCCGCCATCTTCCGCCTTCCCCCACATCTTCTTTATCCATTCATCTGTCAATGGACACTTAGGTTGCTTCCATGTCCTGGCTATTGTAAATAGTGCTGCAGTGAACTTTGGGGTGCATGTGTCTTTTTGAATTATGGTTTTCTCAGGGTATATGCCCAGTAGTGGGATTGCTGGGTCATATGGTAGTTCTATTTTTAGTTTTTTAAGGAACCTCCATAGTGGCTGTATCAATTTACATTCCCACCAACAGGACAAGAGGGTTCCCTTTTCTCCACACCCTCTCCAGCATTTACGGTTTGTAGATTTTTTGATGATGACCATGAATACACAGTCCTTTCATTGACCTCAATGCTTTCTTTGCATTAGATTTCAGTAGGTTCAGTACTCACTTCCCATTTTCTGTCTAGTTCTGTTTTTTCAGATCACAAAATGTATCTGTTTACTGCTGGTGAGAGATTATTGACCGTGTCCCTAACATTATTGCTGAATTATGTGGTGCTGACTAAGCATGCCACCATATTTCTAACTACCCAAACCTTCCCCTTCCCAGCTAGTTCACTATGCTTTTGATCTGCTTACAAAAAAATTGCTCCTTTTGGCCAATAATCTGGACTAGAGCAAACAGATACAGCTCCTGACTCAGGAGGATAAGTTCATCGTAACAGCTGATCCACGTCTTTGCTGGTTTTCCTGGGGTAACCAGAGAAGTTTTACGAGAATTGTCCAAAACTTCTCATTCAGTTTTCTCATTCAGTAAGTTGCCAATGGAGCGTCCTTGTATTCTTGTATCACTTAGAAGAGACCCAGGTTCTGTTTAAAACCTGAGCCAAGAGGAGAGCTTAACACTTTTATTTTATTATGCTTCTGATCACAGAGGTAATCCAAAGTCACTGCAAAACATTTTGGAAAATAGAATTATGAACACTAAAATTACCCATCAGCAATATAGAATACTTTTCCATGCTTTTCACTATATACTTAGCAGTAATGTATAAAATGATCAGCCTTCTGAAATCTAAACCAAGATTTGGTCCAATGATTTGGGCTTTTTTTGACCACTCTACCACGGCACCCATCACCCTATTCAAGGCGAACTTATGCTGCTGGGGTATGGCAACAAGAAACTCTGACCCAGTTAGTCTGATTAGCCTCTTAGAAGCACAGTTTCACATTAAGTTGATGATCCAGCACTCAAGGACTAGGTATCCCCTGAATGACTCAAGACCCACAAACTTACTACGTGAGTATAAGTTGATATAACAGACGTAATACTAGTATCCTGTGATGCCACTATCCCATTCTCTTCCAGAAGTACTAGAATAGAGTTTTCTTTATTTCTGACTGGAGAAAATATTCCTACATAATATCTGGGCCTATTTTTTTAACCCAGCCTCAAACTACCAATTCATTCAGGGAAGCAGTACCAAAACTTTCAAATGTAAGCAGCTTGAGGAATTTGAGTTTGGGCTAAATCAATATCCTAGAGCACATCACTGTGCTGTAGAAATCCAGATATCTTCTACTTAGTTCAATGTTATAAAATGGTTAAAGCTTCCTGGAATATGAAAGTGCAGCACCACCCAACTTGCTTGGATTATAGTTCGGCTTCACTGCATGCTTTTCAATACCTGTACCCCCTTAACAACTGCAATCCTCAGTGACTACCGCCTCTTTTTTTTTTTTTTTTTTTTTTTTTGCGGTACGCGGGCTTCTCACCGCTGTGGCCTCTCCCATTGCGGAGCACGGGCTCCGGACGCGCAGGCTCAGCGGCCACGGCTCATGGGCGCAGCCGCTCCGCGGCACGTGGGATCCTCCCGGACCGGGGCACGAACCCGCACCCCCCGCACCGGCAGGCGGACTCGCAAGCACTGCGCCACCAGGGAAGCCCACTACCGCCTCTTTTAACAACCTGCACTGGCATTTCATTTTAACCTTGACTGAGTCACAGTTGCTCACAAAGATGATATCAGGGTCCAACAAGATTTGTGTTGCACAGGGACAGTTCTGCTGACAACCACAGGAGATGCTGATCATTCTTAATAACCAGCATACAATTCTTCTACAACAGACCTGTGAAATCTCAAAGCAGTAATCAGCAATGACGGGTTTTATTATCAGTAAGGGATGTGGCACTGCTTCCATGTCCACATAAATAGGTATCTAAAGCAGAAGTCCTTAGAGTACTTTTAATGGTAAAGCCTTTTATTCAAGTGCAATATTATGTGGAGTTCCTCTAGTTGAAGAAGGGATGCAGGATGCAGAGCACTTCCTCTGGGTTCTTATCCTCCTGCCCCAATGCACCCCTTGCTAGAGATACCCTGGGGGCACTTCAAGAAACTTTAGGTCTGGTCTAGCATTGCTTGAAGCTCCAGTTGACCTTCCTGACTCTACTTCAGCAGATGAATTCTGGTGAAATATTTACTATCTATAAGCAATACCTCCTCAGGGGGAATACCAAGTCTGATGGAATTATCTCTGGTTCATCTGTCTATCCCAGAAGAACAAAGATACCTAGAAACCATTTGCTCCACTGTTGTTACCATCTATGGTTTTCCATCTTGGATTTTGCTCTCCTAGTGTCCTATCCCCACCTCACCTACAGCACACACCCTGCATCAGGGTGGGATCCTGCTCTCCATTAAAAACCAGGCTCCTGACCCCACACTACCCTGAGGTGAATTAAACTAGACTTCTCACGGTGCCAAGCTAGACCTTAAATTCACAGTATATTTGGAGAGATTTTACCCTGAGACCCAATTGTAACATGTGTGTACATTCAAACCAATCAAAGTAGTGAAATCTGGATAAAAACAGTGAAATAACAACAGAAAGTCTTTAAGAAAAAAATTCATGGGGTATCTGAAGCCAGTTCCCTAATATTCAACCAAGATTTTGTCTTTCAGTTTCAATTTGTCATTGAACTACAATTTTTAGAACATCTTCTTGGTGCCATTTCGTGAACTTGTGATATCAGTTGTCACTTTTTTTTTCTGAGTGTTGCTACTTAGGCACAAATTGTATCTGCTGGCCATTCACCTTTTATCTGGGACTGACCCCATACATTCCCCATCTCTGCACAGACACCTCATTAAACTACCCCAAGCATTCAAATTACGTCATTGTGGAGCATTCCTATGATGAATGATTAGAAAAATACTTCATATTTCTACAAAAGCTGATTTCTCTTATTGCCAGCATATCAACAGTCCATGAAAAATGGTATGAGAAAAAAAAGTATTCTTTGTCTAAGTATACTATGAAGATAGTGTCGGTATACTTCTGAAAACAGGAGGTATAGGATGCAGTGGAGTTATGACAGAAGATGGGGGAAGTTCTACATGGAGATGATTCAGAAAATTTTCATAAGTATGCTTTTAAGTACATGAAAGCTATAGAGATAGAGATACAGGTATACATAACACATATATGCATAAACATATATAAAGAATATACATATATGTATATAAAAATGTGCTTCTATAATACATACATACAAAGTTCCTAACCCTAACCATAGCCCTAATTCAATAAATGTTTCTTTACTTGGGTGTAGCCAGGTTGCATGTATAAATGAAATGTACTAAGTGCAAATAATAGGGCAAATTTTATTGTCCCTGAAACAGACAAAAATCAAACACAATGTATACATAACCTCCAAAGTGGCCCTTTTAAAAATATTAAACAAATAACAAGAGTGAAATAGACACTCTGCTAAAGATGTATCATTCCATCCAAAGCTGCATTATCTAGACAAGTGGAAACTTGTTTCTCAGTCATTGTACTCAAAATCATTTTTTTAAATGTAAGAATGCTCTGTGAGGAAGACATTTTTCTCATCCTTGGGTCTTAACCTGAGCATTTGGGGTTTTACACAACTTGTTTTCTTTACAAAGAACACATCCATCCTTGTTAAAAAAAAACCACACAGAAGTTGTAAACACATAAGTCATAAACACACACAAGAGTCGTTAAATGGTTTCCTCACCATTTCGTTATTAAACATTTTATTCCACCTCCCTGAGGAGTCATCATTTTTGTTAATGTGATAGATTGCAATGCTGGACATGCTGTCCCCCTTAAGTTGCTGAATAAAGCTGTGAGTACCATGCATCTCCGCTTCTGAAGATTCTGTGCAAACCCCCTTCTTTCTGTTTTGGTTTGTGTGGGTTCACACCCACTGAACTGCACTTTGCAGGAAAATCAAAGTAAAACAATTGAAACCGTGAAACTTCACATGACTTCTAACTAAGTTATTACACATCAATTTAGACTTGTTTAAAAAAAATAGGCTTTCAGTTTACAACAGTTAGGGAATCTTTGAAAGAGTATTGGATAAATTTTTGCTCTGTGTTACAGGCCAAATATAACCCAGAGTACCCTAAATGTCATTTTAGTAGCTAAAAGTTCTCACATTACTGAACAATTCAGTTCCTCTTTTTGGGTGATTATTTTAAATTGCACTCATATGAACAAGACCATCTACTCTGGAAAACGTTTAAAAGAGTAGAAAACAAACTTATGGTTACCAGAGGGGATAGCAGGAGGTGGGGGAGACATAAATTAGGATTTGGGGATTAACACATACATACTACTATATATAAAATAGGTAAAAAACAAGGACCTACTGTATAGCACAGGGGACTATACTCAGTATCTTGTAATAATGTATAATGGAAAATAATCTGAAGAAGAATATATATATGTATAAATGAATCACTTTGCTATACACTTGAAACTAACACAACATTGTAAATTGACTATACTTCAATTTTAAAAATTAAAAAAAAGAATAACGTCACAAATTATCATGTTGTGTCTCACTTCTAAGCGTTTTGACTCACACTACGTATCCAATAAATGTTTCCTGAGTACCTATGAAGTGCCTGGCACTGTGTTAAACGGTAGACTTATGACAATGAACAGGGCACCAACCTGCCCTCAAGGAGCTTACAGTCAACTAGTAAACAGATATGTGCAATGAAGAGTTGCAGGTGCAAATAAAACAGAAGTTATAGGACAAACTGGGAAATTTCTCCAAAAATTTGAGGCTGGATAGTGGTAGTATTTAAGAACAGGCAACGCTTCTCAAAATAGACTCTCTAGATTCTGGGTTTGAATCTTGACTCTGCTATTTAATAGCATTGTAATTTAAGTTAGTGACAATCTAAGGATAAGAACCCTTTATGGTAAAAAGGGACTGATAATGGTGTCTTCCTTATACAGTTATTTTGAGGATGAAATGACAAAATCCAAAATATAAAATATTTGGAGTATAGTAAATTCTCAATAAATGTAGGCTATTACCAATTTTAAAAGGTATTAGTTCACCAGGCAACAAGAGTGAGATTTACCAAATGGTGCTCTCTTAGAATACATGGAAAGGAAATCTTTCCCCAAAATCTTTTCCTACTAATCTATCTGCTAAAATTAAAGCAGTAATACTTTTAATGGAAGCAAATATCTCCAAAGCTTCTCCTCTCTATACCGTCTGTTCACAAATAGCTTGAGTAGGTGCTAAAGACAAGTTGCTACTGGGTGAGGATATTTCACCAAGTTATTGACAACAACTTATGGAATATTATCAACAAAACTACAAAAGGAGAATTAAAACTGATTTTGGAACAAAACTAGAAATAAAGGTGTCAAGTGATCTGGTTTTATATTGTGTGCCAAACATGGTAGGAAATAGCTCTCAGAAGGAAAATTTAACCTTTTTTGAAGAGAACATAGCAATATAATTTCAAAACCCTTACAAAAGTGTATATTTTTGACCCAGTAATTTCTCTTTGCCATCTACTTTAAACAAAAAGTTTGAAATGCAGAAAAAGATTTAGGTGAAAAGATGCTCATCACAGCATCATTTATCATGGAAAAAGTGTTATCAGAGTGACAAAGTCAATTGTGGTCTAAGAAACTTTTAATTCTAAAAGAAAATGTTCACATTAAAATGTAAAATGAAGAAAGCACAATAATATCTTAATTATATAAAATCTATAAAAAGAAAGACTAGAAGGAAATAAGTCAAAATGTTAATAATGATTTCCTCTGGCTGGTGGGAAGAGAGGTCATCTTTTATTGTTCTTTTTTCTTTTTCATACTTTCAACATTGTTATAAAGAACATACATTACTTTCAGAATCAGGCAAATAAAAAATTAAAAGGAGAAAAACTACACTGTAGTTCTATGAAATTCCTCAGTGGAGGAATGTTCAAAGGAAGAATTTTAAGTGAGGTTTCTCTCTGGCCATCCATCTCTATCCATCAAACTGTCATTGGTGGCCTTTTACATCCCTTCTTTGCTCTGAGTCATGTAAAATCATTTGCTTTCCCGACAATGCATCCACTGTGTGGTGCCATCTTTTTTACCTATACTCATATCCTCATGTGCTGCCCTGGAGGCTCTGAAAAATCTGTCCCTTGAGCATGGAATGCCTTTTCCAGCAGAGACTAGAGATCGTAAACAATTACTGGCCAGAGCCTTTACTGGGAAAATGATGTTCCTTCTTTGGTAGCTGTTAATAAACTCTTGTTCAATTTTACCACTGAAAGTTATTTTTGTGTTTTCTTTTTCTTCTTTCTGTCATGGTTAATAGAGAGCCTTTTCCTTGGCCATATTTGAATTTTATGCATAAATGCATAGATGCTGAAATTTAGCCCTAGGCCTTCAGCAAGCTCCATATGTCAGCTTTCTGTTTCAATGCTATATGCAGCTCAGGTAGAATACGTGCTATCAAATTGCATGTGGCCTGAAGAAGAATCACTGGATTGTTTGGTCTTGCTTTATTTGGTTTTCTTTTTATGCTAATAAACCTGCACTGTTGCCTACAATAGCCACAAAGTAAAGTGAGATGGTAAATGCAATGAAAAATGCAAACTGGAAGCATAACTGAAGTTTCAAAGTAGAAAAACACAGTTCAGACCTTCAATACTATAGCTTCACTGTCCAATATGGTAGCCACTAGCAACGTGAGGCTATTGAACATTTGAAGGGCAGCCACTCCAATTTGAGACATACTGTAAGTGTAAAATACACACCAGACTTCAAAGACCAAAAAAAAAAAAGAAAAAAGTAAAATATCTCAATAATTTTGTATATTAATTACATATTGAAATGACAGTATTTTGGAGCTATTAGCTTAAATGAAATATATTATTAAAATTAGTTTTAGTTTTCATTTTTAATGTGACTGTAGAAAATTTAAATTATATACGTTGATTGCATCTGTACAATTATACTTCTCACATTATATTTCTACTTAAATTGTCACTCACATGAAAATCAAATGACAAAACAAAAATAATAAACAATACTGAAAAACACCTCTGAGAAATGTTAAAAGGCATATGTAGTACATTTATAAATTAGCAACAAAGATTGTAAATATCATCAGTTAAGAAGAGATGGCCATGGACCAGGTGAAGACAGGCCTTGGAAAATGCGTCCAGACATTCACCATGGTCCCTCAGCTTAATGGCTCAATTGACTCTAGTGATTGTTTGATCTTGGTTCCTCCAGTTATGTTTTAGTCTAATTCCTAACTTTTTAAACATTAACTCGATGTCTTGGACTTCTATTCTACACTATGATGCTGTCTGTCTGACTCACTTCTAAACTGAAGTGCATATATAAAAAAAATTGAATCACTTCAGTGATTTTAAATCACTCTTCAATGTGCAAATCAATTTAAAATTACTGGAGTGCTTCCAATTTTTATTAATTAGTCGTTGAATTTGGAAGTGATCTAGCTTTTTCTGGGTATGTGCAATGCACTGTGACTTAAAATTATTGAACCCCCCCCATTTTTTTTAAGAAACTGATTCCACTTTGCAGTGGAAACCATCAGGAAGGTAAGGCATGGAAATGGTATGGATAATGAAAAACACAGGGGGAAAATAGCTTCCATTTAATAAAGAGAACTATACTTTGTAATTAGATAGTGTCTTGCCCACGGAGCTCTCAAGTACTTTATAAACATTAGCTCATTCATCATGAAGACATCTTACAGGGGGGCATATTTCCAGTGTGGGAGGGCGGTGGTAGGGATGGGTAAAGCCATTTAGATCGGCTTCAGACACTGCATTGGGTAACTTGAATTATGTGAGAGATATGCCTAGGACACCTATTTTTGGTGCTGCTTTTTTTCTCTTTTTGCAAGGAAAAAGAGGAAATGTTACACTGTCTGATCCATTTGCAAATGTCATAAAAAATTAACTTGGCAATGCAGAATCTACTAAATAAATTGCTTATCCCAAATAAACTCCAGAAGCAAACATAAAGTTATTGGTTTCCTAATCTAATTACTTTAGTTAAACTTTTGGAAGAAAATACATAAACCTCTTCACCATTTTCTTTCAAGTGAATTTCTTTCTGTTTGGCATCTACTAAATCCACTGAACCTAAAACATTTACCTGTAAGATGATTTATCTGAGAATTTTCAAATCATGGACTTTTCCTCTGTTTATATAAGCAGTTTGATTCAACGTGGGGGTCTAGGAAAACCTTTATTGTAGGAGCGACTTAATTCAAGACCAAGAATAAGAAATTCTGTTTTTTTTAATGTAGACTAAGAAACAGTTGTCTTCACTGTTATGAACAGATTATTTAGACTTAACTACGACATGAGCTCCATGCTAGGCATTGAAAACAGTCATAGTGAATCTGATGAAATGAAGGCTGCCATCAGTCAGGCTCATTTGGAAGGAAAGATTTCAAGTGGGCTCACAATATGATATCATACTGGAAGGGCTTTGTAGGATGTGTATCCACAAGATCTGAATAACAGTCCCTATAAAACATTGTGCGCTGTGATGAAAAACTCCTCACCTAACAGGATCTAGTCCACTAGTAATATATCTGACATGGTAATACTAGGACTTATCCAGTAGCATTGATTGAGTCCTTAACAAAGGATATGTGTTCTTTATCTGTTATAAACAAACAACAAGGACAATTAATAAGGGGAAGAAAAGATGTACTTAAGGGCCCACTCCTACAAAAGCCTGGGAGAAATTTTTAAAAACCAGGTCAAATGAAGTGACTGCTATAGAAATGACAGAATAATTGCCCCAAATTGCTTGCCTTAGACCACTGGGAAAACACCACATTTATGGACATAAAGTGTTAGTTTCAACTCAGGCAAAGAATCACAGTTTGTTCTCCTAAATTTACAATGGTAGAAACCCAGAGCCATACCTCTTTCCACCCAATTCAATAATACTTTAGAGCAAACCTAACATGAAATACGTGTGTGTTGTTGTTGTGGGAGGTTTTTTTTTTTTAAATCCCATTTTGAACAGTATGATCTAAAAGGCGGAAATAGAATTTACAGTAATGCTGAGGATTAAAAGGAATGAGCCTCTCGTTTAGAAAATTACCTAATCAATATGCCAAGCTTATTTTTTAAAATGCTTTAACTTTTTTTTAAATACAGCATGTCCACTTCAGCTTCCTGTATTTGACTCTGATAATATAACTTTCAGCATGACTAATGCAGTTTAGCTAAACAAATTAGAGAACTGCACAGTTTATGCTGAGGAGAAAGTTTCCATTAGCCATTGTGATGCTCTCTGCCTGGTCGGCGGGTAATGACTGTGAACCAGGCTGAGGAAGTGAGGCTTGCCTTTTGTGATGGGAAGATAGGAAGCAGTGGGCAAAGACTGCCTTGGTTTCTCCAAACAGAGGCTATAAACTGCTTTGCAATGAAAGAATAAGAGAGAAACAGAGATGAGCATCCATCCATTTTCTTGGTTACAAATTTCCTGCCAGTGCTTGTTAACAGAACACAAGTTGAATGTCAAATGGAACCAAGGAAAGCAAATGAGAGACACTCAGAAGAACTCGCTTTCCTTGCCTCTCCATTGCCCTTCTGGACCTCTGTAGGTCTCAACCTACATGCTATGGGGTATGGTATGAGTTGAGTTGTGTACCCACCCCCCAAGGAAAAGATGATGAATCCCTAACCCCCAGTACCTCCAAATGTGAACTTATTTGGAAATAAGGTCATTGCAGATGTAAGTTAAGATAAGGAGATACTGGAGTAGGATGGGCTTTTGATCTGATTGTTGTCTTTATGAGAAGAGGAAAGGTGATGTGAAGACCGATACACAGGGAAGGTCATATGACAGCAGAGGCAGAGACTGGAGTGATGTAGCTACAAGACAAGGAACCACAAGAATGGCCAACTGCCACCAAAAGCTAGGAAGAGGCAAGGAAGGATTCTTCCTGTGGGCTTCAGAAGGAGCAGGGATTGCTAACAACTTGATTTTGGATTTCCAGCCTCCAGAACTGTGGGATAAGAGAAGACTTTTCCGTTGTTTTAGCTACAAGGTCTGCAGTACTTTGTTACAGTAACCCTACAAAGCTAACCCAGGATATAGGGAGTCATGCAATTTTCTGGAAGTTGCCAGCTGTCAGAGAGGCAGAGTAAGAGTAGCTATGACTGAACTAGAAATGAGATCTGAGTCCTAGTTATCATTTTGCCAATAAACTAGCTTTGAGACCCTTGCCAAATTAGTTTCCTTTTCCAGTTTCTGGAAAATACCATTTCTGTCAACGCTTCTAGTCCTGTTTTTGGCTCTATGAGTCCCAAACTGCGATAGATCACATTTGGGGACAGGCAAGAAAGTCTGGGAGTGGGGGAAACCAGGTCAAGTCCTTAGCTCCATGTCAAGGGGGCAGAATGGAAGTATGAGGGGGAGGATGTAAAGGAATTTAGCGACTAAAAGACGAAGATAAAAGCATAATCACAGGGAAGGACTACAGGAATCTGGACATATAATCACAGAGAAGAGATTTTCACTACTTTTTATTCATAGCCCCAAATTTAATTCTTTAAAGAGAATTTTGTCTGTTTGGGGCTCCAAAAGGCTTTATGATTTTGTCTATTGGACCCAACGTTCTGGTACAAAACAGTAACATTTCATAGTAACTCATATTTTCATTCAGAAAATCCAGGGTCCCTCGACGGGTCTGGTGTTTCTCACATTTAAGCTATCCTTAACCAGGTCATTTATAGCACAGTCACAGTCCAGCTATTTTGCAACCTTTTCCAGCGTCCCCAAATCAGAGTGTGTATTTGTCCCCACGGTCATTTATTCATGATTCTCTGTCCTTCAACCTGAAGCCAGAAAAGGAGGTGTCTGCTGTCCTCCTCCACCACACATGTAGACAGAGACTCCCAGTGTTTCCCAGTCACTCTCTGGATGGAAGAGAAAACAGGCTTGAGATCTTGGGTCCCTTAGCTGAGTCAGAATGAGTCAGAATGAGTCAAGTTCATCAATTTGGCAAACTACAATTTGGAAGAGGAAGACTTCGCTCAAGGAGTAGTTTCTATTAAGATTTCTGGAGGTTGTTCTAAGGTTTGAGACTATGGCTATTCTAACAGCTTCACAGAGCAGTAGACATGTTGACATATAAGGGAGAATTTGCAACTTTCAGAAAAATGGAGAATTTGCAACTTTCAGAAAGAGGGCCAGCCTACCAGCAAGTCCGGCTCCTCTCATAATTGACAAATGCAGCTTAAATGGATAGTAAATTTCATCTACTTCTACTTCATTTTTACAGAGGAAGAAACTTAGATCCAGAGAGGTTATTACTTGCTCAAGAACATATATTTAATACATTGATTAACTATTAAATGTTTCTCCATATTTTTTATTGCTAAAATCTTTCCTTCTTCTTTTCTACCTAAATAAACATTTTAGAAACATTTGAGGTTCTGTTAATTATAAACATGAAGCATTTTTTTCCAAAATACAAAACTCAGAATAGAGTTTCTGTAAATTCTAACTGAAGAAATGAATAGGAGAATAAATAACTGAAGAAGAGAAAGATGACTTTTGCTACTAACTACAAATGCGTTACTAGCTGCATTTTTTAATGTTTCTAAGTCATTTCCTATTCCCTCATTCTTACATTTGACCCTTTCTCACATTCCATCCCATTCCACTAAAATTTCATCCCCCTGAGATCGTTACATTTCACTGAAACACTCTGTCCACGTGATTTAAATCACATGTCTTATGAAATGGAAATAAGATTTTATTTTTGCTACTGTTCAAATAGTCCACAGAGGCCCTAAATTAATTTGGATTATCATCTTTGGAGACATTTGACCTTGTTTTTGTACTTAACCCATTATTATAGTATTCATTTTTAAAATGATAATTATAATCACATCTGCTTAGCCTTCTCCTACTCACCTCTACTAAGAGAAATGTAGATTTTTTTTTCCCTTTGGAATTCTGATGCTATAAGATACTGTTATACTTCCCACATCAATAAGAAATGGGGGAAAAAAAAGCAGGTAGAAGCAAGTCTTACTACTGACTGGTTTTCAAAAGTTATGGCTAAGTGTGGTTAACAACCATGCTATTTATTTTATTTGGATTTCAAAAAAAAATAAATGTACTATTGATTTTTTTCCCACCTATGTAATGTAAACTGTCTACACTACCAAGATTTTTCTAGAATATGGACAAAAATCATAGTCTTAAAAACTATAAAGAACTTATTCTTTTATTAGTTATAATTCATTTATTTGGGGATTTTTGTAAGTGAGAATATTTACACTAAGGGGAAAGTTTTCATTATTTTCAATTACCAAAATCTGTAGCCATTCCTGGCTTCTGGGAACCTTATACAATTAAGAGCCAATGCAGGTCTCCCATGGCTCTAATGTCATTTGCAAAAGTTACTACAGAGCCAGAGTAATCAAGTAATGAAGTAATCAAGTAATCTCTTGAAAGAAGGAATTCTCAAAGGGAGACTCATAGGACAATACTTGAGTCTTAGTGCCCTATGGAAAAAATTACCAAAGGAAAATCATTTTTATGAAGCTGAAAAACATTGTTTTATAGTAGGCATTTTCTGTACATAAAACAACTAGAAGAATTATTTTAAATTATTAAGGAAGCAACTTAGGTGATACAAACAAACTTTACTTAACACTTCACGAAGTGGAGACTCGCCTGAGAATTGAAAAAAAGGGCAGAAGTCAGGAAGCTTTTCTAGGATAAAGAACAAAGAATAAGGTAGAGAAACAAAATATCTGATTGGCTGGGGCCACCTAGTCAACCTTGTTTGGGGTGAGAAGGGACAAAGAAATAAGTACAGAGCCCAGAGTTGGCTTGACATTTGGAGACTGGCTGACTGGATATTTTCAATTTCTGGTCCAGAGGAGCATTTACAGGGACATATAAGTTATCTAAGGCTCAGTTTGCCAACTTGGCACCCATAAGCAGAAGTAGCTCCAATTTGGCCTAGAAATTCATTTCAACAGAATAATTGATGTATTTTTGCATCATCTCATATTCTCATAACATAGACTGTAAAAAAAAAAGATTTGCTGATATATTTGGCATGTTAAGTTTGAAAAAAACTGATAAACTGAACAAGAGTTTGAAAATAGGCTTGCACTCAATGTAGTGTAATATCATCACTATAAGATAATAGAGATCTAAAGAAACCATAGTAAAAATTTATAGGGACTTCCCTGGTGGCTCACTGGTTAAGAATCTGCCTGCCAACTCAGGGAACATGGGTTCGATCCCTGCTCCAGGAAGATCCCACATGCCGCAAGCAACTAAGCCCATGTGCTACAACTACTGAGCCTGTGCTCTAGAGCCCTAGAGCCACAACTACTGAAGCCCGCGTGCCTACAGCCCGTGCTCCGCAACAAGAGAAGCCACCACAATGAGAAGCCCGCACACCACAATCAAGAGTAGCCCCTGCTCCCAGCAACTAGAGAAAGCCCCGCACACAGCAGTGAAGACCCAACGCAGCCAAAAATAAGTAAATAAAAAATAAATAAATTTATAAAAGAAAAATTTATAAAACGGAATAGGTCTAGTCTCTCTAAATCAACCCGTGGGAAAATTTTATCCCTCTTTCTAACCAAAGTCAAGTAACATGAGGACTTGGCTATGGTCCATAGAGTAGTTAATGCATACCTCCCCACTCTAGAACACTCAGGAACTCAAATTTGTCAAACAGTATTCAGTTTCTCTTTTGTTTGATTCTTGATGTGCCTACTATTTACATGAACCACGAGTTCTCTCAGAGGCCAAATTTCACATTTCCATGTAGAGAAATCAGAAAAACATACTTTGGAGAGACATTACACATCACAGTTCTCTTTTCAAAAGCAATTCTTCAAGTGCCCATGAATCAACTACAGTGCTTCTATGAGGAATGTCAAAGGTTCCTTCCTGGAGCCCTGCAGTGATAAATGTATTTAAAGAATGTGTTAACATTTACATCAACCCAGTGTTTCTCCGATGTGAGAATGAGATTTCAATGATTCTTCCTTGTATAATTTACTACAATTGCTCTAGTACTTTTTTTTTTTTTTTTGCGGTACGCGGGCCTCTCACTGTTGTGGCCTCTCCCATTGCGGAGCACAGGCTCCGGACGCGCAGGCTCAGCGGCCATGGCTCACGGGCCCAGCCACTCTGCGGCATGTGGGATCTTCCCGGACTGGGGCACGAACCCGTGTCCCCTGCATCGGCAGGCAGACTCTCAACCACTACGCCACCAGGGAAGCCCTCTAGTACTTTTATACACTATAAATAAGAATGTATTATAATTCATTATACCCAACAATTGAACTGCAAGACTATAAATGCCAATTTTATATTTAAAATCAAATCATGTATTTTTTGTATGGATCATGTGGCATGGTTTTGGCTGTTTCAGAAGATTTTACAGGACCAAGACAACAATTCATCTCTCTCTCAGGAATCTGTGTACTGTGCTATTAACTAACTAATCTAATAGAATGTTGTGAACTTTTCTCTTAGATTCATTCAAAAAAGTTACTTAGAGTAACTCACTTTGGACTCTGTGCCAGGAGCCCAGCTCAGTTCTTTCATAAATGGCTTATAAACACCGACAGAAACAGAAAACTGCTGACGCTGGCAGCACTTCCAGGAATTATCTTAATTAGACATACAGTACCATGAAGGGTTAATATTTGAAAGTAAAAGCTTTCATGCCAAGACCACTCTGTGTACGCTGCTGGGTCAGCACTATAATTAAGAAAATTGCCTCTAGCGTGCTTGTTGGGTAATGCTATTATCATCTTTTTTTCTTCCTTTTAACAAGAGTAAACTAGTTGGAGATGTCCACATTTATTCTCCTCGCTCCCACTAACTCCTGATCCCACCAAGGCCAGGCTAGTCTAGCATTTAAATGACTAAATGAATTAATTACTTTATCATCAGTTCACCCTGAAGTCTTTTACATATTTTTCTTGACCTGTAACCCACAGAATATTATTTTGACAGCTATCATTAATGCAGTGTCCTGAGTAACCACACATCTTAATGGATGGCGAAAGAACTGAGGACTTGAAGGAAATGGACACCCACTCTCATCTTCCTCTTGATTAAATCAAAACCACCCAAAGCTGCTGCACACAGAGTGTCCTGTGGCAGTGTCAGGACATATGAACTGAGATTTTAGTTAGAAATTCCATTCAAAAAGAGGAAAAGAATCCAACCACAAAAACAAGTAAACAACACAAACTGAATATCTAAAACTCTATAAATTTGATAAATTATGACTATTCAAGTATGAAATTAGATGAATCAATATGCGGTTAGAATTAAAATACTCTGTAGTGCTCCAATGAAGAGGAACCTTGCTCGTAAATTTAACAAAGAGGATTCCAATGTCAAGAGACATAAGCTAAAATGATGCAGTCAGCTATCGGAGTTTTGCTGTACATTTTTGGGTACAGGCTTTTACATGAAAAGCCATGTTGGTCTACTGTGATCATTTATATGGAAACCATGGTCTGTGGTTGCTTTAAAATTGTGAAGTCATTACCAGCTTTGGACCCACACAGTTTAATTGCCTCTCTCTGCCAGGAAATGAATATAACTGAATTCAGTGACTTAATTTACACTAAAGGAAAGGCATCTAGTGAACATGGCGGTGAGAACACCCCAGAACACAGTAAGCTTCAAATATGATAAAGAAGTAGGCCAGTATGTTAAATTTTGATAAGATAGAAGTACATACCCAACTGCAGAGCCTCCAGTAGTAAGAGTAAAATTGATGGGGAAGGATGTATGGTATTGATAAGAAACAGTTAAAACTGGGATATTAATTTTTACTCAGACATGTTGTCATGCAATAAAACAAATTAAGAATAATTATCTTGCAATTGGGAGACAGGAGGAAGAAAACATAAAATACTATATACCATACTCAAGGAATGAGATCTCCTGAATAGAAAAACTATGGTGTTGGGGGGAGATAAATTAGAAGGTTGGAATTAACATATACACACTACTATATATAAAAATAGATAATCAACAAGGATCTACTGTGTAGCACAGGGAAATCTACTCAATAATCTGTAATAACCTATATGGGAAAAGAATCTGAAAAAGAATACATATGTGTATATGTATACCTATACACACAGTTCAGGTGTACAATTTGCTGTACATCTGAAACTAACACAACATTGTAAATCAACTATAGTCCAATATAAAATAAAAATTTTTTAAATGCTATATTCACATATGTAGAGGAAAAAAAAGGAAAAAACTAGGGGGCAGACACCTCCTATATGGATTTCTTTTTCTAACATTTTTAAGACTCTAGCAATGTAATGTCTCCCAGTTCCTCCCATAATTCAAGTACAGACATGAAACGAAAATTTATGGATGGTTGTAGAATCACTGTTTATGAAGTTCTTTTAAAACTTATAGATAAGAATTCATCCAAGATGATCTGGTTATATTTCCTAAAACTTTGGAAAATAGACAAAATTGGCTCTTAAGAAAGCATCTAGTTATCTAATTATTCTATATTTCTAAAACACCTTCCTTGGAAAACACTGTAAAATAGGAAATATTTAAGTTAATTGGAAGTTTACACCTATTTACTGATTCTAAGGAGGAAACTGCTAAGCATGAAAGTCTCAAGAATACTCACCCCTCATTTTCAGAAACTTTATTAACAATTAGTCAGATGAAGAGAGACATTATCTTATTTATTTATTTTTGGCCATGCTGTGTGGCTTGTGGGATCTCAGTTCCCCAACCAGGGATTGAACCTGGGCCCTCAGCAGTGAAAGCACCAACTCCTAACCACCATACCGCCAGGAGATTCCCAAGACATTATCTTATTTTTTATTTATTTATTTGTTTAAACTAATCATCTCTTTTATTTTTATTTTTTTAACATCTTTATTGGAGTATAATTGCTTTATGATGGTGTGTTAGTTTCTGCTTTATAACAAAGTGAATCAGCCATACATATACATATATCCCCATATCTCCTCCCTCTGGCGTCTCCCTACCACCCTCCCTCTCCCACCCCTCTAGGTGGTCACAAAGCACCGAACTGATCTCCCTGTGCTATGCGGCTGCTTCCCACTAGCTATCTATTTTACATTTGGTAGTATATATAAGCCGAGACATTATCTTATAATGGCCATAATTTTTTCATTTCTTGACAGTAGCCTCTCACATTTGGCAAATCTCTCAACCAGGAAAAAAAAAAAGAAAACCCACTAATGGACACCCTCCATGGTCTGAATTCTGGATAGTTACTGGGATATATTATTACTTTTTAAATTTTATTTTATTTGAACACGTAGAGGCCACTGTAGGTTTATTAATTGGCCTAATTTTTTTTAAACTTTTTATTTTATATTGGGGTATAGCCGATTAAAAATGTTGTGATAGTTTCAGGTGCACAGCAAAGGGACTCAGCCATACATGTATCCATTCTCCCCCAGACCCCGCTCCCATCCAGGCTGCCACATAACATTGTACTGTATAGCACATTCCCTGTGCTATACCTAGGTCCTTGTTGGCTATCAATTTTAAATATAGCAGTGTGTACTTCTTTTAATCTCAAAGAGCTCGCTTTTAATGAGAAAAGAGAGAGAGTGCTTCCTTGACTCCTTTTCATTGCTAGGTGAAGAGATGAGTAAATAAGTAAATAAAGCTAGTTTATCTTTCAGAGGCTGCTAACTGAGATAAGTTCCAACAAAATACAAAAATTCAGCTTTGTGGACTATAGAGCACTGAACAATCAGGTATAATCCTTCTTTGGCGCTTTTGGCCTTGCACAGCTGCAACTTCATCTGCTCATTGAATCTCTTCTATACATTCACTTAAACGAGTAAATTTTATTGAGCTCTCAGATACACTATCTCTATAGATTTAAGAGAGACAATGAGCTCTTAGAAGAGATTCTAAGGGAAAAGATCCATTGATATGTATATTTTGGTCACTTTAAGAGATCCTTCTGTGGTCTAACCAGGAAAGGTAAACTGACAAAAAAGCTTTGGGATCAACTTTTCAGCATACGAGTATCTTAGTAAGATATTCAGGAAGACTTAAACAAGAAATACTATTTTTAAGAAAATAAATATCTAGACTGAAGCAACTCTTTTCTGTATCTTTGTAGCTTTTGCCAAAATACTTAAAAAATAGAATTTATGAGAAACATATAAACTAAGGCTATTTTGCTGAAAAGCAATATGGTGATGATGATGATAATGATGATTTGTTCTAAAAAGCCAGGTTAGCCCACAAATTTTTAAACTCTACAGAGGGCAAAAATTAAATCTGTATTAGTTTGCTAGGGCTGCCATAACAAAGAACCACAGATTGGGCGTCTTAACCAACAGAAATTTTTTTTTTTCTAGTTCTGGAGGCTGGAAGGCCAAGATCAATGTGTTAGTACGGTTGGAGTCTACTAAGCCCTCTCTCCTTAGCTTGTAAATGGCTGTCTTGTGGTGTCTTTATGTGGGCTTTCTCTGTATGTGTCTGTGTCCTAATCTTTTTTTGTAAAGACACTAGTCACGTTGGGTTATGGCCCACCTGGATGACCTCATTTAACCTTAATTACACCTCTTTAAAGATCCTGTCTCCAAATATGTCACATTTTGTGGTATGAGGAGTTAGAACTACATGTGAATTGAGCTTAGGGGGGACACAACTCAGCCCATAAGGTGGTTTAAGCTGTAGCATAAGTTTGGGGATTATAAATATTAGAAACATACTTGTATTTAAGAAATAAAAAAGAAAACTTTTCAGGTACAGAGTGATTCAACTTTAAAACAAACAAAAAATCTGCTTTCGGACTTCCCTGGTGGCGCAGTGGTTGAGAGTCTGCCTGCCAATGCAGGGGACACGGGTTCGTGCCCTGGTCCGGGAAGATCCCACATGCCACGGAGCGCCTGGGCCCGTGAGCCAGGGCCACTGAGCCTGCGCGTCGTACCGCAAAAAAAAAAAAAATCTGCTTTCAGTAGCTTATTAATTGATTTTGTAATTTAACACGTGTTCATTCTCGTTCAAAACAATGTGCTTTCAATAAAAGAATCAGATTACTTTTTACTCATTCCTCATTAATGGGTTCTGGGCACAATGGCAACCTGAAGTGTTCACTGAAATCCTCATTCTCATCATCATCTTCATCATTATCATCCTCACCAACAAACTAACATTTATTAAGCACACACAATTGTGCTACACACACCACCAGCACTATTTTGTTTAATCCCTGTAATAATTTTATGAGCTAAGCACAAGTCCTATTACCTATTATAAATAAGAAAACTAAGACTTAGTTAAATTATTTCATGAACACCTAAAATGAATAACCTAGGGACACTTGATTTGTATTCATTTATGTCTCAGTCTGGAATCTCTACATAGCACTACTTTTAATGACTGACATAATAGACACTTCATGTGACATAGGAAAACCTATATCAGCAGTCAGAACCAGGGATATGGTACACAAACAGCAGAAACTTCTAAGAATTCTGCAAGATACAGACCACATTGAAGTAAATCCAGTTCTGACCTGTACAGGAAAGAGCATATGGCCTATGAAAAGGGAGGAAGAAATACAGACAGAAGAATATTCTCAATATTTCCTGGAATAAGGTGAGTTGGACGCAAAGGATAATCCAGCAGTGAGCAAGGAGCTTGCCAATGGTGTTTGCTCCCAGCCCAAATCACCTCATCACTGATGGCCAAATGATGAGGGAGACGGAGAAGGAAATCAGGGAAGATAGCTTCTTAAAAAGAGGGAGAAAAGAGGAAATGACATAAAAGCAGACTAAAATTGCAAAATACTAAAATTGGTATGAATGGATTAAAATCTCCAAAGATTCGAACCTGGCATCAAAACCCAAAATCCAACTGTGGACCCTTTCAAGTAAAAAGAAAAAATGACACCAATTCAATGCCCCAAATAGGAGACTGCTTAAAAATATGTTATTAGGGCTTCCCTGGTGGCACAGTGGTTGAGAGTCCGCCTGCCGATGCAGGGGACACGAGTTCGTGCCCTGGTCCGGGAAGATCCCACGTGCCGCGGAGCGGCTGGGCCCGTGAGCCATGGCCGCTGAGCCTGTGCGTCCGGAGCCTGTGCTCCGCAATGGGAGAGGCCACAACAGTGAGAGGCCTGCGTACTGCAAAAAAATAATAATAAATTTTTAAAAATATGTTATTATATAGTCAATGGAATGCCAAGCAACTATTAAAAATTACAATCTACCAGATAATTTAGAAATATTGAAATACTTCAAGATAAGATTTTTTTAGGTGAAGCATTGATTACAAAAGATATTTTGATACAGTAGGATTCTAAATTTATAAATAAAGTGTTACTATGCCTATTAACACAAAAAAGAAAATATGTGCCACTGTAGTGTTGCCTATTCTTGTAGTACTGGGGAAAATCTTTGTTCTTAATTTTGTGGCTTATATTTTATAAATTTTCTATAAAAACATAATTTATAGTAAAAGTCACATTATTTTCAAAAAAAAGAGGAGAAAATTGCAGGCAGTTCACAACCAAAAGGCATCTAAAAACTAGATGAGGGCTTCCCCGGTGGCGCACTGGTTGAGAGTCCGCCTGCCGATGCCGGGGACACGGGTTCGTGCCCCGGTCCGGGAGGATCCCACATGCCGCGGAGCGGCTGGGCTTGTGAGCCATGGCCGCTGAGCCTGCGCGTCTGGAGCCTGTGCTCCGCAACGGGAGACACCACAACAGTGAGAGGCCCGCGTACCGCAAAAAAAGAAAAAAAAAAACTAGATGAGGCAACTTGCTAAGAATAAGGCAAGTACACTAGAAACTGGAAGAATTATGACAGGCTGTTCAAGGAAAAGACAGTAGAACAGGGAGAATACCAGCTCTTCTGAGGCGCCAGAAACAGCAGAGGTGGTTAATTCAGGCTGTGTATCTTGAGTATCTTAGTAAATAAGAAGTGTGTCCCACTAATGTGGTACTGGAAAGTGTAAGGATTTACTCAAATCGAGTTGAGAATGGGTTGAGAAAGGCTATTACTCTAAACCAAAGTCTCTCAGCTCTTGGCAGAACAAAATCAACTGCAGAACTATGTAAAAATAATGATGCTCTCAGTCCATCTCAAACCAATTAAATCAGACTCTCTGGGGTGAGAACCACTGTTTTTTCTTTTTTCTTAAGTTCTGCAGATGAATCTAATGTGCAGCCATGATTGAGGACAACAGTCTAACTCAAAATAATCATCTAGTTAATTAGAGACAGTACATGTACTTTTATCCTTAATACATTCCTGGTCAAGAATTTCCTGTTAAAAATTGTCAAATGCATATGTTTTAATGTGAATTACCACACGATGAGAAGTTTTTGTCTTTCTTTACCATAAATAGCAAGCTCCTATCCAATGCCTTCGTCAACGACTTATAATCATATAAAAATTAAGTAGATCACACGTACTCTTTAGATGTGACGAAGAGAAGGACATAAATAGACCTTAGAGGAAGGAGTGACTTCCAGCCCTCAAACAGATTTGTATTCTTGTCTCTGTCCACAAAGCTCCTGTCAATTTCCCTGTTTTATTGTGTCCTTGTGTACGTATCTCTCCTCCTCAACCCTGTGCTCTTAAGCATATCTTTTTATCATCAACATCTGGCATACAGTAGATGCTTAATAAATGTTTGTGGATTGGACAAAGAGATGAAGAGCCAGGCATTATTATGATTTCTATTATATTCCTTTTAGTTCTATGAGTCTAGAATTCTATGGTAACTATTCTCAGTCTTGCAAAACTTCCTCATTTTCCATCTACACTTTTATAATGCAGTTGGTTAATAACCAACTTCCCTGGTTATTTGTAAAAGCTGTAAACAATTCTGGAATATGTTGTAATGTTGTCCTCAAATGGGCATAAGGATTTTAAGGGTTATCAATGGCATTTATCAGTGCACATCATAAGCCATACTGCTTTTTATTTGCTTCAAAATTCATTTGACTTAATGAGTACCAAGTTATTTGTGCATGTTGGGGGAGGGGTGGATTGGGAGTTTGAGATTAGCAGATGCAAACTATTATATAGCGAATGGTAAACAACGAGGTCCAGGGAACTATATTCAATATCCTGTGATAAACCATAATGGGACAGAATATTTTAAAAAAGAAGGTATACATTTAAAAAAGTTATTTATGCATGTTGAACTCTACTGTTTGGGAGTAAAAATAACTGTGGTAAACAGATACAACACCTTCAGGTAGGTGACCCATAGATTATATGGTTTGGACTTTTCTCAATTAAAAACAAAAATCTGGAGACAAATGGCTTAGGTACAGACAAATTCAGTGTGTTCTGGGGTTGACCATGACCTTACTTCCTTAAAACCATCCATCCTCAAGGATGTCAGCTGAAGTTCAAACATTTGAGAACCTTTGTGGGTTAAGCTAATTCCATGAAACTTTAAAATTCAAGATATGATGCAATCCGTGTGCCAGGTGGACAGTGGATCATTTTACACCAGGAGTCAAGGATTAGAAATTTCAGGAGTGAGGAAGGATGTGCTGTCCCAGCAAGCATCTGCAATCTTTATTTATATATACTACACAATGCTGGTTTAAGGTACTGGGTATTAGAAAAAGCAGGTGCTGTTTTTTTTGTTTGTTTGTTTTAACCATAGCAATTGTGATTAATCATTATAATGAAAAAAAACATGAAATAAATTTTAAAGGATGCTGCGTGACCCGCCTGTCTAAATAGGCTTTTTTAGTACTAGACTTAAAATACTTGTCAGAGAATGTTCTGTGCTTGCCCTGCTGCAAATAATTAAGTGAGATCTCAGTTTCTGAAAAGCTGTTGTGAGTATAAAAATGCATGTGAATATATTTCACATATTCTGCTTCTTTCCCTTCGTTCAGTTGCTTTTCTCACTTTAGGAATTTGATGTGACCGAGTTGAATGAAGTTAAGGTCTTAAAACTTGAAATTAAACAATATTCAGTTACCTTTGTTTTGGCTTGTTCTCCACCAAGCAACTCAAATTGTATTGTTAATGCCATTGCTGGTATGGAATAACAGTAAAGCTTTATTGCAGCTTGCATATCAGTCGAGAAGACTAAAGCCCTAGTGTAGTCATATTTCAAGGCATGTTACCACGTGCATCAATCACTTCATCTGTCTTTCTTTAACAACAGTGAGTTCCAATGATTCTTCACTAAAGTCATTAATTTTTATTTGATGACTCACTATTATTTGTTGAAAGATAATGAGGACTCTTCACACCACAGAACTGTCATATGTATTATTCTGTATTCAGGAAACTGCTTGCTATGTAGTAGAATATTCCATATCATACTAAAAATGTCTCCAAAAAATCACCACAAAGATTTTTAAATGTTCCCCATATACAGTTGTATATGAGTTTGGGTGAACCTTTACCACTAGAAATTACGGTAAAAATTTATCAAGTAATAAACTGATTGAAATATTTCCTTGTGAGGGTATGTCAAGTAAATTGAGACAGAAGGAACAGAGAGGGATGAACTGCTGATGCTTATATACTAGGTAAAGTCCATGTTCTCCTATATCTGAATATTACCTTTTGTATCTTTCCAATAATAAAATCGGGAAAATTTTGTTATAACAAAAATGTGGACCATAGATTTTAAAAAGAAAAAAAAGATTATTGCAAGGTGGCTGAGCAGGATACAGGAGGCTAGCTCAAATCTGACTCCTTGATAGCAAGGAATTGACCAAGATGACAGAGTAGGAGGATGCAGAACTCAGCTCCCCCAATGAACACATCAAAAATACATTTACACGTGGAGCAGTCTCACTGAAAACTAACGGGAAACTGGCAGAAAGACACCTGTACAACCAGGCTGTGAGAAAGATACACATGTAATCAGGTAGGAAGGGAAGTGAAGCAATCAGGTCTGGACCTGTGCCCCTGGGAGAGGACTTAGAGGAAAAGGAAAAATACAGGTGGAGACCTACCCTAGGGAGTGAGCAGTTCAAGACTGGGTGCCCTAGTCCAGGGGTCCTACAAAGGGGAGATGAATCCCCTTGGCTGGTTGGAGGACCGCTGGGACAAACAGGAGGGCTATGGGAAGCCTGGACTCTGCTCATGAGGAACACATGCTGGCTCTCCCCCAGGCAGTGTGGAGAGGACAGAGGGAAGTCTGCTCTGGCAGCTGCTAGGTTTCCCGTGACTGCCTTGATGTGTGCCCCAGCCCAAGCCAAGTGAACACTACAGCCCTACTCACTCCACATCACAGTGTGGAACTGGATTTAGAGCTGCCACAACTGGGGAGAAAGCTCAGCCATGGGATGCAGAGGTGACTAGGTCCCGGGACAGCCTCTGAGTGGGGCAGACCTGGCCATTGTTGGTGCTCACTCAAGCAGTGCATCAGAAGGAGCCCAGAACTCTGAGGGCAGCTGGTCCATCACAGCTGTCTGATATGCTCCAAGAGGCCATGTGGGCGTCACCTGCCCTGTGGTGTGGCTCCACAGCAAGCCAGGGGCAGTGGAGGGTTGGGGCACTGATTGGCTCTGCGGGAGAAAGGTGATTTGCACCTAAGACTGCTTCTGAGCAGAGCAAGGGAAACAACTGTGGGCACCTGTGGGCAACTGTGGGACAGCACATTGGAGACAGTTTGGACCTCTGTCTGTAGCCAACATGAGCTGAAAGCCTGTATAGGCCCACCTTGCTTCACCACTCCCCTACTCTGGGGAAAAGGTCCCAGTGCTGGGAGAGGGTGAAACACACACTTCGAGGGAACAGAGTCTGGCCTGACTCTCGGGGCTTCTGCTCCAGCAACTTGGGATCAGACACAGCCCCTGATAGGCTTCACAGAGGAATTTACCAAACATAAATGGAGAACTAATACCTTTTCTTCTGAAACTATTCCAAAAAATTTAAGAGGATGAAACACTCCTAAATTCATTCTATGAGGCCAATATTACCCTGATACCAAAACCAGAGAAAGATAATACCAAAAAAAAAGAAAGAAAGAAAAAGAAAATCACAGGCCAATACTTTGTTGAATATATAGGGAATAAAGTCCTTAACAAAGCATTAGCAAACTAAATCCATCAATATATAAAAAGTATTATACACCATGATCAAGCAGGATTTATTCCAGGAGATGCAAGGATATTTCAATATTCACACATTAATCAATGTGATATACCACATTAACAAAAGGAAGGATAAAAATTACGTGATCATCTCAATTGATGCAGAAAAAGAATGTGAGAAAACAACATCCATTCATGATAAAAACTCTCATCAAAGTTGGGTATAGAGAGAACATATCTCAACATAATAAAAGCCATTTATGACAAGTCCACATCTAACATCATACTTACTTAATGGTGAAAAGCTAAAAGCTTTTCTTCTAAAGTCAGGAACAAGACAAGGATGCCCACTCTTGCCACTTCTAAATAACACAGTATTGGAAGTCCTAGCCACATCAGTCAGTCAAGAAAAAAAAAAAAAGGCATGCAAATTAGAACAGCAGAAGTAAAGCTGTCACTATTTGCAGATGACATGATACTATATATAGAAAACCCTAAAGTCTCCACCAGAAAATGATTCAAACTAATAAATGAATTCAGTAAAGTTGCAGGATTCAAAATTAATATACAGAAATCTGTTGCTTTTCTATACACTAATAATGAACTATCAGAAAGAGAAATCAAGAAAACTATCCCATTTAAAAATTGCTTCAGAAAGAATAAAATATCTAGGAATAAAATTAACCGAGGAGGTAAAAGATCTATACTCTGAAAACTGTAAAACACTGATGAATGAAATTGAAGATGATACAAAGAAATGGAAGGATATCCCTTTCCAAAGATATCTTTCAAGCTCTTGGATTGGAGGAATTAGTATCGTTAAAATGGCCATACTACGCAAAGCAATCTACAGATTTAATGCAATCCCTAGCAAAATACCCATGATGTTTTTCACAGAACTAGAAGAAAAATTCCCAAAATTTACATGGAACTACAAAACCCCCCAAATTCCCAAAGCAATCTTGAGAAAAAAAGAACAAACCTGAAGGTATCACACTTCCTGTCTTCAGACTGTATTACAAAGCTACAGTAATCAAAACAGCATGGTACTGGCACAAAATCAGACACACAGATCAAAAGAACAGAATGCACAGCCCAGAAACAAACCCACACACCTATGGCCAATTGATCTATGACAAAGAAGGCACAAATATACAATGAAGGAAAGACAATCTCTTTCGATAAGTGGTGCTGGGAAAACTGAACAGCCACATGTAAAAAAATGACATTAGGACATTTCCTCACACCATATACAAAATAAACTCAAAAGACCTAAATGTAAGACCAATACCCATAAAACTCCTTGGATAAAACAGGCAGCACCCTCTCTGACATAAATTGTACCAGTTTATGGTTTTTTGGATCAATCTGCTGAGGCAAAGAAAACAAAAGCAAAAATAAACAAATGGGACCTAATTAAACTTAAAATCTTTTTCACAGCAAAGGAAACCATCGACAAAATGAAAAGACAACCTACTGAATCTGGGAAAATATTTGCAAATGATATGACTGAAAAGGTGTTAATATCCAAAAATATATAAACAACTCATACATCTCAATATAAAAAAATATACAAATAAAAAACAACCTGATTTTTAAAAATGTGCAGAAGAACTGAATAGATATTTTTCCAAAGAGCACACACAGATGGTCATCAGGCACATGAAAAGATGTTCAACATAGCCAGTCATCAAAGAAACTCAAATCAAAACCGCAATAAGATATCACCTCACACCTATCAGAATGGCCATTATCAAAAAGACCACAAATGACAAATGGAGAAAAAGGGAGCCCTAGTACACTGTTGGTGGGAATGTAAATTGATATAGCCACTATGGAAAAACAGTGTGGAGGTTCCTCATAAAACTAAAAATACAACTACCATATGATCCAGCAATTCAAGTCCTGAGTATATATCTGAAACAAAACAAAACATTAATTTGAAAAGATACATGTACCTCAGCATTCATAGCAGCACTCTTTACAATAGCCAAGATGTGTACTCAACCCAAGTACCCATCAACAGGCAAATGGATAAAGAAGATGTGGTATATATATACATATATATATATATTGGGTTGGCCAAAAAGTGCCTTCGGTTTTTAAGTAAAAATAAAGACACATCTTTCATTTTCACCAAGAACTTTATTGAACAACGTATTCGCCCTTTTGTTCCACTACCTTCTGCCTTTTTTCAGGCAACTTCATAATTCCACCTTCGCAAAACTTTTTATCTTTTTGAGCAAAGAACTGGTCCAGGTGCCTTTTACAGTCTTCCAGGGAATTGAAATTTTTTTCCATTAAGAGAATTTTGTAAAGACCTAAATAAATGGAAATCCAAAGGTGCCATGTCTGGTGAATACAGCGGATGAATCAGAACTTCCCAGACAAGCTGTAACAGTTTTTGCCTGATCAACAAAGAAACATGAGGTCTTGCATTATCCTGATGGAAGATTGTGTGTTTTCTGTTGACTAATTCTGGACGCTTTTCATCATGTGCTGCAATCAGGTCTAATTGGGAGCAGTACTTGTTGGAATTAATTGTTTGGTTTTCCGGAAGGAGCTCATAATAGAGGACTCCCTACCAATCCCACCGTATACAAAACATCACCTTCTTTGGATGAAGACTGGCCTTTGGTGTGGTTGGTGGTGGTTCATTTCTCTTGCCCCACGATCTCTTCTGTTCCACATTATTGTACAGTATGCACTTTTCATCGCCTGTCACAATTTGTTTTAAAAACGGAATGTTTTCATTACGTTTAAGTTGAGAATAGCATGTGGAAATACAGTCAAAAAGGTTTTTTTCACTTAACTTATGTGGAACCCAAACATCAAAGTGATGAACATAACCAAGCTGGTGCAAATGGTTTTCAACACTTGATTTGGATATTCTGAGTATGTCGGCTGTCTCCCATGTGGTATAACGTTGATTATTCTCAATTAATGTCTCAATTTGATCGCTATCAACTTCAACTGGTCTACCCGACCATGGATCATTGCCCAGCGAGAAATCTCCAGCACAAAACTTCGCAAACCACTTTTGACATGTTCGATCAGTCACAGCACCTTCTCCATACACTGCACAAATCATTTTCTTGCGTTTCAGTTGCGTTTTTACCTTCCTTGAAATAACAAAGCATAATATGCTGAAGATGTTGCTTTTTCCTTCCATCTTCAATATTAAAATGGCTACACAAAAATTCACCAATTTTGATGTCTTTTTTTAAAATGCACACTGATATGACAGCTGTCACATACAATCTATCAAAATTGTTTCCAATGAAGTTAAAGACAACTAAGTGCTACTAGAGCCATCTTACAGAAAGAACTGAACAAAACTCTTGGCCAACCCAATACATATATGTGGTATATATATGCTTACATATATAATGGTGATATATAGACACACACACACACACACACACACACACACATATATACATACATACATACATATAACAATGGAATGTTACTCAGCCATAAACAATGAAATTCTGCCATTTGCAGCAATGTGGATGGACCTAGAGAATACTATGCTTAGTGAAATGTTAGAACAAGACAAATACTGTATGATATCACTTATATGTGGAATCTAAATGATAAAACAGACAAATGTATATAGTGAAACAGAAACAGACTCATATACGTAGAAAACAAACTAGTGGTTACCAGTGGGAGAGGGAGCTGGGGAGGAGCAAAAGAGGAGTATGGGATTAAGAGGTACGATCTACTATGTATAAAATAGATAACCAACAAGAATACATTGTACAATGCAGGGAATTATAGCCTTTATTTTATAATAAACTTTAATGGAGTATAATCTATAAAAATACTGAATCACTATGCTGTATACCTGAAATTAATATAATATCATAAATCAAGTATAATTCAAATAAAATAAAATGGTGATGTTATCAACTGTGAAATACATAACAATTTAAAAAAATACAAAAATACAAAAAAATAAAATAAATAAATTTGTCTTCCATTTTTGTTCAATGTGACTAACACTATAATAAATATCCTGCACAAATATCAAAAGAAAAAAGAAAAAAAGGGAGTTTAATATTTGAAGTTCCTTACCTTCAGCTATTGATAGAGGAAATGAACCAAATATATTCACTTATGGATAACTGTCAGTACCTCAAGGAATTCATAACCATCCGCAGGTGTTTCTGACCTTCCTTAAACCAAGACTTTAAGGACCCACAACCTATATGAAGAAAATCTGGTAATATTCTCATTTAGCTACTGCATATTTCACTTGCTTTTAACCACTACAGAACAAATTCAAAGGTGCATGTTTTCGGTTCTCATGGAGTAGAAGTTGGGATTTTTTCCCCAATGTTTTTTTTATTAAAATTTTCAAAAATACAGAAAAGTTGAAATGATTTTACAGTGAACGCCCTTATATCCACTTACATGGGGGTATTTTTAAAAAAAACTGTGAAGTGTGCCATCTATTTTTTTTATGTAAGTAATATCACTGAAAGAGAAAAATGTATGTTCACAGACATTTAAGTATATCTGGCAATTGGGCATAGAGTTCAACAAAATTATAAAAAACTATTTAAATTAAAGGAAGATGGAGAGAAATTTATGAGCAATGTATAGTTTAGCTATGGATGGATCCATATTACTGATGGCAGAATGATTCAAGTACATTTCAAATAGTATTCAGTTGAAATCAGCCATCACTGAGATATTGAGAAAAAAAGAAGCAAAACATTTTTAGGTCTTATCAAATTCTGGCAAAATGGGGATAGAACAGTGCCAATGAATTTAGCTGCAAATTATGTTTTAATGCGGTGTTTTCCAAAGTGTAGGAGATATATCACTAGTAGTATTGGCTTCTACAATAAATAATTATAAAGTGGGTGTATATGAAGAAAAATCAGGCAAATAATAGTATATATGTAACACAGACTGGTTGAAATTATACAGATAGCTGTCAAATGCCTAAAGTAAGAGAAATATTGTTTTAACGGTAGTTAGCAAACATTATTGTGAAAAATCCAATGAGAAGATATTACACATGATAAAATCCTTCAAAGAATTGTAGGTACTACCCTTCTCTACTTACTAAAAACTGATTTCCATACTTCTCTTGTCTAAAACTTAAATATGTTCCCACAGATTTTGTTCCCAAATGAAAACTCTAAAGATGACCAGGAGTCCCATTTCCTTGAGAACACTCCGTCTATCAAATGGACTATTTTTATTAATCAACAGGAGTGGGGCAAAGTATTTTAATTCCTTCCCTAACTCAATGCAAGTCTATAATTTGAAAATCTTCTTCTATAATATAAATATAATAAATTACCATCGCAAACTGATAGTGTGATTTCTAAGCCATAAAAACAGCAGGTGGATAAATACAGGTTGTGATTGCTTAGAATATAAAGTTAGTACCGTATCACTGAAAGTCTTAAATTATTGGCACGTCACTCCCATGCAGACGATAGGAGTAAATTTCCTCATCTATCATCAAGCTGCAATAGTCTTCATAGCAAATGTAGACTCTAGGATAGGTGATTGGTGTCATCATATTCTGCAATATGAACCATTTGAAGACAGATTTTCTTGGCGAATGAGTTGAACGAAAGATTAAATTCAACCGGAGTTTTGAATGTTCATTTTATTCTAGCATTTTTATACAGTTTAAACAATTCAGATTTCCTCCCCACCTACCTCCTCCCTTTTGCTTTTATAATCTTCTCAATCTCTCAATCTCAATCCCTCTCTCTCTCTCTCACACATACACATGCCACATGAGAGAAAAAAACCTTTCCAAAATCCATTTATTTCAATAATTGAATTATTACAATGTTCTGCCATCTGATTTTCCTAAACTCTGTTGATGAAATAATAAAGAACTAGATTTCTATGTGAAATTTCAAGCCACTTCAAATAGTTTCCTTTTATACATTTGATTGTATTGATAGATCTTCAATCTTTATAATATTGCAGTGCTTATACTAGAATAATTAAGGCCCATCCTTTTATTATGGAGAGGCTATTTGGAGTTAATTACAAGTATCTTAGAGACAGAGACCACGATCATACTTTCTTCTCCTTGCATATATTTTGCTACTGCCTAGCAGGCCCAAGGATCAAAGTAAAGGCCATAGTCTTCTAACCCATATACAGGAACTTATATTTTTAATGCTTCTAACAATTTTTAGTGTTTCATACTACATTTAAAAATTTAATTTTTAATCTAATCCCCCAGCCAGGATCATATTAACCCCTAGCACCATGATATGGATGCTAATGGACCATGGCTAATGGACCAGAGTTTAAGTAGCCCTACAATTATCCTGCTCAACATAGATTGAGTCTGTGTAATAGAAAGGAATGTAACATTAACAGAAAGATTTGGATATTTAAGAAAAATCTGGAACTAAGAGGTAAATAATCATTGTATATTCACAGTAATTTTAGTTTCAATAATGACCAGAGATCAAGAGTTCTATTAGGGTTGCAAGAATATCCATTACAATCATATAGATCAGATGTCATTTTTAGTTGGACCAAAAAAAAAAGTTCCAATCAAAATATTTTAGGCTTCAGGTAAATATTTTAAAATAATATAATTCAATAAGATTCATCTGAAATTTTCTATACCCACATAGGACATGAAACCTGTTAGAATGACTACACAATTTCCCTATTTGTGAATCCGTAATTAGAGACCCTTATTCCAATTCAATTTGATGAACAGAGAAAGGGAGTTTAATTTAATATTAAATAAAACAAACCTTCTCCTCAAATTCCATGTCCATCTAATGTGTTCTTTTAAATGACAGAGTAGTCTAGCAGGAAAAAAACGAAATTCATTTTGTTCTGAGTTTTGGTCAAGCCAATGATCTTTATTTTGTAAAATGTTCAGATAAAACTAGGAGGGAAAGTCAATTTATTATCTTCTTGTTCCCAAATACCCAATTATCCAAAACATCGGATAGAAATTTCCTCTGTTTTCCATGACCAAACCCACCAAGTCCATTACAGACTTTATCACTCTACTTGAGATCTGGATCCAATTTTATCTTACTTCCTTGGGAATCTGACCCCAGTGACTGGCTATATTCATCCTTTCACTTACCTGCATTTCAAACTCTTCTTTTCTACCACATTCTTTCTATCAACATTTAAGCAATTTCAAAAGTCTCTTTTGGTCTTAAAAAAATCTTCCCTTGAAACCCTTCCCCTGGTTTTTCCTCCTTTCTCTCTGCAACTCCCTCTGACTCTCCTTCTACTGATGTATCTACTTCCTGACCCTTAAATGTTGGTGCTCTTCAAGAAAGATTCTTTACTTTCTTCTCTTCTTCCTTCATATTCTTTCCATAGGTGATCTCCTTGATATCCATGCTTTCATTATCCACTTACATATCGACATATTTCAAGTACGTGTCTCTGATGTTCTTTCAGATTGGTATCCCAGAGGCAGACCCCAGAACAAGAATTTGAATACAAGTAGTTTATTTTGGAAATGATCACAGGAAACCCAGTCAAGGAGTGGGGAATTGAGAAAACGAAGGGAGCCAATCCAAGCTGGGTTATCAGCCAGCTTCCTCTGTGAGCTAGTGGAATTCGATCCATTGGGAAACTCTGGGACACAGTGTAGAGGAGCTGGGGACAAGCAGGTCCAACTCTGTAAAGTCCCCAGACCCCTTAAAGAATGTTGCTTTCACAAGTGTTTTTTTTTTCCTGTCTGAATGTAAGTTACATTGATATACGGAGTGACTTGAATATGTTGTATTACTGTCTTTCCTTCAGTGGAGATGTTGTGTGTGTGTGTGTGTGTGTGTGTGTGTGTGTGTGTGTGTGTGTGTGTGTGTGTGTGTGTGTGTGTGTGTGTGTGTGTGTGTGTGTGTTTGATTCAAATTGGCTTAAAAGAGTGTATTACCCTATCTCAAGGGAAGAGGAGAGACTAGTACTTACTGGATTTCAATAATAGATGATGTGATGATGGTTAAAGTAATATGTGGCACAAGGCTTATCAGACAGATCTAACACTTTTTGAAACTATAATGGGAACTTACTGCTCCCCCCTTTCAACAGGCTGCCTATCTGCTCTGCTTATCTGAGAACAAATCCCTGGCTTTTGTCCATCCCCTTGTCTCTTGTTTCCTAGGCAGCAAATCTTTTTACACAATTCCATAGCTTTTTCTCTTCTGAATGATCTTCCTAGAGCATTTTGTCACTATGCCCCCATATACTAAGTTCCTTGGCCAGAGGCAACTGAGTGCCCACATATTACCCCCTCGTGCAGCTAGAGCTGTGAAATCAGTAAAAATAATAACAATGGGTGGAAGACACCAGGGCATATGTAGGAGATAATAATACTGCGACTATAAGCATAAAGTAGATAGTAGGGGAAGCCTGAAAGATCATGCCATAGACTAACAAGGGATAGTATCATTCTACCCCCCAAAAGATCATGGCCACACACTAATCCAGGAGGCAGGGCAGTTTTTTGCTTATGGGGGTCAGCTGTACTATCAAACTGCTTATGTGAGAACCCCAGCTCTAGCAGTTTGCTGGATTAATTTTCCTTCCTAAAAATAAAAATAATAATGGAAACTACTTCATAGTGTTGTTATATAGATTAAATGAAGAATGGAAAAACAACAAAGTCCTACGCTATAGCACAGGGAACTATATTCAATATCCTGTGATAAACCATAATGGAAAAGAATATAAAAAGGAATGTATATATATGTATAACTGAATCACTTTGCTGTACAGCAGAAATTAACACATTGTAAATCAACTATACTTCAATTAAAAAGTAAATAGGTTAAATGAGATGTTCCTTATAAATCATCAATCACAGCGCCCAGCATATAGTGAACACTCGGTCAGTGTAGGCTGTTGTCAATTAATAGCTCCAGCCAGCATCTGCCAGCCATGATTTTCTCCCAAGCACATGTCCTGTAAGTGACTGACACTGAAGCATCTGCTCTGATGTCCTTCCTCTGGCAAAAAAATGTGTAAAAAGACGGGCTCTGTTAGACATCCAAATATGTCTCATCAGCTTCTTCCAAGTCCCTGTTTAAACCTCTCCTATGTTTGGTTCCAAAAGGTATGGGGAGCCTGTCTTCCCTCTCCTTGGTAGGATCTAATATACATGGCAGTTGGCTTTGTGGAACCCTCTTTCCAAAGAGGAAAGTAGAATTGCTTTTTGAGATTTTTTTGTTTTGTTTTAATTAAATGCCATCCTGTATGCCTTGATATATTCAGTCCACTGGTAACTCCTCTCTCATCTTACACACATCTCCCTTTGGTCCTAACATCACCATCATATATGCCTGGGGAATGAGGTCCAAGGGCAACACAAGCTCTACGCCCCACATCATACATACTTGTGAGCTGCAGATCCAGACAAGAGATGTGCATTCCTGAATCCCTGGGTCCCTTTCACATCTACTCACTATTTGGTTGTAGCAGAGAACACACCCATTCCCTGCAAAGAGTTGAACCCCTGATAGGAGTTATAACATGTGGTGAATCTCAAACAGAAACAGAACTTTCAAATTTTAAATAAAAGGGAGATTCTTCTCCTCTCATTGATTTATTTAGGTTAGCAATTTTCTTATTGAGTGTTAGATTCCCTAAGTGTATACCCAAGGCTCTGAGCTCTTACTTCTAAAATTAAATATCATCAATGAAAGCAGAAATCTGCTATTAGCAATTTGAATAGTGCTGTTTAAGTAACAATATTCAACTTTGCTTTCAATGAGCCATGTAAATGTTCTTTTACTAAAGGATAAGTATAGTATTTATAAGTATATACAGAAATATACATATACATGCACACACACACACACACGTGTACGCGCATTGCTTAACCATAGGTGGACCTTCGTCAGGCAATACATCACCTCTGAAACCTCGGCCCCTTCGGGGTGTAAATGCAGGAGTTGGGCACTGCAGGTACTCCCCACTGTGAGTTATGGCTTATATAATAATTTGCTCAGCTGACTAGCAGTCTAATGATTTGCAATCAGCAGTGCTTTCTCCTGATTCAGCTGATGTCTCAGCTTCTTCACAGTATTCATTAAGTAATTTTTTTGATATTTATGTTCCACTCCTGTACTTTATTTTCTAGCCCTGTGGTTCGCATGTAGGAAATCCCTGACGGCTAAGTTTAATCACCATGAAGAGACTCTGTTCATTACCTATTTGTTTATGTTTTGTTCTTTGAAAACTGCCTGGAACCAAACCACGCATTCTAGCCAATCTGTTGTGTTATTGTTGTTATTGTGGTTGTTGCAAAGTGGCCAGGGTGAAAGGGCTCCAGGATCAAAGCAGCGGCAGCGAGGGGCAAGGAGGTGAGGTGAAGATCAGATTAGCAGCCAGACGGGAGAAGAGAAGAACTGAAAGAAAGTAATCTATCTCAGTAGGTTTTGAAACTATCTGTTCAGGATGGACAAAAGGCATCCCTAGGGACTAGTGAACAGCTGGTGAAAGGAAGCGATGCTGTAGATATTAGACATAAGCCCCAGCCTGACTTTTTTTAAAAAATTATCTTATTGAAGTATAGTTGATTTACAAGGTTGTGTTAATTTCTGCTGTACAGCGGAGTGATTCAGTTATACATAATATATACATTCTTTTTCATATTCTTTTCCATTATGGTTTGTCACAGGGTACTGAATACAGTTCCCTGTGCTATACAGCAGGACCTTGTTGTTTATCCTTTATATAATAATTTGGATCTGCTAATCTCAAGCTACCAATCCTTCCCACTCCCACCCACCCCCCCTCCTTGGCAACCACTAGTCTGTTCTCTATGTCTGTGAATCTTTCTGTTTCATAGATAAGTTCATTTGATTAGATTCCACATATAAGTGATATCATATGGTATTTGTCTTTCTCAGTCTGACTTCACTTAGTATGATGGTCTCTAGGTCCATCCATGTTTCTGCAAATGGCATTATTTCATTCTTTTTTATGGCTGAGCAATATTCCATTGTATGTATGTACAACATCTTCTTTATCCATTCATCTGTCAATGGACATTTAGGTTGTTTCCATGTCTTGGCTATTATAAATAGTGTTGCTGTGAACATAGGGATGCAAGTATCTTTTTAAATTACAGTTTTCTCCAGATATATGCCCAGGAGTGGGACTGCTGGATCATATGAAACTCTATTTTTAGTTTTTTGAGGAACCTCCATACTGTTTTCCTCAGTGCCCAGCCTGACTCTTATATGGAAGTAACAGCCAAAGAAATGGCATTTATGGGGAAATCATGTTTCCAAGTTATAAAGTAGATCAGACTCATTTCTCAAATGAACATGCTTTATTTTCTCATGACTCTTGGATTTGGGACATGCTGCTGCCTTTTCAGTGCTTTCACTTTCTTTCAGTTATTCATCTGGGGATCATAAGAATACTACTGAACTTGGCACACAGTAAATCCTTAATAAATGTTAGCTATTGTTATTCCTGGCTATATGCTAAACATTTTTTTTTTTTTTGCCAGAATTCAGAAAGAGCTTCCACCAACCCAATGTGAGCTGCAAATATGTCTACCTGTGTTATTTAAGAGGCTTTGCCATTATTAAGCTTGTTCTTTTTTTTTTTTTGCTGGAAGATGAGTTTGAACTGATTTTAGTGTGTGTGGGGTACTGGAAAATTGAATATTTTACAAATATTTCACCATGTTATTTAAAGCCAAACCTTATTGGTAACAAATAGCCAATAATTTAATGTCCCAATATTTATTAGAACCACAATCTACATTTTATTAACTCTTTTGTCAAAAGAATCTCCAGGGGTAATTCTATGACCTTAACTCTCCTGAATCACCAGATAGCAACAAAACCAAGAGGAGCAGTCAAACAGTTAGCCCACTCCATTAGAAATCCTCAGAAGATCCTGACCAACTTGCCTTTAGAAATACTACCTGGAGTCCATTTGTCCTCCTGGGCAGTTCAGTTTTCCATCCTGACCTTGCAAAAATGTTAAAATATCCGGAACCTATGCTTCATCTCTCACCCATTTCAAAATTACATCTTTGCTTTTGGTCTAACACCGGAATTTTTTCCCAAGCATCTCCCTGTGTTGCTTTGTCTCACAGCAGGTACACATGCTAATAGCCACTGCTGTTGCTGATACCATCACTTTTCACCTTACTGCTTTGATTTGTTACTGTTTTGAGTTAAATTTGGAATCCATTGTTTATTCCATTGCATACTAATGAGGCTTTCTGCCTCAAAGTTGTGTGGCACTCCCCTATTTTTCCAATGTTAGTTGTATAAAGCTGGTTTATATTAGCTGATTTTGTACACAATGACCTCTCTCTCTCTCTTTCTCTCTCCTTGTGTTTTTAACTTTCTGCCTCTACAACTAAAGAAAATTAAAAAAAAAAATTGAAAGCATGCTCTCAGAATTTTCACCTTATCATTATATTTTCTAGGAAGTACTATGTTCATTATCAAACATTTTTATTTAGCATGAACAGAGTTCTAGCCACTAGGCCAAGTGTTTGGGATCTGTGGGTGAAAAAATCATAGCTTATGCTGCTGAAGAGCTAACATTTCAACAGAGATGTAGTTAAGAAAATGGACACTTATTCTACAATGGGATAAATCATATAAGGCTGAGTTGAGGTGCAATGCACAAAAAGAGGAAGCCTCACTCCTTGGGTAAGTCAGGGAAGACTTCACGGTGATACTGACGTGATTTTTGAAAGAGGAATACGAGTTGGCCAAATAGACACAAGACTGCAGGTGAAGACATTGCTAAGGAAGCAGCTGGGCCAAAGGCAAAGAGATAAAAGAAAATGGGGCACATGTGGGGAATTATAAGTAGTTGGTGTGGATAGTCTATGAGTTGAGCAATATTAAATTAAGCTAGGAAGTTTAGAGACTGATCATGAAGAATGTTGTACTTAATCCTACAAAGACTAGAGTTTCATCTGTAAGTTGAATACCAGAAGACTCACTTGGGGAGAAAATTAAAATATGTATTTCCAGAACCGACTTCCCCCCAAATTCTAGTTCAGTAGCCTGAGGTGGGCACTGGGATTCTGCATTAAAAAAAAAATCCCTCTATGTGATTTTTGGACCACAGCACAAGTGAAGTCTTCAGAAGAAATCTGAGCAAACAAAGTAGTTACATAATCAGAATTTCATGTTGAATACTTTGGTGATATTATAGTGAATGCCAAAACAACTATTTGGTCAAGTCATTAAAACTACTTATCAGAGCAGTAAAAATATTTGCCAAACTTATTGGCCAATTCAGTCTGAAAGGTGACCCAACGGTCTGACTTGGAACAATTTTAAAGTGTTTCTTTGAGCTTATAATTCTACAGAATAGTGTTATTGTGTGCTTTTGGACTTCCTTCAGTGACACAACTCAGTCTTCAAGTTTTGGTGGTTTACGTTCCAGAGATTATACTTGGGTGACCTTCAGGTTTTGTAGCCTCCATATTGGCATTAACTAAAATGAAGCATTCAACATTGGAAACGGTATGCTTGCACTTCTATTGGTAATGATGCAAGTGACTTTGTAACATATATGCAAACAAGCTGGTAAGCTGGTAAAACCAAGAGCTTTTTCTAGTTGTAGCTGATTTTTGAAAATTCTCTCTGGTCTGACCTCATGCAATTGTGTCTTTGTTAAATTGTTTATGTTACATCTATCTGCTAGTGTTCTTAGTACCTCACTGTATATCCCAAGCACTCAAATCTTTCCATGCTATCAAAGGTTTATTCCATGCAAATTGGAGATAAAAAATGTGATTTATTTATTAACTAAGAGTGTTCATCTCAGCACATATAGACTCTGAGTGTTAAAATTAATCTCTGACCTAGAGTAGGACTCTCAAAGTTTGAAATCAAGACCCCAGTCCTGGGTTCCTTAAGACTCTTTCAGAGGCTCTGCATCATCCTTTCTCTTCCAGCTACATATCTGTGCAAGGCTGGATTTTCTTCGTATATTTCAACAAAGACAACATATTCATCAGACTGACTATTGAAGCTGATATGAGAATTCAGTGGTCTTCTATTAAGCCAAATATTGAAGAGATTTATAAAAGTGTGAAACAATGCCATTAATTATTTCATTTGGGAAATGTAATTATTTTTCATAAAATGTTATGTGATATACTATTTATTGCTATTTTAAGTAAAATAACATAAATTTTAAAATTTTCTCAGTTTTTATTTCTAATATGGTAAATATTGATAGCTATAGCCCACATAAATCAAAGATCCTCAGGGTTCTCTGTAATTTTAAGAGTGTAAGGGGTCTTGAGATGAAAAAGTTCGAGAAAGACTGGCTTATATAGAAAGGGGAAGATTCAAGAAAATGTAGTATGTTTGGTAGCATTCTTAGTTCATTTGAGAAATTTAATTTTGACTTGTTCTACATTGAATCAAATTCCCTAGACTTTACTTCTAAAGACTATAGCTAGTGTAAATGTAGAAAACATTTTTTTTTCCAACAGTAGCAGTAACTGGTAAAAATACAAGTTGATCAAAAAATGCCCAAGCCTTAAAAAAATTGTTCTTTCCCTGCAGGAAATGCACGTGTGCGTGCGTGCGTGCGTGCGTGCGTGCGTGGAAAAAATAGATTTCCCAAGTTCCCTACCAAATGGATGTTTTATTGCTCTATGTGGCCATCCTAGGCCATGCACCCCTTAAAGGCAATTCCTGCTCCATGCTCTTGTAAAATCTTTTCCAATATTGCTCCGCATACTGCCTTCTGGATTTTCTTCTAAAAGAATATATTTGTTTTGTTTATGGTGGTTTTAGAAGATAAACTCTCTCTATATATATACATATATATACACACACATATATATATGTATATATATCTTCTAACTTTTATTTTATTTCCATCTAACTTTTATTCTTTTTTCTGATCCAATATCTTACTTCTTAATATTCCTCTGCATCATTTCTCAGCTTTCACTGGAATTTGCTTCTCAATTTAAATGTGCAGATTTCATTAATACATTATTTTTTACTCAAGATTTTAGCTTGAGCATTGAAATCCCCAAACTAGGTCCTTGTTAGGTTTTCTTGTTAGGAAATGTGGGAATAAGATAGGTAATAGTTATTGAAAAATATAATTTACTCTCAGTTGATAGGGCAGGAAAGCAATATCGCTATGTCCCATCTTTGCCAGTGGAAGAGGGAGGGAGGTGATGATACAGCAGAATTAGGGCATAGTCAGGGGTCTAGCTCTAAAGTAGATGTCCTGCTTATTTGAGAACTTGGCAATAGCATATTTTAAGTAAATCCTAGCATCATCTTTTTAAATGAAAATATTCCTAAAGTGGTTATCATAATAGTTTACTAAAGCTTACTGTGAATGAGTGCCCTGCCTCCCTGAAAGGACCTGTGTACCCAAGGGGAAGGGAAAGCAAATGAACAAATGAAGAGCTGGGAAGGTGAGATGTGGAAAGGAGAAGAGTGGAAGTTGGGGTTCAAGACACAGTTCTGCCAACGCCAACTTCCTGAACAGTAACACCTTAGAACGTCTTTGGAAAGAGAAGGCACCTTTTTTGGGGAAAAGTTGAATTACTTGAAAAATTGAACAAGGATCAGGATGGTGATGCAAACTGACACCCAATGCTAGTCAGCAGAATATTATAGGGGACAAGGATCAATCATTCACTTACTTCTTCACTCATTCATCATTTATCTATCTAACCACCCAACAATATTTGTATGCACAGTTTATGTCCCAGGTGCAATGCTAGAGGCAAGAAAGAATGCCAAGTGATACTAAGAAATCAGACTTTGCAACCTAAGTAGTTCACAATGTAATGACATTGCTTCCAGCAAATTGGGCAGAGAAATTAGAGTCCAGGATATAAAAGAAGTTTCAGAAATGGCAGAAGACTCCAAAGAGAATAAACCAAGGACCCAAGGGTCTAGAGAATTGAACTCTCTGGTGTCTGTTCTTCTGTACAGGTGATGGGAAGAAGGAAGATGGTGGGGGCATCAGTGAAGGTGTTGCCTCAAGGAAACTTTGCCAGTTGGCCTGGTGCGTGAAATCCAACCACCCCACTCTGTGGAAGTCATCCAACTCTGCTTCAGGTCTTAGTTGCGCAAGAACAAAAAGGGACAATGCCTTCTTTTAAACTACGCTTTGTTATTATAGAGCCCTAGTTAGAGGAGGGGGAAAGGGAAGCAGTTACAAAGGCAAAAACAGAATCAAGTTATACTGATGCTGAATTGACTTTAGTTTGATGGCATTGTAATCAGAGGCCATAGCGGATGACATGATCATCTGTTCAGGGATCTTTTCTGCCCAGGAAGCATGCTTGACCTACCTGCAGGACAGGGGAAGAGTTAATGTCCCTAAAAGCAGGCCTTTAACCAATGGCACGGAGTTGGTGAAAAATGTCCCAGCTTCTCGACACTTTAGTTGGAATGGCTCTGAGGAATGTACTATATTGTCCACCAATTTTTCAGGAGGCTGACCTCCAGTTGCTGTTGGGTAACTGACTTGATACATCACTTTTACTAGCTTCCTTCCCTTCTCCGACTCACTTCCCCACTGTCCTACCAGGTTTCCTAGGACCACCTTCCAACAAAACCACTCATACTTGAATGCTTATCTCAGAGGAACCCAAACCAGCACAGGAAGCATTTCTTGAACTTTTGCATCCATATTCACCAATAATGTTTAAAAAGAACAGCCTAAATGTAAACTCTTTGGATCTTTCCTCAACATCCCCACAGTTAACTGTTCCACCATTTGTTTCTACAGTGTTGCACTTTGTTGTGGCAATTACTGTTATCTTAATTGGGTAACCCAGTTGGCCATTGTAGTGCCCCTGTTTGTTAACCTCTTGACAGGACTGATTCCATCCCCCATTCCTTATGCAGTAGAAAGGCCATTGTTTTCCCAAGACTACCTTGGTTTCCAGGGGGTTTATAATTTTACAATCTCTGACTCCAAGTTCCAGTGAAGGCTGAATTGTTTGTGGCTGTTCTTTATCTCGATCCTGGCCTTAACCCGTATCTGGAACTCAGACCATTTACATGATTTCCACCAGAAAGGGAAAAAAAGCATCACTGATATTCATTCATTCAAAATTATTATTCTTGAAGATAAATGCTATTTGAGACATCGTAAGAGGTTCTGCAGAAAATGAATAGGACTGACAGGTTCCTGTGGTCAGACTTATTTTAAATGCTATGCCCTATCTCTGTTGGAGCAGTGTTGTGACTGATTTAATTTTTTCCCGTTTATTTACTGACTTATTCATCACGCATGTGTAAATATATACTATGTGGCAGGGACGTACTCTGGAGCTACAGCGATGAACTGTCCCTGCCCTCAAACGAGTATTGCGTCCAACAAATACGAGGTACTCTGTCGTCATCAGAAAAGCCTGGGGTGAGGAGGGGCCCTCATTTTCCAACCTCTGCAGTTTAGGTATAGGCTGGCGGGTAGCAAACAGGTAGGATACGAATCCAGGCTACTAAGATATGGCTCGAGAAGTCCAGTGGATTCAGGACCAGGAAAAGGGCTATAAGGGTCACCCAAGTAGCAATGGTGCCCCTTCAAGGGAGGCTGGAAGATTAGGAAATAGGTGTATAGCCTGAGGATGGGTGGGTGGGTGGTAATCCGAACTGAATAAAATTCACACAGTCTTCTGAGAGCAGTTGCCAGAACAGAATGCTGAGTGACCCAACAGCAGTGACCTGGTGGCTTTGATTTCTCAGTCCTAGTTATGAGTATATTCAGCCCATCATTTTTATTTTCAAAGGCTTGATTAAGACAACTGATTGTGGTATCATCAGAGCCAATATAACTGCTACAAGGAACTTATTGGCCATCCAGCTAATTGGATAATTTGGAATATACTTGAATAGGTCAAACCTGAGATACCCTGATTAGTGGTCTGTGGCTTTCCTATTCAAGTTGGAATCATTCTCCTCGCTCAGAAGAATGGATGTCCTTGTGCATAATAATGAGCTGGTTGATTTTCTCTTAACTGAGCTCATAGTGTAACTGGATCCCCTCATTTACTGGGAGTTGGCTCTTAGCTCCCCTTTCCTTTGGTTAGGAGACACCAGTACTTTAGCAGGCATTGTTTTTTATGTTTCATGAATCTTGCTGTCTCTACGATACTGTATAAACTCACAGAAGAAACTTAAGATGGCTACAGTGGGTGTTCATCTTAAATTATATGGGGGTCAAGTCTTAACACATCTATCCTATTTTTCTTGTTGACCCTTCTCCCCTCTATTTCTCTCTGTCTGCCCTCTACTTTGGGAAACTATATACACCTCAATGATTAACTTTCCCCTTCTCTTGCAGAGCATTCATACCTACCATTTCCCTCTTCATTTTTTCCCCTTTTCTTTCCTCTTTTCTACTGGTAACTTAACCTTAGTATGAAAGTAAATATTGAACTTACACATGTTGCCAGTTTTTAGTAACATTTGATGTTCAGTCACTATCTATATTATTTAAGTGCTTGGTTTCTTCTTATACAATAAATCCGTAGACACTCTACAGAGAATGACACTGTGTAAAAAAAAAAAAAAAAAAAGTAAAAAAAAGAACTTTCAGAGATTCCTGTTACTTTATAGCAGTTTAAAAGTTAATTTCTTGTAACTTGTCAAACAATTAAAAGATACGTATGTGAGAGTATTTGAGAACATAAGGGAAATAATATGCTAGTTTATTTTAAATTTTAGTGAATGTAAGAATCACAGGGTAGCTTGTTAAAAATGCAACCTTCTATGCTTTTG
Organism: Lagenorhynchus albirostris; assembly: GCF_949774975.1. Lineage (NCBI taxonomy): Eukaryota > Metazoa > Chordata > Mammalia > Artiodactyla > Delphinidae > Lagenorhynchus > Lagenorhynchus albirostris. Next base: position 32,544,487 of record NC_083107.1, on the reverse strand, counting down.
CAACAGAAATACTAACTTAATAGATCTGCAGTGATCCCAAGTCTGCGTTTTTTAACAAGTTGTCCAGGTAACTCTCATATGATAAAAGTATGAAAATCACTGCTGTAATTGATACAAAAAGCTATACTGTTTTGTTGCTTTGCCAAGATATCTATAAGTATCAAAGAGTATTTACAGAAATACCCTATACTAGACTATTGATTAGCACTTGCTGCATAAAAGCTCCAAAAGTTAACTCCTTATAACAATAAACCAAGTCTGTGAGTCACCTGGTGGGTCTTCTGGGCTGGGTGGGCTCGGCTGAGGCTGGATAACCTACAGTGGCCTTACTCTTACGTGTTGTGGTTGCCTTGAAGTCAGCTAGGGCAGCAGGGATGATTGGGACACATGTTTCTTACACAGAAGGGAAGCCAAGACTTCTCCACGTGGCAGGTTCAGGGTTCCAAAGAGCAGCAAGAGATGGAAAGCCCCATTGCACACATATTTTTCAAGTCTCCAGTTTAGTAATGTTTGTATTGTTCCATTGGCCAAAGGAAGTCAAATAGCTAAGTCCCAAGTTAAGGTGGGAGGGAACTACCCAAGTGTGTTGATTCAGGAAGGTTAATTATTGCCGCTATTTTTGCAACAATATAATGTCCATGCTCAGCTGAAAATGCAGTTGACTACTGAGCATCTGCATGGTAGGCAAAAAACATTAACGTTGAAGATCGAATACCTGATTTAAACCTAACATTCACTTAGTAACTGGAAGATGGTTAAATCTCTCATCTTCTCAAAGTTTCACTTTCTTCTTCTATGAAATGTGAATAATACTACGAATAATACCTACCTCACAAGAGCTCTTTAGAGAATAAATGAAATACTGGACATAAGAATATTCTGTAAACTGGAAATGCTATAAAATTCAAGGTATTTAGAGATGTACATGCTTAATATGACTAGTCTCCATCCCTTAACAATTATTAAAGTATTTGTTAAATCAATGAACTTCCTAATATTTTTGTGACTTGACTACTCTCAGTCTAAGTCCATCCTCAACTGCTGTTAGAATTATTTCCCTTAAAAAACAAAATTGTCATGTCATTCAACACTTTAGTAAATCTCTGATAGCTCTCCATTTGCTTACACAATAAAAGTAGAATCAGCATCTGAAGACTCCCCAAACTGAGCACATTTCCCTCCCTATGCAACCTCCTTGACTCCATTGAATTTTGATTATCCTCTTTGTATATCAGACCTTCATGATTTCAGGATAGATCCATTCTATTTCCCTCAAACCAGAATGTTCTTATCCTGCATCTTCACCCTGATGAACTTCTACTCATCTTTTAGTACCCACATCAAATATTCCTTCCTCATTCCACAAACATTTAGTGAACCAAGATTTCTCGACTCCTCCAATGTTAATTGCTCTACTTCTTTATTCCCAAAGGACTGTGTTAATATCACTAGCACTTATTATACTGTATTATAATTATTGTGTGTCTGTTGTCTGTCTCCCCAACTAGACAATGAGCTACTCCAGTACCAGAAACCGCAAGTTCTCAGTATATAGTTTTGAGCAAAGAAATGAATGAAAATTTGATTCCTTTGTCCCTTCCCTGGTTGGCCAGATGATGCTCTGATACTTCACTCACTGTATTCAGCCCCCTGGATTTCCCTTTGCCAATCCTGACTATAGACCGAACTACTTGTGTTCTTGACCGGTGGTCCATTCTCACATCTGAAAGCCAGTTACTTACATCTTTACCCTCAGGTAACCGACCAAAATTTTGAGCCACTGTCTTTCCTGATCTCTGATTATTTCCTACTCCATCTGCATCTTTCCCACTACCCTTGAAGTTATAGTGACACTACCCAAACGTGTTGATGATCCAGGGAATGGTGGAAGGACTGATTTTTTGTGGGTGTGCCTACCACAGAACTTATGAAAGAAATGTTTTCCTCTCAAATACAGTTAGAAACTATAAATCACATAGATTAGACAACCTAGCATCACATAGATAAATATGTGACATATGGGATATTAACCTGTTTTGTCTGACCAGAAAAGGAAGCTGCTCTGCTCTTTTAACTCTACCACAATAGTTTGGCAGCATACGGGCTCAAGCTTCCTTTCAAAAGCCTCACATTCAGAAAAGCTAAAGCTACAGCTATGATTTGGGAGCCAGTAAAGGTTTACACTTGCCTAGTTTGACTATGAATCTGTGACCTTACTATCAAGAATAGATGTTAAAAAGTTGTAAATCAATTTAAAACAAAGCATCTAAGCAAAAAACCATGTGTTGGTGGTATTATATTAATAGTTATTTTGCCTCCCAAGTTTCTAGTTTATCCAATGTTTTGAGTAAATATCATATAAGAATAGAAGGGTCACTTCAAACAAAAATCTATACAAGTCTCTCTGCTTGGACTTGTAAGTTCAAGATTTTATCTCCCTTCTGGGCAAGAAGAAAACTTTCGTTTTCATTTTTACTAAAAATAATAATTATGGGTAAAATGATATACTTTAAAAGAATTGGCTCTCATTCCATCTTTGGAATTTCCCACCCCAGAAATCCTTTCTGTCTTGGTGAAATATGACATAATGGTTTGAGAGAAAGAGAAAAAAAAAAAAAACACTTAAGTATTTGAGGCCAGAAGTTAATTGAATAAGACCTTGGATTCTGATGAGTTTGTGTTTTATGGTTGATTAACTTGTTTGAATACTCAAAAATGCTTAGGAAACCCAATTATCGTGCCACTTAATTTGACTTATTGGCTGATTTCTGCTAGTTCCTGGATATCTTATTGACCAAAATTATATTTCCTACTATGACGTACAAGAGAGACTAAGTTTGTTTTGAAAGAAAAATTTAGGGTCAACATATGAATAATTGCCCCAAATCAGAAAGATTAAACTCTTAGATTCTTAGATCATAACATCAGAGTTTATAATTTCCAGCTACCAATTTCCTCCAGGCCCTAAGAACAGGATAGATAGTATGAGAAAATTAAGGCCCTAACATTTTTCGATAATTGACTTGTTTTCTACTAGTATGGCTCCTACCACCTCGTTGTTGTCTTTTTATTTTGTTTAAAATAAAGACATAGATGCCAGCTGCCTGGTTACAAGTAAAGAAAGTAGAAGAGGTAATAACTGAAATCACAATATCTTATTCTGGGGCCTGTCAGTCACACTGTAGAAGACAACTCATCATTGGCAAGCATTGGCATTACTGGTTCTCTCTCTACCGAAAAAATACCAACTCATATCTTAATTCAGTTTCTGGAGGGAATCAAGAGAGGCGGTTAGTTAGACACAGGCCTCCTATTGAACTATTGAAAATTCCTATGTGATTGTTTACAATAGGATTTTTAATATAAGTTCCATAGATAAATTTTAGGAAGTCAGTGGACTTATACTATAATTGTTTGCAAAATTGTTTTTGCATTTTTCTGGTGAGAGGTTCCGTAAGATCTATCAGAGTCTCACAGAACTCCGTGACCCATAAAAAAGTAAAAGAACAAATACTTTTACGTTCTTCAAACTTCTAGGCATGGATATTTTTCTGGGACGCCAGGAAACTGTAAGGACCAAAAGGGTAACAGATGAAGCAGAAGAAGCATGAACCCTGACTTTTTGCCTACTGCAAATAAAGGCAACATGGACCATAACCTTCAAGCACAGAATTGTGGGAAACTGAATTGGCAGGCTGGCTGGAATGGAAGCAACTCTCAGAATCCTCAGATTTGCCATTCCCCACATGAGTCATGCAGAGCCCTATGTAAGGCGGCTCTTTGTGGTACCGAATATTTAGGAGCAGAGCACTGAAACCACTAAGTTCCTGTGATCTGTGGATTTGACCTGATTTGTGTCTTCTACAGATATTTAATTGAACAATTGCTCTATGCAAGATCTAATACCAGACACAAAAGATGCATAGTAAATTAAACAGGAACTAGAAGAGAAGAATAAGCAAGGCTTGATTCAGCCAAATTTGTAAGGGCATTAGACACGACGAAAACCCTCTGAGATTCTTTGTTTATCACAAATTCTTCCAAAGCCATAGAAATTTAGAGCTAGAAGAATCTTTGATAATCACCTGTCCCAGTCCTCTCATTTTACAGTAAAGAAATTAGTGCCTTGTTCAGGGTCATTGAGTTGAGGTGACAATGCTTGGACTGAATCTTAGGTTTTCCTTCTTCTGGCCCATTCATCTTTCCAGGGTTTTAGATTGTGATTCCATGATCTGTCGATATTCCCTTTGATTTGCAGAATCAACCAATTCCAGAAATCCCTGCAGTCCCCCAAATACTTAGATGGCAACATACAACCCCTGGCACTCCTCTGATCATCAAGACTCCCATTCCACGTACCAAGAAGGAAGGTAATTCAGACTTAATTGTCACATATACAAGATGACAAAAGATGGGATCTGATGAATTCAAAAGCTGGAATCACTTCAAAATTTAAACCCAGCCCTTGCTCAGAAACAGAAGCATCTCTAGCTCTTTAAAATCCCTGTCTCAACTGGTCCAACACCTCATGATGTCATATACAGTTTGACATTGTCTGGGCAACTTGGTAAACATACTGCTCCTCCGTTGTTTAATTCCGTTCTCTGAGTGAGATCCTGAGGCAACCAGGCTTCATTAGTTCAGGTGCTAGCCTCAGGGAACTACTTGTTTTAATTAGAGGGATGAAATGGCATTTTAATTGTGCACAATGATTAATAAACATGCTGAGCTGCTGCATAATGATCTGCTGCTTGAGGAGCTCTCTCCCTTATTCCTGATATCTATATCCATTAACTGATTGTTACCCAGGTTGAACATTATCAAGCTCTTCCTCCAACCAAACTGTACACTGTCTGTCCCCCAATTTTTCTGCTAATAATAGCTATAAGAGCAAAGTCCCATTTTTTTGTAGTAACAGAAAGACAAGACTAGAATGGAGAGAGCTTACAGAGTGGTATACGGTCCATGTAATTTATTTCACTAACTTCTTTGTAAAAGGGTGGTAATAATAGTACCGACTTGGCAGGGTTTTGCAAAGATTAAATGAGACAGTGCATGCAATGCACTTAGCTGAGTGCTGGTCCAGAGTAAGTTCTCTGAAAGTGCTAGCCGCCATTATCATTAGTAGGATCATTGTTACCATCATCATCATTAACTTCATCCTCGTCATCAACGTCATCATCACTCGCACCACAACCATCATCTTGGTCAAAATTAGACACTTAGATTAGAAGTAGATTAGTCTCTTAGCGGGCATGATGTGCACTATATCACATCTAATTCAGGAATAATGTTCTGAAGTGTGAAGGTTGGCCAGAGATTTTCCCCATTTCTCCTTTATGTAGTATGAGAATAGTCTGGAATGACTTACGGGAAATGTGCACAAAGAAACTCACGTATCTTAAAGGCTTAATCGCAGCTCCTCAGTAGCTAAATAAAATCCTACGTTGGTATCTGAACTTCAATGAAAACAGAAACCAGAAAACTGGATTATAAGGTGACTTCCCCTATAGAGCTGTACGTGCTTGGGATTAGTAATAGCTTTACTGGCCACTATTATTATTGGGTGAGTCTTTACAACATTATAGCTACTTTTCCTAATGCTGACACTAGTAAATTATTTTCCTTTGTGTCTCTTGGAAATTGTTCCTCAAGGTCATATATCTATATCCAAGTCATTTATTCACTTGATTTGGGGGGAATGAATCTTGATGAAACCCAGGGCAGCTGCCACTATTCACTATTTGTAAATGGCTGCTGTGACATTGGATATTACGCAAGTGATCCCTTTTCTTAGCTTGAATTATTAATGATAGTATTTACAAAACAGGTTAGGTGATCTTCTGATCTACTTATCCTTATATTTTGATATGCTGCCATAACTGCACACCAGTACAATTCACTATATGCCCAAGAAGAGAAAAGCAGATATGACTGAGCCAGGTAGGAGCTAAGAGTAGAAAATGCTTTCTTTCCTCCCAAATGTTAAGGACTTCATGGAAACAAGTCTGTGACTCTGAAGATGTTTCTTGTACACAGAGTCATTACAGTTCAGTGAAGCAGATATGATTGATTACATAGGCCAGATTTTACCTTGACTCCAGGGCACTTCTAATTCTTGTTGTAACTCTTTAAGGGCACACAATTGTCTCCAAGAGTCAAAGGGGAAAGGTAAATGAACTTTTTTGACCATGGCAGGGCAGAGAGAAAGATTTTAAAATAGATGCTCCATTTGAAATATCTAGCACAGGGCAGAAAGCAAAAGAAAACTAAATGTATGTGGTTACCTTCCCATTTCCCTAGCAAGGAAATCTTTAAGATAATTTACCTGAAGTTCCACTCAAATATAACTACACACTCATTAGAATGGAGAACATGAGAAATACTGACCATATGAAGTGTCGTTGAAGATGTGAAGGAACTGAAATTCTTTAAAGGTGTAAAATGGTACCTCTTTGGAAAACAGTCTGTGCGTTCTTCAAAAGTTAAACATGCAACTACTACACATCCAGCGTTCTACTCAGAGGTATTAACCTGACAAATGGAAGCATATGTCCATATAAAGACATATAAAAAATATTCGTAGAAGGTTCTTTGAGATAGCCAAAACTTGGAAACCAAAATGCCCCTCAAGAGGGAAACAAATAAATTGTTGTGCATTCCTCCTACAGTGGAATACTTCTCAGCAAGAGGGAAGAATGTATTATGGATACATACAGCAACGGAGATGAATCTCAAAATAATTATGCTCAGTGAAAGAAGCCAGACAAAACTATGACATACGGTCGTTGCTGCAGAGGAGTAGGAGGCAAAACAGATAACAAAGGGGCATGAGGAGACTTTCAGAGGTGATGCATGTATTCATTATCTTGAATGAGGTGATGGTTTCAGGGGTGTATACATATGGAAACTTATCAAATCGCAGACTTTAAATATATACAGATTGTTGAATATAGATTATACCTTAATAAAGCTTTAATAAAGAAATTAAATAAATAAACAAATCAGCTGAAAATTTTTGAGCATAATATCTGTGCTAATGGGACTACTGATTGGAATGGATTTGTCTCTGAAATAGTCCCAGCATAATGTATTAATCTCAGATGAGATTCAAACTTTTTTCTATTAAAGGCTTAATCTTATGTAAAGAGACGGGCTCAAAAAAACCAATGCCCTTATGTACATATAGACATGATTAAGTATACTGAGAAGACTTGTCTTTAATAAACAACCATAGTAATAGAAATATAGCTGTATAAATATGCTTGTGGTAAACTCTTAACTGTTTTGGTTCTTTTGAATAACTAGCCAGTAATTTCATGCTAAATTAAGGACTTAGATGATTTTTCTAATTTTTTTCTCCAATTTGAGAAGAGCCTATGAAGAGAGATTTTTCTGGAGAATCCAACTTTAATGCCTTACCTATCATCCCCTGACCAATGCCTTAGCAGAACAAAGTCAATTAATCATAGACTGATTTCAGTGAGCCTATCCATTAATGAATCCTTTATTACCAATGGATCCCTTCTTCACGTAGTTTACTTTCACTGATATATGTTCATATAACTGTCAAATCAGATGCACATATATTTATAATATATTACTACTAAATTTATATTATCCATGGATGCTCTTTAATAATCAGGAACTATGTAGGTTATAATAATTTAGATGCATCTGTCTGTACTGATTGGTTAGTTTAATGTTATTCTCTCTGTTAGGAATTCAACACAGGTATTGAGTGCTTACATAATAAAAACTATCAGAACAATAGTTTAAAATTATCTCAGTGATGAAATAAAGAGGGAAAGAGATACAGATAAAAAGAAAGAAAGAAAAAGAAAGAAAGAAAAAAGAAAGAAAGAAAGAAGGAAGGAGGGAGGGAGGGAGGGAGGGAAGGAGGGAAGGAAGGAAGGAAGGCAGGAAGGAAGGAAGGAAGGGAATGTTAAGAGAGAGAAGAAAAAGAAATCTTACCTGTATATGCTTTTTCACACTACATGCACTATTTGGATACGTTTATATTCTCTACTTTAGTTCTCAACCTTGGTTGCATATTTCAGGTTCACATGGGATCTTGAAAAACTTTTTAATGTCTGGGTCTCCCTCCAGACCAACTAAATAAGAATTTCTGAGAGTAGTGCCAGAGACTAGTGATTTCAATGCAGAGAGGAATTTGAAAACCCTGTCTTAAAAAGACAGGACTAGAAAATTAAATGTGAGAAATTGATAACAGAAGTGTTGGGGAAGCCCTAATCTTCTCTTTAGATATTGATATAACCTTGAAGTCAGGTGACCTCTCATTCCCTTGCCATTTTTTCTACCACATCAACACAGACTCACCTTTGGCATCCCTCTGGTTCTTTTCCCACTCCACTCCCTACTCCTAAATAAAATGCAATAAGAAAAAGAAATCAGAGTAAGCAGGGGAGATAGCTGATGATATTTCAGGGAGTCAGACAAAGTACTTTATATCACCCCCCCAGATCATGTGACACTTGCCTTCCTTCAAGGCACTGTGTCCCCTACTGCAACTGAGGGTTTTTTGTTTCTACTTTTCTTTCAAACAATGCTGGCTCCTGTCACCTTTGTTTTACAAAGCAACTCACTTCAACCCCAAACCTGTATACTCACAGACAAAAACAAAAGGCCACGCAGTTAATATGTCTCTCCATCCTTAGAAAACATTTTAATCCCCACGTTGTTATTTGAGCTTGCCTTTGCAATCTTCTGCACTCAAGTGACTTATCAAAAGCTTCTCCCAAACATGCTCAATGATATCCACAAGAGGAACCTTCCCACCAACTGCTAAGATTATAAAATAGTCATCATACCATTTTATTGACATATGTATAACTTGATCACTTTGCTGTACTCCTGAAACTAACACAACATTGTAAATCAATTATACTTCAATTAAAAAATTAAATAAAATATTTTTTAAAAAAAACTTAAAAAAAAAAAGACTTGGTCTTACAATACTGGGTAGGGGAAGCATTCCTGACCAGACATAGCATCCATTCCCATAAAACACAGAGGCAACATTGACATAACCTCTTCACATAACATCCTCTCTAACTTTCCAAAAGTTATAGTCCTATTAACCCTGGTACTTTTATGTTTTCTCAATCTAATTGTAGCCCATGTCAGGGTTCCACCAATGGGTTTTGGTACCACAGCTCATGGAATTCTCACATCAAGGAGTCCCAGAAACTTCTCTCCATCCCCTAGCCCTTTTACCCATTCCTGTGTAAGATTTCTTGGGTCTCCAGTGAGGGGGTTGAGCCAAGGCACCCAGGCCCTTTTGTCAATGGGGCAGAAAATCTGCATTTCTGACAAAGTTCCGGAGCATTCTGATGCTGGTTTGGAGATTGCACTGGAGCAGCAAGGATTGAAGAACTTTGTCAAATTCTTAGACCAGCCCTCAAGGTCCTTTGAAGCCTAGTCCTATTTTCCCTTAGTCTATATGAACCCTCCAATCTAGTTTATACTTACTGATACCTTTTGAGTGTTTAAACTTCAATCTCTTTATTCATTCCCTCTGCCTCTCTTTGCTTCTTGCAATTAAATGTCTACTTTTTTTTTTTAATAACAAACTTAAATCTCAACTTCTCCATGCAGACTTTCTTGTGATCAAATATAAAATGATTGTTCTTTCCTCTGATCATCTCTATAACTCCTTGGGAGCTAATTAAGTCTATGTAAAAACTGTTTATTGGACCGAAGAACAAAACAAATGTATGAGTAAACAACACAGCAGCAGAGAGAATGAGGTACGTTAAGTTACAGAAGGAAAGAGAAACAAATTTCTGTGGAAAATCTCAGAATTAATAAAAGATTTTCATCCTTTTCTTTTACTACATCTAATTATGACAATACGTCTAGGCCCATTTCTGAAAACAAAGGCTGGAAGGCTGTGGATTGTCATGGGTCAAGGGTCATCAAAGTTTTTCTTAAAGTTCCAAATATTAGGTATTTTAGGCTTTGTGGTCTCTATGACAACTACTCAATTCTGCCATTGTAGCAGGAAAGCAGGCACTGACAACATACAAATAAATGGACATGGTAGTGTTCAATGATACTTTATTTATTTTTAAAAAAAGGCACTAGAGGGCTTCCCTGGTGGCGCAGTCGTTAAGAATCCGTCTGCCAATGTAGGGGACACAGGTTCGAGCCCCAGTCCGAGAAGATCCCACATGCTGCGGAGCAAATAAGACCATGCCCCACAACTACTGACCCTGTGCTCTGGAGCCCATAAGCCACAACTACTGAAGCCCGCGCACCTAGAGCCCATGGTCTGCAGCAAGAGAAGCCGCCACAATGAGAAGCCCATGCACCGCAACGAAGAGTAGCCCCTGCTCACCGCAACTAAAGAAAGCCCTAGCGCAGCAACGAAGATCCAATACAGCCAGAAATAAATAAATTAAATAAATAAATTTTAAAAAAAAGGTACCAGACAAATTTGGCATGCCTATAGTAGTTTTCCAATCCTTATCATAGATGGTGCCCAAATATTATATTCTAAACCAAGAAAGAGAAGGACTTATTGAATCCTATATTGAACCTTATTAATTACAGCTTAAATAACTCTGTAATGGGAAGCAAATTTGAGAAATTGGGTCAGGCCAGTGAGGAGATGCACTGGTCAAAGCAAGGAATCTGATTAATTTTTCCATAAAATCACCTTTTATGGACAACCATGTAAATCATGTGTCACTTATCTCCCAACTCAATTTTCCAACTTCTGTCATACTATAAAGGTCTGGCACATGGATCATGTCATGTGCCGTACGCTGGAGCTTATTAGAAAAACGCGCCTCACTCCAACTGTGTAGGACGTTCCCTTTTCTCCAGACCCTCTTCAGTACTTATTATTTGTAGACTTTTTATAATGGCCATTCCGACTGGTGTGAGGTGATACCTCATTGTAGTTTGGGTTCACGTTTCTCTAATGATTAGCGATGTTGAGCATCTCTTCATGTGCCTGTTGGCCATTTATATGTCTTCTTTGGAGAAATACTAAGACCAAGTCTTGTTGATGGGATCCTAGTGGAGACTACGGTTAGAGGTTTAAGAGTTGATGGAACTGAGGTGAAAGTTTGTAGAAACATTGGTGAACAGGTTTTATGTAAAGTGGTTACATCTCTTTTACTGAATGCACTGTAGGGATGGACACTGTATCTCACTGGGGACCTTTCCCCTTACCTGGTACTGTAAAACAGGGCATGTAAATCCACCCTGCAGGCAATGTTAATTGAACATGCTAAAGGGAGCAAATAGGGTTGCGAGACCACACAGTGTAAGGTAAAAGCTGGAAGCCAATATTCAAGGGCTAACAGAAGCAGTTGTCTTTGGCTTGCAAATCTCTACAAAATCAGAGATGTAAACACAGCCCACAGTCATCTGAAACTGAGCCCATTTAATTCAACTATTAAAGCCTGAAACCAAAGGAAAGAAAAAAAAAAGAGGGCAAGTGGCCTTTTAAAAATATAAACTGCTGGAAAGGCTTCCTCACCCAAAATCTAATTAACAGCCTCCTTAAATATTACTTGTCTAAGGCAAATGTAGATCTTAAAAGTCTTCTCCATGAGGGGCTTCCCTGGTGGCACAGTGGTTGAGAGTCCGCCTGCCGATGCAGGGGACACGGGTTCGTGCCCCGGTCTGGGAGGATCCCACATGCCGCGGAGCGGCTGGGCCCGTGGGCCGTGGCCGCTGGGCCTGCGCGTCCGGAACCTGTGCTCCACGACGGGAGAGGCCGCAGCAGTGAGAGGCCCGCGTACCACCAAAAAAAAAAAAAAAAAAGTCTTCTCCATGAATAGTAAAAAGACTTTACCCACCTAAGCAAATAAACTTAACTTAAACTGACTGTTATTTATAAATCAGTGAGATTTGTATCGTTATACCTGATTCACGACTAAAATTTTAAAAAGAAAGCTATGAGATCTCTCATTGTGTCTGTCTGTATGTCACTGTGTATACTATAGATATGGTATTTTTCTACCTTCATATGGTATTGCAAAAATTAATTTATATGAAGAGCTATGTTTAATTGGCTAAAATGAGCAAGTACTTATATAAAAATTCTCAAATATATAGTAGAACCTAACCAAAATGTTTTTCAAGTTCATGTGATCTAGGATTAATCTTTAGTAAATTTAAAGCTGTTGGTTTCATTCAAATAGGTATCTTTAGAGTTATCAGCATGAAATATAAAATTTGTACTCTACTTAGGTTTACCAAAAGTCAGAAAAGTTCATGTTATCTCTGCTACAAAATTGGTCAGCAAGAAAAATAGCTTGGGATGATGGCTGACTTTGTCTCATATCCCATGAAGTTTTCATGGGTAATCAAAACAGTTGTTGGGAACAAGTGATTTAAATATATGCGAGTGGGATAAGACTTAAAAATATCTTCCAAAATCTTTTGGTAACTTGAAACTTTAGAGTTTTGCTAATTTAAATGATGGAAATTCATTGAATATCTATATCATTTTCAAATAAGATAAAATACTGGGACATTAATTGCTAAACAAGTCTACGTTTACCTGCATTTTTCTTATTATACAAAAGCTAAAGAGGTTTGGGCCTATTAATAAACAAATCCTGTACCACATTTAAAAATTATGCTATAAGGAAATACATGTGTGTAGAAATTATGAAATGTATATGTTTGCCAATCAAAAATAGTGGTATAACAAACAGTTTACAATTGCTTACTTCTTACTTTTCACTAGAAATTAAGGTTTATAAGGGTTAAGAATTCTAATTGATATATGTAATTAAAACTACTAAATGAATAAGGAAAACATCTTTGTATGGAAGAAAAATTTTTAAAACAGGGTAAGGAAAGGAAAGGCATATTGTTAAGGGAAAAAAAAGTAATTTTGTCCTAAAGAGAGGTTAAACATAGAACAAAATCTGAATACTAAAAAAGGAAGCTATAGAAAGTTTGTGGAAAAGGAGCCATGGTCACAACTGACTAAGATTAGATTGAATTTAATTGAGTAAATGAAATTTAATACCAAAAGTAAGCTAGTGCAAACCTAGAATTTGATTTTCTCTCTCTGTTAAGATAATAAACTTTTCTTGGAATATTGATCTGTTTTTTTATAACAAATTATAAGTATTCTGCTCTTAACTTTTTGTATTTGCCTTTGAAATCTTTTCTTGTCACTGGTTAAGTGTATAACTAAGTATTGTTTTGCAGTGATCTGTGGTCCTTCTTCACCAAGTGGATTGTGTTTTTGTTTTCTAATTTTTTTTTTTTACAGCCTTATTGGAGAATAATTACTTTACAGTGGTGTTAGTTTCTGCTGTATAACAAAGTCAATCAGCTATACATATACATATATCCCCATATTTCCTCCCTCTTGCATCTCCCTCCCACCCTCCCTCTCCCACCCCTCTAGGTGGTCACAAAGCACCGAGCTGATCTCCCTGTGCTATGTGGCTGCTTCCCACTAGCTATCTCTTGTACATTGGTAGTGTATATATGTCCATGCCACTCTCTCACTTTGTCACAGCTTACCCTTCCCCCTCCCCATGTCCTCAAGTCCATTCTCTATGTCTGCGTCTTTATTCCTGTCCTGCCCCAAGGTTCTTCAGAACCACTTTTTTCTTTTCTTTTTTTTGATTCCATATATATGTGTTAGCATACGGTATTTGTTTTTCTCTTTCTGACTTACTTCACTCTGTATGACAGTCTCTAGGTCCATCCACCTCACTACAAATAATTCAATTTGTTTCATTTTATGGCTGAGTAATATTCCATTGTATGTATGTGCTACATCTTCTTTATCCATTCATCTGTTGCTGGACACTTAGATTTCTTCCAGGTCCTGGCTATTGTAAATAGAGCTGCAATTAACATTCTGGTATATGACTCTTTTTGAATTATGGTTTTCTCAGGGTATATGCCCAGTAGTGGGATTGCTGGGTCGTATGGTAGTTTTCTAAGGAACCTCCATACTGTTCTCCATAGTGGCTGTATCAATTTACATTCCCACCAACAGTGCAAGAGGGTTCCCTTTTCTCCACACCCTCTGCAGCATTTATTTTTTGTACATTTTTTGATGATGGCCATTCTGACTGGTGTCATTGTAGTTTTGATTTGCATTTCTCTAATGACTAGTGATGTTGAGCATTCTTTCATGTGTTTGTTGGCAATCTGTGTATCTTCTTTGGAGAAATGTCTATTTAGGTCTTCTGCCCATTTTTGGATTGGGTTGTTTGATTTTTGATATTGAGCTGCATGAGCTGCTTGTAAATTTTGGAGATTAATCCTTTGTCAGTTGCTTCATTTGCAAATATTTTCTCTCATTCTGAGGGTTGTCTTTTTGTCTTGTTTATGGTGTCCTTTGCTGTGCAAAAGCTTTTAAGTTTCATTAGGTCCCATTTGTTTATTTTTGTCTTTATTTCCCTTTCTCTATGAGTTGGCTCAAAAAGGATCTTGCTGTGATTTATGTCATAGAATGTTCTTCTTATGTTTTCCTCTAAGAGTTTGATAGTGTCTGGCCTTACATTTAGGCTTTTAATCCATTTTGAGTTTATTTTTGTGTATGGTGTTAGGGAGTGTTCTAATTTCATTTTTTTACATGTAGCTGTCCAGTTTTCCATTCGCCACTTATTGAAGATGTTGTATTTTCTCCATTGTACATCTTTGCCTCCTTTGTCATAGATTAGTTGACCATATGTGTGTGGGTTTATCTCTGGGCTTTCTATCCTGTTCCATTGATCCATACTTTTGTTTTTGTGCCAGTACCATACTGTCATGATTACTGTAGCTTTGTAGTATAGTCTGAAGTCAGGGAGCCTGATTCCTACAGCTCCGGTTTTCTTTCTCAAGATTGCTTTGGCTCTTTGGGGTCTTTTCAGTTTCTGTACGAATTGTGCAAATTATTGCTCTAGTTCTGTGAAAAATGCCATTGGTAATTTGATCGGGATTGCACTGAATCTGTACATTGCTTTGGGTAGTATAGTCATTTTCACAATGCTGATTCTTCCAATCCAAGAACACGGTATATCTCTCGATCTGTTTGTATCATCTTTAATTTCTTTCAGCAGTGTCTTATAGTTTTCTGCATACAGGTGTTTTGTCTCCTTAGGTAGGTTTATTCCTAGATATTTTATTCTTTTGGTTGCAGTGGTAAACGCGAGTGTTTCCTTAATTTCTCTTTCAGATTTTTCATCATTATTGTATAGGAATGCAAGTGATTTCTGTGCATTAATTTTGTATCTTTCTACCTTACCAAATTCATTGATTACGTCTAGTGTTTTCTGGAAGCATCTTTAAGATTCTCTATGTATAGTATCATGTCATCTGCAAACAGTGACAGTTTTAGTTCTTCTTTTCCAATTGGATTCCTTTTATTTCTTTTTCTTCTCTGCTGTGGCTAAAACTTCCAAAACTATGTTGAATAATAGTGGTGAGAGTGGGCAACCTCGTCTTCTTCCTGATCTTAGTGGAAATGGTTTCAGTTTTTCACCATTGAGAATGATGTTGGCTGTGGGTTTGTCATATATGGCCTTTATTATGTTGAAGCAAGTTCCCTCTATGCTTACTTTCTGGAGGGTTTTTATCATAGTGGCTGTTGAATTTTGTCAAAAGCTTTTTCTGCATCTATTGAGATGATCATATGGTTTTTCTCCTTCAATTTGTTACTATGGTTTAAGACATTGATCGCTTTGCATATATTGAAGAATCCTTGCATTCCTGGGATAAACCCCACTTGATCATGGTGTATGATCCTTTTATTGTGCTGTTGGATTCTGTTTGCTAGTATTTTGTTGAGGAATTTTTGCTTCTATGTTCATCAGTGATATTGGCCTCTAGTTTTCTTTCTTTGTGACATCTTTGTCTGGTTGTGGTATCAGGGTGATGGTGGCCTCATAGAATGAGTTTGGGAGTTTTCCTCCCTCTGCTATATTTTGGAAGAGTTTGAGAAGGATAGGTGTTAGCTCTTCTCTAAATGTTTGATAAAATTCGGCTGTGAAGCCATCTAGTCCTGGGCTTTTGTTTGTTGGAAGATTTTTAATCACAGTTTCAATTTCAGTGCTTGTGATTGGTCTGTTTATGTTTTCTATATTTTCCTGGTTCAGTCTCGGAAGGTTGTGCTTTTCTAAGAATTTGTTCATTTCTTCTAGGTTGTCCATTTTATTGGCATAGAGTTGCTTGTAGTAATCTCTCATGATTCTTTGTATTTCTGCAGTGTCAGTCGTTATTTCTCCTTTTTCATTTCTAATTCTATTGACTTGAGTCTTCTCCCTTTTTTCTTGATGAGTCTGGCTAATTAATTTTGTTAAACTCTCAAAGAACCAGCTTTTAGTTTTATTGATCTTTGCTATCATTTCCTTCATTTCTTTTCATTTATTTCTGATCTGATCTTTATGATTTCTTTCCTTCTGCTAACTTTGGGGTTTTTTTGTTCTTCTTTCTCTGATTGCTTTAGGTGTAAGGTTAGGTTGCTTATTTGAGATGTTTCTTGTTTCTTGAGGTAGGATTGTATTGCTATAAACTTCCCTCTTAGAAATGCTTCTGCTGCATCCCATAGGTTTTGGGTCATCGTGTTTTCATTGTCATTTGTTTCTAGGTATTTTTTGATTTCCTCTTTGATGTCTTCAGTGATCTCTTGGTTATTTAATAGTGTATTGTTTAGCCTCCAGATATTTGCGTTTTTTACAGATTCTTTTCCTGTAATTGATATCTAGTCTCATAGCATTGTGGTCAGAAAAGGTACTTGATACAATTTCAATTTTCTTAAATTTACCAAGGCTTGATTTGTTACCCAAGATATGATGTATCCTGAAGAATGTTCCATGAGCACTTAAGAAGAAAGTGTATTCTGTTGGTTTTGGATGCAATGTCCTATAAATATCAATTAAGTCTATCTTGTTTAATGTATCATTTAAAGTTAATGTTTCCTTATTTACCTTCATTTTGGATGATCTGTCCATTGGTGAAAGTGGGGTGTTAAAGTCCCCTACGATGATTGTGTTACTGTCGATTTCCCCTTTTATGGCTGTTAGTATTTGCCTTATGTATTGAGGTGCTCCTATGTTGGGTGCATAAATATTTACAATTGTTATATCTTCTTCTTGTATTGATCCCTTGATCATTATGTAGTGTCCTTCTTTGTCTCTTGTAATAGTCTTTGTTTTAAAGGCTATTTTGTCTGATATGAGAATTGCTACTCCAACTTCTTTTGATTTCCATTTGCATGGAATATCTTTTTCCATCCCCTCACTTTCAGTCTGTATGTGTCCCTAGGTCTGAAGTGGGTCTCTTGTAGACAGCATATATACGGGTCTTCTTTTTGTATCCATTCAGGCAGTCTATTTCTTTTAGTTGGAGCATTTAATCCATTTACATTTAAGGTAGTTATCGATTTATATGTTCCTATTACCATTTTCTTAATTGTTTTGGGTTTGTTATTGTAGGTCTTTTCCTTCTCTGTGTTTCCTGCCTAGAAAAGTTCCTTTAGCATTTGTTGTAAGGTTGGTTGGTAGTGCTGAATTCTCTTAGCTTTTGCTTGTCTTTAAAGGTTTTAATTTCTCCTTCGAATCTGAATGAGATCCTTGCTGGGTAGAGTAATCTTGGTTGTAGGTTTTTCCCTTTCATCACTTTAAATATGTCCTGCTACCCACTTCTGGCTTGAAGAGTTTCTGCTGAAAGATCGTCTGTTAACCTTATGGGGATTCCCTTGTATATTATTTGTTGGTTTTCCCATGTTGCTTTTAATATTTTTTCTTTGTGTTTAATTTTTGATCGTTTTATTAATATGTGTCTTGGCATGTTTCTCCTCGGATTTATCCTGTATGGACTCTGTGCTCTTCCTGCACTTGATTGACGATTTTCTTACCCATATTAGGGAAGTTTTCAACTGTAAACTCTTCAAATATTTTCTCAGTCCCTTTCTTTTTCTCTCCTTCTTCTGGGACCCCTATAATTCAAATGTTGGTGCGTTTAACGTTGTCCCCGAAGTCTCTGAGATTGTCCTTAATTCTTTTCATTATTTTTTCTTTATTCTGCTCTGTGGTAGTTATTTGCACTATTTTATCTTCCAGGCCACCTATCCATTCTTCTGCCTCAGTTATTCCACCATTGATTCTTTCTAGAGAAGTTTTAATTTCATTTATTGTGTCATTCATCATGGTTTGTTTCTCTTTAGTTCTTCTAGGTCCTTGTTAAACATTTCTTGTATTTTCTCCAGTCTATTTCCAAGATTTTGGATCATCTTTACTCTCATAGCTCTGAATTCTTTTTCAGGTAGACTGCCTATTTCCTCTTCATTTGTTTGGTCTGGTGGGGTTTTACCTTGCTCCTTCATCTGCTGTGTATTTCTCTGTCTTCTCATTTTGCTTAACTTACTGTGTTTGGGGTCTCCTTTTCTCAGGCTGCAGGTTCGTAGTTCCTGTTGTTTTTGGTGTCTGCTCCCAGTGGATAAGGTTGGTTCAGTAGGTTGTGTAGGCTTCCTGGTGGAGGCGACTGGTGCCTGTGTTCTAGTGGATGAGGCTGGATCTTGTCTTTCTGGTGGGCAGGACCACGTCTGGTGGTGTGTTTTGGGGTGCCTGTAAACTTATTATGATTTTAGGCAGCCTCTCTGCTAATGGGTCGGGTTGTGTTCCTGTCTTGCTAGTTGTTTGGCATAGGGTGTTCAGCACTCTATCTTGCTGGTCATTGAGTAGAGCTAGGTCTTAGCGTTAACACGGAGATCTCTGGTAAGCTTTTGCAATTTGATTTTACATGGGGCCGGGAGGTCTCTGGTGGACCAATGTGCTGAACTTGGCTCTCCCGCCTCAGAGGCTCAGGCCTGACACCTGGCCAGAGCACCAAGACGCTTTTGGGAATTCTGAGGTCTTCTGCCAGCATTCAGTAGGTGTTCTGTAGCAGTTGTTCCACTTGTAGATGTAGTTTTGATGTATTTGTGCGGAGGAAGGTGATCTCCACGTCTTACTCCTCTGTCATCTTGAAGGCCTCATCCTGATCAAGAATTTTTTATACCATTTGATATCTGACAGACTTCCCCAAATGAAATTCTAAATGAAGTCCTTCTTGCTAACTGAGATGTTTCAGGAGGCCCATAAAACATCTCAAAGAGATATATTAAACTAATTAGGCTTATTTGGTATGTTAATTTATATGGGAAGCATTGTGAAGTAAGTGGTGATAAGCCTTAGATTATATTGCACGGATGAATGTTATTAATATGTGTTCTAAAATTTATATAAAATTCCTAAAAATCTGACGTTTCCTGGTAAAATGTTACTAGTCATAATTCAGGTTACCTTAAAATTTTATGCATCACAGAAATAATGAAATTTCTTTGTCAATTTCACTATAATGAATCAGAATTTTTACAAAAATGCTTCATCTTCAAAAACATTCATAGAAAGGACTTTTTGACAGATACAGGTTTCCACTAACTTTCAGGTCATACCACTGAACTGAATAAGAAATTACAGAACTCTAATGGAAAACCTGATGGCTTCATAGAGCTGCTAACAAAAGATCAAGATCAACAGGAATTAATTACATCAAAATGAATGAACTGATGAATATAATTATAATTCTTATGATTTTTTGTCTGAAATATTACTGGCTCTTTAATCTTTTCTTTCCAGGTATAAGGAAAGCTTGTATCTTAAGCTAATTATGATTTATAGCAATTTCTTAAATTATATCTTTGTATCAGTATTGAACAATTTACCATTTTCTCCCTACCTAATCACTCCAGAATTTGGAAACCCTTAGAGAGTATTCTTATTTTCATGGCAATATAGTTTTACAGTAGTTCACTGAGAGTCTGTTCTCCTTGTAACAGGACACAATTGGAAATATCAGTTATATTACCAAGGCTTTGATTAGAATATCATATTTGAGAAGGTGTATCAAATCAGATATGACCAGGTCGCTGTAAGGATCTAAGACTGACTTTATGGAGCCATGAAGCCCCTTGGAAAAACAGACTGGTGCCTTGCTTACAGGGTTTCCAGCAGCCTTACCAGGTGAGTAAGGAAGGCCACTTCCTGGCAGGTTCAGGAACCTCAGGATATTTTGGGGCCCTCAAGAAGAGAGGTGTTCACCCAAATCTATAGATATTATAAGCAAGTCTGATGGTACTTTTCTGGCTTGGCTTCTTGGTCTCAAGAGGCATTTAAAAATTCAACCTGGAGATTCCTTATGAAAAGTTCTAGCAAAGCAGACTTAAAAGAGCCTACATTGTCAACCTCTATTCTTGCTGGACTTATGTAAATAATCAAGCTAATTTTATGGAAACCAGACTTACTTTGTGAACAAGTTAGCCTTATTTTGGCTATTTTTTATCAAAATGAGGATGATTTTTGAGAGAAAAATAATGTTTCAATAGAAACTATTATACACAGTTGTGGATGTTAGATTCTAGTTCTGTTCATTGTCTTTGAAGTTTTTTTTTCTACCTGTGAACTGGACTGGATCCTGAATTCTTATGGGTTTCTTCAAATATTTGGCTACAACCCTCCAAACTAACATTTCCAGTTTTTCTCCCACTTTTGACTTGGATCATATGGAACTAAAGCTGCTCTTTTCCTGAAGCCCTCCAAATGGAAGGTGAACAACTTGTTATAAACTTGAGACATCACTACAATAGCCCATGTTTACAGAATCCTCATGCCTGTTGCTGTGTGAGCCACTCAGAAAGTTTACCTGATCACTTGATGACATCATCAGAGATATTCAAACTACAGACCAGGAAAATTCATCAGATTGTCACTACTTGCCCTCAGTCCATCTGAAGATTCTTTGAACCTGACACCCAGAAATATTCTTAACTGGGAGCTCAGGACTCAGACACTGGGTTTCTAGTTTACTCCAACCATTAACCTTTGTTTTCCTTTGCCTCCATAGAAATACCTCTTATCAAATACCTGATTGCTTGTACCTTATAAGCCTAACTTTGTGATCCCACCTGCATCACTGCCTCCTGAAAAGAGTTAACTGAACTACCTTTTGTCAGGAGTAAGAGACAGACTCAATGAGGCATAAAGCAATCTACCAACTCAGCTTCTGGATTGCAGAAGGCAGGATTATATGTTGGCAAAATTTGTCACCCCAAAATATATCTCTTTGGCATGTGGATTAATTTAGGTTGATTACTTTCAAGAAATGGAAGATTCAGGAAGTCTTTTTTTTCTTTTTACTTTTCCCTTAGCTGCCTATAGAATTTGATAAAGAGCCTGTTCCCAGAATTGAGCTATCACCAGAGATATCTTCAGCGAATATGGGCTAAGTGTGGTGGAGGAAAATCGACAGAGTCTAGAGAGCAGAGTCCACTCTGTGTCCCCCTGTCTCTGTATAGCCAAGCAAACATTTGTTTACCAAACATTTGCTTTTCTGTCTCCATGTGAATTGCCTTCCTCTCCTTTGAAGTCCCAAACAACTATCCCCAGCATCCTCTTTTGTCTTGAGCTGAAGATGGCATTTAAGGTGAGGGCTTCAGACATTTTGGCAAGTTCCTCAGTTTTCCTGTGTATCTTCTATATATACATGTTATTAAACTTTTGTTTGATTTTCTCCTGTTAACTGGTCTCATGTCAACTTAATTCTTGGACCAGCCAGAAGAACCTAGAAGGGTAGAGGAAAATTTCTTCCTCCCTCCCCATCAGTGGTATTTTAAACGCAAAGTTATAAGAAGAATACCAAAAAAAAAAAAATACTTTATGTGTAAAAGTATTTACCAGTATGCATGCCTTCTTAGTATTAGCATTATATTGCATTTTTCTTAATATACTTTTATTAATACATTAAACTATAAGACAAGGTCATACCAAAAGACAGTGACAACGAAAGAGAGAAAGATTGAAAAAAAATCTAACAAAAACCCAGTGGTAGCAAAGAAATCCAAGAAATTCCAGTGGAACTGTTAAAAAGTTTTAAAATGGATTGTTTTTTAATTAACACTCCTTTGAGATGGCTGCTCTCTTGCTGATTAGAATATTGTAGCAAAAGTCATATGGCCTTAGAAAGAAAAGTCCTCATGCCTCACTCAAAACTAGCTATAACATCAGCATTGCTAAAGGCACGAAATTATTTTTAAAGGCATGAGTCCTGATATTTTTACTCTCAAAGAAAACTTTATTATGTTGTCTAGTTACCAACTTGGGGAGTACTTATAATTTGTCATTCTTTAGTTTTCAAAACACTTTTTTATTATAAAATTTCCTCCATTCCACAGTAGGTGTCTATAGCCATTTTTTCCAGATAAATACAGAGTATCTATTTGAATTGATTGAATTCAACAGATCCACCTCATGATCTTATATTTCTGTCTTCCCACATTTAAAGTAAATAAGGTTAGTACTGATAGAACAAGTTTGTATGGGTCTTTTAGAAGGATCTATTTTTTCATCACACCTCTTTTGTTCCATCTTGCTTAGCAAATCAGATGCTAGATATATTTTGATTAGTTTGTACTTTAATGGATCATGTATGGAGGGTCCACCTTTCACATTGGGGCCATTAATTTTTCTTGAGTCTGATGGAAAAAACAGGTAGAGCTTTTTGTGTGTGTGCTGATTGAAAAGTGATGGATTATTTTCATGTGGTAAGAAACACAATGTTTTCTTTAGCACAGCAGGATATAATGTTTGCAAGGTCTAACAGTGAATTATTATGCATATTTGCCGCTGGCCAGCTGCCAGAAATGGAACAGCAAAATCAGAGGAGATTTTGAATTTGAATCTTAAAACCAGTGCAGCCTACAAAGAAACTAATGAGCCATTCTAAGCAGAAAAAGCATTTGTACTAATAGATGATTCCTGCCATACATGCCAGCATGTAACAAAATGGTAAATAATTATTCATTTAAATGTTACCTTGAACTTTATTTCAAGGGAAAAAAGAAAAGATGCTTATTCTGAGTGTAATTTCGAATAGGTACCACTGCAAAGATTCCCCCCCCCCCCCCCAGTTCAGAGGCCCATGACATTTCCTTCCCTATGAAAGCAGAGTCATTTTCTATATAGTATTTTTTTCTCATGTGGCTGAAAAACTGATTCACAGAAAATTTTTCATTTCAGTGTTATTTAGTATTCAAAACTGGTGTTTTCAAATCAGTACACAGCATCCTGAAAAAGCTTTGAAGCGTTATAGAAATAAAGACATAAACACGATTATAAAAGGCAGGGGAGAAGATATTTTGGGTTTGCTGAATGTCTTGAGTTCCTTTGTTTCCGAAGTCAATGGGCATCCTTTCTACACTTAGCATTTTATATATTTTGGTAAACTACTGGCATAGGGAAATAAAATTTGTATGTTCATTTACATCCAACTTTTCAAGAAACTGTTTTCTAAGAAATATTTCACATCTTAGAAAATTGGAGGCTCCTTTTCTGGGCTTTTCAATTTTATTGTATTTGATCTTATTTTAGGGCCAGGAAATTTCATTTAGTAGGCATTAAAAGAAATTTGGGGGCTTCCCTGGTGGCGCAGTGGTTGAGAGTCCGCCTGCCGAGGCAGGGGACACAGGTTCGAGCACCGGTTTGGGAAGATCCCACATGCCGCAGAGCGGCTGGGCCCGTGAGCCATGGCCGCTGAGCCTGCGCGTCCGGAGCCTGTTCTCCGCAACGCGAGAGGCCACAACAGTGAGAGGCCCGTGTACCGCAAAAAAAAAAAAAAAAAAAAAAGAAATTTGGGTCTAGCGGAAAATACTTGCTCAGTTTTGCAGGGAGAAGCTACACAATCTCATGGAAAATACACTTCATATTACTGTCCGCCTTGTAAACAGAGAAATCTAAAGGGAGAAAACATTTGCTCCATCTTGATGCCTTATGTATTTTATATTACAGTATTTCAATCTCATTTTAAAGGTGGAATTATTACTTTAAATTATAGGCTTTCACTTTTAAGACCATCATAATCTCCCAGTGCTGCAACACTGCAGGGAGGGACACCAATGCTCAGTCCCCTAGAAACAGAGGATGGGAAGGAAGAGGGGAAAAGTTCGGCTGCACTGTTGCATCGCGCTCTTTAAAAAAATCACAATTGAGACATGCTTGTGACAGATTCAATCAGGCCGTCCTCCTGCCTGAGTTACTGGCCAGGTGTTCCATTTTGCTGGAAGCTGCATTAACACTTCTGGGCCCCTGGGGTCCTGCAGAGTAATTTACTACTACATCACCCCAAATGGTGCTCCTGCAGCCCAAGGCCTGGTCTATCTCCAAATCGACACAAAACCTCAAAGACCTGCTAGAGGTGGCTTATAAATTAGGAAAATATGGTTTATCTTCTAGATACTATTTTTTAAATGTCACAAATTACAGTCACTTTTGATTTGTTTAAAGTATAAATAACAGATTATTTTAAAGAGCTTAGAGACTGTATAGTCCATGTATTAACCTGACAACAAGTCCCCCAATCTTAATTTAAAATTAAAAAAAAATGAAAACCTACGATGCATGCAAAATAATAAAATTATAAATTTAAATGTTTCTTTTTAAGTTTGCTACTCAGTAGTCATACATGCTAGGAAATGCACTCTTGATATTTAAAAAATCATTTTTACAAGGGCTACCCAGATACTTGAATTGTTTGAATTGAATCTGCTTTGTCCAGGTGGTTTAAAACTCATTAAAAATTAGGAATGCAAGAAAAGTTCAGAGAGACTTAAAGAACATATTAGTAGAATGCTTCAGTACATATATTTCTAAGCAAAAAATAGATAATGTCAATGCTTAAAATATATGAACGTTAAAGAAATTGTAAGTTGTACTAGATTCTGTCCAACAAAACGAGTAGATGGTGTTTAGGCTACACTGAAACTAGAAGATAATATTCAGAATTTAGAAGTATAAGGGAAAAATAAACTTGTCTATGTTTTATTTTTACTGGAAAATTCTAAAAGATAGAAAAACAGGAAGGAAGGAAGGAAGGAAGGAAGGAAGGAAGGAAGGAAGGAAGGAAAGAAACTTTACTAGTACTGTTAAAATGTTAAGTGACAGTATGATGCTTCCATTATTATTAAATTAAGATTATGGCATCTGTTCAAGACAATTAAAAAACATACAATATATAATAAATATTTGCATATGTATAATTATTGTATACATAATATATAACTAATATGACTAAAAAACTATAACGTTGGTGTTTTTTACATAAGTTTATGATTTTCTTTTCCCTGATCTCCATTTTCCCCACGTTTTGCTCATGACAGAAATCAGGTTCCTATATCCTGTATTTGATGATGTTATTTAGTGATTAGCATGTCCTTCTGGTTCATCTCACTTAGCCTATAAATTCCAAGTGGTGCCCCATCAGTTGCACCCTGTTGAATTCTCCCTTGGCTTTCACCTTGGCCTCTGAAAACGCCTAACTAGAGTCAATATATTAAAGAAGAGTGAGCAGCCTTTCATGTATTTAATATTTAAGGGGATAAAGATTTAACTTCAGGGCACAACAAATATACCAACTATCTAACTAGAGATGTTATTATTTAAATGTTCGATTGAAATTTAACATGCATTTTAGAACTTTTCTAATCTCCCCAAGACTTTATAATATTTTATCCTAAGCAGCTGAAGACTGAGCATAAGAAAGGATTCACAAGTACAGACTTTACATTGAAAACCTCCACTGAACGTTGCTCAAGCTTGTGAAGTGAAAGGTATAGTGGCTGACTAGCCACACACATATTTCTAATAATTGCACATCAAGCATATTTTGTTGTTATATAATCAGATGGCTTAGGTATGTCAAATGTACTTTCTTCCCAAGACTAAAAGTAAGAATTTGCAAGTAAAATAAAAGCAATTACAGTTCAATTACATGCCTGTGATTATAAACACTAAAATAAGTCAGATTTCTTCTGGTAATATCAGATTTGAATTTACCATATTTTCCTTAAGAACAATTTTCTATTAGAAATCACAATTGCCCCTCCATGAGAAAAAGTCATTGAGGATAAGGATAGGTAAAGTTTTCCTGAAAATGTTCTTGGCATGCTCACTTTTACTGAAACATTCTATAATAAACAGAAGTTGAATCTGTCTTTAAGATAGTCACTTCCCTCCCGTAGATTCTAGAAACTCACAATGTGTGTTGGATTGAAAAAATCACTTGTGCTTTTGAAACCTTAGTAGGACTAAGGGTTTTCAATCCATAAAAATGTTAACAAACAAAATCCATTCTACCCTCTTAAAACCTTTAAAGTGGTGGACTTGCATTTCCCTGTCACAAAACAGGGCAATAGTGCAATTTTAACTGATAAATTTGAAAATGCTTTCTCTTTTAAGGATTGCAGAGTTTCAAATGCTTCGGTACTGAAAACCAACTGACAGATCTTTTATGAATATTTGGAAAATCATCCTTAGCTCTTTTGTAACCCAGCAAAGATGCGAAAAGAATCATAATATGCATTTTGGAAAGCTGTGTGGTGATATAAAAGACTCCCATGCTAAGAGCAGACGGAAAATGGTGGTTATTATTAATTTAGGAAAACAAAAGAGCAGCCCAGCATTTCAGTAATGTGGCAAGTTGTGTGCTCTTGAAGGAGAGGGGTGTTTATAATTGGATTTTAGAGTAATTTAGAAGACGAGCTAGGATGTAATGGTTGTGTATTAGAGGTTAGAACTACAACAGAAGCCCATAATGTAAGGGTTCATTGCACTGGGAGAAAACAGAACAAAGAAAAGCAGCATCAACTGAAAATGGCCTGAGCAGGAAGCAACAAGGTGAAGCAGGCTGGGGAGACCCCGGGCTGGAATGTTCTCGCCTGGAGCCAGCAGTATTGCAGGCTGCAGCTCCTTCTAACACAGACAGTGAGGAACACGGGCTTCCTTCAAAATATTTTTTCTGTAGTGACCTTGTCACCCTCCCGTCTCCCTCCTCCTCCCTACGGGCAAGTTCAGCTTGGCGAGTCTCTCTCCCCAGCTGCCCAGCAGTTTATCACTGACTCTCCTCCACCCAGGCCACGCGTCTTCACCAGCCGTCCCTGGCCTCACCTGCCAGACCTCAGGTTTTCTCAGGGGAGGTTACGGGGATTCTGTCCATAGGCTCCCTCCACACCACATACACACACACACAGACACACCCAACATATGTATTCACACACTCACATACACACACCCCACCCACCCCATCCCCAACCCATGTATTCACACACACGCTCACATACTACACACATACCCCACCCCCAACCCATGTATTCACACACTCACATACACACACATACCCCACCCCCACCCCATGTATTCACACACACACACACACACACACACACACACACTCTGACCCGACTGCTTGGTCTCTCTCCATCCTTCCTCAGGGAGCTCTGGGCTTCTGCCCTCTGGGAGAGAAGGAGAGAGTCAGAAGGAAAAGTCAAACCTGCCTCCCCATCCACCAATTTTCATCCCAAGCCTCAGGCAGCTCAAGGCACCCTCTCACCCCTTTACTGGGATCCTGTTTGCCAGAGCCTGTCGCTGGGGTCCGAGCTCTGGGGCGAAGGCCCCGGGTGAGCGGCCCCTTTTGGAGTAAATAACCGAAGCCCGGGCAAGTAGCGCCAGCTTCTAGAGTCCCGGGGCTGCGCTGCTGGCTGACGGAAGGGTCCTGTGAGTGGAATTCCTTCCCAGTTGCCGGAGCTTGGCTACCCCCTGCTGGGCGGGAAGCTCAGGCCTTGAGACTCAAGCCGCTCTGCTCAGGGTCAAGTCTCCTTCCAGGGCCTTAGAAGGGATCCACCCCTTTCCTGTCAAATTGTTATCCCACGTTCCCCACGTGAAGCTGGCGTGTGAAGTTCCCTTCCAATCCCCAGGAGGTGTTAAAGACATTTTTTTCCCCCAAGCCCTCTGGATGCCAGTTTAAGCAGAACAAATCTATTTATTTTTTGTGAAGATCGGTTTATTAAAAGCACACACATAACTCAGATTGTATAGGGAAATGACGTTAGGCTTTGTTGAGCGTGAAAAGTGAGCTTGCTCAAGCCCCATTGCCAACCCTTCAGTGCATCATTTTCTGCCGCAGCAGAACGTGGGCCATGTTAAGAGGACATCAGCCCAGAGGCCTAAAATCTAGCCTAACTAATTTCCAAGCTCTCTCCAGCCCTCTCCTCCTCACAACCCCCTTTATGCCCCTCTCAAGAAAACCCCAGCTCCATGACGTAGGAAACTTTGGCAAAATATAAGTGGACGGGAAACCAATTTTTAACTGGATCAAGTTTTCATACACAGATTAACACATTTTAATTGTCCTACAAACTATTCTTGTAGTCACTGCTAACAAAATCCAGATTGAGGAAATTCACTGCCGTCACTATAATGTGTATACACTATTAAGACAGTTATGAAACCTCAGACACATTTGGAAGACATGGCTTAAAAGCGCCTTTAATACAAAATAAAATAAAGTAAAATACAAATAAAAAGAGATTAGTGTTCTGAGCTGTAACACAGCTACGGTTGTAGACAGAAACGGCGGAAACATGTAAACAGAGGGTGCTGTTAGTGACTCAGTGACCCAAATGTCTTTTTCAGGCTCACACAGTTCTAATTCTGACACCCTTTTTCACTGCATTTAGTTTGCAGACCATGCAGAAAAGAAACGGACATTCGGATTAAGTAAACGGGCTTTATATACAGCCACTAGACGGCCAGAGAGACAACTTCTGTTTACATGGAAGGCGCAGATGAAGACAAAATGTTAAAACGGCACCTCTTCCTGCATTTACTGGTGTGAAGTGAAAACCCAGATATCTTCACCAGCAAATGAAGAAGGGACGAATGGGTTTCTAACCTTGCCTGGTGTGTTAAAGTGTCAGAACTCTTGAAGTCCACATCATACCACAGCCTCAGACATATAAACATTTCTCTCTGTCAGAAGGGGGTAAACATATTAGGATTTGGCTAAATCCTCCAGTTGTTTGAGTCCTATGTTGTGGTCTAGAATCATCTTTGATGCTATTTCCAGCTGAAGTCAGTCCTGCTCGATGCCTTAAGCAAACGAGAGGAGAGATGAGGTTGACCATGAAGGTAAGGACTGACTTGAGATTTTACTTTCCTTTTCGTCAGCAGAATAGCCTGAGTGAGAATGCAGTACACAAGTACACAAACAACTGGTTTCCCCAAATCCCACACTCTGAATCTATTTTTTTCTTGATGACGCATGTTTCAATTACTGCTCTCAGGATGCAGTCTCAGTATCGTCCTGTGCAGAGAGTTTACTGAGGTGGTAGGGATTACAGGGGAGGGAGTGGGGGAGGCGGGGGGGGGGGGAGGGCAGACACCAAGCAAAGAGATAAGCCTATCCCAGATGTAGGAGGCTCTCACTTACTGTGAATTCAAGTAACCCTGCCCCCCTCAAACAGCTGAAGAAGCATGTCAGCCTTTCCACGAAATTCTGCCAAAAGACATTCAGTGGTCAGCAAACTGAGTGATTTCCCTTCTCCAACCCTTGCTTTCTGGTGATTCCAACCCCTTTCTTATTTGAGCCACTTCCTCTTTCCATTTTGCTTGAACTTCAAGTCAAATCAGCCCTATTTGTTCTTAAATACTTCTTTACAATTAATTAATCAAACACCCAAGAGAGATGTATGGGTCTTTCTTGTGTTCAGTATTGTACGCTGAGCTGTGGAGGATACAAAATAAATGAAAGAGACTGCCGTTAACCTAAAGTATGTTATGTGATTAGAAAAACCACATTAAACTAATAATACACAATGGAATATAAGCGAAAGTTAAATAGTAAGATAAAGATTGTCAAAAATGAAGTACTTCAAAGAAGAGAAAAATAGTGGGACACGAAAATATTTATACAGCTTCAACAAAGAGATAAAACCTGAGTAACGAGCTATCACCTTGATTGTGGTGGTGGTATCATAGGTGTAGGCATATGTCCAAA
This sequence comes from Lagenorhynchus albirostris, assembly GCF_949774975.1. Taxonomy (NCBI): domain Eukaryota; kingdom Metazoa; phylum Chordata; class Mammalia; order Artiodactyla; family Delphinidae; genus Lagenorhynchus; species Lagenorhynchus albirostris. Next base: position 32,514,628 of record NC_083107.1, on the reverse strand, counting down.
CTCATCAAAATATATACATTAAATACACATAATTTTTTGTGCATCAATTTTACCTCATAAAGCTGTTAAAAAAACTGAATGAATCAAATAATAGAAAACATTATTTGAGTGATTATTCTGTGTCAGGCAGATAAAGATGATAATTCTAAATACTTTTATGTGTTTTATCTCCTTTGATCCTCTTAACAACCCTAAGAGGTAAACATTATTATCTCCATCTTAGAGGTGAAAAAAATTGAGGCTTGGAAAAGTTAGACTCACACAGCTTGCAAGTGGTGGGGCTAAGATTTGACCTCTAACCCAGGACTTGTAAAACTATGCTACTGTAATAGAATGAGAGAATGAGTTTAAAAAAAAAAAGAAAAGAAACAGCCAAGGAACATTGCAAGCCAGCCTTCTCTTTTTTTTTTTTTTTTTTTTTTTTTTTTTTTTTTTTGCCGTACGCGGGCCTCTCACTGTTGTGGCCTCTCCCGTTGCGGAGCACAGGTTCCGGATGCGCAGGCTCAGCGGCCATGGCTCACGGGCCCAGCCGCTCCGCGGCATGTGGGATCCTCCCAGACGGGGGCAAGAACCCGTGTCCCCTGCACCGGCAGGCGGACCCTCAACCACTGACCCAGCCTTCTCTTTTGAACTGGGTGGGTTTCATTGTCCTACAGCTTTGGAGTCACGTTTGCCAACATTGTTAACCAAAAGAAACTGTGACTGCTCCATGTCCCAGAGTGTTCAGTATTGCACATAGGCCAATATACATATTAAAAGTCTTAAAAATACCCCAGGTCGGGCTTCCCTGGTGGCACAGTGGTTGAGAGTCCACCTGCCGATGCAGGGCACGCGGGTTCGTGCCCCGGTCCGGGAAGATCCCACATGCCGCGGAGCGGCTGGGCCCGTGAGCCATGGCCGCTGAGCCTGCGCGTCCGGAGCCTGTGCTCCGCAGCGGGAGAGGCCACGGCGGTGAGAGGCTCGCAAAAAAAATACCCCAGGTTGCATATGAAAGAGACAAGTGTGGCTAGTGAAAAAGAGTCAGATAACATTGGAAAGAAGTGTAGGCAGCTGCAAAAGAACTGTCCAAGTAAAAAGTAGTAACTGCCCTTGATCATTTTTTCATTGGAAGTTCATGCTCAGAATGATCTAGGTGAGAGGTAAAAGAGGGTTTACAAATGCGGGTGCCCACTGACAGGAACACTGCTAACAATTTGGGGGTCTGCAGCAAGAATACAAATAGTGGCCCACATACTGTATCTTTATGTTTAAAAATATATATCATCAAGGTAACAAACTATTAAAGTAAAACGTGTTCTATTTTTTTTACATTAATTAACAACCTGGAAGGCCAGTATTGAATTTAGATTTCTTGGACTACTAGAATTCTGTGTTAGAATATGGTAATGTGTATAGAGTGGCTCATGGCCTATGATCCCAATGCCAGCGTCAATCCTGTGACTCCCCCTTCTTTTCGCACCTTGGGCTCTGTTCTGCACTTCAAGGGCCTCACGTCTAAGTTGTGTTCACAGACCTGCACCCTAAGTTCCCCCATGGATCTCTCAGGCCTTGGAGTGTCACACTGGCAACACAGTTTGTCTTCAGGAGGGGATACCCAGGGAAGAGGGCGTACAGGTGTGGTGTCATTTGCTCAGGGAATTCTGGGAGCCTGGTGCCTGGAGCATGATGTAGACCCTTGCTACTCGCGGCACCAGGGAATTATTAGAAACGCCAACTCTCAGACCCACTCCAGGACTACTGAATTAGAATCTGCATTTTAACAACACCCTCAGGTGTTGCATAAGCACATTAAATTTAGAAAAGTGCAGGGCTACAAGGAAGGGTGACTTCTTGCAGGCAGGTCCACTTGTTCCAAGGAGTCCTTACCCTGTGGGGGTAGGGATGGCTGAACAAGGGCCCAGATGGATCCCACTAAAGAGTAGACTAGGACAGGATCTTGCCAAGGTCTGAAGGTCAACAAAGCCCGGGCACATTATAAAAATGATTGGGTAGGCCTAGTGTAAAGGACATGTGCCGTGATCTATGAGGGGGATGTTAAGGGTATCAGCCCTGCCCAACAGAGTCATCCTGTTAAGGAACCCTTTACTGAAACCACCCTCCCTGGCCAGGACTGATGATAACTGCTTGCCTGACTTATCTCACGACAGGAGGTCCCGACAAGGAACATGGTGCTGCAGTGGAAAACTAACCGGGAGGATTCGGAAGGGGCCCAAAGAGGGAGGAGACATATGCGTTTGTATATTAAAAAACAAAACAAATCAGAAAAAGAGGTCTTTTGATAGCCTAAAACCTCCCTACCTTCTGCCTCCACCCCCATCATGTTATAAATTGTTTCAGACAACAAAATACAGTCATTTACATTGATTGTCACGATTAGGGCCTGGGGTTGTGCTTGCAAGAGGCTGATGACCTGCTTTATCCTTTCCCTGTCATTCTCTTGTCACACGTACACACATGAAGAAAGGTCTGCTCTCCGTCCCTACTTGTCAAGTGAAACCAAACTGGACATGTGGTGGAATTACAAGAGAAGAGAGTTCCTGGACCCTTTGGTCCCTGAATGAATCTCTTCAGGAAGTGCATCTTGCCCTACGCATCTGGGTTTTATCAAAAAGAAGCATTCTGGCTTTGAATAGTTATATTCTTCAAAGTAGGTGAAAGATTAAAAAAAAAAAAGTTGGATAAATCAAAGGGAAGGTAATATAATTATTGAAGAATCCCAAGACAATCACTTCTGTTCCTTTATCCATATTTCTACATATGTATTATTGCACAAACAATATCGAAGGCATAATTCAAAAATAATTTACGTTTGACACTGGAATGCAGTGCTCCTTTTTTCTTTAACAAATGTTTATTGAGAACGCACTCTGTACTAGGCACTTTCATATACATTATTTCATTTAATCCTTACAGTAACTCTTTGAGGGAAGCATATAAGCAATTTGAGACACAGAGAGGATAAATGACCTGCCCAGATCATTTATCAGCAAGCTAGTGGGAGAGTGTCTCCAACTCACCCAGTGTTCTTTCCATAATGATGGGTTTTTTACTTAGTTAGCTGGCACTGCTGGGAACGTGGTATCCCACAAATAGGAGCTCTCATTATAGAAGCTTAGCTTATAGAGCCAACAAAGTCTAAAAATCTGAACATTTTTGAGGAAAGACCTTTCAACATACATCATCAATCCCCCTTCCTTCTAAATAAAGGTAATGAACATCAATTAAGCTTTTGTTAACACTTCAGAGCCATCACCATGAAATTTTTGATTATGCCGTGAAGTAGTACAAATAGGTTTATACTTCCCAAATTTTCTCTCCCTTTCCTTCTCATCTCTTATATGTCAAAAATAAGCATTAGGAAGGAGAGTACAAGGGGTAAAGCACATGGAATCAGTGTAAGGGCTTTGTGACTATTTTACGGGCTGGAAGACTCTTTTGACTTCCCAATTTTGGAATCAGTTTGCTGGTGAACTGTCTTCTAAATAAGTTAGGAAGTAGCATTTGAAGTTCTGGGGTAATAGATTCACTTATCTGAATCAGTCTCTCTCAAGAAATTTCTGAGCCACACAAATAATTAGACATAGCTCCTACCACGTTAAATAACAGAAAAGAGAGCAGAGTGTGAGGTGAGAGCATGGACTCTGCAGCTAGACTGAGATATTCTGTCTATGTCATTTACTAGCAGTGTGACCTTGAGCAAGTTATCTGGCTTCTCTGTACATCATTTTTCTTACCTGTTCATAGGAGTTCTTATGAGAATAAAATAGGTAATCTATACCCATAAAGCTCTTCGAACAGTGCCTAGCATTTAAGAATTGCTTTTAGCTCATAAAACAATATAGACAGAAGCCAAATTCTGATGGGAAATAAAAGTCACAGATAATCCTGAAAATGTATAATCAAGGATCAATGACATAACTAGAATGACTCTAGATTTGAGGTTCCCCCTCCCTGCCATTCTGTATGTGATGCCTATTAAAAGGACCCCTCAGAAGTAAGTTGGTTCTTTCTAGTGAACTCCATGGCTTGCAGTAACACGATCCATCACAAGATGCTGCAACAGGCTGACATTTTCCACATGTAAATCCTTCACTTTGTAATGTAAGAGCAATTACTTTTATGAACAAAATCTTTCCAATCCACCATTTCAAATCCTTGTCTTGCCATGTCATAGTCAAAACATCTGTCCATTAAAACCAATGTAAAATATATTAAACCAAGTGTGTTTGGTTTGGGACATCTGCTTCTTTCTACTGGAATGAGAACTATTCTAAGTTCAATGGGTTCAGTCTGTAGGGCTTTCATGAAAACTTCTCAGTCATATTCATGGGGATTATCAAATAGCCCACAGTTTTGATTACCGTTTCAGGTTCAAATAGAATTCAGAGTTCAACAAGGGACTCAATCAAAATAACGGCAATAATAACAACTATAATGCAAAGAATAAAAATCTTTGCATGAAGCTTTTACACAAAGAGTTTCATATACTGATGTTAAGTATTATATAAGCGTGATATAATGGCTTGTGCTATAATGAACACACTAAATATATCAATACTTTTCCCTCGTTTTTCATTTTACATTCTTGCTGAAAATAGTCACAGTTTTAATACCAAACTTGAAGGAGGAAAAGAATGAACAGAAATTGAATTCAGGAGACCATTATAGGCACAGATATCAGATCATGCCTGACTCAGATCATATCTTTACATTTTTCCCTCTGTCTACTAAGTCTGCTTTGTAGTTGAAGCTGAAACTATGTGAAAGTTTGGATATATTTCCAAGAAATCATGTACTGAAAAATATATGTCTAGAGCTCTGTTTTAAAATTGCTCCAGATGTAATTAAATTTTGGAGAAAGATACCTAAAAAACGCAGTCAAGAAAATATTCTTCTTTCATTGTTTTCAACCAACCTTTGGCTCACAAACAAAGAGGTGCAGTTTTCTAAAATAGCAAAGCCAGGTAAGATTCCCTGGCCCTGGCATTTTCACTGATCACCTTCCATACTTCATTTTCTTTCCAATCTATCACCACTTATTTATAGTAGAAAGAATAAAGAAATTGGAGTCAGAAAAACTCTGTTCAAGTCCTAAATGATCACTTATTGACTGTATGAATTTGGGCAACTAACACACCATTTCTTCTTAGTTTCCTCAACTCGCAGAGTTAATTTGTGCTGCCTATCTAATAAGGTTGAATGTTGATGAAAGTTGCCACATGTAAGATGTAGTACATTCATCTAGTACCCACTATGTGCCAAGCTTTATTTGAGATGTGGTTGATGGTTTAAAATGGCCTACAGTGAATCAAACCTTCCTGGTCCATGCCAATTGCAAAGTCATTTTGCTGTTACTCCCATAAAGCGGTAGAGTCTCTTTCCCCATTCCTTGAAGCTGAGTTGCACTGGTGACTTGCTTTGACCAATAGAAAGTAGAAGAGATGGCTTTCTGGGACTTCCATGCCGAGATCAGCTTTCACTCTTGGAATCCCACTGTCATGCTAAGAAGTCCAGCCTATCCCACTGGGTAGAGAGACCATGTGGAAGAGGAAGAGAGGACATGTGGAGGATGAGAAAACACGTGGAGGGAGAGGCCACATGGACGAGCACTGAGCCACTGGCCAACATCACGAAGAACAGAGGTGAGCAGACCCCCATGAGCTCTGCCCAAATTCCAGACCCATGTGATCATGAGAAATAACATGGTGGTTGTGTTAAGTTACTAAGGTTTGGCATGATTTGCTCTATATCAGTATATAACTGACATACAAGATAATTTTCACTCTATGGTCAATCTTCAGAACAACCTTCTAAAGTAGGCATTGTCCATTTCACATGTAAGGAAACTGTGGATCAGAGTACACAGATACTGAAGGTAAAGGCTACTCCACAAAGCCCTGAACTGACAAGGCAATCGTAACTGGCCACAAAACCATCCAACCCTCTCTCCTCATGAAGGAGTACACTGAAGAGAAGCTTTCTATGAAAGGATTGTTCTACTGCCTGCAATGATTCAGAAACCCCCAAATATTCCCAATAAATCTCTATCATTTCCCAATTAGCCTACAAGCCTATTGCTAGGTCTCGAAGACTGCAGACTCCAGCCTAACGGAAGTTCTGGGAAGACCAAAACATTTTTGTAGTCTGACAAAATTTTCAATTTCTCACATTAATGGAAACTAGACTCAAATTTTGTATTAAGCATTATACAGTAGCCTCTTGATTGAGTTGGACTATCTCATAAAATTTTTGAGCTGCAAGGAAGCTCAGGGTTCATCTGGTCAACCCCTCAAATATTTTTGACTAAAAAGGTAAGATCCAAGAACTTGCTCATATCCACCGGTCAGCACAGAGAAGCAGGGCCAAGCCAGGTACCTAATTCCCGGTCCACTGAGCACTGCCTTTCAGATGCAGCCCCACGGTCTCTGAGCTCTTGTTGTAGGCATCGAGTGTAGGGTTACCCACTTGAGAATCTCACGAAGGATAACTAACTGCATTTCTCCTTACATCATAGCCCTTTCGTTATGTTGCCATTTAAGACTAGCTCTAACATCTTTCACAAAAGATGTCACCTACTTTACTTATTTTTTAAAAACAGCAGCAGGATGACTTTTAAAGTAGCATAAAGAAAAGTGCAGAAAAAGGCCTGAATGGCATTTGATCTGCTGAAAGGACTATTTAATTGGGCAACAGGAGCTCGAATCTGAATTCATTACGTATGATGCTTGTTGACATTTGAAGTGAGTCACCACTATTATCTCCTTAGCATAAAATAAGTGATTTGGAGGAAACACCATGCAAGCAGCAGAACATCTTCAGGATGGATCACATGGTAGCAGAAAAAATATGTATAACATCCTATCATAAACTAGCTTTGTTTTCGTGATGTCCATTTGGCTTCATTTGTGCATCTCAAAGCAGCAAAAGTTAAAAACAAAGGTTGCATTCCTAAAGCTAATTTTGTTAAAATATATTATCCTGTTCTTTGATGAAGGACTCCTGAGAAATGAAAAACATACAAACAACAACAAAAACAGCTTTGTTGGTTCAAGGGCTGGGGTTGGCCCATGGACAAAAACTGGAGTTATTTATCTGAGTGTTGTGATGCATATGTACGTACTGCCTTGGGCGATACCTTGTACAACTGAAATGGTGCTGCCTGCTTCAAATGTTTACGTCTCATCTCCTGATCTAGATCATGTTCCATGAACGTGGATGCTGTAACTTAAATATCTTCCTCCACAAGGTCTACCAAATTCCACACTGACAGAAGGAGAAAATTTGCTCAGAGAATATAATCAGTGTTTAAAGCTTGTTGTTTTCTTTCCCAAGGAAATCCTTCTATGCCGTACTAATCGAAGCCCTTCTCTCAAGAAGGGACTAAGGAAATATACACTTCAAGTCAAAGAATCTGGAATTAGAACGAAATCAGCCCCAGTGGTCTCAACATTTTAACAAGGAGCCATGTTAGATACTGAGCCATTATAATCCATAAAGGGCTCAAAGGCAAATTGTAATTTAGATACTTAAGTTTTTAATTTGGGAAGGAGGGGTATTACCTTACTGTAGCTGTGCTTTGTGATGCGAGCACAGAAGGAGACATTTTTAGGTTGGGAGCGGTGAGGGAGCATGGCAATGAATAGTCTTGAATTACAAGGTGACCGCCAATTTTACATCATGGGTACTACCAAATCTGCCATAGATCCTTGACTACCCGTACATGACCCAGGAAGGAGGAAGAGAGAGAAAGAAAAGAGAGGCATCTACATGAATTAGCTAAATCACACACACACACACACACACACACACACACACACACACACACACACACACACAGAGTTCACAAACGGGCCATTCTCTCTCCCTTCTAGGGTGTGCCAGGAATGCCTCCTGTCTGCCTCTGTCTTTTTTTTTTTTTTTAAGTCAGATATTTTTTCTTCTACAGAAAGCCTTTCTATTGACAAAGTACCAGGAGAATAAATTTGAACTTGAAGTTTTTTTCCATAAAGCAGGTGTCTTTTCTTGTGAGAACTGGCAGATTTTTACCCTCAGAATGATCTCTGCTTTCGTATGCCTAATTAAATTTTAGAGGTCTCTGCTTAAATAAAGATTTATTAGCTGTTACAGTTGCGGCATGATTCTTCTGCCACTTCCATGCTTTCCTTCAGCATATTTACAAGAAGACTCGCTTATCCACTCTAAAAATATGGCTGTTTTAATGCTGTTATGTTATTGGTGTCAATTACCAAAATTCAGCTTCACAGTAGAGCTTTCTGAATATCCTGTGACTTGACTTTCAGACTGTCGATGTGCTTGAAGTAAACGGGTTTGTGCATTTCAGCTATGAAGTGTTTGAAAGTAGTTAAGTTTATGGAGGTAAATCAGCAGAACTGGAACCCCAAGTGCAGGGCCCATGCAAGGTTACAAGCTGTTCCTTATACCAACACGGTCACATCGATAAAAAGTCTTCTCCACGTGGGTGAAGGCATGGACATCGACATTCACGTGTGTGTTTAGCGGATGCACAAAACTCATAGGAAGACTGTGGTCATGCTTAGAAAAATACCTTCTGCAAACCCACAGCCTCAACACCTTGCATTTTCCTTCTGGGATTTTTAGTTGTAACTTTGCCAACCCTAAGTTTTTGCAACATTCCTAAAATATTCAAAATTAAATTAAATTTGGCAACATTTGCAAGTTTCGGAAGTCCTGCTCAATGAGGACACTTCTAAGCCTGGACTGCATTGTGCCTACGTGTCAGTGGAGTTACTCAATCTAATCAGAACTTCTGATTCAATGAAAGTCCCCACTGACCTCAGAGCTGAAACCTCCCTTGCAGACAAAGTCACTCTGGTCTGAGTAGGGACCGTGGGTAGAAACAAAGAGTGGGTTTAGTTATTTAATAAACTGAAATACTTTGAAAGACACAACTTCCATTTTCTAATTTACAGGAAAGGAGAAACTTTTTCAAGCTTCATTTCTTAAATCCTCAAGCTTTTGCTTCAGATGCCTCCTAGGCATGACCAAAATGCATAGATTACATTCAGTGGAAGTTGAAGGTCAGCGGACTGGCATTCTAATAATAATTTTTAAAAAGGATGACAGAATTTGAGAGTTATAATTATAATTAAAATGGCCTTTTTGGATACTGTGGTACTACAATTCAAGGACTGTGAAGAAGAGTCCTTCGAAATAATTTTCATAAAAATATCTCCCCTGTATTTCGTTCCATTATAAAAGCATTCCAGTTTTTGAGTAGCAATTTTATGTTACCTTGTTACTGCACTATAGGTTTACTGAATACAACTTCTTGCACCTTTGGAGTTCATGTAAATTGGAGGTTTTGTCGCATTGTGTTTATTTAATTACAATAACACATAAAGGAAACATTTTTTTGTGTGTCTGCATTAGCCAGTTGGGAACACAAGTGCTTTTTTTTTTTCAGAGTGACATTAATACACCTACCACTTACATCTTCACTGACTCATTTGGAGGCCAGAGTACTTCACAGGGTAACACATGGGTTAACAAAAATTAGCCCTAAAAAGTTAAAACCATTGAGAATGAGTAAACATGACTTTCTCTTTTTTCTTGTCTTTCATGGCAACATGCAGTGACCTGACACTCCAAGTAACACACAAGTGTTGGAGTTTTCCAGACTAGAAAGTCAGGAGAGATTAACTCAAAAACCTCATGAAACTACTGGACAATTATGGGCTGTCCCCGTTGGGATTTTAGCATGTTTCTTCCTTTAAATATCATTTTGAGACTAAATAAAAAGCAGCATCTATGAAATAAACATAATTACTTGTTTACATTGCTTTGATTTTTATTGTCAACTGGTTTTTCTATTACTATGAATGGCACAGGGAAAGGGAGAGGGAACCCAGTCTGAAACACAAGATGCATCTTTCAGTCCATCAAGAGGTGAATTGTTAATACTGCATCTCATGGACAGAAAAACAATGTGCAGTGTGTGAACATGCATGTGAGTGTACATAATTTTTTAAGTTTCATTTAACCATTTTATTGCAATATATTTTGAATCATAACAAATAGAGCTATTTAAAAACTCCTACTAAGCAATAAACTCTTTATCTGGGTAGTTAGTCTTTTAGACTTATAAACATCTACATGTTTGATTTGGGGAATACAGTTACCACAGAGAGTTTAATTTTATCATTTTTAACACTGGTGTACATAATAAATTACCACATTCTACTGGAACCACTTCACTAACTTAATTTGCTTGATTAATAATAGGAACAGACAATAGGAAAAGAATATATTTCTATAATACTCAGGATTAAATCATCTATATTTAACAGCCTAATAACTTATTATACTCTGTATGATTATTTTAAAATATAGGGCACTGATTACATGGAATTATTTAAAGTGAGCTATTAAAATGGAAGTTCATTTAGAAAATGCAATATGTCTCTCCTATACTCTTGCAAGTATAACCTGGGTTTCCCTTATGAGATCGCTCTGTTAAAATTAAGTTTAAAATCATAACAAATACATCACAATATATCAGGTTTTGACTAATGTGGGTTGTTTTCGCTTGGAAACTATATTTGGCCTGAGATGTATCCGAGTATACACATGTTAACCAACAGTAATACACTATGGTTCAACTGGATAATTGAGGAGGTAATTTTTGACCTAGGTTTCAATAAACATGACTAAATAAATCTAATCAACTTGGTATAAAATGTTTTAACTGCTAAAGACTGCCTGGAAGGAGGTGTGGGATGTGTAACTACAAAAACATTGTTCAGATCCTTGATGTGTATTGTGGTATATTTCATATTTCATTATCCTTAGAGTGAGCCAGTACATATTTTGCATGTGTGAACATGACTGTAATATATGTTGGTTGTTTAGCGGACAGTGCTAAGTTATCAACATCATGTGTGGGATTCCAAGGTGGACCAGTAATCTTTGTCCTGTTACCTGGCTGTGGGTTGTACTGACATCCATCCCCTGTCTCTCAACTTTGCACTATTATTTTTAATGGATTCTTAGTAAAAAAAGCATGGATAAATTGGTATAAATGAATCCCCAGTACGGAGAAATAAAAGATATTCTTCCAGAACATTTCATAAGCAGATTCTTCCTGATTTGGAACTAAGGATAGCTAATTAGCTCTTATGCTTCAAACTGCAGAGTGATAGAGACAGACTGTTCTCTCAGTTCCTCATCAGCCTCAGCACCTTTGCAACCTATTCCTTTAGTCACAGATCCCTTTTGGTCAACAGTGTTCACCTCACCCTAACCTGGTGACCACGATGATGAAGTAGGCAAACTGAACCGTATCGTGAAGTATGCTAATTGAACCATATCGATGGTGCTTCTGATCTGTTGATTATTGAACAGAGTATCCGACGGCACTCCAAAGGGTGTCATTGACAGAGGACACAATGAGATTTAGAAGATTTAGAACGTGGTGCTGGGAATACTGAACTCATTCTGTGCCAGATGTTACCCCAAAACTCTGCTGCCCGTACCACATCCAGTCTAAACTCTTCCGTCCTGATTTTTCTAGCTTAACTACAGACCTCTCCAAATTGCCAGGTCTCCTTCTAACTTGCCGTAAGATCCCAAGAGCACCAATTTTTCTACTTTCAACTTTTTATCTCATCACGTCACCTTGGTCTTTGAAAAATATGTATCATTAAGTGTAGTGATTACTAAATAACAGTTCCTGGAGCAGCTGCATCAAAACCAGCTGGGACACTAGTTCCAAATATAGATGCCTAATTCCCCCACCCAGGACCTACTCAGCCCACATATCCAGAGGCAATGCTCATACAAAAAGCAGCCCTGGTTAAGAACGACTGCTTTAACGAGACATCCAGCAATATACTTTATAGCGCTAGTTGAGTATGTTAGCAGTTTACTCATGCTCCTAACAGTAGTACACAGGAGTACAAGCTGCTTTCCTTGAGTAACCTAGAGACACTCACAAGGACCCACTTCACAGTCACTATTATTCTCAACATTTGCTTCATGGGGGCAAATAAGATTCCAATACAAACAGGACCTCACAGTTAAAACTTTGCTAAAAACAGACAGACGTCAAACACTCATCATTCAGAAGCCAGACTCGCTGGAAAGAAACCATCTGATTTTTTTTTTTTTTTTTTCGCGGTACGCGGGCCTCTCACTGTTGTGGCCTCTCCCATTGCGGAGCACAGGCTCCGGACGCGCAGGCTCAGCGGCCATGGCTCACGGGCCCAGCCGCTGCGCGGCATATGGGATCTTCCCAGACCGGGGCACGAACCCGTGTCCCCTGCATCGGCAGGGAGACTCTCAAACACTGCGCCACCAGGGAAGTCCCCATCTGATGTGTTATTAGCAGCACTTTGCTCAGCCTCTGGTTAAAAAGCTGTTCTTTGCAGCAACCCAGGTTTAGCTCTCCCCAGGGCTCTGGCTCAAAACAAAGTTTGACATTATTATTTTTTTTTTTTTGAAGTCTAAGGGGCACTCCTAGCATAGAAGTATCAGACAAGACACCTGGTCAGAAGCACTGGAGCCCATTTATTTTTCACTGAACAAGTTATTACCCTCTTCTTTTTCTGCCCAAATTGCTGTCCCCAGAGGCCATTCCCATGGGCAGCCTCTACCATCACAGTGCTCCACTCCTGAAATCAATAGGTCCATGTGCCAAGCAGCCTGAGGAGAAACATGGTTTGATATCCTATGGGGCAATTTCTCTCCTTGGGGAAGGGCAGGCTTCCATCGCCCTGCCTTGTCTCTCATTAATGTGCCCAGCTAGGCCTCTTTACTGCTCTATTTAACTGCATCCACTCTAGTATTGATCCTATTGTGTGTAATGGTACATTTGCCGAGGAAAATGATGATTATGCTATGAAGAGAGGGCAGCGGATGGGATCTTGTGTCTATACAGTTTAGCAATGTAATGGAGTCTGCCAGACATAAATGAATTGTAGATGTATTCTGGATAAATATGATAGGAGCAAAACAAGTTCCTGAGGTTAAGACAATCTAAAGTTTCTGTCTACATTGTAAGCCAGGACCACTCCAAAGCAGTTGCTTTATGTTTTGGTCCGAAGTGTTTAACAGGAGAGGACTTTTGTAATCTCCAAGTGGATACTCTGTTATTTTGACATGGGACAACATGCCTACATTATCACCTTTTTGCATTTTCAGTCTTTCTAATCACTCCTTTATTTGGTACAGGGTAAAGTTAAGGTTTTGGTACATTCTTGCTTTGTTCTTTATACTGAAAATTACGTGGGATTATAATCTTTTGTAATTCATGATTGCATCTTCTGAAAGCTGATAATTGCTCCAATTATATTTTAGTATATTCTACTACTTCTACTATTGCAAATCCCTCCTTGTCCAGCACCCTTTTTACATTTAATTCAATCAGTCATGATAATAAAGAAATTCATTTACTTCTTGTATAAACTGTTGGGTTGAAGATGGGAGGATCACTGAATCAGCCGGGTTCCAATCAGAAGACAGAAATCACACAATCATTTGAGCAAGAAAAGCTTAATGAAAAAGATGATTAACTGCAAGAGGAGATAACATACAAGGAGTAAGGTAAGATTTACAGAAACAGCAGATATAAGGAGCAGCCTGCTACCTCTAGGGCTGAGGCAGGGGACCCAGTGAAGCCCCTCCTCCTTCAGAGGCTTAGAGTTGGTCCCCCTTGGAGAGTGTGTGATCACCGCCCACTGCCTGGTGGAGAAATTTGCTGCACTGTTGGAACTCAATGCAAAGCTGCCCTCCTGGGTGCTGGGAGAAGCTGCACAAAGGGGTAATGCTGATGAAACTTGCTGGTGCAGAACGCCTTTGGTGCCCTGTGAGCTTCTGTCCATCTTACAATGCAGGAACAAGCAGAGAACACACTGGTACCAGGAAGAAAAACATTTTCTAGTGTCCCTGCAGTGCCCTCTGCTATTTTAACATTGTGCAAGCTGGCAAAGGAAAAATGTTCCATTATCAAAAGCAGGAAAAGGAAGGGTGGATTGGAAGCTGAGAGCCAATAGTCTAATTGACACAGTCTTCCCCTTTGGCTACTCAGCTTCTAGATGTACCCTTCTGCACATGACTGAACTTCTTTACAACAACAGAACAAGCCTATGTTTCCACCTAACATATATGGGTATCCTTTATTCAAATGAAATTCTTAACCTTTCCCCCAAATGAAGCAACACGTAGCCTCAACAGTCATTTTGCCCATCTCTACCTATATTAATTACTCCTCAAATCCACTCATCGTCCCTGAGACTATTGTTACATCAAGACTAAATGTATTGACAAGTGACGCAACCATCAAGAAAACGGAGCCCTGATGTGTTGTAAAGATAGCCCCTCCCACCACGACGTCTTCAGCTCTATAATATTTTCATGACCATCAATCCTCTTCCTCCCAAGCACTAACCTTTTTTTCTCTGCCCAGTCTGAAGTGACATGATCCAGTGATGTCCACCTCCTCCTGTGCTTCTTCTGCCACTGCCTACCCTCATCACTGCTGGGGCTTAGTGGCCAATACCTCGTAGATAAGGCCTTGAGATGCCCATGTAGTAGGACATGGATACTAGGGGACATGGACGACAGAGAAAATTACACAAGTAATTATTACATTTTATTTTGGCCAATGAGTTCCATCTCCTTTCCCCAATAGGGAAATCGGCCAATTTGTGGGTAACTCGTGTCCCTCCCATCTCTGCCCCGTTAATGAGGACTAAGTGGCCTGCAGTCAACGAGGACAGGGATAAAGAGAAGCAGCCTCAGTCATTAGCCCATGAAAAGGGAAGACTTCACTATACAATGTGCCTTGTCTTTTTCTAGTGTTTTTCTTCAATTGTTGCAAATCTGTGATTTGTTATACTTGACCGAGTGGAGGTCCAGCAAGTCACACTGACCTATTAATAGAAACTCAGCCCCTAAGAACCAAAAACCAGAGCTCAGGCCTGCTTTATTTCTCTACTTGTACCTCAATAGCAGCAGTGACCTTTGTCTATCAGACACCAACAGTGTGGAGCACATCTTATTTCTACTGACATCTCTGTTTGGAGTAGAAAGTTATTTCCAAAAAGCTTCATTTATTTAATCCTTCAGCTGTCTGACAGTCTTTATGGGTAACCATTTTTAGCTTGCCCTTTACCCTTTGCTTTCTGAACTCAGCCAGGTCCTTGTTGGAGGCTCCCAAAGGTTTAAGATCAGTAGGAGAAGAAAGTGGAAACCGAATGGCTAATGATAGAAGTCAGCAGGTAAAGTTCCATAAAATTACTTTGGGGAGATGCTGGTAGGAGAGATGCCACTGTGTTTTTATTTCTACTATCACAACACAAAATAATTAATGGGTAAAAAATACTTTTTGTTTAATAATTGCTGCTCTTCATTAGTGTGAACCAAGGGCACAGTCTATCTAAGACAATAACATCTGCACCCCCGTATTTCATTATCACCAAACTTCACATTTCACACAAAAGCATTGCTAGCACAGCCTTACAGCTTTAATTAGTTTCTGCCATAGCTGTGAAGGTCAGCCAATTATTGTGTGTGAAATTTCAATATGAAGTGGTTGAATTGAAGACAGCATTGCAACAGTGTGGGGACTTCTGCAGGGTTATAAATCTAGGATTTTGGAACCATTTTTTAAAACACTAGATAATGTAAAATCATCATCAGGTATGTACCATAACAAAGCTTACTGGTTAATTTAACATGCGTTTTGTGGGGGAAAAAAAGCACGTAATTTCTGATGCTTTTTAAATTCCCTCTTATGACATTGTCATTATTTATGACACCATTGTTAAGGCTGAATCTATGTTTTTATGATTAACTTCTTATAACTCACTTAGAACTCTCCTGCAACATTTGATCTAGGAATAAAATCTAGATTTACTGAATTCTACATAATGGAAAGTTAAAAATACACACACATACCCTTTCTCTCTCTCTCTCTCTCTCTCTCTCACACACACACACACACACACACACACACACACACGCACACATCTATTTCTTGTAAATATATACATACATATGTTTAAACACCATGTTTGATCCATAAAACTATAGATGCATATTAATGAATGAGGTCAACTCAGTAATGTCATTTTACTTAAAAACCTGATAAATTAAAAAAAGTTTTATTAGGGATTCAATTTTATGAACCCCCTAATATTTAGGATAATAAAAATTTGGAGTTAGAAAGAATCTTGATACTCATTCGCTCTACGGTCTTTGATTTTACAGATGAGGAAATGTGCCCAAGAATGATACTGGATGTAGTGAGGACACAGAGCTCCTTAAACTCAAGCTCCTATGCCCTCTCAATGAGGCTTCCCACATGTCTGTTTTACCATCACGGAAAAATTTAGATAAGATATGCCACGTGATATAGAAAATTTTGCTCAAGGTTTTTTTCTGAGGCTTGAGGGCTGTTTGTCTTGCTTTGTTTTACACATAGACATATGTATGGTTTAATCCTAATTTAAGCAAACAAGTATTTAGTGAGCCATCCTCTAAACAAGACACCCTGCAAGGTATTCCAGGTGTCTAGGATGATTAAAATGCTCTTGGTGAGTTTACAAACCAGCAGGCTAGATAAGACAAAGAGAAGGAGGAAGAGGAGGCTGCAGAGTTCATGGAAATAGATCAGTCAGGTTGGAGGTGGATAAAGACAAGGCAGAGTCAAGGAAAGAGGCCAAAGAATGAGAGAAAAGAAAGAGGATTATAGGATGCTTCCACCTATTAGATACCAGCAGCACCTCCCTGTCCCAATCATAATAAAAATTGTCTCTGGACATTGCCAAGTGTCCCCAGGTGGGAGTTAAGGTTAGCAAATTCCTTTGAGAGCCCCTGATCTAGATTCTAGACTGCAGCCAGCCATTGACCCAGATTTTAGACTACAGTGTATTGTAGATCTGAGAAAACTTCTCAGTTCCAAATAGAGCGTCTGCTTCAGCCTCCCTGCGATGCCTGACCCCTTGATCCTTCCCTCACTTCCCAAGCTTCGGCTGGGATGGTAGTGATGCCAAAAACTCTGCCTCTGTACACCGGTACCAAATCAAACCTCGGCAGCAGAGTTTTGGGTGAAGTAGAAAAGAATAGCTTTGTTGCTTTGCCAGGCAAAGGGGGACACAGCAGGCTCATGCCCTCAAAAACTGTGTGTTCCAATCTGGGGGGATTTGGTGAGGAGTTTTATAGCAATGGTCCAAGGGTGGGGTTGCTGATAAGCATCAGATGTGTGCAGAGCCTACATTCCTTTAATCTGGCCTCAGATGGTCTCCTGATGAGCTGTGGTTCTTGAGGTTATCAAACTGTGATCTCCTCTCTGGAATGAAGAATGCTTCATCAAGTAGTTTATCTCCCATTTGTTGGAGGTTTTAGTTCTACAGAAGAACTCAAAGACATTGTTATGTGTATCCCTGGAGGCGGACCCAGGACCCTGCCCCAAGGCTGCACTATTGTTTCTTGACTGCTCCTCCCTTGTCTCTGCATCCCCCTCCCTTCCCTGATTAGCAACTGTTTGAATCTGCCCTTTGGGACTCAGGGAAGGTCATGGAGGCTGGAGTCTATTCCCCACAAACAAGAAATGAGGGACACCAAAAGGCTTCCGTGCCCAGGAGCCCCACAGGGTCCTGCTCAGTTTCAGTAGCATCACTCCATGCAGAGAGGCTTAGGAAGCTAACGGAGGACTGAAGTCATTTGATTTGATGATTTGATGACTAATGGGAGGAAGTTAGATTGCAGTGGATTAAGGACTAAGTGCGTGTGATTGAGCAGTGAGCAGGCAGAGCAGCAGATGTGCCTGAATCTTCTAAGAAGCTACAAGGGAAATAGAGAGCAGAAGTGATGTGTCTCTGAGAACTGTAGGGTTGAACACCATCAACCTGAGTAACTGCTGACATCTGGAACCAAATGAGTCTTTGTTTATGGGGATAAGGGGTGCTGGAGGTGGGGGAGAGTATCCTGTGTTTTTTTTAGAATGTTCTGCATCATTCTTGGTTTCTACCCACTAGATACCAGTGGCACCCATCTCCTCACCTGTGACAACCAAAAGTGTCTCAGGAGATTGTTAATGTTCACTGGAGGTTAAATCTCTCCTGATTGAGAACTACTGGAATAGGGAGAGGGATTTTTGATTTTTAATTTAAGGTGGAGAAATCTAAGCAAGTTTTCAGGAACAGAAAATAGGCCAAGTAGAATGGGAAAAACTGAAGATGCAAGTGAGGACAAGAAAACTTGGAGAGGAGGCCAAAATATGAAGGAGTTAACAAGAAAGAAGAG
This sequence comes from Lagenorhynchus albirostris, assembly GCF_949774975.1. NCBI lineage: Eukaryota > Metazoa > Chordata > Mammalia > Artiodactyla > Delphinidae > Lagenorhynchus > Lagenorhynchus albirostris. Next base: position 32,496,343 of record NC_083107.1, on the reverse strand, counting down.
CAAGAGTGCCCTGAAGTGGAGGATGGATTTTCCTTCAGAGCAAATAAAGAAAGAGAAGGTCCCTAATGAGGAGACAGATGTCAAGAGCCGTCAAACCAGAGAGTCTTGATCTTTTAAATAAAGTTATAGGTGAGCTTCATGTGACTAAGTGATCTGAGAGTGGAGAATTCATTCGAAAGTTTAGAAACAAGCTGCAAGTTACTGCTTTGCTGAAACGGGGAGTATACCTTTATAGCAGAACCAGGGAAAAGTATACCTAAGACGCCAAATTTGCACCTTATTCAATTGACCTTTACCTAATTGAAAACAGGAGCAGAGGGTGGACACTTCCTATGACTAGGAATTATCAAGAGAGAAACAACAGAAGGACAAGTAGTGAAGGGAGATGGGGATGGGGTAGGAAATCTGTGTGAGTGTACGTGACGCACAGGCTAAGGTAAGAGGCAAGGGAAGTCAAGGACAAGGCCACAGCTTGAGAAAACAGAAAAGACTCAAGGGATCATACATCCAAAGAAGCTAAAGCAGATTCTTTGTTTTAGAATTGGGAAGCCTTTCTAAGGTCCATAACACTTTATAGTCTAGAATCTAGACTCTAGATCAATGGTTCTCAAATGAACTTGCCACCCCCACCCCACCCCACCTGGGGATAACAATTTTTATTGTCATGATTGGGGCAAGGGGCACTAATGGCATCTCGTGGGTAGAGGCCAGGGATGCTGCTAAACATCTGACAATGCACTGTATGGCCCCCACAATAAAGAAGGGTCTGGTCCACGATGTCAATAGTGTCTCTGTGGAGAAACCCTATTCTGGATAAAAACCAAGTATCTAGGAAGTTATTTAATGGAAACTCTTGGGAAGTTTTTAAAGAAAATTAAACTGCTGAAAGTTCTTTTTTTTACAATCCTATTATACCTTAGCATCAATTTTTATAGCCTCATGGAAAGAAAGGCCCTTCAATTGCTTTTATTCATTCATTCATTTTTTAATTTCATCCAAAATAATTGCATTTTATTATGGGGACCATATTAATCATTGGGAATATAAAAATAAGGTGGACAGAGACAGCATTAAGTCAGATAAAAGTATTGCTATGGACTGAATTGTGCCCCCTCCAGATTCATATGTTGAAGCCCCAAAGTGACTGTGTTTGGAGATAGGGCCTATAAGGAGGTAATAAAGGTTAAATGAGTTTATAAGGATGGGGCCTTCATCCTGTAGGATTAGTGTTCTTATAAGAAGAGAAACCAGGGAGCTTGCTCTATCTCTCTTTGTCTCTTTCTCTCTCTCCCTCTCTCCAATTGCACACAGTTCAGATGAGCACACAGACAGATGGCATCTACCTACAAGCCAAGAAGAGAAGCAACACCAGAAAGTGATCATGCCATCACCCTGATCTTGAACTTCTAGCCTCTAGAACTGGGAGAAAATAAATGTCTGTTGTTTAAGCCACCAGTCTATGGTATTTTGTTATGGCAGCCAAAGCAGACTAAGAGAAGCATATTCTTTTGTTTATTTCTGTTTCTGTGCCAAGACTTGTCCTAAACAAATGCCAGTTTTGCCTTTAGAGCTTTCCTACTCCAACCTAACCCCTTTTCTTACACTACCCTTCCCCCTACCTGGAACAGTTTAAGAAGAGATTCAACTTTGAAATTAGGCAAACTTGATTGTAAATTCCATCTACAGATGAATGGATAAAGATGTGGCACATATATACAATGGAATATTACTCAGCCATAAAAAGAAACGAAATTGAGTTATTTGTAGTGAGGTGGATGGACCTAGAGTCTGTCATACAGAGTGAAGTAAGTCAGAAAGAGAAAAACAAATACTGTATGCTAACACATATATATGGAATCTAAAAAAAAAAAAAAAAGGTCACGAAGAACCTAGGGGTAAGACAGGAATAAAGACGCAGACCTACTAGAGGACGGACTTGAGGACATGGGGAGGGGGAAGGGCAAGCTGTGACAAAGTGAGAGAGTGGCATGGACATATACACACTACCAAACGTAAAATAGATAGCTAGTGGGAAGCAGCCGCATAGCATAGGGAGATCAGCTCGGTGCTTTGTGACCACCTAGAGGGGTGGGATAGGGAGGGTGGGAGGCAGGGAGAGGCAAGAGGGAAGAGATATGGGGATATATGTATATGTATAACTGATTCACTTTGTTATAAAGCAGAAACTAACACACCATTGTAAAGCAATTATACTCTAATAAAGATGTTAAAGTAAATAAATAAATAAATTCTAGCACCAAACCATAGAATACTAAAGATTAGGACTTGAGATCTCTGAGTTATAATACCCTCATTTATTAAAATATCCTCGTTTATTATGTTTATTAAAATATAACCACATTTATTTGCAGGGATGCTATATGACTTAAATGAAAGATCAGGTGAGGATGCCTAACATAGTTCTTATATATGACAGTCTCTCAGGAGAAAACAGTTTCCATTTTCCTTCTTGGATCACAGTTGTATTCAAAGTCTGTTTTCAGGAATTATTTGGTTTGTTCTTCCCAGCCATTTCATTAGGTGTTCGTCTGAAGAAAGTTGAGAGGTTTTCCCTCTCCAAAGAATTCCCTGCACCAAAATTTGAAAACAGGAAAATTTCCATTCTCTAACAATCAAATCTCCAGTGATGAATTTCTGGCTTCGTGACAAGCGGAGGAAACAATGGTGTTTTGAAATGTGAGTACCTGGCTAATATCATAAAATGAAATAAATATGCAGTTTCAATTTAAAACAAACACATAAAATAAAGCCTATTCATTTCCAGCATATTAAATCACTCGAGCATTTTTTTTGTGGCATCAGATGATACAGGAATGTACCTACAATCGACATATCTATCAACTCCTACGATTCACGATCATTATGTGCCAAGTATTGTGCTAAGCTTGTACACTGCTAACTCACTTAATCCTCACAGAAGGCCTTGCTTCACTAGCATGTCTCCTGAATTAGGAAATGAGGGACATGAATATCCCTATCAAATATCCACTTGATATTTATGACGATCCCTTTCTTTGTGTGACAAGCGAAGCTGCAGAATGCCAACTCTTCTCACGAGGATAAGCAGAGTTGTAATGACTCCTGGACATGCTGCATGGCATCTGAATCAAAGAATCTGGGCCAGTTTCATTTGGCAGAAGATTATCATGAGTTTCACATCGATTTTCCAGGAGATTTCTCCAAACCGTGTCTAGAACCATCTTATCCCCACCCTCTTCTGAATATCAACAAAGGAGACAAAGGCTCTTTTCATGCGGAATTTTTCATAACTCTGCAGTTGTTTAAAAGTCTTCTCTCCGGCTCATCATCTGTTACCATGGAGAGCCCTGTGGTTAGGGGGAGTAAGGGTGTGGGGGGGCGGGGCGTGCAGTGCCCTCTCCTAACAAACAGGAAATGTGTCTCCAATTGCTATGTGACCCGGTCAGAAGGACACCTGATCTCTCACTCTGCCCCTCTAACAGGGATTAGAAAAGAGATCGTGGGACCGGAGAGTTGGGTGACAGGTACCCGTTAGAGCATGCCTTACCCTTTGCCTTCCAGGCTCCAGTTTAGAAACATAAACTTTCTCCTATTAGACAACACAAATTAGAAGCTAAAACCCTGCCTAAATTACCAGGCAGGGACCTATCTTTGCTTTTGCTAAGACAGTCTATCACCTTCAGCTTTCCAAGACAGCAGCCACCATCCTGGCAGAGACTCACAAAGTCTTCAAAGACTACTAGACACATCGTTTATTCTCTAGGTTCCCTGATGAAAGCTGCATGAGGGCAGGGACCTTGTCTGTCTTTGTCACTGCCGTATTACCTACCACTCACAGCAACGTGCAAGCTCATCATAGACACTCAGGGGGTTACTGTTACCAGGAGGAGGGGGGGAAAGGAAGAGGGGTGGAAGGGAGGAAAGAAGAAGTTACCCTATGTCCTAAGCAACATGGAGGAACCCAAACAATGTAGTACACTAGAATTGCTCTTGGTATCAACATCCAATGCTCAAGTTGGAAGGAATGTCATAAATATTACTGAGCTCAGCCCTCATTTACTGAGATTCAGAGGGTTAACTGGTTTACCCTAGTTGCACACAAGTCTGTAACAAAGGTTCCCAGGACTTTGGTCCCTTATACCTTGTGGCCTCTCTGGTGAGTCCTTCTGGCCTCTGTGTCAACATTCTCTATGTTTTTAAAAGGTAGAGTGTACTTCATTTAGAGCCATTAAGAAATATGTGATCTACTTATTGATTTACTTATTTAATGTAGTAGTTTGACCTAATCAGTTTTAGTCAATAACGGAGCATTTCCTGTTTCCGGTGTGTGTATGCATGGATCTGCGGGTGTGTATGTGTGTGTTTTCCCTTTGCCTTTTAAAGAACAGAGCAAGAGGTCTTGTCTAGGGGTCTTTATTCATCAAAGGAGAGTGATTTTAAAGGAATTCAAGTATTCGATTTCTCAACAGTGTTCTCTTGTTAAAGAAAATGCGTCTAAGGTTTTGGAATTCACACAGCAGTGATATTTAATGAAACGTTCTTGAGATTGCAAATCCTGAAGTGTGCTGCATGCACTGAATATGGTGACTTTGAAGAAATACTCTTATAATTCCCAAGTTTAATGCCAATGCCTGTAAATTAGGAAGTTAGACCAATTGGAGTTTCTGAGGAGACAGCAAGCAGGTAACTGCCAGCCTGGGAAAAGAAAGATGTGAGGCCAAAGAAGAAGAAAGACTTCAATGGTAAGGGAGATGCAGCTTCAAACATGGACCAAAAGAGCCCACAGCCAGCCCTCTACAACCTCACCTCATCCCTCAGCCAGAAGCGAGAGCTGTTTCAGAAGTAGTTTCCAAAAGAGCACAATACTAAGAGTTTCAAAAGTAAATGATGTCTTACATTACACAGAGCTTAACTTCTCTAAATTACCGTCCTCTGGTTGATTAGCATAACACCTTCCTCCCCACCACAGGACTAGAATAAACTATTTTGTGTCGATTTTTTTTAACATCTTTATTGGAGCATAATTGCTTTACATTGGTGTGTTTGTTTCTGCTTTATTACAAAGTGAGTCAGCTATACATATACATACATCCCCATATCTCCTCCCTCTTGCTTGTGTCTATGTTTTAGATAAGGAAACTGATAATTGAGAAGCTAGATAATCTCTGGGCCAAGAGTAGAAGTCTGTTTCCTGGAAACCAGTTCTATAGTCTTTCTATACTCTTTCTACCTTGCTGAGAATTTTTTGGAGGGAGAACTCTTTCATGGGAAGGGAGTGTTATGTTAAAAATTGAAGGGTAAGCTGGGACAAAGTGAGAGAGTGGCACGGACATATATACTCTACCAAATGTAAAATAGATAGCTAGTGGGAAGCAGCCGCATAGCACAGGGAGATCAGCTCGGTGCTTTGTGACCACCTAGAGGGGTGGGAGAGGGAGGGTGGGAGGGAGATGCAAGAGGGAGGAGATATGAAGATATATGTATATGAATATGTACAGCTGGTTCACTTTGTTATAGAGCAGAAACTAACACACCATTGTAAAGCAATTATACTCCAATAAAGATGTTAAAAAAATTAAAAGATATAAGCAAAACTAATGGGAGAAATGAAAAACTCTATTCTGGTCACCTATTCTTGATTATCTACCACTGTAAATATGGGCAAGGACAGCGGGATAAATAAAATCCACAAGGACACAAGACCACCATGTTAGAAAGATGAGGGCAGTCTCTCACAAAGCAGTTTAAAGAAGCAGCGTAGCTAATTTTTAGCTGATTTGAGTTACATGTCTTCTGCCTTCCTCAGCAATCCTTTAGATGGTAGCCCATCTAAAGGACCGTGGTGTGGTGAAATGGACACAAGGATCAAAGAGGCACAGATCTGGAATAATTGGCCCCCAGGTAATTGAGAGCTGGCTGTCCTGTGATCTGACTAATGAGTTCCTTCCACCAAGCAATAAACTACTTTCTGGAAGTCATTTTTCCATCACTTGGAAAAACATCTTTCAAGGATCTCTCTAATACAGTGTTTTAGCCCCTGGGATTCAATATTTCAAGAAATACCTTTAAGCCAACTAAACCTCTAGAGATTTTTCTGTTTTCACTCAACTCTTATTTCAGTTCCAACATTTCTAGGAAAACATTGATTGATTTACTGTGGTAAATTATGAGATGTTTTTAACGTTGGATGCAATATATCTGATTTGTGATCTCCAGGCCTCAGATGTTTTATAACAGAAGCTAAAAATGTGCACCGTAGCCTGGAAAAAATAGGCTCACCTGTACGCCGGGAAAAGCCTCCACCTAATGTGTTACTTCTTTTCTCACACCTTCTGACTCCACTTTCCCTGATTCAGTCATGATCCACATCAATAACTTAGTGATGCCTAATTTCAAACGGTTGATCTCAGACTGGTCATGAAGCAATGTGAAGCATCATGCTGAAAGGTACAGACGCCAAGGGCTTGAGGAGGCTGGTTATACATGATTGCAGGCATCATAGAGACAAAAAGGTATGCTTGATGAATCTGATAAAAGCGAAAACGTCTAAGTATCAGAGTTTAACAGTTGACTCTTGGGTTGTCTTTCCTGATAAACTGTAAGATCTGTGAGGTTTGTGTCTGCTCTCTTCACCATTGACTGTCTGACACCCATCCCTGTGCCCCGCGGATGGGAGGTGTATATAGCACATACTTGTGGAAGGGGTGAATAAGAGGATGACCAAATGAGTCCTGAGGAGGGAGAAGCACAAATTCAATTGGAATTATCCAAGTTAAAAGCTGTATTTGTCAACTGCTTTCCTCTTTCCTTTTTAGTACTATTTGCAAATTTCCATTAAACTCAGTGTCAGTTTTTATACAGTTGAGCTGAACTGCACTATTATCAACTGCTGCCTGTTGACTCTGTTTCTGAAGACGACAGGTCTCAGGTTTAAGTTTCATGTGGATCAGTTATTGCCCTTCTGCTCTATGGCCAGAGACCCAAATTATAACTGGTAGGCCCTTTTGCTGGCTATGTTAGTTTTCTAATGTCTCACCATCTGCAAAGAAAAAGTACTTTCTATCTTAATCCTCCCTGGCACAGTTTGAACCCATCTCTATTCTGCTCTGGGTGAATTTAGAAGACAACTGTTCCCTAACTTTCACACACCATTCTTCATTCCTCTCTGAATCACTTAGCTTTTGCTATATAACAAACCACCATCCTTCCCAGCTTAAAAAAACAATCATTTTATTTAGCTCATGGTTCTGTGTACTATCAATTTGTGCTGGGATTAGCCAGGTGGTCTCTCATTCTCCAGGGGGCTAAGCCAGCCTTGTTTATATGGTGGCAGAGGGGAACAGAAGCAGTGAAGCCTCTGAATGTTAGTTTAGAGCTCATATATCATTTCTCCACATTCTGTTGGTCAAATCAAGTCATCAGGCCAGCCCGAATTTAAAGGGTAAGGAAATAGATTTCTCTTCCTGATAGGAAGAACTTATAACCATTTTTGCAATCTACTAAACCATTCTAGACTCGTCTCCATTTCTTTAGCCTCGATTTTTCCCAAAATAAGTCCTTTTTCTGTTTATCTTGGATACGACCTCCAGACTCCATGTGTATCTCACTCATTCATTTGATAAATTGAAAAAATATGTTTATTGAGCATCTACTACACATCAAGATCTATGCTGGGCTCAAGATCCACCACAGTATGGTTCTTACATTTAAGGGGCTTAAAGCTAGAGCATCAAGCAAATAGTGAAGAACTAGGTGATGAAGAACAGAATAAAGTATCCTAGGAACCACAAGAGCAGAAGGCAAGGCTATTAAACTCAAGTCCTGAATGGTGAGCTGGAAAATGTTCCTGGGAAAAGGGGCACTTGAATGAGCAAGAATCTTTTACATCAGTGCTACTCAGAGTATGGTCTCTGGACTAGTGGCAGTCTTCAAGCTTCACACTGTTTGTTACTGCTCTGGAATGAGATAAGAATAAGAGTTTGGGAGTTGTTATAGCAATTTGGTATTGCTGTGAAGTCCAAGCATGTGATTTTGAAAAAATATTGGTATTCAACAAATTGGTATTCAACAATATTTTGAAAAAATATTGGTATTCAACAACAAATTCAAATTTTGAATTTATTCAAAAAATAAAAGAAGACCCTCTATCAGAGGTAGTCTAAGAAGAACTGACCAGGGGACAAAGGGTGGAAGATTGTTCCAGGAGTGGGTATGGTAGAATAATAGCCCCCAAAAGAGACCCAGGTCCTAATCCCTAGAACCTGTAAATGTTATCTTATATAGAAAAACGGTTTTTGCAGATATGATTAAGTTAAGGATCTTGAGATGGGAAGGTTATCCTGGATTATCTGGGTCAGTGCTAAATGCTAAATGTACTAAAGGTGCTAAATCACAAATGTCCTTTTAAAAGGGGGACCGAGGAAGATTTGACACTGATGGAAGAGGAGAAGGCAATGGGATCACAGAGGCAGAGATTAGAGGGATGTGGTCACAAGCCAAGGAATGCTGGCAGCCACCAAAAACTGGAGGAGGCCTGGAACAGATTCTCCCCAAGAGCCTCAAGAAGGAGCGTGAACGTGCTGAGCCTTGATTTCAGACTTCTGGCTTCCAGAATTGTGAGAGAATACATTTCTGCTGTTTAAACCACCAAGTTTCTTTTCATTTGTTACAGCATCTATAGGAAATTAATACATGTGTGAAGGCAAAGAGGCATGAAGCAATATAATATATTTAGGGATCTATGAGAAGCTAGAAAATGACTTCAGGAAATGACATATGTAGGGAGGAGTGGTAGAGATAAGGAGAAAGAGAGAGGTAAGGACTGCGAAGACCAAGGACCCCAACTCTATCCCATACGGACATTCAAAGTATTAACGAGAAAGACTTGAGAAACCACTTCCCAGTTGGCAAAGTGTGGCTGTTTTCTACGTGGACTAAAATACAGAGGAATAGTGTTTTTTGAACTTAATTCAGGAAAAAAGAGTAGACCTTGCATGAGTCTATAAATTCAAAACTTGTGGCAGCAATTGATGTGCACCCTAAGCTTGATTTTCTCAAGAGAGGAGAGCGAGCCAAATATGGTAAGAAAAGTGAGGAATTCAGAGTATCTGGTTCATAAGGAGTAGATGCTATCAACAAGCTACTGAACTAGTAAAAACAAATCTCCCAATCTGTCTAGCCTGAAACATACATGCACAAATGTACGCGCGCGTGCGCGTACACACACACACAATCAGAAAACCAGCCTACCACACTAACCCAAAGGAAAAGGGAAAATCATTAAGGAAAGAGCGGGGAGAGACTAAGGCCTGACAATTGCTAGTGATATGTTTACTAAATATGCTTTAAAACATTAAACATAACACTGGAAAGCAGAGGAGCCAAATGGCTGGAGAAGCCCACTGATTACAATTCAGGTTAAGTCTGATGTGCTTTCTCGACACTTGGCTTCGCAACTGGAGCTCAGCCAAATGAATCTGCATCTCTGGAGTCTCCAGGCAACTCCCAACTTGGCATTTCTGACACAGGAGAGCTAGCCAAGAAACCCCTCCAAAGAGGGGGAACCATTGGCCAGACTCACTCCATCAACATGCAGACATCGTAGTTAATTACAAACATGCAGGACCAACCCGACAGCCAGCTCTGCAAGTAGAAGACACCAGCCTTCCCCCGGGAACTGGCTCGGCTCCAGCGAGCACTCCCAGTGACAAGAACTCTTTTAAAGCAAGACGCTCCCAGGGCTTGCAAGATTGCAGCAGGTTTTGTATTGCCATGTAAAGACATTCTCCCACCACCACCACTTCGTAAGAAATTACCAGATTTCTATTCAGGGATAGTGAATGGAAATCCCTGGCAATAAGAGTATCTCCAATATTAAAAAAATACACATGAGTTCTGAATCACATCCCTTCTTTCCATCCATCTGGCACTAAACTCTTAGACGGGAGTCTAGGGAAAATCTTAGAAAGGAAATTGGTAAAACCTTCACCCATGACTCAGGTGTGTGGAAGGAAATAGTTTGACTCAGAAGCCTATGATGTCTCCCCTTTTTTGGATACTTTTTAACAAGAAGTTATTCTAGAGGAAGACTGGAAATTTGGCCACAAACGTTAAGATCTAGGCAATGAAGTAGTCAAATGCTTTTATGAAGAACCCATTTGTACTTGAGAGTAATTGGGTTGTCTGCTGGAAGGCTAGACTTCTTGGCAAAATTGGGACCAGGAGAACAGAGTGCTATGCAACCAGGTGCCAATTGACGAAAGCAACTTGAGAAATGGACCCTGCTTCACCTCCATCCATCGGTGTGATGTTGGCACTTGTGCTTGTGAAGGAGAGTCAAAATGACTGGTAAGTGGCAGGATTAATCACATTACTCCAAGAGCCCACATTACTCCAAGAGCCCACCAGTGAGTGAGTGACACATCCACAGCCACAACTTGGCCAAAGTCACTCGACTCAACTCAGCCAAAGCACCAAGCGAACATCCTGTGCGAAGTTTTTACATCCCTGAGACAATTCTCCATAATGTGGAGCCTGGCTCTTAGGAAGAGTTTATCAAAGCCGATTTTCCCCCCACTTAAGCACATTCGCTTTGCATCCCTTCAGCAACTTACTGTGCATTCAACTAGGTAAGCGCTTTATGCTTTAATCCTGGTGAGATGGTGGAGAACTTTTCTAAATCTTTCTTCCTCAGACAGAACCACATGTGGGCTTCTAACTTCCATTTTCAGATGAAGAAATGTGTGTTTCTGTATAAGAGAAAGATTCTTTATCCAGAAGCCATGACACCGTCACATTCCAGTAATGCTTGGTGTGTCTGACTTGAAAAGATTTCTCAAGTAACATTTTCCCATTTATATTCCACTGTCCTTTTACATGCTGCCCCTTTGAAGCTTAGATCCTTAAACTATGTGCACATCTGTCACTCATAACCCTCCCCTTAAGCACTCCAATGGTCTGTGACAGAATACCAAGTCCTCCTTCCCAGGTCTTCACTAGTCCAGGAGGAAATCTGTGCCCAGAAAGAGAATTGTCCTAATAGAATGACCTTTACTGAGGCTTGACATCTGCTACCTTGTAAGCTTCTTACACACTCAGCCTAATCCACCTGGAGGCTTTTCCACTTGATGGAAAGTGATAAAAAAGCTGTTAGGCTGGAAGCCTTGTCTTACATTCAAAGAATGTAGGTTGCTTGAAATTCCAAGGCTTAGGGTAGACAGAGGGGGAGATATTTCTTAGTTCAGGTGCAATTCTCAAGATGCTTATTAGAATGAACTCTAGTCTAAGAACAACTTTATTGGTATGAAAGTCGAGGCAAGGCTTCTAATAGGAAGGAGACTCCCAGCTTCCCAACATTTCAGAGGAGTAATGTAATGGTGGTCATAAAACTTGCCTCGCCGACAAGAGCCGTGAAGCCCAACTCCAGAAATTTACAATCCACAGAGGATCAACAGCTTGTATTCTGGATATCTGAAAGGTGAATGCTCTCAAGCACCCAACCATCCGTAGCGATGAAAACCTGGACACCCATGGTTGTAAATAATCCAGGCTGTTTCTTACAGCAACAAAGGCTAAGGCCTAAATTCCAAATTGAACTGGCTCCTTGATTTACACCCTTGGCCAAGAGAAGAGAGTTCAATGACAGAGCTTCTGAGAATAACAGAGGCATGTCTCCCAGGAGAGAGGGAGACTTTGAGATAAGTTACTGACGAGAAGCTCCTCTGAGTAATAGGATCGTTGCTTCTCAGAATCACAAAGTGAAATGAAAATCTGAACTATTTTGGAAGAACTTAAAAAAGGTGAAGATGTTATTGTATTATGAAAGATTTCTTTTTCCCCAAAGCAAGGGGAAAGATTCCTAATGCTCAGCAAACGCACTCTGAAGGGGAATTATTTATAGCCTGCATGGAAAGAAAAGCTTGCTTCATTTTAATAAATTTTTGGTGTTGAAGAACTTAGTATGTTGGAAAGTATTTGTCCTTTGATAAACTATTTCCATTTTTTCTCTCTCATATATTCTTGGTTAGAGTATAGAAATATTTTATGTATATGCATACATATATGTAAATCTCACCATTCATTTTACAGCAGGTATGAGATAAACAGATCTTATCATTGTTGATATCACCAATTCTGTGCCCTTTGATATATACACATATGAGAATCTTAGAACGTTGAGAAAACCTTTCCTTCAGGGAGAGGAGTGGGTAATATACATAATATCTGACAGTAATAATAAAATCAGCCATCACAACAGATGGAGGATTATTTTAACCTCATCTTACAGAAGAAGAAAATGTGAGAAGGAGACTTACACAAGGTCACACAGCTAGTAAGGACAGGAACTGGTACTCCAGATTCCTAAACTTGTGCTTTCTCTAGTACATACTCTATCTTTTGTCTGAGCCCTAAACAGACTACATTTCAAAAAAAGCTAATAATATCTGTAAATGTCATTATGGGTAAGTGATTTATTTTACCCAATTTCCATTCTTCCTGAAAGAGATGTCTGCATTTTCCAGGAGCTAAAACAGTTGTTGTTCTACCCACCTAGCAGGAACAACACTCCCCTGAGTTGCTAAGTTTAGGCATATTAGATAAAGTGGAGGAAGGCAGAGTTACACTGATTTTATATCTCCCAGTTGAGATAATGCTACTGAGAACCACTCAGGGAGTTGGACAAATTTGAACACAGTTTGGATTAATTTCAAAGAATAAAAATGTGTATTTTTTCCTGAATCAAAAAGATAAAATCAATTGGAACAAAATGAAGATCCTAGTCTAAGATATACTCAAGTTGATATTTATCTGCTGAATTTCAATAGTGAGCATGTCAAATAATTTGAGAGATCTAAGCATGTGAATGATTCTTGTACTGGAAAGATTCACAGGTTAAACACCTAAGCAACTGGAACTATTTAAAACATATATGTAATGCATGTGATGTTTCGTAATTTGCGTGTGATGCAAATTTATCTACTGTAGTAGCTTTGGCTAACAGCCTTCCAGGCTTACCATGTGCCGGGCCTTGTGAGAAGTGAGCATTACCTCATTTCATCTCCATGACAACCCTATCAGGAAAGAACTAACATCATCTCCGGTTGCAAAGAAACTGAAGTTCCCTGAAGTTCAGTGCTTGCTCGAGACCCCTAAGGTAGGAAGGAGCAGAGCTGGGAGCCCCATGTTTTATCACTGCCTTCTCTTTGCACTTTGACCTAGTACTCTATCCATCCACACCGATTTGAGGAGGAAAATAAGTTAAGTTTAGTTTTTTAAAGTTATTTTTAAAACAACTGGCTAACAACGAGTTATGCAACTAGTTTTCACTTTGCAGACCACCAGTATGATCCTTACCCACGATCAGCAAGGCCAGCCCCAGCAACGGGGGTATGGGACCTTGTCTCTCTCCCCCTCCTCCCCCCAGATCTTGTGTTTCAACTCTAACTCAACTTACCCCACTTTGGAACCAGACCAAAGAATGTCATGAGTGTGGCCTAGGGTGTTAGAAGCTGAGGTGGAGTGGACCCAGCAGAAAAAGAGATACTGTGAAGGGGCAGACAAGGTGCCAAACAGCTACATAACTATCCCATCATCAGCGCCCAAGACAAACCTTGCTGCCTTTCCTCAAACAAGTTTTCTCCTCTCAATTGACTCTGTCTATCTGCACTTCATCCAAATGCAGATGATATTTCACAAGCCTGTCCTCTACCATATGGAACAGCAATAACGACAGCTCCAGCAGCTGTGAGGTACTGAGAGCTTCCTAAGGGCCAGGCCACCAACAGCTCTCACCTGGACCACTCAGTGGCCTCCTAACAGATCTACTTGTATTTTCCCTCTGGTCCACTTTGACGCCTTCCCCATATAGCATCCAGGGTGGCCTTTGTAAAGTTGATTTACAAAATTGATTCTCTCTCTATCCTTATCCCCCTACTTCAGACATGCAAGCCCTAACGTACACTGTGTTTCAATGGTTTTCCATTGCACTTAGGATGAAAAAAAAAACCTCCTTCATTTGACCCACAGAGCCCTTTCATGGCCTGCCTCCCCGCTCTCCATTCTTTTCTCACACCACACGCCCCCAAATTCTACTCAAAGTCAGGAGACCTTATTCCACTTTCTTGAGCCTACAATGCCCACCATTGTTCCCACTCTTCTCCACCTAGTTAACTTCTAAAGATCCTCTAAGTGGTAGCTCAATTATCACCTCCTCAGGGAAGACTTCCTGATCACCCTGAAAAGGTCAAAGTCTCATATTATAACCTTTTCAAATAGTATGCATCTTCATTCACTAACCAAAATCATGATTTTGCATTTATTGGGTGAGTATTTTATCAGTTCCTGTCATTATCTCGTAAAGGAGATGTGACAATGGGCACACGAACATGGGAGCACAGAGTCCACTGGAGCTGCCATATATGGCATCAGAGGAAACTGCTAAACTGATACAACACTGGAATGCCCTATTAAGGTTTCCACCAGGGTGCTGGGTCAGGGTTCACAACCTACAGGGTCAGGGTGCTCTTTTCCCAGGATGAAGTAAATACAAAAACCTACACGTGACAAATAGTGCTGTGGCCCTAGTAGCTAGAATACACAGGCCCTTGATCTCCCAGGGACCCACCTATTGAATTTGTATGTTCTATTGCCACCACTTGAGGTTCTGTTGAATTAGAGGCACTGGGTCCTAGCAGGGGTGAGGTGGGACTTTGAGGACTGTTTTCACATGGGGACACAGGAAGGAGCTGTCCAAACTTAAAGCTATGATTACTGCCTGGTCATACTGGGCTCCTCAGGCCAGTGATCCAGCAGGCAACAAAAGGTATTACCCTGGGCTTCCCTGGTGGCGCAGTGGTTGAGAGTCCGCCTGCCGATGCAGGGGACACGGGTTCGTGCCCCGGTCCGGGAAGATTCCACATGCCGAGGCCCGCGTACCGCAAAAAAAAAAAAAAAAAAAAAAAAGGTGTTATCCTAATGGCAAAGGTCATTGACCAGATTCCTCATGAGGAGCTGGAGTTGCTGCTTCATAATGTGGGCAGTGAGGAGTGTGTATGGAGCTTGGAAGACTCACAGCTGCCATCATGACTGGGAGAAGAGTGAAAGGGCAATTGTAGCAACAATAACCTGACAAAGGTAAGGTGACCGAGGGCCAGACCCTTCAGAGAGGAAGACGTGGCACCTCCAGCAAGCCAGCTAACCACCTGGCTGAGAGCAGGGAAAACCTAGAGTGAGTAGGGGAGGGGGGAGGTAATGAGTATCATTCATGAGCTGGGACCAGCTACAACAGAGAGGACAGTCTTAAGTCTTCTGAAGAGTTGAGGGCAGAGTGGACTTATCATGGGGTAGAACTGTCTCTGAGTGGGGTCGGTTCATCTCTGGTTTCAACTGCAGCTCTGATGAGCACTTATCTCTATGCACATGAGCGGTACCCCCCCCCTTGAGTCCCCATCAGCATCCTCTTACTTTTCTGCCTCTAGAATTTTTTCTAAGCCAAGGTATCTCTATCGACCTGAATTTTGACGTAGAGTTTACTTATCAAGCTGCTTTGTTTAATTTACAAAATGGTAGGCTTGTATATGATCCTGCATACATCAGGAGAAAACCATAATTCGAAAAGATACATGCACCCCAATGTTCATTGCAGCACTATGTACAGTAGCCAAGACATGGAAGCAACCTAAACGTCCATCAACAGATGAGTGGATAAAGAAGTGTGGTATGTGCATATATATGCATACACACATATATATATGTATATATATATATATACATATACACATACACACAATGGAATATTACTCAGCAATAAAAAGGAATGAAATAATGTCATTTGCAGCAACATGGATGGACTTAGAGATTATCATACTAAGTGAAGTAAGTCAAAGACAAATATCATGTATCACTTATATATGGAATCTAAAAAAAGGATACAAATGAATTTATTTACAAGACAGAAATAGACTCACAGACATAGAAAACAAACTTATGGTTACCAAAGGGGAGGGGGAAGTGGAATAAATTAGGAATTTGGGATTAAAATATAAACACTACTATATATAAAATAGATAACCAACAAGGACCTACTGTATAGCATATGGAACTATACTAAATATACTGCAATAACCTATAACGGAAGAGAAAGTAAAAAAGAGGACATTCATATTTATATATATATGTATAACTAAATCATTTTACTGTACACCTGAAACTAACACAACATTGTAAATCAACTACATTTCAAAAATATTTTTAAAAAAGTAAAAAATGGTATACTTTTAACTGAAATAAGAAAAAGTATGTTTCACAATTGTCATTTTTTTCTTCTTCTTTGGTACACATTTCTGTCATGTCACTGAAGGGAGGAATAATGGTCTAAGATTTACAGTTTCGCTGTAGATTACTGACATCCTCGTTTTAAAAAGGAGAAAAAGGTGACTAAAAAGAAATCCTGCTGGCAACCAGCTTTATACACACTTGTTTTGTGTCTTGATAAACTGAATGTGTTGAGATAAAATATAAAGTGTCTGCAGGCTATATTGTTTCTGAATACCACAAAATCTTAGAGACATATATTAGTATTACAGATATACTGTGAAGACAGGTGGGGCACTCATGTTTGGTCTAGATTTGTGCTGACTAGTACAGTAGTCACTAGCTAGTCTGAACTGAGATGTATTGAACACAATGGATTTCAAGGAAACAATATGAAAAAAAATGTAAAATATCTCGGTAATTTTTGTATGATTAAATGTTGACATTATATAATGGATGTATTGGATTACATAAAATGTATTATTAAAATTATTTTCACTCTCTTCTTACTTTTTTAATATGGACACTAGAAAATTTTAAATTATCTCTATGGCTCACATTACATTTCTCTTGGACAATGCTGGTCTGGAGTTTTACAAGCCAATTTCCATCTAATGAAGGAAATAAAAAACAATTTACGAAAGCAAGCCCAATGAGGTAAGAAAATCCATATACACTTGTAGAAAGCATGCTATTATCCCATACTTCTGAAGATATTCAACTGACTTCATATCCTAAATGCCAAGGAAAGGAATAGCCCAATAACTCAGCATCTGCCTATTAAACATTAGGACTAAAAGCCTAAACATCCACTCCTCTTCCTTTTAAAACAGCCTTAAAATAGTCCAACAGTTAGTAAATAGTCCTTCCCTGACCCCATACACTCACACCTCCAAAGGGCACATGACTTGAAAAATATCTGTTGATCTAGCAAAAATAACAAGAGACTACCTTGCAAATAGTCGAGTTCACCAAGAATTTACTTCATGTAATACCACATGACATAATTTGATCTCTCTGATCTCAGCAAGGATAAAAAGGCCAGCCACAAGTAGACATGACAAAAGCCATGGAGCGTGGCAGAGGAACCCGGCAGCTGCCCAGGGAAGAGCATTTCATTTAGATCAACACACCCAGCCAAGAGGAAAGGAGTGAGACTGGTCCCTGAGACATGAACCCCTCATCCTGATGCCCTGATCTAGGTCCGAAGCACCTCTATCCAGACCTAGCCCTGAGCAGAACAACGTGGGAGACCAGTTGTCTTGTCTGTGAATTTGTCATTAAACCATGAGTAATTTGGCACTATTTTCTGCATGATTTGTCTTGTCTGAAGATGAGCAGACTCAGGCTTGTGAAAATGGAAATTAATTTACTTTCTCTTCTTCCTGAGCTTATCTATTTCAGTCTACTTCTTCTGAAGTAGATGTGCTAGGGATGGATGTGCTAGGAGACCACACTGCTTTCAAGTTGTGGACATGTCTTTTAATAAAACAACTGAAGGAGACTTGGAATGGGAATGTGCTTGGCTGACTGGTTTCCCATCCAGTACTACATCTCTTACTAAGCAGGGAGAACCAAGCCATTGTCTACTTGGCTGGGCTGGATCTACTCTGTTCTATATATCTTGCCTGTTTAAGATAGTGTATACATTTTTAAATATTTCTGTAAACAATATTAAGCAGAAATGGCACAATTAGATGCTAAATTACAATGATGATTGTTCAAAGGTGAATTGCAGAGCTCTGGCTCACTTTTAGGGAAATGTAATTAATATTGCTGTCAGCGTCTACTGGCAAGCCAGCACCACAAACTAACCATTGGATTTCATAATAAAGTGCCATTGTGATCCACCAAAGCAACACTATCCTTTTAGGTGCTGGATTAGAATCCAGGCAAGTCCACAATATAGTCTTTACACATCATCAACTTCCACACAGGACATAAATTGCACTAATACAGTAATACACTGAAATCTCAGACCAACTTTTTGTCATCGGATTAGAATGTGATGACACAAAATAAAGATGTGAGATGGAATCTGTGCTGAGGTCCAAATTCACATTGGAAGTCTGGAAAGAAAAGACTGTTTATAAAATTATAGCCCAGGAATTGCTGCCAAAGTCAGCCTTTGGTGCAGCTGTAAGTCAGATGGAATCCACCTCCCTGACATCAGACCCACCCACTGGAATGTTGCTTCTCTGCCTGGAGCTTCCCTGAGTGGAAACTCCATGTCATATTCCAAAGCAGGAGCTGTCGTGCCAGTGCTGCTGGCCTTTTTGGATCGTTATGGTGGGTTGGTTATTTACCCTTCTTCCACCAGCAAAAAGAAGGCCATCAGAGCCCTTGTGGTTTTAGCATTCATATTTGTCATACCCAGGTTTTGAGTTTTGCTCCAAACTGCCAGATTTCACGAATCCTACCCCCTAGGACCTCCACCTTTGATGACGAGGTGCCTGTCCTTTTTCTTTTCTCCTTTTTCTTCATGCTTCTTCAATTCCCTTCTTCTTCATCTTCTATTCCCAAGAAATGATGACTCCCTTGGTACAGATTCTGCTTCCACAAGCATTATGCCGTATCATTTACAAAACCCAAGGAAACATTTTTGTTTCTTATCACTGAGAAACATTTGGGCCATATATAAAGATGCCACGGAATAGGTGTCGATGTAGAAGGTTTGTTGGGACGAGAGACAAAACAAAATTTCATATAATTGCTTACACACTTCAGAAGCCCCTAGATGACTATTTTAAAGTTTTTAAAAAATATAATGTGTGGAGTTACAATCACAATATAAAAATATTTAAATAAGTTTCAGCTGGTTTGGGGACAGCAGGGCTGGGGGGCTTGGTGGGAATAGGGTTAACCTAAGCTTTGGCTGCTTTAATATATTACACATCACGTAAACTGCTCCTCATAAACCAACGTTAGGCAGACGGGCTAGAGATTGATTCAGTTCTAAAAGTAAGAAAATTGATATTTAGAGGTGTGAAGTAACTTGCCCAAAGTTACCAAAGTTCTAAAGATAGAACTTCATCCAAAGTTCTATCATCTCCAAAACATCATTTGGATAGTAGAGTCTGGTACTGAGTTGCAGTCAAAGAAACCCACAGATTCAGGGCCACGGATTAAAATCAACCCATCTTTCTACTTCTCAGTTACAATCGATACGTATACAAAACTGCCTTTCTTATCTCAACTACGTCTTTAGAAGTTAGTAAATATGCCTTTTCCATATTATGTAAACTCCTACCTGCAAGAGGCAGTCAGCAGCTGATCATTATGGACTGGCTTGCTAATATCTATTCACAATCATTTCTTGAGGCCTTGCTATGTGCCAGGCCCTCTGCTAGCTTAAGAGCTATTAATTAATAGAGCGTACTTTATATTGGAGCGTCACCTAGATGCTCTAAAATGAACTGGTCATCTAGCGGCCAAAGTTTATTTTTGTAATTATTTCTTCTCGGGCTCAGAGGGAGGACATAAAGAACCTTAGAGGTGCCACTATTTTTATGAAGTGTGGGGTATCAGGGCAGGGTTCCTTTATGGTATCTGTTGACATGGAGTAGCAAAACCTGAAATAGGCAATGAAAAAAAAAAAAAAAGATAGCAGATGTTAAGGAGATGGCTTTAAATCACCAGGTTAGAGTACAAGAATATGGGGCTCAGGAGATACTGACTCTGAACAGGCATGTGAGTTTGCAGGGCAATTTGAAATTAAGGACAGCAGGAATTCTTAAGAAGGTAAGGTCAAGCCAGACAGCCCACTCGAGGTCACAGCAACAGTATTCACCACAGTAGCCTCTTTTTAAGACTCTTCAGGCAAGTAATTCTTACTGGTTTCAAAGATACTGTATCACAAGCCCAAAGTCTGAACTTTTAAATGTTTGTATTGAAGGTTATTCTTAAGGAAAGGAAAAGTTCTCTTCTATAAATTATTATAATAAAAAAATGCCACAGTGATCTTTACTTTTGTTTCTTTCCCTAGAATTAACCATGGGCTCAAGATCCTGCTCAAAATGCGATTGCCCCTTATAATTAAACTCTTCTTCTCAAGCTTCAGATGCTGGAATAAATACCCATGATTTGTGGATTTTGAAAATCCCAAACGGTTACTTCATGCCCTCTGTGTGTTTGTAACATGTGCCTTTCTAGAACTTCTCTTTAAACAAATAGCTATCCCCTCACATCACATTTTTGTCACAGTTCTTTCCAATATTATTACTCAGAAATCTAAAGGGCTGCAATTTTGGTGCCTTGCCTTCACTGTTTCCGTTATCCATTGCTATATGACAAACCATCTCCAAATTTAATGACTTTAAAGTACAATCATTTTATTTGCTCATAATTCTGTGGGTCAGTAGGGCAGCTCTGTTCCATATGGTGTCCATATAGCTGGGGTTAGAATGTCCAAGATGCCTACCAAGTGGCTGTATCCAGCTGGTAGCTGAGATGGGCTGGAGAACCTAAGAACCCTTCACTCATATGCCTGGTGTCTCAGTGCATTTTCTGTATAATAATCTCTTCTCCATGTAGCTACTAGCTTGGGCATGGTGGACTGATACCTTACATGGTAGCTAGCTTCCACAAGGAGTGAACGTAGGAGATGTAGATCTCTTTAGCCCCAGCCTCTGAAGTTACACAGTGTCACTTCTGCCACATTCTATTGGTCAAAACCAGTGACAGGCTGGGACAGCCCAGATTCACGGAGGTGGAGAAATAGACTCCTCCTCCAGATGAGAAGAGGGATGAAAGGAATCCAGAGCCGTGTTTTGTGGTCAGCCACACGCACCAACCTAGAGTGTCATCGTTCATCAGAGCAACCCTATAGCACCAAGTTTAACCTCCCCTTCTTATGTCTGCACCATCTTCTCTGACTTCCAAGATCCCTGAAACCTGAAATCCAAACAGTTTAATGATACCAAATGTTTCAAATTAGTGTCTGTCTCGTTGTTGCTGGTAGTTGGGGAGGGGATCAATATTAATGAAGAGAGAAGCAGTAAACATTGCTAATGAGTCTGAAGCTGGAGAGACCCAGCTATCACAGGGATGTGTTTCAGCATGCAGTGAGCGAAAGGACACTTGGTAGGAAAGCCTGCATCTCTAATGAGCCCACAACAACACCACCACCGAAGTTAGCACTATGGATAAATTTTAATAGATGATGTCTTACAAAAAGCTCTTTGCTTGAAATGCAGCCCAAAGACTAAATTAGAGTCAAAGTCCCAGTCAGTTAACTGTGCTACAACATGTGAAGAATTGATTTCCTTATTTTCAGCTGTCAGACCTGCTGCAAAGAATGAGTTTTAATTCTGGGGATGTTATTAAACTCCTTGCTTAACTGGCAGAAAAATGGAACTGCTAGCCAAGTGATGGTGGAGCTGCTGTCGGACTGAATGACATCTGTCAGATTATGATGAATGACCCTCTCTTCCCTACAATCCCCTGTTCTGTCACTCAGGTGAGGCCCATTAATCTTCATCCTGGGCCTGTCAGGCTAGGCACCCATGACGACAAAATGTCTTGAAGCATTTACCCCCAAGATGCACGGAACAATACGATCTTCTCATTGTCAGAGCCACATCGAATTAGCATAATTTATTATGACTCCCCTGCCCCCCATTCCCTACCTCTATCACCCCCCCCCAAAAAGCAAGTGGGGGCTAGATGGGATTAGACAGATGGAGTGTAGGACCAGACTGCCAACAACCAAGCCCCCTGCAGTGCCCGATTGTGGGAGGGAGGTGAGCATCTCTACAAACCAATCAGAAAGCTGGCAGTTCAATTACAGAGTAATAAAGGGACATTCATCATTCAATTAGGCACCTGTCATGGTTTCACAAAAGGGAAAACTTCTAACCTGAGACTCCGGGGAGAAGATGCTACCGCGAGGAGACAGGAAAATAAATGAAAAGGGGGACAAAGTTAATTACTGGCCAACCAGACCAAAGGATATGTTAAAAAATAAGGGGCAAGTTTTCCCTAGGCAAAAATCAGAAAAGTTCAATGACCTTCCTCCGATTAAAAGGGGTTAATATTAAAAGTAGCGTGGTGCCCTCTTCTATGGTACATCTCATGATTGAATTTTCCCTCTAGAAGCTTCCCAGGAAACTGAATTTTGTGAGAGAAAAAATCAAGAGGAAAGAGTAACTCTGTTTCTCAAAAACAGTGTTCTTTACACGGCTAAGACGTGAAGGCTAAGAGAAGAAAGCCTGGGCGGACATTCAACTTGATGCTTCACCACATTGAGGTAGAATGATTACAAATGGCATTTTGAAAATATGATGCTCTGCTAGCAGTTGGAAATCAGAGTTGACAAATTTGATTTCTTAGCAAGTGCATGTGCTGGTAATGGAGGCCAGAATAGGATTTTCAATGGAAATAAATTGCACATTCTTTTTCTTTAACTCACACTTGTTCTTATGATCTAATGGTTCTTTCCTACCTTCATTCATGATAAATATTCCAGAAAGGTCCTATTATGCAAGATAAGCAAATGAACCACAGAATGTTAAAGCTGGAGGAAATGACAGCAATGAGCTTAGCCCCTCTCTCTCCTCCAAACACACACATACAGTTTAGAACCCGCAGACCTGCCCACCCAGCAATGGTTCTGTAAGTTACCTTATAAATCCCTGTTAGGGATTGAAAGTCACCCCCCCTCACCTCTTCTCCCCTGTTCACCCCACTGCTCAGCCCTGCTTCCCACATGCTTTAAAGTATTTTCTCAAAGATTTTTAAAACAACAAAATATTTTTAAGAAAAAAAATAACAAAGCTTCTCATGTTATAGAGTTGAGAAAAATAAGATTTCTATTTTGAATGGAAATTTGCACGTAATCATGTTTACAGAATTGGTTATTCGTTCTAATAACCTTTCTCTATAGATTGTTTAGAGGAAGATGTGTTAGATAAATGGGTAGACAGATAGATAGATGCTGATTACAGTGATTATATTATAGGGATTCAGGCCATAGGTTTCAGTGCCACATTCATCATGTGTCACCTGTTCAGGCACCAGGCTTTCAGATGTGGTTTGGAAAGACCATTATATCATGCCCTCTCTATTTGATTCCAGTGAAGAGAGTTTCTTCTTTTTCGCTCTCTCTCACCCTCTTTGTGTTTTTCTTAAGTTCTTTTTTCCTTTCATTTTTTTTATCTGAAAAAATACTTGACACTTGCCCTAGATAAACTACACAACCAAGATGAAAGTATTTTTTAGAACAACTATCCAAGGAAATGTAAGGTTCTATCTAGAGAAGAGAGATGCTTAACCCAGGCTTTGGTGGGGCTACCAGACAATGGTCTTCTTCTTAGACTTTAAGATCCCTAAAGGGGGAATAAAAATCTATGTCATGTTAAATTCATAGGTGTGTATGTCTGTGTGTACACACGCATGTTATGCCACACTCACAAATGTACACGCACAGACCAAACACTGTAAGGCAATTCCTTTCAAGTTTCCTTATGAAGCCTCATTTGAAGTCAAACATTAAAAAAAAGAAAAAGGCAAGGTTGACCTCTATTTGTTGTAGTCTATGATATATTGACAAGCCCTCTCTGCTCTTTTCCATAATCCCTTAAATGTCATATCCTAAAATCAGTAAGGTGCGTCATTCCATCCAGAATGTATTTATCGGGTTAACAGGCCTCTGTAAAATATATTGTCAATTGCATTGGAGGGAGTAGTGCAGGGAGGAGAGGAAATGACTTTCGCTTACCTCCCCTCCTATCTCTGTCTTCTTGGTTAGAGTCGTGTTGATGCATTTTTAATTCCAAGAGAGATTGTAGCATTTTTCCAGGCTGACTTTTTTCATTGGAAAAATAGAAACAGGCTTAGAGGGTGAAGGGTAAAAATCACCACGTTTATAATCACTTAGAAGTAAAAGCTTCTGGGACAGAAGAGTCTTCTTTGAAACCCATGATGGAGTCCCTAACCAGTAACAAATCTTAATAAATGTTCATCAGTTCAGAGAAGACCAAGATGTAGAAGAATTGAATCTAATAAAGTTTTACACGTAACCAACACACACAAAAAGTTCCTCATGTTGTTTATGTGAACATTTTCCTTGCAAGACACGTGTATGTGACAGTGGCAGGACACCCAGCCAGGGCCAGGAGGCCTAATCACTGCCACGAACCAGCTGTGAGATTCCAAGTGCCCGTTTCATTTGGGCTTTAGATGACTCACTTGTAAAATGAACGAGTTGAGCTACATAACTTCAAGTCCTTTTCTACATATAATTATTTGATTTTCTGATTTGCATCGGAAAGTTGTATTCTCAGAAGGACCCACTTTGTTTTCAGAAAGGGGTCAGGGGTAGTTGGAAGCCAGTGTCAAATTTTGCCTCCCCAAATAAGAAAGGTTGTATCCTTTTTAATCACATGCAGTCAGTGTGGAGTGTGTAATACATTGTAAATATCACAGAAAGGTCCCATTCCCCCCGAGTGCTTCCCACTGCCCCCAGTGGAACGACAATGCTGGATCCAGTACCCATTGCTTATGTAAATGCCTGAACTTGACGTGCTTCACGGACCCACAGTTCAATCCTATCTTTAGTATGTAAAGCTAAGCTGAAATTGTATAGATGGAAGTTAATATACAACAAAGAGTAAATTAATCCCGGGTCTGCTCTTTTTAAAGACAAGCAACACCTCCATTCTAATAATTTTAAAGTTTTTCAGTTGAACTGAAATTATTTCTTTAATGAGAAAGCTTGAATGAGAAAGAAAGAAAAATCCAGGAGCTTAAAGCTATGTTTTCCATTTGGTTCATACCACGGCACACACAGAAAATGGTTAGAAGCTAAAGTCTAGCCACTGAAAGAGACACCATTATTTTAGACACCACTAAAAATGAAAAAACAATCTCTCCCACCTGTAATTGTCTAGCTTGGCTTCTGATGGGCTACGTCTATTGGCGAGCATCTTCCTTTCCTCAGACTCAGAAAGCATTGATGGTTCATCTCTCCTATGACTTATTTTGCTTCATCCACATTTACATCTACTTTTCTATTTCCATGCCTTTCTGTGCACACAACAGCTTTTTTACTCCCAGGCTGAATCAATGTATTTTATTGAAGACCCTTTAAGGGAAACTCAACCCAGTGCAAGCGGTACAAAAATGTACATCGCTCAATGGAAATTAGGACAATATGAACAGCTGCTACCAGGTTTAGTCAGACCATGACAACTACCTCATCACAGTCATCGGGCCAAAAGCATTTGTGAAATATTGGTGGAAACACATTCAGATTTCAGCCATGTTAAATGAAGATGGAAAATGTCCATCACTCTATCTATGGAATAAGGATAAACGGATAAGCCTTCTCTTATCCAGGGCAACCAGTCTGAGGGTCTCAGCAACCCCAGCCCAACCAGGTCCCCCAAAGAAGAAGAAGAACAAAGCTTGAGCACATTTATAATTTATTCTCAGCCTGACACACTGATAAGAAGAGCCAACTTAGAGGTCTACGGAGAGAATTTCCAGACACTATTTCTCTAAATATGACTCTGTAGTATTGTGACTAGTTGATATGTAACAGATTAAAATCCATCTGACCAAAGTCACTGCTTGCCTTTGGCTTTACAGCCAAAGCTGAGGCAAGAACTGTCTTCTCATTCATTTTTACTCTTTCAGAGAATCTGGATCCTCTCTCTTTTATCTAGTATTTGTGTTTTTGTGTTTTGGTTTGGTTTTGCAGCAGAAAGCCATTGCGGATTCTCCAGGGAGCTGTGACATGATGCAAGTGGTGTTTGGGAAGGTTCCTTTGGTGGCAGAGTGCAGACACATGGCAGAGAGTGTGGCTTAGGTAGGGAGGCAGGGTCTTAGCTGCAAGCTGGCCTGGGTATTTTGAATAGTTATAACTGGTTGAGGCTATCGCTAGGGGGTGGAATGTCACAACATTTCCTCACACCCATCTCCGCCTTTCCTTGTTTTGTCAATCTGCCTTTAGAGTAGTACCACCCCTTCTGTCCATCATCCTACGTCTAGGACAAAGGGAAGAATTTACAGTCCTCTCCCGTTGTTCCCACTACGTAAGGTAATGACTTTGGTCAGCATCACAGCCGCCAACCACTTCCTGAGGAATGGAAACTGGCTTCCTCGGTTTTCCTGTTGACTTTGCGTGAGTGAACCAAATAACAGACTCTGGGGATAAGTCCCAGAGCTTGGCTTCTGTCAGCCTCCAAACCTCCCTATCTGATTGGTCCTTCTCCTGAAAGCTTATTGAAAGCCTCCTCCCAATTGTTTAGTCTTCTAGACCTTGACAGTCCATCCTAGTGAAACACAATCTGTTCCTAGAGTCACATCCAAATTTAATAAGCTATTTCTTAAAAAATAAATAAATAGGCATATGTAAAACCGAGTACCAGACAAACTTGGGCACTTTGCCTGCAGACACATCTTCACCTCCAGGACTCAGATGGTAAATGCACAATTCTGTTTTGTTTGGTTTTGTTTACTTTCCTGTGAAACATGCAGGCTGTGCTCAGGCCTCCATCTAACAGTCTGCCTGACTATAAATAGACTGGGCTGAACATTAGGCATGAGCGAGTACTCCTAATTCATCCATCCGTTCATTCATTTACCCATTCATTCACTCATTTAATAAGTGTCTGTTTTGTGTCAGGCATTATGTTCGGAATGAAAATACAAAAATAAATAAAACTTAAGCTTTGTTCTCTAGGAATTCACAGTCCAGTGGGGGACAAGTCACACACAAATAGATAATTATAGCATAATGTGATGAGCACACTGTCAAAACTAGGCTCTGAGAATTAGGGAAGCAGAAAGTCAGGCGTGCCCTGACTCCCTGAGGTTCAGAAGTTAGACTCCCCTCTAGCACGTTTCCATCATCACGTGTGAGATCCTGGCTGAGTACTGAGAAGAGATGGTGTTCGAGCAGAAGAATAGGGAACGAGAGAACAGAAGGCTTCGTGTACATTCCAGGTAAGGAAACGGAGGGTTAAAAAAAGTAATCTCACCAACGCAGAAAGAAGAGGAAGATAGCAAAGTATCAGGAATGCAGCTGGATGAATAATTGATGAGCCGGTGGCCTAACAGAGAGTCTCATTAATATGATCCTGCAGGTTCATTAAGTACTGTTCCAGGCTTGTCTAGGAGGGGGCCTCCTGAGTCTTGATTAGGATGATGTGGCTTTCGCTTTGACATCAGAATTTTGGAGCTTGGGTGTTGAGGACTGCTTCCTAAGCTCCTACCCTTTCACCCCCCGGCACATTTGAGAAGGTCTTCTGGATCCCCCTCTCACTAATCACGGGCCCCTAACCATGACAGTCAGTCCTGGTAAATAATATATCAAGATAAATGATAATCGTTCTGTTTTAAGTGTCTCCTAATGAGCATCGTAAATTAAAAATTAATATTGCAAAGACTGTATGAATAGCATCAAATCCATAAACAAAGCAGCGGGTATCACGTTGGCAAATGAAAGCTAAACACCTCTCGTGTCCTCTTTTCCCTTCCCCACCTCTTTCTACCCTCCCCCGATTCCCTCCCCACCTCCAACCTCGTTCTATGGATCTGAGATTCAAGCTACCGAGAGTCACATCACAAATAACAATACCAGCATTTTTTCCCCCACAGATCACTTCTGGCCTGCTAGTGACTTAGCTGGCTTCGTGTTATTTGAAGACCTGATCCAGAGATTTTATTTCCCATTATTTCTTTTCATTAGCCAGAGATGGAGAAGGCACAATTGAATTATGAATAACTTTTCTGTGGGGCAGACGAACTAGGTCAGGGTCCAAACAAAGGGTGAATATAGAGTCATTTTTACTGGCATCGAATAAGTTCCGCCCTTCCATTTTAAAGAATTATATTTCAAACGGAGCCACATTTTAAGGAAGATGATATACCAGAATATCAACAAAAGGTTTTTTGTCTGTGCAGACTGTACTTACTATTTTAGCTTTTTTTGCTGCATTCCAGAATTTTCTAAATTTCTATAATTTCTGCCAATTTCCACAGTCACTATTGTCACCTGTGTCATAGAAGAAAGAAAGAAAATATCATTCAAAAGGGAAGAAGAGTACTTAGACGCAAAAGCCCTGGCACAAAGGTTAAAATAACTATCATTTTATTAATGTTTTTATAAGGCACCAGATGCTGTGCTAGGTGTGTATAATCTCTGTCCTTCACAGCAACATTGAAAGATAGATGGTACTCTTCCCGCATCCAATTGCTGTTTAGAAGAAAGCAGGCTTAGCCAACAGGCTAGGAGCATTTCAATTCCTCTTTCTGAGGTGGACACACAGACTGCCTCCGGACCTATGGCATTAAATACTCCACTCATGTAACCTTGTTGGCATTCCAGCATCACCCAGCAACCTGCTAGCTATCATTTGGGTTCTCCTGCAGGCTGCTACTGGTGAGAGTACACACAGATCATGTTCACATAAATATTCCAGACCATATGGCACTGTAAATGAATACATTAGCTTTATTCTCTATAAAATCGATTTGACGAAAAACTTCAGTTCAGTTGCTTTTGGACTGAGAGGATAAAGATTTCCTAAACCCTCTCTGACTGCTGAACTCTCTATACCAAATCCATATGAGCTCCGTAAATGCTATCTCTCTGTTGATTCCCTTATTTTACTAATCTGAGCACTCATATGTTCACAGAGCCATATATGGAGAAAATGTAAAAAGAGTTCACCTTTCGGCAATTGAGCTACATAACCAATAAAGGTAGCTTCACTTCAGGCCATTACCCAGATCACTCTTACTAAACTTAGCTGAAATACCATCCCATGCCTCTAAAGAGTGCATATAATATGCATCGAAGATGGTAAAGCTGCCACTGCTACTCCATCACACAACTAGAGACACTGTAGCCGTACTATGACAGTAAAAAACTGGACCTCTCTCTCCCTGGGATGCCCTAAAGCCAGCAATGTTTAAGCCTCCCAAAAACCAGAGTGCACATAAGTACCCAGTGCTTTCGCTAATTAAATCCACTGTAGAACCAGACGAATTCCAAGAACAGCAGTAACACATTTTTATTTTATAAAAATGCCCCCACTGAAACAACAGATCTGAATGCAAATGTAAAACTAAGCCTTCGATAATGCTCTCTTCACATCTGTCAACATTTTAGAGAAACTTCAACTGGAATGCATTTGTGGTTCTAGAAATTCTTACTTTATGCCTAGAATACATTTGAGGTGACTTTGTTTTCACTGGTATCCAGGTTTCAAATAAAAAATATCGTGGAATTACAGACCTTTGAAGTTGGAAGGGATCAGGAGAGTCATGTAGACCTACCCCCTCATTTAACATATGTGATGAAAGTTCAGAGAGGTTGAGGCAAGGCTCAAGGTTGCTCACAGGATTAGATTTCAGGAACTCTAAAAGCTAAAGAGAAATTGGGGGCAGATTTCCCATTGTACCCTTAGCATTTGAATGGCAAATGACTCCATCTGAGATCAAGGGCCGCGCCAGACAAAATTCACCAGCCACCTGACCTTTTCGTATCTTTACAAGCAAAATTAAATCGGGAACTGAAACATTTGCCCAAATTGCTTTGGTTAATTTATTGAGCTTTGTTTAGCACTTTAAAAGATTTTTAAAAGAAAGAAAAAGAAATAGGGGAGAATAGGCTGTGTGACACATCTTGTAGTATTTAAATATTAATAAAGTCACATTTGTTGTTTTTATTATGTCATACATGGGTATTATTTCAAGAAACTTTTCATGTTTCAAATAGATATATATATGTATATACAGATACACACACATATGCTAGGCTATAATGTATTTCTTACTGTGGGTCATACTAAAAAGATGGAAATTCACTTCAGTAGGAGTTTCACTTTGGGCCCCGCTCAACCTTCTTTAAAACAAACAAAACAACACCATGAAATACAAAATAGCACCTTCTCATAAAAATTTGGGGAACTTTTCATTAAATATTCACTTTTTTAAATCACTGCAACCTAAAATGCTCTTTCTAGCCTAGGCTTAGAATCATGTTCTATAGATTACTAATGTGGAAAAATTCAACGTAAGAAGCCAGGGAAAAGAACAGATACGTTACAGTTGAATAAGGAAAGAGAACTTCCTTTACAGTTTTAAGATACAGTTTTTTTCTTTCCTAAAATTAAAGTTTGAAGTAAATAACAAATTTAATTTACTCAGTTCCTGGTCCAGAGTAAATGTTTAATAATATGTGTTGAATGAATGCTGGAGAGAGAAGGGCAGGCTTTAATTCAGCTATTAACTTGCTGTGCAAAGCTAGACAAAGGTCTTAACTTCTCTGAGCTTCAACTTTCTCAACAGTAAAAAGAGACAACTGAGCAAGTGTAGTATTTCCTTCAGGGACATCTGCAGTGCCCTTTCCATGGAATGTTAATAGCCGGCCCATGAAAATCATCTATAACTGACAGGTCAACGGGTGGTCCCTTTACCAGATTTCTATGTCCTCCATCCTCATCTATGTATCTATGATCATCCAATGAATCTTGCTTTCCTGGCTCTGAAACTCTAAAGAAGAAGAAAAAACAATTTCGAAGAAGAAAAAACAATTTCGAATAAGATAAAATATCGCTCCTTATTTCCTTAATAGAAAAAAAATGTATGGCCAACTATATAGATTCCATTACGTCCCTCCAACTAAGGAACGATAGATTGGGCTGTGAATTTAGTGACCTCTCTTTTTATGGACGTATGGAGATACGTCCTTTATTTTCATCCATCTGACTTTTCACAAAAAGAAGGCATTTTTTGGTTCAAATCAATATCTGGACCAAAAGACAGCACAGCAGCAGGCATTGTGCACCCTTCCCTCAGGAGTGGTTCTGCAGCATCAGCATCTACTTAGAGGTCTGGAATTAGCACAAGCCCTACCCACCTGTGTCTGTGACTTTGGGATAAAAAGGGAGCCAGATGAGGGCCAGTTCTGGAGTTGTACCTGCCATCACCTACAGCTGCAACACTGGCCTGATAACACCAAAGTCGGAAAACAAAGCTGACCCTTTCTGTAAAGGGATTCTGAGTGTGGGTAGCCAGAGAGCGTGGTTTATCTGGAGAAGTATAGCATAACAGTTAAACGTGTAAAGTTAAATTAACAAATCACTGGGAACTCTAAGTGTCAATTTCCTTAATGCAAAATGGGAATAAAACTGGAACTTGCTTCATGCGTTGCAGAAAGAATTAAGTAAGAAATATATTCGGATATATTTAGATATATATCAGGTATTGGACTTGACCCAATATCTGATATATAATAACTGCTCAATAAATGGTATCTATTTTTATGATATAACTAAATTCAGACCATGATTAAGCGATCCAGGATAAGGAAATTTTAAATGATACATTAGCATAGACACATTTACACATGTAAAATGCATGAGAAAGACACTGGGGATGGACACACATTGAATTGGAAGCTTGTGCTGCCTTCATGGCCCACTATGTTCATTCTACTCTAGCAAATAGCTTGGAAGCGTTGGATAAAGCCAACTGGTCACCCCTAGATGATTAGCAGATCTTACACTTAATGGGTTAAATGGGTAGTGAGAGAATCATCCATTTTTCAGGAGGCATCCTCTTGCCATAGATTTCCATTCTTTGTTTAAAATTGCAACACACTTTGGACCACAGATCTCTGTATTTTGCAGCCCTTCTGTCATCCTGAGGCTTGTATTTGTCAACAAACACTCCTAGTTATCATTATTAAGCACTGATATTTCCCACTGTGGTCTCTTCTCATCTATATGTGGTCAAAGATGCCATTCCCCTGGTGGGTATTAGTGCCAGTCTTTTATCTCAGGCAAGTGGAGACAGAAACGTGGAGAGAAGCAGCAGCTTGTCCAAAGGGCCCACAGTTTGCAGAAGTTACTGGACCAGCAGAGCCTTAAATGTGGTGATCAGCCAGATGGCCACGCCGGCCCCTCAACCATCCCACCCAGCAAATCAATACAAATCAGGTTCACACTCACTCATCTTCCTGAGCCACTCAAGCCGTGAGCGCAAGCCTCCATTCTTGCAGGTGTCTGTACTGCAGAAATGGTTGACAGGCTGACGCAGGGTATATCTGGGGAGGAAAATAAGAGCAAAGACTTAATTAAAGGATATTCTGAAGAAGGCAAAAGAAATTACCCAACCTATCTGCAAACCACACACGGGAAACGAATGGGTTCTTTAGTGTTTGGGACATTTTAGTGTTATAAAAATGTAGACTATAGAGCTATTATATCAAGTAATTTATGGGATGAATATTGTAATTCATTGAATGTCACGACTTATCTTTTATTCATATAGTTACTATTCCATTACCAGCGAGGGAGGTTTGTCAAAGGTTAATTATTTTAAATTGCTCCGGCAAATTTATTTTGATTTGTACAATTTTTTTTGAATAATCATAAGTCTATATATTCATACATCTTTATGAGGCTTCTTTTTAAAAAATAATGTTCTTTGATGAGGCTGTTAAAGTTAGATAAATGCTTTAGTGATGTCTCTAAAATACATTCCCTTTAACTCCGGATGTAGATCTACAAAGAATTATTATATTATTATTATCAGTCTTTTTTAGAACTTTCTACTTTTCCAAGAAAAATTCCAATATAAAATGGCCAGGAAATTGAACTTTGACTTTCTCAAGGGGTTGGTCATGGTTCCTAGTACCTTTTAACTCGGGGTCATTCTTTGGAATGCCCTTCTGAATGGTGGATGAGGAAAGCTGTTGACATCTGTTCTCTGTTGTGTACCCAACTCTGTTTCACGTGAGGCTGCCCCGTGGCCAGGGGTATACCTCCTCAGGCATGAAAATTGGTCCTTGTGGAACAAAAAATGATAGAATGTAGGTATAAATTATCTTCCAAGTTGGAAAAATTATCTTGAATTATTAAACCTAAGTCAGAAAGGGAGCCAGAAGCCAAAGGGGGATCAGGAAGGCTACAATGCATACAATATATACAATACATGCTTTACATGCCAGTTCCATCTCCTTCAAAACTTATTGCCTCTCTCAGGAAGCCTTTCTGATTATGCTTGTTTTCTTTATTTTTCTCAGATGCTTATTATCAAGTCTATATTTCATTAATACAGTCTCGTTGCATAGCTTTTTAATTATTCATAAATCATTTGAGAGTCAGAGAGATACAGTGGGAAAATGTTCAATTTGGAGGCAGGAGACCTAGTCTCACATTTAAGCTCTGCAGTATATGGTCTGTGTGGGTTTAGGTGGGTTGGCCTATTTCTCCGAGACTCAGTTTCCTTGATGTCAAAGAAGAATAGGAAAACCTACCTATGTGCTTGGTGGAGTTGGCAATATGTCACCTAATAATTGCACCCTACTTCAGGTTTACAAAATCTTGCATATGTATCTTGTTTAATCCCCAAACAACAGTATAGATGAGCACTATTACCAATCCTCTTTTATGTGAATTACAAGAAAATACTGTTTTTAACACCATAAGTTATTATTATTTTCAGTCTGTAGATTTTATACCATCAAGTTAATATTAACAGCCCTAGGATCCAGCCCATATCTATCTTTTATTTCTTTTTTATTTTATTCTTCCCTCATATTCATTTCGTTTAAGTGACTTGATGAATAGATTCAGAAGATATATTTTTCCAGTAGAGATAACAAAGTGCTTTGCAAAATAAATGCTTAGTAAGGTTGTGTCTGTATCTTGCCAGAGTAACTGATTAATTTCACTTGATGCCAAGAAGAAAATAATCATCTACCATTTGATCATTATTTTTACTTTGTAAACATTTGTACTCCTCTTGTGCATATGGTAAAATGTTCTCGGAGAGCATAGCAGTTCTGGAAGCACAGAAATAGAACATACATCTGTTCTATAATGCTGCTGCTAAAACAAAAGCCTCAGTACATGATTCTGGAAAGCATAAACGGTAGCTCATGTACAGAGACTGCAAGGTATTTCATAATTTACCTTACGAGAAGGCAGACTCCATCCAAGAGAGGCCCTTGTCTGTCTTATTCGCACTCAGTATTTTGGGTGCCTGGTTTGTAGTTGGTGCACAATTAAGTATTAGCTAAGCATAAAGTCTCTCATTACAAATCAGACCTTTAGAAGACTATGAAATTTTGCAGTTAAAGAACTTGGAATTTTGAAACGGATTCAGAAAAGAGAAACATTGTTGGAGATGAGACTCATAAAAGAAAGTTAAAGAATCTTTAAAAATGATACAAATGAACGTATTTACAAAACAGAAATAGACTCACAGACATAGAAAACAAACTTATGGTTACCAAAGGGGAAAGGTGGTGGGAGGAGGGATAAATTAGGAGTTTCAATTAGCAGATACACACTACTATATACAGAATAGATAATCAACCTACTGTGTAGCACAGGGAACTATGTACACTTGTAATAATTTGTAATGGAAAAGAATCTGAAAAATACATGTATGTATAACTAAATCACTTTGCTGTACAGCTGAAACTAACACAACATTGTAAATCAACTATGCTTCAATTAAAAACAGAATTTACTACTCAAAAAGAAAGAAAAGAGGAGATTTTGAGCATCATATAAGGTATCTATAATGGAACAGAATATGTTGGCAAGGGGTTTCCAACCTCTGCTGTGAACAGAAGCAGGGGAAATATGTTCATCTGTGGTACAAAAGATGTGCGTTAGTAAAAGTAAGTAAATATGCAGATACATACATGTGAACACACATAAAATAAATCCTCATTGAGAAGTGGTAGAAAGTGAATAGGAAAATGACAGCATTAGCTTGCCATTGCTGAGTTTTGCTATGTTTCAGGACCGTATGCTGTGTGTCTAAGTACTGGACTTACATTGTCTCATTAAACAAGTTCTCTGCGGTCAATGTTACCATAGATGAGGAAATAGAGTCTAGGAGTACCTAAATGACTTGTCCAAAGTCACATGCTAGTTGTCAGCAGAGCCTAGAATTAATGCACATCTGGGCCTTTTGGATCGAAGTGGTCATTTGAGACACCCACCACGTTCAACCTCAACACTGACCAGCTCTACAGGTTTTTCCTCCATGGAGCCTAGAGGATCCTACAACTGGCCTCCATGTTTACTTAATAGACTTCATGAGAGTGAAAGCTGATTGATGGCTGTGATCACACAAAACCTATACTAATGCTGCTACAGAGCTATTTGTTTAAAAAAGATATAATACCTATGCCAATATTTTACTCTTACTAAATCTTCCTTACCCAGATTTCATAGTAAAATTAGATCCCAGTGGGACAGAATCACTGAATCCGCAAACAGAGAGATTTCACTCTCAAAGCAGAATCTGTGGCCCTAAACAATGTGATTTTCCTGTCATGTAGCTATACATCAAAAGAGGGTCTTTTCAAGGAATTATTCTGGACTGTTGTGTAAACTCAATCAATTAGGTACATAGTCATCAAACATCCGCTTACTTTTGAATTATCAAACCTATTGTCTCAGGTAGAATTTATGTGTGCAGAGATACTGGGCCATGGTATGAGTAGCGCTGGCAGCAATTTTGTGACTGTAACTGCTCAAGGTATTGCTGGAAATCATCAAGATGGCAGAGTGAAAAGCAGGCCCCAGAGAATGTCATGGCAACACTGAGCCCACCTGCTTCCCAGTTCTATCAAGCACCATCAGAGAAAAGTGTTCTGCATCCAGTGCCTTATACCAGAACAATCTGATTCCTGTGGACTGGAATATTTCTATTTTTAATTCTCCTTAACAAAGGCCTCTAAGTCCAGAAGCTTCCCAACAGGACTGTGAAGCGCTATTCTGATCACCCCTTCATGTTTCCAAGCTGCTCTGGGATAATGTTTGGGAGGGAAGGC
This sequence comes from Lagenorhynchus albirostris, assembly GCF_949774975.1. Taxonomy (NCBI): domain Eukaryota; kingdom Metazoa; phylum Chordata; class Mammalia; order Artiodactyla; family Delphinidae; genus Lagenorhynchus; species Lagenorhynchus albirostris. The sequence continues at coordinate 32,460,222 of NC_083107.1, read as the reverse complement.
CCCCAGGGGAACAGCTGATTGGATTCTGGCAGGAAGGACCAAACATCTGCTTCAAACAAAAGACATCTGCATATTTCACATTTATTTTTCATAATTTACAGATGTGACCGCCAAAATTCAGCAAGGGAGAATCCACTAGCACGTAATTAGCTTAAAGTTTGCTTGCTTTAGAAGTGTGAGCGTGAAGCCCAGGAGCTCACCTGGGAGGACAAGGAACAGTGAAACTTCAATTTGATTTCTGGAAATTCAGTTTTAGACCTCCTACGCCAGGGCAGAAGACCCAGTCCCGCTAGGCTTGGAAGGGAGAAGTAAATGTGCCAGAGGTGACGCTAGGATGTTCTTTCGTCCTCACGTCAAATAAAAAGCCTTCCCACCAAAGGGGTGGCCTAAGGTGCCATCATTTATTAAGTAAGATTTGATTAGGCAGAAGGTGTTTGCTTCTACCCCCTAGCACTGCAGGACCCAGCTTAGATAATGGTGCAATGCTCCATGACTTATAACTTAAAATGCGTATAGAAAAATACACAAAATAGCATGGTGAGAAATCACGTGTGGGGTGTTACATTATTTTTCAAAGCATCTGAAAGTTGTTACTTACCAAAAAATAGTATGTTTGGAATATGTGATGAAAACATAAAGAGAACAAGATAATGGGTGATACGATCAGTCTTAATACATCTTGGTGGAACGGATACAACAAATGATCTGCCTTCTATGAGCTACATCTTCCCAGTTGAATTTCAAACTTCAGGTTATTATTGTGTAAAATAACTAAAAATTGCTTAATAGAGAATAGAAGTGGAAGAAGGATTTTTATGAGAAAGAGAGAGAAAGAAGATTTCTTTTCCTTTCCAGCAAAAGAATTTCAACCTCATGTCAAAAACACTAGTTCTGATACCCGGGGGTATTTCCCCTGCTCTTAACTCCAAGGAGAAAGAATACTTAAAGTTAAGTCTGCAAAGTATCAGGTGCTGTTGTTTTAAATATTTAAAACACAGGCCCCTGGTGGGAAGGCGGAGTAGTATTTTGGTTTTGCTGACTGTCTATTATCTTCCAGTCTTAGTCACTGCTTTATAGAAACAATTGTGTTCCTGATTTAGTTGTAGACACAATGCTGACCCTATACAAATCTCTACAATAATAGCATAGCAAGTTGCAAAGAATTTAGCATCTTAAGATATGTGTACACTGTAGAGGCAAGGTGTGCAAGCCAGGCAAATTCCTTGGTGACTCCTAGCTAGTTCTAAGGAGTGACTTGGTTGTGGTCATTCCAAATATCACCCACTGTGTGGTTTTGATATCTGATTTAGCACTTTATGACATGTACATGCCAAACTGGTTTGAAACATGAAATCTCAATTCAAAGAGCAGCACACTTGAAAACAATGATTTGTAATTATGTACCCACCTACCGTTCGAGATTTGCTAGTTATTCTTTTTTTTTTTTTTTGCGGTACGCAGGCCTCTCACTGTTGTGGCCTCTCCCGTTGCGGAGCGCAGGCTCCGGACGCGCAGGCTCAGCGGCCATGGCTCACGGGCCCAGCCGCTCCGCGGCACGTGGGATCCTCCCAGACCGGGGCACGAACCCGTGTCCCCTGCATCGGCAGGCGGACTCTCAACCACTGCGCCACCAGGGAAGCCCGCTAGTTATTCTTAAATACACATTTAAAAAAAAATTTCATTGTACTTAAATTTCAAACCAGTATGTTATACACATGAATCTTTCCTATAATTATAAATTCTCTTCTCCCCTTTGCAGTGGGCTCACCACAGAGGAAAAGCTTGTTATAAATAGACAGACACTAGTCTTGATTTGAACTAGATCTAGATTTCAGTCCTGTTTCAACCATCTACAAGCTGGGTGACCTTGGGAAAATTATTTAAACTCACTGGGTCTCAATTTTCTTTCCTGTCTACTAGGGTTGGTATTTCCTGTACAAGTTAAATGAGGCAGCCTGTGTAATCTGCACCTAAACTGGCACTCTGATTCGCCGAAGATTTGAACCTGCTTGAACTTAGATGTCTTACCTACCATAGAACTTGTTGAAAGGAAACTGTCATCCCAGAAGAAGAGGGGGTCAGGCAAGAAGAAGAATTTTGAAAACAAACCTTGAAGTTAATTGAGAGGAATAATGCTAACATGTCGGTGTTTGTCATTCTATGATCTTAAGTGAGAGCTACAAATAACTAAAAGTAAAAATCAAAGGGCTGTTTCTCTAAAATTTCCACAACATGCTGGGGCACAATTTGTCCTTTTTGGAGATCTGTTTTCCTCAATTCCAGAGTGGCACTGTGGGGAAGTGTCAGTAGCAGTGGCCTTGCCTGGTGGAAGCAGTGGCTTACGGTGAGAGTTGTCAGCGGTCCCCGGAAGAAGCAGTGGTGTAGGAGAATGGGATGTCCCCAGTGGAGGTAGGGGTCCATCCTCGGAGAAAGAGCATTCCCCCAAAAATACCCAGTGGGAGAAGCGGGAACCAGCAAATGTGCCCAGGAAACACCAACTTGTGCTGCACTGTGCAATATGGTACCGACAGCCATGCGTGGCTATTTAAATCAAAATGAATTAAAATTGAAAATTTAGTTCCTCAGTCTCAGTAACAGATCCCTCATTGCAGACAATTCCGTTGAACAACACTTGACTAGCAGATCACCAGTTTTTTTCCAAAGCACATGTGAAAGATTTCCTAGAAATCTCCGAAGTACTTGAAGACTGAAGCAGTGGGGGAGGGGAAGGGATGAGGTCCTGAAACAGCGGTTAGGCATAAGAGTTGGCAACATAGGAGTTATTCTCCTTAACATGATTTCTTTTTACCCAAGGCCAAAGGGGGGGAAATGCAATGTATGTACCAAAAAACACCCAGCACATTGCGTTGAACACAATAGGCTTCAGCAAGTATAAACCCCCTTCTGCTTAAGATTCTTGTGCTGGTGTTAGTAATTTCTAATACAGCTGTCATTCTGTTGCTAGAATCATCTTCCTACCACCTATATGAGATCATTAACCTCTTCAAAAGCTGCCAAAGACTCTACATCGAATAAAGACCATGGTACAAAGTCCCAAGACTCATATCTTGCCAACGTGAGCACAGACACTGGAGCTGGAAAGCCTGAGTGTGAAGCCCAGCTCTGGCACTTGCTGGCTGTGGACCTCGCCTCATGAGTTAACCTCTCTCTGAGCCTCAGATTTCTCATCTGTAGAATGAGGATCATATTAGCTCGGACTTCATTAAGTTGTTATGAGTGCCTGGCACGTCATCAGCCTGAGGAAAGCGTTTGTTAAGTGAATTTTGTATTCTTCAACAATCTGCTCCCTAATCACATTTCAAGTCGGTTTTCCACTATGACCCCTTCCCCTCTCTACATTTCAAATGTGCCATATTCCCCCAACTTGACTTACATACCTTTCCCTCTTTTTATATATACTGAAATCCTACATATACATCCTTCAAAATGCATCTTTCTAGAAGAATTTTTCCTAGATTAGTCCTATGTCAACATGTCCATACCTTATTCAATAACTTTTATCTCATTCCATCCTGCCTTGTTCTCTATAGCTTGGCCTTTACTTGTCTGGACTCACCCTGGACTGTAAACTTCGCCCCCCCCAAATTATTCATGCTTGGAGTCCCCCAAACACATGCCTAAATTAAGGGCTCAACAAACGCTCATGAGAGGGTGAGAGGAGGGGAGGGTGGGTGTGCCCTTCAGACCAATTCTGTGAAATACCCACTTTGAGTGCCGCATTTTAGAATCTGTGCATAAGTGGCTTTTCAAGTTGTCTAAACACAATATCAGACACAATACCCTTTGGATGATGAGTGTAAAAATTTGTAAATTCCCATTACGTGTTCTGTTTCATGCCAGATAGCTAGGTTTTTTAGAACATGGCAGCATGAAAGGACAACCACAACCTGAGAGGACTGAAGTCAGTGACACTAGATCCAAACACACAGTCAAGCCAGTCCATTTAGCTTCTTGACAGTTTCCTGGGCAAATTAATACTGAAGCACCCTCTGGATGCATCCCAAGGACTCGCCACCAAGGAGAGTCAGCCCCAAGCCCAAATGCTCCTCTGTGGACACTGCACTAGCTGGAAAATGACAGACTCAGAGTAGCTCTGTTTGTGGCTAAGTGGACCTGTTTTTTTTTTTTTTGCGGTACGCGGGCCTCTCACTGTTGTGGCCTCTCCCGCTGCGGAGCACAGGCTCCGGACGCGCAGGCTCAGCGGCCATGGCTCACGGGCCCAGCCGCTCCGCAGCATGTGGGTTCCTCCCAGACCAGGGCACAAACCCGTGTCCCCTGCATTGGCAGGCGGACTCTCAACCACTGCGTCACCAGGGAAGCCCGGACCTGTTTTTTTAATAGGCTGTTGAGTTCTAAGAATTAAAATTAAAATTGACTTTATTTATACAGAAATAATGGCATCACATAGGAAAATGATGAAATGCTTGATCGTGAACAGATATTTTCTAAACGATCTCCCAAAGTAAATCTTTGACCAGAAAGGGTGATGTGCAATACAACAGTACATCTTGGTTGTGTCCCAGGAAAACATATCACGGAACAAAAGAAGAACCAGTGAGATGCACAGAATGGGTACACCTGGACCATCCATACATTGGATATCACACCATATGCACATATCTTGTCCAGGGCTGTTGGGGTCCGTGAGGTGAAATCCCTCCTCAGAGCCCCTCACTATCCTTATATTTATATATAACTCTTAATAATCAAAAAAGACCCCACCTCTTCTTAGTCTCCAAACTTTCCCAGATAATTTTATTTCTTTGTTAGAAATATAAAATGTAGCTTTATGAGTCTTTAAAAGTCTAAAGAAAATAGCTTCTAATGTTATCTTTTTATTGCCCACAATTCATCCTGCTGAAAAAGGCAGTTATGTTCTTAGAGTTGATTACTGCTCAGTCTTAAATTTTCTAATTGTTTTAGATTTTTAACTTATTTTAGACATTTTCACTTTGCCCCCTAGAGTAAATTAAGATGAAAGGTAAATTAAAATAGAGGAATTCAACATAAAAAGAATAAATAAATAAAACACAGATTGCAAAGCAGGAATGAAAACAAGGTCTCCCAACCCAATCTGTTAAAGGAATGCTACAAATGTGAAGTGTTTACTATTTTAAACATTAATCATGTACTCACTCTGTTTATTTAGCTATCAATGTTTTTCCTGTAACTCTGACTTGAAAATGTGTAAGCTGTTTAGAATTAGGGCTCACACCGAAGCCAAATGATATTTTGATTATTTATATTGCATAGTTTGTCTTGAAACTTCAGAGCTGCAGCCTTTTCATTTCAATTCACACCTTTTTAAAAAGTCATTATTATTTTGTATAATGTGACATCTCGAATAACTTTTATTGCCACCCACTACCATACACCCAAGTCACAGCCATTAAAGAAAGGGAGCCTGAGTCCTCCATCAAAGGGCCTATTCAGAAGATCTCAGCCATCTTGCTTTTACCTAGAAACTATGCAGCAACCCAAAAACACTGCATTAGAGGACTGCTTAGTAATCAGAATTAGGAGTCCCAAAGAACTGTAAGTTTCTCAAGTTTCTGGCAGTGTTTTCTTGAGAGGTGTTCATTATTTTAATAAAATTTAACAATTTGGATCTGATAATGAGATATAGCCACGAAAGCTGCTTTATACTCATCATGAACAAGAGCTTCTCATCTGATCTTATAAAATTACAACTCCTGAGGAGGACGGAACCTGATCACATTAGTTGGATTTATTATTTCTGCCCATTAAGAAGGGTAAGCTGGGATGAAGTGAGAGAGTGGCATGGACATATATACACTACCAAAGGTAAAACAGACAGCTAGTGGGAAGCAGCCGCATAGCCCAGGGAGATCAGCTCAGGTGCTCTGTGACCACCTAGAGGGGTGGGATAGGGAGGGTGGGAGGGAGGGAGACGCAAGAGGGAAGAGATATGGGGATATATGTATATGTATAGCTGATTCACTTTGTTATAAAGCAGAAACTAACGCACCATTGTAAAGCCATTATACTCCAATAAGGATGTTAAATTAATTAATTATTTTTTTAATAAAAGAAAGATAGGAAAGCATAATAATTTTCTCTTAGAATAAAGATATGGAAAAATCCTCCCCATTAGAACCCCTAGACGAGCGCATGAACAAGCTCCCTCAAAATAGATATTTTCTTTGAAAATTGTTGTAGCTGTCATAAAATTATTCAGGTGTTCTGGAAAAGTGTAACATCTTTATTTTCTACAGCTGACCTAAACTTCCTCCACTGCCCCACCCCAGTTCTTCAAACGTGAACAGTTCAACCTCCTGTGACTGCTGTTTCTTCCCACGCCTATCCCCCTCCCTAACTGGTGTGGGAGTGTAGTGCCTCATGGTGGCTCTCCATCTGGCCCTTGGTCTGCTGTCTGCTACAGGGTCTCGTTCGGTGCTTGGTGGGTGCTGGCTGATTCTAACATATTTCATATTCAATGTTCTAAGGATACCCATCCTCTCATGCTGGCAAGCCAGCTGGTGCCCTACCTGGCACTCTGCCCCAGCCTTCTTTAGGACACTCAGACTAGCCCCTACCAACCTCTGTCCTTCTCTCCACAGTCTCTGAGAACCAGAGGGGCTTCCCTCCTGCTCTATCTCATCATCCTTCCAAGAGTGCTATTTGCCTTCCCCTTTTCTCTATGGCTATGATAACAGACTAGCTGTTGAGGGTAGGACATACTTTACGTGAGGAGAGGAAATATGAAAGCTTCATCAATTTCATAGTTTCTAATTTGCATCCCATTAGCGTCAGGTAGAGGGCCCACTTGGGGGATGGCAGGTCCTGCACGCTTTCAGTCTCTCCTTTTTGTGTCCTTTACCACCCACCATCCTTCGATGGTAATTCTACCCCTGCCCTCTAGGTGCCCGGTACCCTCACAAGCTACTCACATCCTTCAAACTAAACATTTCTAACAAACTGGCTCACAGACACTCAATGTCTGATGTGACTTCAGATATCACCTCTCTTAGAAGAATTCCAGAGGACTAACACAAGCCAGATGAATCACCACGAATGGAATTCTGGGCATTAGCGGTTGAAGAAGACCATTAAAGGCAGAAAAGAAGTCTGCCAGATTCCACCGAAATAATACCCTGTAGATGAGATGACCTCTTGGTATTTTTCTACTTATAGGTTCCACCAGAGACGTACACACATGCACGTATGCACACACACACAAACACACTTCAAACTGAAATATCAAAACATGTCAACAGGAGATTGACAAATATGAAAGAACCCTGAAAACTAATAAATCTATTATAAATATATGGTGCTAATGTGTGTCAACGCATTGGACACAGACCTCCTTAAATAAAGAAATAAAGCATCACAGAAAAAAGAATTACATAATGACGTAAACTAGCCCAGGTGAATCCCAAATAACTCAGTTGGCTCCAGAATCACCCAAAGAGCTTTTAACACAGTGGTTTTAACCCAACGACAGAAACGGCCACAGGCATCTTGCTGTGACCAATCACTGACAGCAGTATGAACTGTCCCGTTTGGTAAAGCGTGTGATTTCAGGCAAACCTAAGCACGTTTACAAATGCTGATTCTTGGGTTTTTTTTTAAATTTTGTTTTACATTCATAGGCAATAGGAGTCTGAAATAGCGGTGTTTTTAGTTACTGCAGCAAAATTAATTTCCAGTGTTTTTAATACACAATGATTCTTAGAGACTATTTTCTTTTCTTTTATAATGGTATTTTTTTTTTATCATTTTGCTACTTTCCTGGAATTTCTGACAAGAGACAACTGTTTGCAACATTTGGCGACGTGCCTCACCTTGACTTGGCAGCTCTGTTTATGATAACATTTTGAAGAATAAATCTGAATTTGCCTGGGTATCTCTTCATGAGCTTTGTTTCTGGACACATCTAAACAAACTTCAGAGATGGTTTCATTACATTTGTTGCTTCCTGGAAGGACCAATTATCTTTTCAAAATTCGGTTTGAAACTTCAGCCAAATCCCTTGTCTCCATCGCTAAAATGTTCACAAGTATCCATGAGAGAGTGTGGCAACCATGTTGCTCTGAAGTGAAAAAGCTTCCAGCCTTGGGTGGTGGTTGGCTTTCCTGGGTAGATTTTCACCTTTAGGAAGGATCATTACCACATTGCTACTCAACTTTCCTTTCTGCATAGCCCAAAGTGTACGTGTTCATCATGGCACTAACACTGCAGGAGGTTACTGCATATCAGGGATGCCTAAGGACGTGGCCATGTTTGCAGTGCATCTGCCCCCATGCTTTCAAGGCAATAGAGCATCTACACTTCACTTAAGTCTCTGGTTGAAAAAATAATGGCAATGTAGGAACCTACCTCCCACCGTGAGGAACAGCATCTCCTCCCACGGAAACGTGACTGTCTACTACTGCAGAAATCGTTTATTATTTCCTGAGTTCAATTTGGGTAGTCACTCAACAGCCAATACTTTAAAATTAAGTTTATATATTACCATAATAGTTACTCCATCTGGGGTGCCTATTATCTGCTTGATTCTACTGTTTTGTGTTTTAGTTAAATTATCTCCAAACTTCAATCATCCTTAGTTTTTGAGGAAACGTAAGCTCAGAGAAGGAATTTGTCCGAGTTCACGCAGTCAGTAATGGAGCAGAGTGGGATTACAAACCCAATAATTCTGAGTCTCTGCCTGGTGTTGCATTTTATACTTAACAGTTTGGGGTACCACCATCTACGCTTTCAGCACGTCCTTTACCTCAGCCACAGGGGTGGCAGCCACTCTTACACAGGGATAAAATGCAGTGTCTCCCTCAGCTGTGTGGCATATACCCTAGAGGTCCTCCGACACTGTGACACTAGGTTGACACACATGCAAATATCCTCTATGGGCCTTGGAAGTGTCAGAAATGGCTAAAGGCTTTCCCTTTCATTCTTTGGGACAATCCTGGAACATGTCTGCACAGCTCCTTAGACTGTGGCAGCAGGATCAAACTTGTTAACTACGCTGGTGGCTTGCTCAGTCATGCACCCTTGAATTCTTTTACCCTCACAGTCCTATTTCTTGTTCCTTGGAACCACTTCCAAAAACGAAAGTCTGTCTCAGGCTCTATTCTCCAGAAGAAACCCAGGGTAAAACAAGAACATTTTGGCACACTCTAAAAGTACCAGCAAAATACAGCAAACAGGGGAATAATTTGCTTTTATCTGGGAAAACTCTTCAGTGGGCTCTTTTGGTTTTCAAAGGCAAGGCTTAAAGCCTAGTCTAGAAGTAAAGCCATCAGCAATGGGACATAGCAAACAGTGTAAAGGGAAAGTAGTCCAGGCTGTGGGGAGGAGCTAAGCGTATAGACAAGAAAAGAGAGAAAAGGGGAAAGGAGACTCTGGCATGGTGAGAGCATGAGTCCCAGATACGGGACAGAAGACCTAGGTCTAAGCAGAGAAACGGCCAACAGGAGATCATCTCTGATGGATCGTGACCAGGACCAGCAGTGTTTGTTCCAGAGCTGTCTGTGTTGTGTGTCTCTTGTGATATCTCCAAATCGTCAGCAAAGTTGCTTAACCGTGGCAACCTAATGTGACTCTTCTGCAGTATGGGGACTAGAGATAGAGGCTGTGTCTACACTCAGGGAGGAGGGAGGAAGGACAAAGGCCATAGCCTCAACTGGCGCTGTCTGGGGAGCAAGTGGCAACAACAGAGCAGTTTTGGGGTAGCAGCCCAAATACGGGGAGTGACAGACGATGAATGGGACATCTAAGCACCTACCAAGAATTAGCAAAGTAATTCAGGGGCAGGGTTTCCTACAGTTACATGGAAAATAAGTTTGTTTTATTTAGTTTTATTTAGTTATTTAAGATAAAAACAGAACTTGGGAATATTTGGGCAACATACACAAATATGGAGTTAAAGAAATATGTAGAAAGCACGTTGTTCATACATTTCATAGAAGACCCTGAATATTCATTGGTTCCTTGAATATTATATGCCAGGTACTGATCTAGACACAGTGGGGGAGGAAGGGGGGAGGTAGTGAACAAAATTAAAAAAAATAATTATATTCTACTGGAGTGGGATAGACAAAAATAGTAAAAATATAGTCTTTTGGACAAGAATACGTTCTATAAAGAAAATTTTAAAAGAAGGGGGAATGGAAATGTTTGGAAAGTAGAGCAATAGGAAATTTTGGCGCTATTTTTATGTTTCTTGCAAAAGAGCAAGTTTTGGGGAGTAAGGCCACCCAGGCCATGTATCTAGGCCTAATCAAGCACTTATTTAATGAATGTCCAATGTTTTTTGATCGCTTACTATGGGCAAGGTGCTGAGCTGGGAAACATGGTGAAGGCAAAGGTGAGCAAGAAATGTTTTCAAGGATCTTTCAGGCTAACAGAGCAGCCTCTCACCATCGAGTTCCCACAAGAGAATTAAGGCCTAATGCCTCATGCATCCATTTTAAGTAATAAATTCCCCTCTCCCCTATGCATCCAGAATGTTATTAGCTATGAACCATCCTTGGGATAATTGAGAAAATACTCAAATCATTTTCTGTTTTCTATGGTAGAGATGAGGAACCCCAGTTGAGAAAAGGCAGAGGGAGGATGGATAAAAAACAGATCCTCACTCTATTTTGCTTTGTTTTATTTTTGGTGGTAGCTGTTTACTTTTTTTTTTTTTTTAATTAATTTATTTATTTATTTTTGGCTGTTTTGGGTCTTCGTTTCTGCGCGAGGGCTTTCTCTAGTTGCGGCGAGCGGGGGCCACTCTTCATCGCGGTGCGCGGGCCTCTCACTGTCGCGGCCTCTCTTGTTGCGGAGCACGGGCTCCAGACGCGCAGGCTCAGTAGCTGTGGCTCGCGGGCCTAGTTGCTCCGCGGCATGTGGGATCTTCCCAGACCAGGGCTCGAACCCGTGTCCCCTGCATTGGCAGGCAGACTCTCAACCACTGCGCCACCAGGGAAACCCCAGCTGTTTACTTTTGAAGACATTCAAACCACCTATATTGGTGGCTGCTGTTATGAGATAAATATGCTAAGAAACGACAAGACAATTTGGCCTCTACAGTTTGTTTGGTTTTAACTAAATATTTACCCTCAAAGCATTATGTGTGCAACATTCATAAAAATAAATATAGCAGTCGCCTTGTTACTTTCCTTGGAGTTTACTTGAGGTTTGAATGAGACTGAAACTACCAGGATATCAATAGAAGAAACAGGAAGAAGCGTAAAGATGAAGGCCATTCTGTACTTGAGCCTTTATTTTGATTGAGTTATTTTATTTTGAGGCTTTGGCTTACCCACCAGACTGGAGATTTTCTTATTGTTTAGCACTGGTAAACATGTTTATAAAATATACTTGAGGATGTTGAAAATATTTTACAAGCTTGTCCATTTGAATTATTTTATTCAGTTGCTATGTACTGTTCTACTGTCCCTGTCTGGGGCCCTCGGTTATTTCTCAGGGGTGGTGATCCACCTTACTTTCTCCTTTTAGCTGGAAGAGTCTCATTCAAAAAGATTTTTGTACTCCCTAAGGAAATAAAGGATCAAGGTTTGCCAAGCAGAAATAGAGACACAGACGTAGAGAAATATGTGTGGATACCAAGGGGGAAAGGGGTGGGGTGGGAGGAAATGGGAGTTTGGGATTAACATATATACACTACTGATACTATGTATAAAATAGACAACTGATGGGAACATACTGTATAGCACAGGGAACTCTACTTAATGCACTGTGGTGACCTGAATGGGAGGGAAATCCAAAAGGGAGGGGATATCTGTACATGCATGGCTGATTCATTTTGCTGTGCAGTAGAAGCTAACACAACATTGTAAAGCAACTATACTCCAATAAAAATTTTAAACAAAACAACACGTAGCCTTCATCCATTGCTGCCAAAAGCATTTGGTAAATGTTAATGGGAATATTATAATGGATGGGTCAGGCTGATGTTACCTGGTAGACACTGATGGATCAACCAGATATTATATGCTTACGGATATGATGCAATAAGAATGACACAGCAATGCCTATGAATTCTTTCTGACCACAAATTTGATTCATAATCTAATCTAATGTCTAGATCTCATTAGTGTACAGGAAATACAAGTAATAGAGAAACCAGTTAAATGACACCATGAGGAAGCAATCAACCAAATCCATTCCTCTGAATAAAAAATAACTGGTTACTCAGGTTAAAAGTGGGGGAGGGGAGAGATTATAGAATAGAAGAAAATTAAGATAAACAATCAAATACAATCGTGCTGCAGGTTCCACCCAAAGTGAACATGTCAGACATTGCAGTGGCCACAAATCTGTATGCCTTCCCAAGCAAAGCTTCTTAGCACATTTTCTTCACCAGGAGACATGTCTTATCTAGTTCTGTTTAGAATTCTTCTGCTTGTTCTCCTCTTGATTTCTCTTAGCTAAGACTCTGATTGTCATTGGCTGACGACTTAATCTTTGTTATTAAAGCAGCTTCTTGTGACTAATAAAATAAGCATGGACAATAGCATATTTCAATGCTTCAAACTTGGAGAAAATGCTGTAGAACTTGCCTGATAACACAGTTTCCAAGAAAACCCCAAAATGCCTCAAAGCATTTTTAAACCTTGGCAACTAGATTAGGACTTTAGAGATTTTAATCACAGAACCCACATCCCAACTCATTCCAGCTCCCACGTCCAGAAGCTTAGCTTGGGGTTGGCACTGGAAACTTGACTTGCTGCCTAACCATGCCAAGATCGTCCATGTTAGGGAATAGTAATTAGCCACTGGACTTCGAGGGGCAGCATTTTGACTTTCTACATATGGATTTGATCATTTCCTTCCAAACCCAAGAAACTTGAAATATTAGTGGTATTTCACAAAAAATTATACTCTGGACATGGCTGCTTTCAGCCTACAATTTGTGCTAAGTTGTCTGGGACAGAAATGTATCAGCAAAGATACATTTATGCATAGATTAAAATGATTGATTCAAGACAAAATCAGAAACACTAATTTTTTGCAATGCTAGTTACATATGGTGACATTAATATTCCCTTTTCAGAAATCCAGCTGAGAATCATTATTTAATGAAAGGCTTACAAATTGCATTCTATTTAACGGCTTTCATTGCAGATTCCTTTGTAGAAATGCAGAAAACATGTAAGTGACCATGTAAATTCTATACAACATTTGCAATGAGTTGGGACATTTTATTTATATGCAAATGAAATATATATGTACGTGTGTATGCATATAATACATGCATATAATACATATATTATAGATATATCTATACATATATACAATAGGACATGGATATATAACATTATATATATTATATATAATACGTAGTATATATGTAATACAATATATGATACATATACACAATATTTATATATAACATATATAAGTATTAAGATATAATTCTCATCTGTAATTTCTAAATTGACGAATTCCAATAATAGCTTGTGAAAGATACATTAGAATTTGAGTTTTCATATCAAACTGCCTTACGTTTGAATACCAATTATATCATTTATTAAGTGTACATCCTTAATCAATTTTACTCCCTAATATTTAGTTTCCTCATCTTTAAAATAACAATGATAATATCTCCTCTCAAGACTTGTTAGAAAGATGAAAAACTTCAAGCAAACACTTTACACAGTATCTCACATGCATTAGCTCTCTTTCTAATGTAAAACTAACAACAGAAGGAATCATAGTTTATTACAGAATAAACTGCAGGGTTGGTGGATTTTTAGTTACTGAAGAGTTGAACCTAAGTAGGAAGATGAAACAAAGATAGGTGGGTAGTCCAGAGATACACTGTAAAAGGAAAAAAGTTTGTGGAGAAATTTGTAGTTAAGCAATAATATTTTGGAGTTTTTCTCTCAGACTAAGAAAAGCCACCTAATTCTTATGTAATATGTATATATATTATAATATCATATCACATGTTATTCATACATATAGTAATATGTTTTTGCTACTTTGTTAACTAAATAAGACTAACTTTGTTAGTCTTAGTTAACTAAGTAACAAGCTTTCAGGTACAACACTGTGATTTGAATAATTCCAGATTTGTTTCGCTTGAAAGATTAACAGAAAAAAATTAAGGGATTATTTAGAGCCTCACCCACCCGGGTCTGTCAGCTTGGCTCTTCTCTCATTAGGAGACAGACACAAGGAATTTTGCGCATGCAGGATCACAAACTTAACTGTTTGAGGGTAAATATTTTTCAAAGTAATCACAGAAAGGAACAGTCCGAGACTAAACCAGTAAATCCCTCTGGACATGTTGTCAGGAGGCAAAGCCCCCATGCACTCAGTCCAGAAAGTAATCACCCATTTCTCTGTAAGATTTCCAAATGGAACCACAGTCAGAGAAATTCCATGTAGTGGAATCCTTATTAATATGAAAATTGTGGCTGTCTTGACACCTGGCTACTTCCTTAAATATTTTGACTCAATTAAAGCAGATTTTTTTTTTTTTTTTTGAGAAGAGAGTTGAGATGTCCCTACCCCAAAACCTCCTCTCTGTAGAATTGCCTGGGTGTTGTGAACATGCCTTCTTCATATGTTAGGTATTTTTAAATCACAAGTGAGTCAATGGCACGCTTTCTTTCTTCAAAAAGAAAAAAGAGAGTGGCTGACAATATTCTAGATCCAGGGGAAGAATGATGCCCCACAGCAATACCCCAACTGTTTCGAATGCGTGCTCAGTGGACCCTAAATGAGCAGAATCCAGAGAAAGCGTCGAGCAACTGAAAGAAAGTTATGAGCTCTCCATCTAAACCAAGGAGTCTAGTGTCTACCTCTGCTGTCAGAAACTTGAAGAATCTTCACATTTTCCATGTGCTTTATCAATAGCTACTTCAGTATTTCTAAACTATCTGTCGCTATAGTGCCTAGGTAATTATGTAGTGGTGCTCAGGCAGTGTATTAGTTGAACATCATTTCCATGGAACAAAAGCAGATTGTAACATTGGTCATTATTTTGATGGGCTTCTTACCACTTAAATAACTAAAGGGAAAAATTAAGATTTCCTCTAAATTCATTTATAGTTACTTTCACAGATAATTTCTGGCCACAGTCATCATATTGAACACTGGCTATGTGTCAAGTAAATCCTTAGAGATTATCTTAGCGTAATCGATGGCCCTAGTTAATTTCCCAAAGGCTGTTCTGAGACCTTTTTTCTTTTTACCAAATATTTCTTTTAAATGTTGGAAATATTTCCAAATACACTTATTCTGGTAGCTGTCGTTTGCTAAGAAACCAACTGACATTGTGTTATCTTTGATTGCATGATCTCTGATGTAAACCAAGAGAAAAAGACGCTTAGGTGATCTTAAACCATTGTGATTAGGTTTGGGGATCTGGACTTTTGTCTAGCCACTAGATAAGGAAATATGGAGAACAATTTTGGTGTGTTTCATCTAGGGCAGGGGCTGGAAAATTACAAATCTAGGTCACCAAATGGTTTTATAAATAAAACTTCTCAGCATGCTCATTACATATTGTCTATGACCACTTTCGCCCTATAAAGGCAGAGTCAAGTAGTTGGGACAGAGATCATATGGTCCACAAAGCTTAAATATGTACTAACTGGCCCTTTAAAAGAAAGTTTTCAGACTTCTGATCTAGAAGGAACTTTAGGTCCTGGCAATAGCTTAAAAAAATTAAAAATAAAAAGGCTTATTTGACATGATCTTTTTTTAGCCAGAAATCCAATATTTCCCCTCACCTCAGGACTCATGATAGATGGTCACAGTGATGTCCATGAAACACTGAAAAGCCTTTACAGTACCTTCTGAATCAGCAAAGATTAACTCTTACTCGCTGTGGGTCTCTGTTGTCCAGATTCATAGTCTCAAAACTGTTAGGGAGTTTCAAGATTATCTTTCACGAAAAAGCAGAAGCCTCTTCAGCTCTATGCTTTACATATGGTCTCTAGTATCTAATTACAAGAAAGGGGGCATATGACTTCACATGACACCCATACTATTTTGTGGTGGCTCTGACTCTTACTCTTGTAAAATTAGTTCTTTTCCCCCACCCTGAGTTGATCCCTGTTTCCTTGCTACTTACTTGCCCTACTCTAATATTTGAACTGTGAGTAGATTATGAATGATAGATCTGTAACATTTTATTAACCAGAAAACTGATTAAACAAAGCACTACATCCTTCTACTCTGCTATATCATAGTAGATAAAGTAGGGTTATAGTAACAAGCCCAGGTTTTGAATTCAGATAGACCTGTGTTCTACTTCTGATCTCACCACTTAAAAATGGTGTGACCGCAGACAAATTAACTTCTCAGAGCATCCATTTCCTCATTCACAAAACATGAGAATTTGAAAGGAAGTATATAGAGAGTCCAGCGTGGTGCCTGACACAAAACGAGTTGTTAGTAGTAGTAGAAAGTAGCAGGCATTTTATTCTTATTTATTTATTTTAACATCTTTATTGGAGTATAATTGCTTTACAATGGTGTGTTACTTTCTGCTTTATAACAAAGTGAATCAGCTATACATATACATATATCCCCATATCTCCTCTCCTCTTGAGTCTCTCCTCCCTAGGTGGTCACGATGCACCTAACTGATCTCCCTGTGAGATGCAGCTGCTTCCCATGAGCTATTTTACATTTGGTAGTGTGTATGTGTACATGCCACTCTCTCACTTCGTCCCAGCTTACCCTTCCCCCTCCCCATGTCCTCAAGTCCATTCTCTACATCTGCATCTTTATTCCTGTCCTGCCCCAAGGTTCTTCAGAACCTCTTTTTTTTTTAGATTCCATTTATGTGTGTTTGCATACAGTATTTGTTTTTCTCTTTCTGACTTACTTCACTCTGTATGACAGACTCTAGGTCCATCCAACTACTACAAATAACTCAATTTAGTTTCTTTTTATGGCTGAGCAATATTCCATTGCATATATGTGCCACAGCTTCTTTATCCATTCATCTGTCGATGGACACTTAGGTTGCTTCCATGTCCTGGCTATTGTAAATAGAGCTCCAATGAACATTGTGGTACATGACTCTTTTTGAATTATGGTTTTCTCAGGGTATATGCCCAGGAGTGGGATTGCTGGGTCATACGGTAGTTCTATTTGTAGTTTTTTAAGGAACCTCCATACTGTTCTCCAACGTGGCTGTATCAATTTACATTCCCACCAACAGTGCAAGAGGGTTCCCTTTCCTTCACAGCCTCTGCAGCATTTATTCTTTGTAAATTTTTTGATGATGGCCATTCTGACCAGTGTGAGATGATACCTCATTGCAGTTTTGATTTGCATTTCTCTAATGATTAGTGATGTTGAGCATCCTTTCATGTATTTGTTGGCAATCTGTATGTCTTCTTTGGAGAAATGTCTGTTTAGGTCTTCTGCTCATTTTTGGATTGGGTTGTTTGTTTTTTTGATATTGAGCTGCATGAGCTGCTCGTAAATTTTGGAGATTAATCCTTTGTCAGTTGCTTCATTTGCAAATATTTTCTCTCATTCTGAGAGTTGTCTTTTAATCTTGTTTATGGTTTCCTTTGCTGTGCAAAAGCTTTTAAGTTTCATTAGGTCCCATTTGTTTATTTTTGGTTTTATTTCCATTTCTCTAGGAGGTGGGTCAAAAAGGATCTTGCTGTGATTTATGTCATAGATTGTTCTGCCTATGTTTTCCTCTAAGAGTTTGATAATGTCTGGCCTTACATGTAGGTCTAATTCATTTTGAGTTTATTTTTGTGTATGGTGTTAGGGAGTGTTCTAATTTCATTCTTTTACATGTAGCTGTCCAGTTTTCCCAGCACCACTTATTGAAGAGGCTGTCTTTTCTCCATTGTATATTCTTGCCTCCTTTATCAAAAATAAGGTGACCATATGTGTGTGGGTTTATCTCTGAGCTTTCTATCTTGTTCCATTGATCTACGTTTCTGTTTTTGTTCCAGTACCATACTGTCTTGAATAATGTTGCTTTTTAGTATAGTCTGAAGTCCAGGAGCCTGATTCCTCCAGCTCCATTTTTCTTTCTCAAGATTGCTTTGGCTATTTGGGTCTGTTGTGTTTCCATACAAATTGTGAAACTTTTTGTTCTAGTTCTGTGAAAAATGCCAGTGGTAGTTTGATAGGGATTGCATTGAATCTGTAGATTGCTTTGGGTAGTAGAGTCATTTTCACAATGTTGATTCTTCCAATCCAAAAACATGGTATATCTCTCCATCTGTTGGTATCATCTTTAATTTATTTCATCAGTGTCTTATAGTTCTCTGCATACAGGTCTTTTGTCTCCCTAGGTAAGTTTATTCCTAGATGTTTTATTCTTTTTGTTGAAATGGTAAATGGGAGTGTTTCCTTAATTTCGCTTTCAGATTTTTCATCATTAGTGTATAGGAATGCAAGAGATTTCTGTGCATTAATTTTGTATCCTGCTACTTTACTAAATTCATTAATTAGCTCTAGTAGTTTTCTGGTAGCATCTTTAGGATTCTCTGTGTATAGTATCATGTCATCTGCAAACAGTGACAGCTTTATTTCTTTTCCTATTTGGATTTCTTTTTCTTCTCTGATTGCTGTGACTAAAACTTCCAAAACTATGTTGAGTAATAATGGTGAGAGTGGACAACGTTGTCTTTTTCCTGATCTTAGAGGAAATGGTTTCAGTTTTTCACCATTGAGAACGATGTTGGCTGTGGGTTTGTCATATATGGCCTTTATTATGTTAAGGTAAGTTCCCTCTATGCCTACTTTCTGCAGGGTTTTTATCATAAATGGGTGTTGAATTTTGTCAAAAGCTTTTTCGGCATCTATTGAGATGATCATATGGTTTTTCTCCTTCAATTTGTTAATATGGTTTATCACATTGATTGATTTGTGTGTATTGAAGAATCCTTGCATTCCTGGGATAAACCTCACTTGATCATGGTGTATGATCCTTGTAATGTGCTGTTGGATTCTGTTTGCTAGTATTTTGTTGAGGACTTTTGCATCTATGTTCATCAGTGATATTGGCCTGTAGTTTTCTTTCTTTGTGACATCTTTGTCTGGTTTTGGTATCAGGGTGATGGTGGCTTCATAGAATAAGTTTGGGAGTGTTCCTCCCTCTGCTACATTTGGGAAGAGTTTGAGAAGGATAGGTGTCAGCTCTTCTCTAAATGTTTGAGAGAATCCGCCTGTGAAGCCATATGGTCCTGGTCTATTGTTTGCTGGAAGATTTTTAATCACAGTTTCAATTTCAGTGCTTGTGATTGGTCTGTTTATATTTTCTATTTCTTCCTGGCTCACTTGGAAGGTTGTGCTTTTCTAAGAATTTGTCCATTTCTTCCAGGTTGTCCATTTTATTGGCGTATAGTTGCTTGTTGTAATCTCTCATGATCCTTTGTATTTCAGCACTGTCAGTTGTTACTTCTCCTTTTTCATTTCTAATTCTATTGGTTTGAGTCTTCTCCCTTTTTTTCTTGACGAGTCTGGCTAATTTAAATGTGCTATGGGCAAATGTCAAGTTCCAGAGCATTCTGAGATTCCAAGCTGGAGGCAGCACTGGGAGCATCTCAGCAATGAAAGATCATCATATATTTATAACTTCCTTCAAAAAGGCTAACATTACCTCATGTATGTCATCAATATGCCAGGACAAGGATTAATCTGTCTAGTTCTTTACATGCCACTATGCAGAAACAGGGACTTAGTGCTTGATTTTAGCTCGTGAAGATCCCCAAAGAGTAAGTGGTGTAAACATCAGACATTCTAAATGTATTAAAAGGGATATTTGAAGAAGTATATTCAACTTTTCAATTCAAAAAAATAAATGATGCAAATGAAGGAAACTGCTAACCCCAAAAGGGCCCGATTATACGAGTGCTTTTCTCTCTTACTTGGAATTATTGTGAGAGCCAACCCCATGTGTAGTATCTGATTTTAATATGGCAATTCTCTCCTAGTCTTGGTTTTTTTGTTTAAGACAACATATTGAATCTCTCGTGAGAAACTCATCCTGTATCTGCTTGATGTAAAACATAAGCATGTGCATTCTGAGCCACATATGCTCAGGTGCGAGTTTCCAAGGAAACAAGGGACTGCTCGTCTATCTGTAAAGATGAACTGATGAATCACTCTCAGTCTGTTACAAACTTTGATTCAGAGTCAAATTCCAGTGTAGAGTCTAAAAAATGTCAATGTTTTGTCATTTCTCCCTAGCAAGCCCTGATGCTGTGGAGGCTGGCAGTTGGGCAGATATTAGCTGACTTATCTCACTGTTGCTTTCCCCTGAACTGTTAGTGAAATATTGTCAGTGACGGCCAGCTCCACACTACAACTGTGTGTGAATGGCCTTCCATCATTTCTGTCAGTATAACTAAAAGAGGGCCATAGGGGCTTCCCTGGTGGCGCAGTGGTTGAGAGTCCGCCTGCCGATGCAAGGGACACGGGTTCGTGCCCCGGTCCGGGAAGATCCCACATGCCGCGAAGCGGCTGGGCCCGTGAGCCATGGCTGCTGAGCCTGCGCGTCTGGAGCCTGTGCTCCGCAACGGGAGAGGCCACAACAGTGAGAGGCCCGCGTATGGAGGGAAAAAAAAAAAAAAAAAAAAGAGGGCCATGAGCATTTAGTATGTGCTGGGCCACCATGTGGTTCTCCCAGCTCCACCTGTGACTGCTAGCTCTCAGGTTCACACGCACACTAGATCAAGCAAAGAGTAACGGGACACCCTACCTCCAAACTTTCATTGGCATTAGAATCCTAGTGGTTGATAGCATTTCTCAAATTCTTGAATATTGAGACTTCCTGACCATCCTTTAGCGTTTACTGATCGAAGTACTTTACATGTATTGCTTTGTTTAATAATCACAACAAACCTTGAGGTAGGTACCAGTATAACCTCCATTCTCTAGAAAGTGAGACACAGAGAGATTAAGTAATTTTCCCCAAGGTCACACATTTGTAACTGATAAAGCTGGGATTTGAACCCAAGATGTGTCTTCTCAAATTCATATACTTAACATGTTACCCATCTTCTGAAAGACAAGCCATTCTGTTTTTCCTATGTTTCAAATGAGCATGCCCGTTCATTTGTTCATTCACTCCCGTATTCAGTAAATATGTCCCAGGCACTTATGCTAGGCCCTGTGGATGTAGTAGCAGACAAGAGAGATAAAGTTCCTCATGAAGCTCACATTTTGTGGAGAAGACAGACGAGAAATAAGTAGGCAAATGAACAAGATAAAGATGGTAATAGAATGGCAGCACAGAAAATCAACACTGAGGTTTGAGAAGGTGAACTGGAAAAGACCATGGTGTACTCAAGGTACAGAAAGGAGACAAGATAAAGCAGAGGTAGAGAAAAGCCAGATCACCCTGGAACTTAGAGAGCAAACGGGATTTTATTTTAAGTGAAGTGATAAGTCACTGAAGAGTTTTCATCATATTTGAGGTAGAACTGTCCTTTGCTCCTATTGTGAAGGAACTACCTAGGGAGCTGTGAAATACATCTGTATATCAGAAAGAGAAAAATGCATCCAACTCCCGTTCCCAATTATATTTTTTTAGAGTGGCTTTAATTACATACATTTATAGTATTTCAGTTATCTTAAAAGACTAAAATTAGCTTATTTATTTATATATTGTTAAGGAGAAAGTACACTGAGTAAGAAAATATGGTAATATGCAGGAATGGCACTGCACAAAAGGGGGAAAAAAAATTAAAAAGGACCCGTCAAATAGGTGAGTACCCATGAGTGGATTAAGTATGACCCTTCAGCCTATCATCACACTCGGACCTCCTCCAAGGAACCTGACCCACCTCTATGGAATATCCCTGGTGCCCAGACTCCATGGGATTGGGTCTTGCTTTGTTTCCCTTCTGTATGTACCTGGCACAATATCTTGTTTAGCGTAGGATCACCATGATATTTGTAGAAGATGGGACGTAAGGAAGAAAGGAAGAAGACAGGGAAAAAGAGAGGGAGGGAAGAAAGGAGGAAGGGAAGATGGGAACAGCACTCTTGGTGTGTGGCTGATATTTTTACATCTTGGTTTTGTATCTTCTTGTCTGTTTCTTTATTCTCAGCCTTCCCTAACCCATCTTCCTGGGATAAAGAAAACCCATCCAACAAGACACTTCCAAAAGATTAATATTTTCATTTCAACATTTCTGAAAGTATTTCAATGAAATTGCTTTCAAATGGTTTATTTTATATTAGATCATTGAGAGATAGATTAATGTCATAAACGTAGGTACTAGCAAGCAATATTTTTGTCTCCTATGTGCACATACTGTATATTTCATAACCTCTGATAACTTAAAGTCACTAATTTAAGTCAAATTAGGGAAAGGGCAGTATAATAATTGCTATATTTCTGCTCCTTCTTGATAACAAATGAGGCTTTTTTTCCTTCCACCAGTATATAATAGTGTGCTTTTTCTTTGGCTAAGATATAATAGCGCTGCTCTACACGAACAAAAATATTTTTACTGGCTATGTTATTACTGAGAAATGCATTGGGAAAATGTAAAAATATTTCACCTTTATGTTGAAGAAAATAAACACAGTGGATTAAATAAAATTTTCACAGCTCTTGACATATGCCATATGTAACGCTTGGTAAATGTCAAAGAGGCTTTGCTTCTTCTGAGAATCATTGACTAAAACTGGAGGAGCCCTTGAGTATTTATTGATCCACTACTCCCACCCTCAGCACACTGGACAAATGAAACCTGAAGATGTTGAAGGACAATCCAACAGGACTTCCAGGACTGAAAACCTTGTTATCCAAGACCCAACTCTACATTAATCCCACTACAAAGTGCTGCCTTCCTAATGCTTCATTGCATAGAATTGAAAATCAGCATTAGTAACAAGGAGCTGGGGCTCTGGAATCAGGCTGACTGGACTTCAGGTCCTGACTTGGACTCTGACTACCTCTGTGAGCCTGGACAACATATTCTAACCTATGCAAGCCTGAGGTTTTCCTATAAAAAGGAGATTTAATCGTGCCAACCTCAAACATGTGTTTGAATATCAAACAAAATAAAGTACTGGCACATCATAAGTGGCACATAAATGTCACCTATTACAACTATTATTATGCACTTTATTATTATTACTATTATTATTCAAACATGTAACACACACGAAACTCAATTTTGCTAACTTTTGAATACACGTATTAGCTAAAATGGAACTTCTAAGTTCTTATATACATACATATGAAACTCTGCTCAGAGAGCTTTTAAATGAATTGTCTGATGGAAGAAACAGCATTTGAGCTGAGCCTTGAAACGATGTGGAAATTACAGGAAATGACATGGACAGAGACACAAGCTGCAGATCCACTCTGTTCTGGGAATCTCCAAGCTGTGTGTCCCAGGATTGTACAAAAGCCCATATTCCTCAGAAATACGGGGCATATTGGCAAAGAGCACCAAGTGGCTGAGTCACAGTGTGTGTCTGGGAGATAGAAAGACTGGAGGTGAGTGAAAGATGAGGCTGGAAAGGTAGGTTTGAGCCAGGAGAGCATCATAGTGAGACTTGTACTCTGGAATTGTGGGACCACATGAATCCCAGATCTACCTCTTTAGGGACATGTGGGCTTGGTAAATTACTTAATCTCTCAGTGCTTCAGTTTCCTCATTCCTCATATGGCAATAATAGTAGTGCATACCTGATAGGGTGGTAGTGAGAATTTAATGAGTTACTACCTGTAAAGCACCTAAACAAGCATCTGGGATACAGCTAGAGTTTAGTCATTGTTAGCTATCATCATCACTGTCATCATCATCATCATGACCATTGGGGATATTTAGATACCATATTAGAGACTGAAGATCTACAGAGAAACAGGCATCTAAAGATGCCTATCGGCCAAAGCGCTACTTTATGAAGATGACTTTGGCTACATACACTTAATGATTTGACATCAGAAATGTATATGACTCTTAATTGTTTTTAGAAGTATGGGAGATCTAGGTTATAGAAAAGAACAATCATTTTTCCTGGTAAATTAAAGACCTATGTTACAGTCCAGTACAAATTTTATTTGTATTTTTAATTTTTTAACCATATAAGCAGTAGATAAATGCATTTGGGCTGTAAAAGTACAACCATTACTGAAAACAAAGAAAGTAAAAAGTTAAAGTTCCTCATAAACCCGTTGTCTCCTATCTCCCAGGATCACCCTTATCTCATTCATTAAGGATTTAGACTAATGTTCCAAGATTACTTCTATACATTTATAATTACAAATATGCATAACTTTTAAGCTTTTTAAAACTATACACTTTTTTGCAGCGAGCTTCAAAATCTGTAATTTTTTAAAATTTTTGAATAGTTCTTGAATAGCTAGAAGAGTAGAATTTATGTTTCTAATTCGAACAAAGGAATTAATTATCAGGATGTGCCTGACTTTAGTGCAGCCAACATTATTATATGAGATCACATATATTACAAGTTGTGTGTGTGTGTGTGTGTGTGTGTGTGTGTGTGTATATATACATAAAATTGTAGAATATATTTGATTATTTAAATTGGCCTTGTCCAATTAAAGGATTTTTGTCACTTTTAATTCTACATTTTTATCTCTGACTCTTTTGTAGCTTTTCTTTCTTCTTCTACTTTCAACCTCTTGAACCTATAATGATTCCCTATCTCTCCATCTGCAACCCTTTATAACATTTTTCTAATTGACTTCTAAGGTCTCCAAGTAACGTAACACAACGTCATTCCAAACCGATTTTCCATTGTTTCCAGCATACCACAGTCAAGGCTATCTTATCCATCCTTCTCAGCCTTCCAGCCCCTTTAGCACATAGGAGTTTTCTCTTGTCTTAACTCCCATTTCCCATTGACTCACACTCACACAGTTAGCTAATTGCTTCATAGGCTTTCATTTTCCTGTTTGTTTTGCTTTTTTTGAGATTCAAATAATTCATCCTTTTAAAGTGTGCTATTAATGCTTTTTACTATATTCACAAAGTTGTGCAACCATCATCACTATTTGATTCCAGAACATTTCCATCATTCCAAAAAGAAACTTCAGACCTATTAGCACTCACTCCCCATTCCTCCCTCCTTCTAGCCCCTGAAAACCACTAAACTACTTTCTGCTTCTAGGGATTTGCCTATTCGGGACATTTCATATGAAAGGAATGGTCCCCTCTTGTGTCTGCCTTCCTTTACTTGGCAGAATGGTTTCAAGGTTCATCTTTGTTATAATATGAATCAGTACTTCATTCCTTTTTTATGGCTGAATAATAGTCCATTGTAAAGAAATAACATATTTTGTTTATCCATTCATCAGTGGGTTGTTTCCACTTTTTGTCTAATATGAATAATGCTGCTATGAACATTCACATACAAGATTTTGTATGAACATATTTCAATTACTTATGGCATTTAGCTAGGGGTGGAATTGATGGATTATATGGTAACTCCATGTTTAAGCTTCTCAGGAACTACCAAAACTGTTTTCCAAAGAGGTTGCACCATTTTACATTCCCACCAGCAATGTATGAAGGTTCCAATTTCTTCACATACTGCCAACACATATTCATGTCTTTCTTCTTAAAGCTGTTTTAGTGGGTATGAAGTATTTCACTGTGGTTTTGATTTTCATTTCCTTAATGACTAATCCTGTTGAGCATCTTTCAATATGCTTATTTGGACATTTGCATAACACCTTGGAGAAATGTTTATTCAAATCCTTTGCCCATTTTTAAATTGGCTCAAATTTTTTTATTGTTCAGCTATAAGGGTTCTTTATGTATTCAGTATACTAAACCCTTATCAGATATATGATTTACAAATATTTTCTCCCATTCTGTGGGTTGTATTTTCAATTTCTTGATAGTGTACTTTGAAAAGTTTTTAATTTGATAAGTGCAATTTATCCATTTTTTCTTTGGTTGCTTGCGCTTTTAGTGTTTTGTCTAAGAAACAATGGCCTAATCCAGGGTCACAAATATTTATACCTATATTTTTCTAAGAGTTTTATAGTTTTAGCTGTTACATTTAGGTCTCGATTTATTTTGAACTTATTATTATATATGGTGTGAGGTTGGGGTCCAGGTTCATTTTTTTGCTTGTGGATACAGTTGTCCCAGTACCATTTGTTAAAAAGACTTTTTCTTTTTTTTTTTTTTCTTTTGCGGTACGTGGGCCTCTCACTCTTGTGGCCTCTCCCGCTGAGGAGTAAAAAGACTATTTTTCTCACATTAAATTGTCCTGTCATCCTTGGATCTATATGTTTGATTGATCTATATGTTCATTCTTACACCACACAGTCTTTATTATTGTAAGCTTTGCACTAGGTTTTTCAATTGCAAGTGTGAGTCCTCCAACTTTGTATTTTTCAAGATTTTTTTGGCTATCATGGGTTTCTTATATTTCCAAATGAATTTTAAGATCAGTCCATCAATTTCTTCAAAAAAGCCAACTGGGATTTTGATAGGAATTGAATCTGTAGATCAGTTTGGGGAGTATTGCTGTGTTATTACTAAGTCTTATAATCCATATACATGGATGCCTTCCCATTTACTCAGGTCCTCTTTAATTTCTTTCAACAATGTTTCATAGTTTTCAATATACAAGGCTTATACTTCTTTTTGTTTTTAAATTGCTATGGGCTTTAGTTTTGAACCTATAATTCAAATTTAAGCTTCACCATGGAGAGTACCATGTCTTATATCCCTTCTAAACCCACTGTGAAAACATTAGTTCCTACAATGATTTTTTAAAATTCAGAATAAATACATTCCATCAAAATTAACTCTTCTTTCTAAAATATGGTTTCTCATACCCTGAACATCTTATTCATACCCTGTTTCCATGTATTTGCACACTCTTTTTTCTATTTGAAACAACTTGTCTCCTCAACTCTGCTGGCAGAATCCTTCAGATTTCTAACATCTAGTTAATAAAATGCTTCCAACATTTCTTCTCCCTCTCAATATTTTTTTCATTCTTCAAATACAGCTAATTGCATTAGACCTGTGATAGTTACTTGAGTGTGTCTACCACTGCTACTCCCAGATTATGAGCAAATTTTAGGGCTGTTTTTAGTCATCTTTTTAGTCCCATATATCTCAGTCTATCACTTACAAGTTAAAAGCGTTCAACTTGTGTCTATTGCATAAATCTGAATATGATCTTAGTGTCTGCATCACTGAAATCAGTAAATCCGTTCAAAGAAAAGTCTTAACTTTCATTTTAATTTATGCAAGTTATTCAGAAAATAGATTGAAAGCCTGCTAATTTTAAACTTGCTTTTTATTGCCCAGAACAAGTCTATGTAGAGGATAGTTTATACCAGAGGTTGGCAAATTTTTTCTATAAATGGCCAGATAGTAAATCTTTTAGCCTTTGTGGGCTATACGATCGCTTTTGTATCTACTCAACTCTGTCACAGTTGTACAAAAGTAGACCTAGACAGTATGCAAGTGAATGTTTGTAGCTATGTTTCAACAAAACTTTATTTACAAAAGCAGGCAATAGGCCATATTTGGGACTAGTTTGTCAACCTCTGGGCTAGACCATGAAGAACTGTGCCCCAGCACATTTACTGACTTGTATTATGACTTTCATATAACTGTGTTATTAATGCATTATTTCCTCCTGTAGAGTGATGTGAATAATTATAAATACTGCCATGGAAAACATATTCAAGTCAAATTTCATGTAGTTATTTTTATCTAAAAAAAAAAAACAGGACAGAGACGTTACAGAACATAACAGCAAACTAAAATGCTTAAATTGCTTATTAGACCAAATGTGTTCCATTTGGGATATAAACCAGGAACATAGAAAGGAAGAATGAGAGCACTAAGCTCTGTTTCCATTTGGCAAAACAATACAAATTCTTCAGCCAGTATGTCAGCAGTGTTGTAGCTTGCTTTACTAAGGTCTTTCCCCTTCTTTGGAAAGAAAAATTAATACCAAGAGTTCATTTTCATATCAATTTTTATAAATTGATATCAAAAATTATTCTAAGGTGTTGTGATGTTTTATTGCTTTGTTTTGTGTTTTTTAAGAGTGTGGGTTTTTTTGATTTGCAGGGGGTTTTGTTTGTTTGTTTGTTTTTCAAAATGGCACTTGCCAAGTCCCCAAATGATGAATGGCAGATAAGTTTTCACCAGTTCACAAGATTTAGTGGCTAAGGGTGAGAAAAACAAGCTGATTCCAGCAGGCATAGGACAATGGAGAGGAAATCTGTGAAATGATTGGCAGCCCCTAAACCAATGATCCTTATAGGTAAATGCTTCATAGCAAACTCAACAAGATTACATCCCTCAAGGGTGGGGCCCACAGCTAAGTCATTCATGTCCCCACGACTAGCACAGCTCCTGTTACATAAGAAGCACCCATATCTGTTTGGTAAACTGGACCAAACCCCAGTTTTTTACATTTAGCATGTTAACACAAATTAAAGTTCTCCTACATGAAAAGCTCTATTCAAGACAAGGTGAAAAAATTAAAAAGGAAATGTCCCCAGTCAAAGGAAATTACAATCCAATGGTACAGAAAAGAACAACACAGGAGAACCCTTCTCACTGCTAGATAAATGTGTTAGTTTTCCTAACAACAATCAAAAACAGTGAATGATTGGACTTTCCTGGCGGTCCAGTGGTTAAGACTTCGCCTTCCAATGCAAGGGATGTGGGTTTGATCCCTGGTCCAGGAGCTAAGATCCCACATGCCTCGTGGCCAAAAAACCAAAACATAAAACAGAAGCAATATTGTAACAAATTCAGTGAAGACTTTAGAAGAAAAGAAACAGTGAGTGATTCTTCTGTAGATTTTAAGGCACTGGTGCATACAGTTCTTGTCTCTGTTTCCAAGAAACAATAAAGAAGGTCTGATATTATTGAATACTTGGGACACATTAATTCCAGAACTAGGATAAGAATTTGCATGCTTTTTTTTCTTTCTATGTTGTTACTTCTTTTATGGTGGCTGATCTTTGGTTAACAACTGCAAGTTCTGCTCGTTTGAAACAGTCAAGACTTAAACTTTATCCACATGAACAAATGCTCTCTAATGTTGCCTGTGTTCTAGTTCAAATAATTATTCTATTCTTTGACACATCGTTTAGATCTAGGAGTAGGGGGTATACAGGAGAGATTGCAGGAATGTCTTCAGACTATCTTCTAGATGGTGTACCAGACTCCTTGCTCAGAAAGCCCTCCATTCTCCATCAAATTAAGTCACCTCACATTTACCTACTATCACAAATTCATCTAGACTAAAAGATAGACCTTGTTTTTCCACAGAATACATTTGAACCCTGGATCCTAATCAATAATAATAAATCATCAAATCCATTGTCTCCTGTTCTGCTTGCCTTCAAATTGCTACTTTGATAATATACATCTTGGATAATTTTTGATGCAACCAAAAGATGCTCATTAACTCCAAGATGTAGTACGGCATAACAGTTATAAACATGAATTCAGGAGCCAGACCAGCTGAGTTTGAACCCTGGTGCCATCACTTACTAGCTATGTGACTGGTCAAGTTTCTTGAACTCTTGGCCTCAGAAGATAACAATAATACCAACCTCGCAGAAGTATGGTGAGCATTAAACAAGTTACTGTATGTAAAGTGCTTAAAATAATACATGGCATAGAATCAACTTGTTCTATATTTTTATTATTATTGGTAATTCTATATTTGCTTGCCAGTCATGTTTGATGAGACCTCATCAAATTTTTGAGATGAATCAGTAACAAGTTCATCCTCACTACCTGTACCAAGAACCACAAGTAAGTTTAAGTTCTCACTAAGAAAATAACATATTCAAAATTTCATGCAAGGATTGAAATTCTAATATACAACTTTTGCTCTTAAATATAAGCATTCACAATATCTATAATTTTCCATTTCCCCTTCAGGTCCACACATCTGTCACACATATTTTAAGATTTAATTTTAAGTTCCTTAAAATACAATCATCAGGGAATACAATTGGAGAAGTGTGCTGAGCTATGTTGCTTCCACAATCGTCCTTCCCTAATTTTTGTCCTTTTGCCTTTTTTCCTTTTTGCTCCTGGGAAGACCTTACATGAATATAGATTTGGGGAAATTAACTGAGTCCATCTCTATTTGCAATTCTTTTTCATTTCTGTTAGCTGAATTTATACAGCAATTTTTGTTAGTAAATATCTTCTTTCTTAATTTTTCCATTTACGCTCACTGTGTACTGGAAGCAGTAGCAATATTTTTCTTTAGAATCTTTTTCTTTTATCAGGATTGAGCTGAATCACATGATGAAGGGAATGTAATAATGCCACAGAAAATACAGATGGCTTGCACCAGTTTGGCAGTATTTTAATTAGTACCTCTCCAATTACAAGACAATCTTTCATTTTCTTGTGAAGATGTTACTAGTTTAAAGGAACATTTGAGAAAAATCTCGGTTCCTTTATTAAAATTTTCACCCCACCCCTTTAGATGTGCACGGTAAAATTTTATATTATTTATAATAAAACACATGATATACTTTCTTTTCTAGACATGCTACTCAATCTGGTGTCAGCCAGCTTCAGCATGACTTAATTTTTGAAGTCAAAGCTTATGGGAAATACTAGCAATTTTCAGTGACCTGATAATACCAAAGAAAACAGTATAAATGCATGTCTCAGAGATAAGTGGATGCTGGTATAGGCCTTGTAAGTTAAAAGCAACATTTTATAATCTCAGTAAGATGTAATGGGTAGTCAAAGTAATGAAGCTAACCCAGGCGTAATGATTAATCTCTGTGTGAGTCACGACCCCGGCAGCTGCATTCTAAATGACCTGCAATCTATATAATGCATTCTCAGGAAGACCAGACAACAAGATGTTGCATTAGTCCACAGTGCAGATGGTCAGACTGCATGTAGAAACATACTCAGCTCTGGCCTAAAAGACCAGAGGGCTAGCTTCAGCAATATTCATAAAAGGATGCTGAGATACCATGGATATTTATCAAAACAGAGTGTAACATTAACCCTTACCTGCTTCGACTAACTAGCTGCAAGCTGGGATATTTAAGAAAGGCTCTATGGGAGAGGTGAAACTGAGCAGGACCTGGTAAGATGGATGGGTAGGAGGAGAAAGGCCATTCCAGGTAAGAGACTCAACATGAACAAAGCTATCATGGTAGAAATAACAAGGTGTGTTTGAGGTCAAGTGACTATCCCTGACAGGTGGAAGAATAGAATTGATGTTGAGAATGATGGATGATAAACATGTGAGGTGTGGCCCATGAGCAACACATTTGAACAATCCTCTTTGAGAAAGGCGGGCAAGGCCTGTTGTAACTAACCAGTGGTATGATGATTGGCGTTATCTCTTGGAGGGGACTGGTGCTGGCAAATGAACCCTACCATTTTGGCAGACAGTTTTCAGGATACACAGATGAATAATCTAGAGAATGGTACACAGATGAATGATCTAGAGAATGGTTCAGGAGACTTAAAAGAAGGGATATTTTTCAGATGGAAAATCGTAAGAAGGGCCTCCTAATAACGGCTGGATTGAATCTGTTTTGTAATAAAGACTGAAAGTTAGCATGGTGTCACAGAACGCGCATGGCACAGGATGACAAGGGATGTGAAAGTTAGTCCTGGCGCTACCAATACTTGGCTACAGGACTCACTTTGCCAGGCTACAGTTGTCTATAAAAGGAAAACATTGAGCCAGGTGATCCCTCAGAATCCACCTTTGAAGACTATTTCTACACGATACTTTACTAAAAGGACTTAAATGATTTTGTGTGTGTGTTGTTGGCCAGGTCCTCACTGTGGTCAGGGACAATTATTCCAATAAACACACAGGTGTAAAATGCTCTCATTGTCTCTCTACATTCATACACTTTCATTTTCTAACTACCTAAGACTGTAAAAATAACAAGCAGTCTCAGCATGAAGTCTCACAGCCTACCAGAGAAGATGCACATGGTGGTCGTAACCAAGGACTTTATCCTTCCCATCTTACAGATGAAGACGTAGAGGCACAGAGAGGTTCTGTAATTTGCCTAAGGTTGCACAGCTAATTAATAACAGAGCTGGGATTCGAAGGCAGGCAGTGGGTTCTGCGGTCTGCCCTCTTATACCCCTCTGCATGGATGGCCTCTCCAAAGAGAAGTCCATCACTGTCACCTGCTGCGGATGGCACACATGGCGGAGCTGTGCCTGGACAAGCATGAGAGCCCAGAGGGAAGGTGTTGGATGAGCCACTCTCTGCCAGGGAACTGGTGGTAAGAGGCTTTGGTCCCATGAGGTATCTTCTACAAGTTGTTCAAGGCCATGTAGAAATGTGTTTTTCTATAAAAGGCCTCATTTTCATTTAGAACCACATCATCGCCAGGCCAACTAGTCTGTTTATTTATATTTTCCCTTTTGGCCCCTCCAGGTATGAATGGCCCATATCGACAGACGCATCTATCTCTTTATTTCCCCCCTTCACCCCCTCCCTTAATATCTGCCCCAGCTCAGCTTGGGAAGGGAAGGGAATAAGTATATGCAGCTAGGCTGCCTGCTAAAATCAAACCTGACACATCTGGGTTTTGCTTTCACTGAAAAGCCAAGAACTCCTTGGTGTCTTTCACCTTGAAGATCCAAGAAAGAAGAATCAAGAATGACTCATCAGGGATCATAATCTCAACCAAGGGCCCCTCCACCAAATGTTAACTCATTCTCTCTAATGCTTGCATGACAGTCTAAATTCACTCCTAAAACACGTCAGTTGCTCCTCAAGCTGATTGAGGTCTGCGTCTTCAGAGACTGGTTAAAGCCCCAAGTACCTCTCTGGGCTTCCCTGGTGGCTCAGTGGTTGAGAGTCCGCCTGCCAATGCAGGGGACACAGGTTCGTGCCCCGGTCCAGGAAGATCCCACATGCCGCGGAGCGGCTGGGCCCGTGAACCATGGCCGCTGAGCCTGTGTGTCCGGAGCCTGTGCTCCGCGATGGGAGAGGCCACAACAGTGAGAGGCCCGCGTACCGCAAAAAAAAAAAAAAAAAAAGCCCCAAGTCCTTCTCACTCCGACCAGACCAGCGTGTCAAAGGTAAAAAGTCCTTGAGGGTTTTCTCTGCTGATACATCTAAGTCCCTCCACACCCAACACACCCTCCAGATGGCAAGTTGTCTGCCTTTAAGTCACCGTTAAAAGATGTTCGAATGCTTACTGCAAAGATGTCACACTTTCCTTGCAGCTCATTTTACTAAATTAAAAACATTAAGCATATGTGTCTCTTGAGGTGCTTTTTCCCCCTCAAAAATTATTTCCCTGATTTAAAATGTGTTTATAAAATTTCGGATCAGAATGAAGCAATCCCTTCTTTTTTTCACCTGCCAGTGGATGTGTGAGTACACAGAGCCTTTCTGAGAGCAGGAGGTCCCCAGGGTTACTAGTGTAATTCTTTTTACTCTGGGGTGCTCAAGCACAGAATTGCCTACAATCAATTTGCTTTCACATCCTGGCATTAAACTCACTGTATGTAAAAGTATCACAAGTATTTTCAATATAATTCGAAGTAGCAGTGATTTAAAAGGCTTTTTATTGTAATGAAAAAAATTACAAGGCATAGTAAAAGCTGCACAGCCTATTCGACTGAATCTAATCAAATACAGGTAAAATTCCCCATAACCTCAAAATGGGTAAAAATGACTTAAAAATTAAGGACAATTGATATGAGTCATTTTGATGTCTGAAAGATGAAGCAATATACCTGAACAATATTTTGACCTTCTGATTCTAAAAATATAGGATGAATCATAATTTAACTCAGTGCTATGGGAAAAGAGTTTCTTTTCAAAGATGCAGCTATAGATATAAAAATATAGGTATTGATATAACATAATCTTCTAAGTATACAGCTATCTTTAAAGGTGAAATGAAAAGACTTCCAATAAAATATGCATCATTAGTTACCATGAGTACTCTTGATGTCTATTATTGATGTTTGATTAGACGGAAAGAAGCATGATTTAGGCATCTACAGCCATTGCTATTCAAAATGATCGCCATTAAAATCCAGGTACACACAGTACCCTTGGACCTGAACTTAACTATAATATAAATATAGAAATATTCTTATAACTGTCACGCAGTTTCTGACACACAGTAGGCCTTCAATAAATATTTGTCAAATGAATGAAAGAATAAATAATGAATCAATGAATAACATATCCAAAGGTAGTCTGCTTTCCTATACTATTTTAATGAAGTCATTTTCACTTTTGCCTTTACACAAAATGAGTAAAGCAAATCAGAAAATTTAATTACAGTCTGTGGCTTCATAGCCTAATATCCTTAGCCCTTCCAGATTATCAAAACCATCTCTTCTAACTTAGTTCTCAATCTCTGGTTCAAAGCTCTCCCAGTGTTTATTCAAAAGCAAACCCCCCTTCCACCACCACCAAATGGCGTAGTATTGGGTCCCATAAGAGTTGATGGAAGGCGCGCTGAGTTTACTTTATTCACTAATGAGGTGGAAGAAATAGAGTTGTCAGATGAAATACAGGAAGTCCAATTAAACTGAATTTTGATAAACCATGAATAATCTTGTAGTATAAGTATGTCCCAAATATTGCACGAGACATCTTACCCTAAAAATTATTCATGGTTTATCTGAAGAAACTCAATGTAACTGGGTGCCATGTATTTTTCTTTGCAACCTCAGAAGGAAAGCAAATGTTCTGACTAAATACCGAGTGTTTTTATGTAGGCAGACTCTGGGAGAGCAGACAAACCTTTGGGTAAGAGGTCATAGCAGAATTATCTTGATGCAGTACTCAGGGACAGACAACTTTCCAGAGTTCACTAAAATGACATCTTCAAAGAGGCTTGATCTTACAGGCAAGCTGCATGTTGAATGCCTCTAAAGACAATGAGAATATTACACGCAGACAAAGAAAGATTATGAAAAGTGAAGAAAGCAAAGACCCTGGATATATCGAGAGGCAGAATAAACATTTTTTGACATTAACAGTCCCTTTTAAGAGGATACTGGCATGCATATATGTTTCTATAGACATATACTCAGATCAAAGATAAATATGACCCCTCGAAAAGTCTTAAATTTCGATAAAATGTCAGCTGTGTTTTTATACTGTGAAAAATGTAGTGCTTATGAAAGGTGTCATATTGATTGATTGAATAATTATTAATATTTATTGCATACCAGCAAGAAGCTAGAGGCTATTTGAACACGCAGGCCAGGTCCCCGTAGCCTCAGGAGGAAGTGGCTTGTCTTGGAGCAGTGGGTGACAAGGTCTCAAAGGGTAGGATGACATATGTGGTTGCCAAGGAGCAGGTTGAGATATCTGTTCAAATGAGATCTGACAATCCACAAAAGACCGCTAGAAAATTCTTAAAATCCACAGTATTCATAATCTAAAAACTGAAACTGTACCTTATTTCAAGTGTCCCCTTGATATCCAATGATCAAGAAAAGCTCTGACAAGGGTAAGCTTCTCCTTGTTCAGAGTTTGGGGCCCAGCGGGAGTGGTTAAAGGGCTTCCTGTGCTACAAACACTCGAGCTTGATCAGGACCTCAGAATTATTAGCTGATAAAGTGCCAGATTCTGAAAGCAGGACTTTCAAACACTTTCTAAGGGAGA
Organism: Lagenorhynchus albirostris; assembly: GCF_949774975.1. NCBI lineage: Eukaryota > Metazoa > Chordata > Mammalia > Artiodactyla > Delphinidae > Lagenorhynchus > Lagenorhynchus albirostris. The sequence goes on along the minus strand of NC_083107.1, from coordinate 32,424,648 downwards.
CTGGGGGACATTTTCAATCAAGTCTATTATAAATGCAATCAAAAGGAGGAGACAAGAGGGTAATATTTCTTTAGGTCACACCCTCTGCTAAGTGTTATATAAACGTTATTCGTTTTAGTTCTCATAGCAGCAATATATGATTGGCATTACTTTTTCTCATTTTACCAGTGATAATCTGCTGACCCTGAGTACTTAACTAGTTACTCAAGATTACAGAAGCATATATTGGTGAATCTAAGATTCTAATTCAGACCTATCTGACTAACATTGCAACAGAATACTTCCAAATCTGAAACAATCTCCTTCACCATTAGATAAAATACCAAAATCTTGCTCTAGTCTAAGGAAAAGCTGTATTTAAAGGGAAGGCAAACAAGATTATTGAATGTTTTTGGTTTCAATAATGACATTTTCTTGGATGAATTATGAAATGGTGATTCCAAGGCAAAAAAAGTTGTTTACTATCATGAAACTCTCTCAATTTATTTTTGGTGTTTGGCATTTCTGAAAACAAAGTATGAGAAACAAAAAGCTTAAAGCTACGTGATTCACTTAACACCAAAATTAAAAGCAGAAAGTTAATCAGGGGAAAAATAAAAAGAAACCTCTGTTTTAACTTTAATTTCAAATCCTAAAAGTTACTGCTAAATAAAAAGAAACTATAAAATAGAAACTTTAGGTCGCAACACACAATACACTTCAAATCAGATAGGCAGAGGCTATAAAAGCTTGGCTTCTGGAGTTATGTAGCCCAGATTAGAATCACAACCTTGCCTCTTACGAGCTGTGTGATTTTGGCAAATTACACAACAGCTCTGTGCCTTGGTCTCCTCGTCTATAAAATAAATATATAATAGAACCCACCTCATAGCGTTGTCATGAAGACTAAATAAGACGTTCAGTGTGACCTGCTTAGCCTAGAGCCTAGCACATACAAGCAGTCTTATTTTTATCATTAAAATGTTTTCTTCAAAATGGAAATGCTGATATAAAACGAGGGATTTGTATTGATCTATGCATTTTTCAAAGCTAAGACTACTGGACACCAAACCCCCCAAATGGTGTCCTCTAAATCAATATCAAAATGTTCCTGGCAAAAGCTGCCTTTTTAAAAAAAAACAACAAATATTCCCAACTCACTAGCTTTTCTTTTTTTTTTTTAGATCTTTATCGGAGTATAATTGCTTCACAATACTTTTTAGTTTCTGTTGTACAACAAAGTGAGTCAGCTATATGTATACATATATCCCCATATCTCCTCCCTCTTGAGCCTCCCTCCCACCCTCCCTATCCCACGTCTCTAGGTCATCGCAAAGCACCGAGCTGATCTCCCTGTGCTATGCGGCTGCTTCCCACTAGCTACTTTGCATTCGGTAGTGTATATATGTCGATGCTACTCTCACTTCGCCCCAGCTCCCCCCTCCCCCTCCCCCGCCCCCGTGTCCTCAAGTTGCTGCCTTTTAAATAACTCATTTTCTGAAACGGAAGCACAGAACTCAAAATCCCAGGTTGAGCCCATTTACACTGCTCTGTCTGTGTGTCTCTGCACACAAAAGTCATTTGGCTTACACACAGCCGACTGGAGAAGGGAATCCTCAAACCCTTTGTCACCTGAAAGCCCCCATAGCCACAGAGTAGAGTTTAAACCACTCAGGGTTTATGGATGTTAATCTGAAATGGAATCTACTAGCATGATGTGTGTGTTGTGTGTGTGCGTGTGTTGTGTGCGTGTGTGTGTGTGTTTCAGGGAGACTGATACAATCTAGAGAGGTAGAGGAAACATTACAATGCCTAAGGCTGGATACGTCAACACCCATTTGCAGTTGGGTGAGTTGTGCTCTTGCCTCAAAGCACAGGTGCTGTTGTCACCTGGTACAGCTTCTACGGATCCCACAAAGTGGGCCTCAAAGAGCAAAAGCCAGGCACACCGCATTTTTTCCCCCTAAAGAAATTTACAGGCCATTTTCTCACCCTTCCTGCTGAGCTAGGATATTGAGATTAAAATGTACCTACAGAGTTTAGTAACATATTTGGTATTAAGGATCCATCATATGCGTATGTCTTCTGAGCATAACAGTTCCTTTGGAGCTATTATAGATACACCGTGAATAGATATTAGGAATAATACACAAGGAGTGGTTGAAGGAGATCCCATATTAACTACTGTCAGACTTTTAACAGTATTTGAAACTAGGCTTTTTTTTTTTTTTAATTCCTGGGGTTTAATACCTCTATACTTTGTAAACTGAGCGCTTTTCAAAGAGAGCTCCAAATTCCTACAGAGCTGTCTTTAGGTGGGCTTTGATCTTTGCAGAGCACCTATCTTGTGTTTCTATAATTGCTCTGGTTTAACAAGGCTCCCTAGCACGTGAAAGGGGAAAATCCTTTTATTAAGGCTATAAACCTAACTGGCCACAGTGATGGAATGTGCAGCTTGGGGGCAGCCCTTAGCTCCCCAGGAAAGAAAAAAATGGGGAACCGAGGAAAGCCTTCATGTTCAAACAAAATGAAATATTTATTAAACATGTTTCTGGTGTCCCAGGTGGTAAGAGGCTGCCCTGTGGTCCGCTGAAAGGTTTGATCTTTGTTAAGTATTGTGAATGCTGATTTCAATAATGGGGTGAAAGCTGAGGAAGTTATGGCTGAAATTTTGGCTAAAGATGACAGCTCTGGGTTTCAAGTTGCCCAAAGCAGTCTGAGGGATTAAACCAACAAAGCCTGCTCCAAAGTATCGAGTTTCCAAAAGTGTAATCTTCGTATCGGTGATTCACACTCCTAGGACAGGGAGGACTCCTCATTTATTTTGACTTTGCCATATTAATCTTACTTTACAAATACACGCGGTGATTTAGATCATGTTTAATTAACTGATTGAGGGCTCCAGTGGTAAAAATGGTATCGCATTAAGCTCTATCCGTATGGCAAATTCGAATCACATCTTTAGCCTTGCAAGAACAAAATATCCCGAGAGTCACTGATGACAGGATGTAGGAATTGAAATCAGGTCCCTCCTGTTGTTTGAGAATCCAGGGAGGGTGCCTGCCATATGCCCGTCACTTCCAGGGGGGGAAATGACAGGATAAAAGAAAGGAAGGCTCTAGTTCTTCCAATATGTTCAAATCTCAGATGAAAATGATTGTGCAGCAGTGCTGTACAAAGGCCAAGATTCACACGAAAGTACATCCTGAACTTTGCAGAGAGCTTCATGAGAGAGTTGTGTAGTGTTGGGATATGTGTTATTTTGTTTTGTTTTTTTCTGAAATGGCTGCTCAGGGTTTTTGAGAACTGATAGATGAAAATGCTGTGGTCTGGAGCTGAATTTAATGAGCAGGGAAATAAAAAAAATAATAAAAGAGGGAATTCTTATCTACCAAAATATATGTGCGCTCTGATTCAGTAAAAAGCAAATTAGGTTTGACTGCTAAAAACCACACGCTGGATACGAGTTTCAAAGTTTGCATTTTTGGAAGTGGGAGTTGTCTAATTTTTCTCCTCAAAAATCTGTGGTGATTATTTGTGACATCTCAAGAAAAAAATATGTAAATTGACTACTGATTTCTTTTAAATAATTTCTTTGAAATTTTAAAATGCATTTTAAATTATCCTTAGTAAGAGAGCATAGCAGAATTTTGAAAAGAGGGCAAAAAATCAGTTTCACTCCTTAACGTGATGATTAACAAACATTATTGTGCATCCTTTTAGTGTTTTATTATTTGCACGTCTGAAAATCATTATAATCGTATTATACCGTAATCTTGTATCCTGACTTTTTTCACTTAATATTTTATTACACTTTTCCCGTACTACTATATGCCCAAAACTTTTATTGATTGCATAATATTTTATCAAATGAATGTTATCATTTGTCTAACCACACTTTCATTGTTAGATATTAAAACACCTTCCAATGTTTGTTATCATAAATAACATTATAAAGACAACTTTTATGCATATAGCTTTTTCCACATTTTGAATTTTTTCCTTAAGATAGACTCCTTTATCTTAAATGGTGTACAAGTACAGAAATTTTTCTTCCAAGGGCCAGTGGAAAGTAAAACATTCTGTGAGGTATTCCTACATAGAAAAACTGACCTCTATGTGCAATATTTTAAAAAGTCAAACTCATAGAAACAGAGAGTTGAAAAGTCGTTGCCAGGGTCTGGGGGCAGTGGGGGGATGGAGGAAATAGGGAGAGATTGGTAAAAGGTTACAAACTTTCTGCTATAAGATGAATACGGTCCATGGATCTCATGTAAAACATGGTGACCATAGTTGATAATACTACATGTTTAACTCAAATTTGCTAAGCAAGTAGAACTTAAATGTTCTTACACACAGACACACACACACACAAAGACAAATATGTGAGGTGATAGACATGTTAATTAACTGGATGGGGGAATCCTTTCACCATATATACATATATCAAATCTCCATGATGTGCACTTTAAATACCTTACAATTTTATTTGTCAAGTATACTTTAATAAAGCTGAAATTAAAAAAAAAAGAAATGAAACTCTTACCTGAATTATATGTTACTTAACATATAAGCCAAGGGTGATGGCTTCACTCTTCTAGTAAAGTACTGGCAACATGAGAAAAGTATTGTGTTTTCATTGTTGTGGCCTTCCCTGCTCTCTTTAAATGAAGCATACCATAACAATGAAATAAAATCAGAATTTCCTACTTCATTTTACTCATCATTTGTCATTTCTCTCCAGAAAAGGAAAAAAAAAAGGTGTCCCTTTAAGTATAATTAAAGTTTCAAAAATGTGTAACAGTTTCCTAGACAGTATTACACACAGTGCACTTTCTAAAGTGACCGTGATTTTAGTTATCCCTGAAGTGTGGTCGTAATAATTAATAAACCAGATGTTTTCATGGCATTAATTCAGAATATGATGAATTGGGTAAGTTAGGCAATATATTTTAACTAAAACCACTTTGGATTTGACAAGGAATTCAAACTTTTCAACTGTGGTCTGTAACTGCACAGGCAGCTTGTAAAAAGAATAATCACTTCAACTTTTTCAACTTCCTGAAATCACTCAAAATAGAGTGGTTCAGGATTGTTTCATTTGGAAGAAATAAGTCCTAAAACACAGTGTGCTGCAGTATATTTTAATTATTGGTTTCAATTCCCAAAGTTCTAGATTTTCTTAACCATTCTTTATGCATTTATTGTCAAAATATGCATGATCTTAAAATTGTTATTTGCAACTTTTATCAAGAAATTATCTGATTTATTTATGTTGGTCTGTGATTTCATGAAACACCCTCAAATTCGGTTCAAGTCTGTATTAGGGTTCAAATGACATGTTTTTAACAATTTTGGAGGCCAGAAGTGCATTTCTCTTTAGATGGTTTTTTCCAGTCGATGTTATTATTGGTCTGAGATAACATAACATCTTTTGTTTTCCGAGTCTGTTCCTTTCAGTGAAATCTATTTCTTTTGCACGGTTTTAAAACAAAAGATAAACATCCCCTATGAGACACTGGAAGGAGAGGCAATTAATGTGAATTTGATGAAACATAATGTACTGGACAGATAGTAAAAAGGCTATGCTTGTTGACTAGTTTTGTATTTAAATAATGGTCTTCTTTTGGCACTTAATGTATATTTGTTCACAATAAACATAATTTATGAATATTTTAACACATGTGTACTCAGTGGGGTGGATTATCATACTGATATAAATAGAATTAATGAGCAGTCAACCTGCCACATGTCATGACATATGACTGGGCAGCTAGCACAGAAATCATTCTCGCAGTTTCATAATAAAGCTTTTTTCTCAGTTTAACTTTTTAAAACTACTAATGGTCTTTATTTTCCCTTTATTTTGGAGTATGGTTCACCAAATGGGACACAGAATTCAGATTTTCCTACAAGAGTCTCCTTTTTGACATTCAAAAACTATTTTCTTGCCTTCTTTAAGAATAAATAAATGTATTTGAACAAAAAACCCCATTAGACCAAATTTCAGAGAATTGGTCATAGATAATAATTTTACTTATTTCTGCCAGAAAAAAATCAGTAGATTTCTTCTTTTCATTTCGTGGCGAGAGTATGATCATGCCCAATGGCTGCTACCAGAACAAAAACTTTCTAAATGCCTCTAAATTCTAAAACAAATCTCCTGACCATATTGCCTAGATAAAATTATCCTGAAGTAAACATCTTCTTAGCCGGTTATTTGCTTTTCTTGCACACTAAACAACAATCTGTTAAGCGTGCCTAATAAGATTTTTATTTTTAAGGCATAAACCCCGGGGTCTAAAGCCACCTCTTCAAACAGTAGATACGGGGATGAACACGGGCATGCAAAATCTCCAGTTCGGCTAGACTTCACTTGACTAAGAATTATTTTCATGAGAATGCAAATTGAAATTTAAGACTCACCTTTGTTTCCTTTTATTATTTTTATAGCTTGATTATGGGTCAAAAATGGAAAAAAATTAAACTAACACATAGACTGCATTGCCCGGATGATCTGGCGGGAGGGAAACCTTGGCAAAGATATTATACCATAACTCCTTAGAGACACAGATGGCAGGGTTGCCGCCTTTATTCATTCCTCTTATCTTTCATTTTCCAAGGGAATATTCCAAGCTTTTTGCTACCACCAACCCTCCACTCCTACCTTCACACTTAAAAACACTGTCTCCCCAAACCAAAGCTGTGTCCTAAAACAGGCAAGCCCCAGGATGCTTTAGGAAAATGACAGAATGTGACACCATGCTCCTGGTCATCTGTTAGAGGAGGGGAAGGCACTAGATGGGGATGGGGGCTGATGAACTTTCTTGGAGTGACTCCCTAGGGGAAATCCAGCACTTTCACCGGCAAAGAAAATGGGCACCACCTAGTGCTTTTTTGATGCAAAGGCTGTCTGTGCTGGTGTGGTGTACGTTGGGTGGCTGACCTTTACAAATGCAAAAGAAAGGAGTCAGTTGGCTTCAACCTCTAGGCCAAAACAAATAAGTAAAAGAAAGGAAAAAGAGAAAAGTAAAAAAGCAAGCAATAATCTTAAGACAAATTTAATTCAGTGCTTTCAAATCACGCATTTCTTTGGGGTTATTTTCTTTTTCCTTTTTTTTTTTTTTAAACAACTCTTGGTCTGTTCATGAGAAATAACACTTTTACTTACTAAGATGCTAATGCTAATTTTCCCTGTATCATTTTTTGCCTCTTCATTTGGTCCACAACTGACTTGTAAAAATTTCTAAGAATTTTCAGTTCATCCCAAGTGACAAAGCAGAGCAAGCCGTTTCCCCCTCCCCAAATCTATTCTAAGAAGGAGCCTGTCTGGAGTTCTCCTAACACAACAAACAGCATTTATGAAAAATGGTTTGTAGCACAAAATCTTTTGCAATGCAATAAGATCAAGTGAACCCTCATGCCTCTAGGAAAAAGCCTAGGAAGTTTTATCTGATTGGCAAAATGGGCCCAGATATGAGTTCAAGGACTGAGTACACTTTGATGAAATTTCACAGCAATGAAGTCTGATTATCTGAATGATTGCTTAAGCCCTTTAAAAAATAACTCAGAGAAACACTAGATTTTTTTTGTTCGGAAAACAGATGGTCCTGTAAGGAACAAGAGAATACCTATTCCATACTGTTTGCTTTTTCTATAATACTTTACTTAGAATTACTCTTACCACTGTTGGCTTTAAGAAATAACAATAATGATTTCTCTGTTGCTAAAAGGTGGAATGTTCTGCCTTTCTGATAAAATTAGAAACCTAAGTGTAGGTAGGGTGGAGGGTAGGAACAGGGAAAATGAGTAACCTGTGACACATAACCAGATTAACAAGGGCCTGCTACACATCCAGGAACTAACTAGCTGACTTTGAACTCATTAGGGACCTGCTTATTCAATATGCTGTCCAACAGAATCCAGACATAAAACAGACTTCAAAGAAACAGATAAAAATGATTATAACTCCTCTCAGTTAACAGCTCAGTGTCTGTGCTAAGCAACCTGGATAGAAAGAAGTGAAGAATGCAAACCCCAAGATACTGAACTTTTCTCCTTTGCCTACAGCAAAATTCTCCCCTTAGAAGATGCTGATAGCACTACTTAGATCCAGCACTTGACAACTGTATTGTGAACTAAGTTAAAAAGTCTAAAGCACACTCATATCTTTAGCCATTTTGTTGCTGTAGTTTAGGTTATTAGATGTTATTTACCGAAACAAATTTAAAAATGTATACTAAAGAGGGGGAAAAAAGTCTTAAAATGGGTTTCTTCTACAAGCAGCAAGAAAAAATAAAATGAACTGATCTATTTAGGATTTCACTGGTACAAAATATACATCCTATAACTAAATAGGAGATCTTGTCTTGACAAGTTTAAGATGCACATGAATTGATTAACTTAAGCCATGGGGTGTGTCTGAGCCTGTGCTTTGCCAAATATGTACCCACAGGATAACGGAAGGAAGTGGCTGTCTTAATCACCTTTTAAATGAAAGCAGTACTAGGTCCTACATTCAAAATGAATTCTTCAACCCAATATCACCACCATTCTTGTCAGCCTCTTAAAAAAAAAAAAACTTGCTTTTTTTCCGCTCCCTCCTTCACCATCTGTCCCAGCCCCCCGCCTCCTTTTCCCTCCTGCCTGCGTTCCCTGAATGCTATAGTTCACAGTGAAACCCTCTGGTAATGACAGCCCTGAAGTGATAATGTACTCTCCCGCCTTCCCGTTAACAGCAGCACTTGATCCCGCCATGGGTGCCAGCTCAGAGGCAGAAGGATCCTTTCATATTTCCAAGAGGCAAAAGGGACCAGTTCGATTTACTGACTTGACTGACTCAGCAGTTTCACTAAGTTCAGGCACAAAAATTGATGTTTTATTAAAGAAGAAGAAAAGTAGGAGGAAGAGAAAAAGAAAAGAAGGGGAAGGGAAGAGAATCAGTCTCTGTTTTTGCTCAATATTGTGTCAGTGAAACCAAATAATAGTGTTTTTTTCCTTCTCCCTGGGATTCACGGGAACACCCCACACAGCAAATAAGGAGTTAAGGTGAGTAATAGCAAACAAAACCATGAGGGAAGACAAAGGATGTCTTCCTGCGGTGATGTGGGCTCTCTGTGGAACAAGGGATGGTCACTGTGTGATAATACATGATCCTCTCACTCCCCTCTGATAGGAGGGGGCTGTGGACCCAAGAGTGGCCTTGGCGCACGTGGCCCAGTGGCATCTGAGCGCTGCGTCAGTCCAACTGCTCAGCGCACCAGGGTGGCCCACTGTCCTCGCTCCCGTTTCTAATGGATGGCGCATCATTGTGCTGAGGTAACCAAACTGAAAACAGTCAACAGTTCTAACCAAATACCTGTTATTGTAAGAATAAGAGCAGAGTGATTTCTTAACTGTGAAGAACACAGGAGACACTATTTGTGGCAGTTTAAATAAAACTGATTTTCCTTGCCTCAGGACCCAGATCACTCAATGTGCTCCTAGTGTGTCTAGCTTGGGTAAATGTACAATACAGAAAACAGTCATATCTGTTCATCTGAAGACACTTTGTTTGCTAATGTCAGTTTCGTAAGTTCAAGCCCACTGGGGAAAGGGAGGAGGGAGCCTGTGGACAGAGGCAGGAAAGAAGGGACATTGTTTTGAGTGCCTATTATGTCGTAGGCATAGTTCCATGCTCTTTTCCATATAACAAGCCAATGAGTTAGGTATTTGAAGCCAAGTTCGTCTTGCCTACGTTTCTCCATTGTACCAATGACCAAAACTCGGTGAGAAATACATTTTGTAATATAACCCGATACACACATACATTACTAAAACAAAGTTTCATGAAACAATATTTACCTTTATACACGCAATTTACTCTGATTTTATTCATCCTGTTCTATTATAGTTCAATTCTTGAAAATTCTGTGGCAACTCCACTCAATTGGTCTCACCAACTAGTAGTGTTGCATGAGCTACTATGTGATAAATGCTGCACTATACTGTGCTGTCCTTCGAAAATTTTTATTTTGAAATGTTTGAATTGATATGAGTATGGTGACCAAACATGTACTTGCAGGTAATGTATAGAAAGTTCCATCAATATGATTCAAGCTTTCAAGTTTTTCATCTAAAAACTGAGTTATAATATTTATCCCCTAAAACTCTTATGAAGTTTAATTTGTTGGTAGTGTTCATTTGCTTCTCAAAGAGTCTATTACTTAGTATAAAAACAATTCAAAATTGAGATGGTAAGTTTTTTTGGCAAGAAAATCCATAAAAAGGAATTATTATTATTATCATTGCTATGGTTAATAATCAGTGTAAATTCACTACCTGCCAACCACTGCTTCATGAGCTTTAAAGATGGCAACTCATTTAATTCTATCACTTTTATGAAGTAAATACTATTACTTCCACTTTATAGCCAGAATTCCTTTATCTTCTTTGTCACAAATTTGTCTTTCTAAAATGTTATTATATATCTCAGAAGATGAATGAGATTGTAACTATGACTCAAGGAATCTTCATTTCTATGGTTTGTTTAGATGAAATATAAAAGCCTATATCATCTGGTTGGCTTGATGAATGATTGGCCTTTTGCTTGTTTTTCTTTTTTAATTGGCTTTTTAATAATAAATCATGGAAAGAAAAAAAATTTGCAGAAAACTTCCAGACTATATATAATTGATTAGAATGTATTTGCCTTTAAGTAACACAGAGTCTCTGTCATAAGGGTCTGCAATATCTGAAAGTCCAAGGGCAATTCCATAGGGCTGCTTGGTTCAGCAGCTCATCACTGCCAATGAGGATGCAGAGTCTTCCCATCTTCCCACCCTCCCATCCCTCACCAGATTTGCCTTTACATAGCTGCACAGTTCCAGGTGTCATATCCAGACTCCACAGTGATGAAATGAAAGGTCTCTTTCTCAGGAGTGAATTAAATGCTCTTTATATCCTAATCAGCACTTTTCTTTAGTGCTAAAGCTAAAAATAAGCTCCACGTGGATTCCTAAACCAGTCACTGGCAAGGGAAATGGGACCACCATGATGGGATTAGGAAAGCTCTACTCTCTGGAAGTAGAGGTGAGGTTGCCTGCCCTGAACCACATGGGTCTGTGGACAAGGAAGGTGGTATCTTGTGAAAAATATATACTGATATGTACTTCAGTATATATATATATATACTGAAGTAGTTCTGAGTAATGATAAAAAATGTTTAGAAAGAAAGATTTGGCAAAATATAAAGTAGAACCATTCCCCATTATCTAACAAATTTAATGTTTCATAAAAATGAGCAAATTTAAGAACAAGGAAACATATTTATAAAGAATCCAGTATATATTTCTGTTTGCTCTTAAATTAACAGAACCTGATGTTTTCACTACCAGGAAGAAGAAAACTAGGTAGGCTAATAAAACAAACATCTGAAAAATATTAGTGCTCATGAAAATAAATGAATATCCTCTTATTTAGTACAATGAGGGCAAGTTGGCATTTGCCAACAACTACAAGGTAAAATGTTACTACTTTCTGGCTGGATCTGTTCTAATTATTTAACATCATTTCCTAAGTGAAAATTTAGTTTTGTTTTTTTTTTTAAAGGTTATACTTCATTTATAGGTATTGTAAAATAGTGGCTATACTCCCTGTGTTGTACAATATATCCATGCAGATTATTTTATACATAATAGTTTGTACCTCTTTACCCCCACCTTCATACTGCCCCTCCCCCCTTCCCTCTCCCCACTGGTAACCACTAGTTTGTTCTCTATATCTGTGAGTCTGCTTCTTTTTGTGTTATATTCACTAGTTTGTTGTATTTTTTAGATTCCACATATAAGTGATACCATGGGCAGAAGAACTGAATAGACATTTTTCCAAGGAAAAATGCAGATGGCCAACAAGCACATGAAAAGATGTTCAACATTGCTAACCATCAGGGAAATGCAAATCAAAACCACACTGCAAATCAAAACCTCACACCATCCAGAATGGCTCTCATCAAAAAGAACACAAATAACAAACGTTGGCAAAGATGTGGAGAAAAGGGTGCCCTTGTATACTGTTGGTGGGAATGTAAATTGGTGCAGTCACTATGGAAAACAATATGGAGGTTGCTCAAAAAACTAAAAATAGAACTACCATATGATCCAGCAATTCCACTCCTGGGTATGTAACCAAAAAAAACAAAAACACTAATTCGAAAAGATACATGCACTCCAATATTCATAGCAGCCCTATTTATAATAGCCAAGATATGGAAGCAACCCAAGTGTCCATCAACAGATGAATGGTTAAAGATGATGTGGCACATATATACACACACACACACACACACACAATGGAATACTACTCAGCCATAGAAAAGGATGAAATTTTGCCGTTTGCAGCAACATGGATGGACTTGGAGGGTATTACGCTAAGTGAAATAAGTCAGACAGAGTTGGTTGTGGTTTTAAAAACCATTCGTGTGAAAATATATAGACTAATAATGTTTTACTAAGTTTTAACAGGACCTGCAGTTTCCCATGTTTAGGTTGAGTTTTTCTTGCTATCTTTTTGCTTCTGGGCAATCTGTTCCCCTGTCAAAAACAAATTGTTTTTTATTCTTTTAACTTTTTATTTTGACATAATTTCAGACTCACAGAAAAAAACTGCAAGATTGGCTCGAAGAATTCTTGTATAACGTTCATCCACATTCCCCAAATGTTAGTGTTTTACCACATTTGCTTTATCTCTGTTGTGGGTGCATACAGACACATGTCCAGGTACACACACATATGTATATGCCTTATGTGTACATATATGTGATGTGTGTGTATGCACACAAATGTTTTCTGAATCATTTGAGAATAAGTTACATATGTGATCCTCCTTGAACCCTAAATACCATATGTGTATACATAATAAAGGACATCTTCCCACAAAACTGTATGCAATTATCAAAATCAGAAAATTAACATTAATACAATACTATTATCTAATTTATAGATTGGATTCAGATTTTACTAAGTATCCCCATAATGTTTTTATGACCAAAAAAATCATAGATCATGCACTGCATCCAGGTGTCTTCTCCTTTATTCTGAAAGAGCTCCTTAGTCTTTCCTTGGCAAATTGCCTTTACTATTGGTCTTTAGCAAAATATAATTAAGAAAGCAAACATAATTCTGAAGCCAATGGATGTGTATGGATGGTCGCTTGGGATCTGTGCTGCCTTTGCAGCCTTCCTTTAGCAGGGGTGGTTAGTGCGAGTATATTTTCACTGTTCTCTTAGAAATCTGGATCTGCACCATAGAATCTAAAGGACAAACTAGCGAACCACGTGATCCATTACCTTGTAACTAATCAATTCACCTGTTGCCCCAGAATAGCTACAAGAGTATCCCCAAACACCTAAAACTTTCCTAATTTTTTAAAAAGAAAAAAAAGGAAGACACTATAGGAAAAAAACTATAAAACCTTACAAAAACATTCATTTCAATAACTGCATGCCTGGGTGCGATCCACAGAAGTTCTTCAGTCTAAATAATTACAATAGAGGTGTTTATAATTGGTTAAAAGTTCATTATTTCTGAGCTAATGTGCAGAACTTGGTTTATGAGTATAAGAATAAAGACATTCAGATCAGTTCTCGTATCTTTTTCTTAACATTTGAATTAGCATACAAAAAATTCATATATTTAAAAGTCCACTAAAGCCTAAGCAGCTCATTTTCTTACACAGTGCACTTCGATGGTTTAAAATGTTCAGTCTCCGAGACTGTATCTATATAGCAGCAAGCAGATACTTTAGGAATAATTGGTTCCGAAACAGCATGGGCAAGAGCGTCTTTTACATATTTCTTTTTTTCTGGAAGACTCCAGTGAAATAGTTCCTGAAATATTCTCAAACCAAAGTATTCTATTACACGAAAGAGAAGTTACTTGCCAACATGACTATTTGCCATCATGTTTTAGCCAAATTTCTAACTGATCCTCTTCTTTCCTGTCTTATGAAAAAGAAGGACGAAGTCACAGTGAGGAAGAGAATATTCCCAAACAGGCTGGGTGAGGGCATCTTAATCTCCAGCTGGGGCTACAAAGCACTTTGCTTCATTCAGAAACCACTTACTCCAGTTGATTTTTTTATATCTATCTTAAAAATAGGGCAGTGCCCCTGAAGTAGGATTAGTAGTAACAAACTCTTACCCTGTTCTCAGCAGTGAAAACAAATTATAAGCCTTTTTTTTTTTCCCCCACTACAGAGTTGTGATACAACAGCAGGGAGGGATCATTTGTTCACTTGAGTTCAAGATTATACTCAAGTCTGATCGCAAAAGCCCATTCATATGGAAGAAGAGACAAAAGCCTTAGTACTCTCCGGGTAGAGTGTCAGAGGCTCAATGTTTACAAGAAGAAATTGAAGGGAAGATTAGAGAATAATTTTCTCCTAGGGATGATGATAGCTTAGGGGTCTTTTGTAGGGAAAGTCCTTTGCTAGGATTAAAGACAGGATTATTGGCAGGGAGTTGAGAAAATGAAATGGAGAGCCTCTTAAAATGGCAATTTAGTAAGAATATCCAGGGAGTTTGTGAAATGTGAATTCTAAGGAAATGGGTAGTACTTAAGAAGAAAAGAATAAACTCAGACTCACTTTTTCAAGTGATGATACTATAAGTGGGTCACAAAATGATGGAACTGCCAATGCCTGCTGAGGAAAAACAAGACACCAATAGTATGGTTACTGGGGTCAGCTTTTAAGCAGAGGCACATACATGTTCAAGAAAATCCTAATGAGGAAAAAATCAATCTAAACTACAGATTAAGTTATGACTATATCAGAGCTAAAGAACAATAGTAATTAGAAACTGTACTAATGTTATGTTACTCTTTTTTCACAGAAAAAAATCATTTATTTATTTTTTAAAAAATTTTATTTCATATTGAAGCAGAGTTGATTCACAATATTGTGTTCGTTTTAGGTGTACAGCAAAGTGATTCAGTCATACATATACATTTATCTATTCTTTTTCAGATTCTCTTCCCATATAGGTCATAACAGAATATCGAGTAGAGTTCCCTGTGCTATACAGTAAGTCCTTGTTGATTATTTTATGTATAGTAGTGTGTATATGTTAATCCCAAACTCCTAATTTATCTCTCCCTCCCCCACCTTTCCCCTTTGGTAACCATAAGTTTGTTTTCTAACAAACTTTTCTATTACTCTTTTAATCTAATTTCAAAAATTTGATGTTAGCGTATGTCATACTTTTAGCAGTACTGTTATGTATAAAAATGTTTGAGCTTGGCACCTTATGCTAAATTCAGTACTTGTAAATTTAAAGTATACAAAATGAAAAGTTTCATTTGGAAGCAATAACTATTGAGTAATTCTGAACTTGACACTCACTATTCCTAAGATTACATTGGTTTCCCAATTACCTACAAAATAAAAATCAAATTTCTTGTCTTGATATATCAACTAGAGTTTTAGCAGGAAAGAGCGGGGAACTTAAAGATAATTCATTAAAGGGACTATTTATGGAGGTGTGGTCAATTAGGGAACTCTGAGTGATGCTGAAAACTCAGTAACTACCAACAACTAGAAGCCTGAAGGGGCTTCTAGACCTGAAGGGGCAAGTAGTGGGGGAAATAAGGTTATCATAACCTTTGAAGAGTTGTAGCCATGGAAGAGGATCTAGGCAAAGATCCATCCATTGTTCCCAACTGTGGATGCACATTGGAGTTTTAAGAATTACTGACACCTGGGTCCCATCCCCAGAGATTGTGATTTAATGTATCTGGATGTAGCCAGGGCATTAGGTTTTCAAAAACCTCATAGGTAATTCTAATGTATAACCAAAGTAGAGAACCACTGTCAAAGAGGGGTGGATGCAGCCAGTGCCAGAATGGAGGGACCTGGAAAGAGAGAGAGTAAGAAAAAATACCCTAAACCCTGCCACTTACAGAGAGAGTGGTCTTCATAGCATCAGTAGAAATCACCCAGGAGTTTGGTAGGAATGCAGAATTATAGACTCCACCTCAGAGCTAGTGAATCAGAATTTGCATTTCAAAAAGATCCCCAGGTAATTTGTATGCATATTAAAGTCTGACAAGCTCTGCTCTAACCTATTTCTTTTTTTGTTTTTCATTATCCTACTGGTGCCTTCCATTAACCTAACCCCAACGGAAGCCAGAGGGCCAGGGAGCCTACATGATTCAATCATATGGGTTAGTCTCCCAAGGACACAGAACAGGGCAAAAAAGTGCAGAGAGATTGAATCTGGGGAAAAAACCAGAATTTGATCTGGCCAAAATAACATTTTTTTCTTTATCCCACAGCTTACCCCACGTTTTCTTATAGGAGTTTTATGATTTCAGGTTTTATGTTCAAATCTTTAATCCATTTTGAGTTGATTTTTGTGTATGGTGTAAGATAGGGGCCCAGTTTCATTCTATTGCATGAGAATATACTGTTTTCCCAGCACCATTTATTAAAGAGAGTATCTTTTCCCCAGTGTATATTTTTTGCTCCTTTTCCATAACTTAATTAAATATGCATGGGTTTATTTCTGGGCTCTCTATTCTGTTCCATTGAACTATGTGTCTGTTTTTATGCCAATACCATACTGGTTTGACTACTATAGCTTTGCAATATAGTTTGAAATCAAGAAGTATGGTGCCTTCAGCTTTGTTTTCTTTCTCAAAAGTTCTATATGTTGATTGTGGTAGTGATTACATGAGTATATACACTTGTCAAAATTCATAGAACTACACACCAAAAACAGTGAATTTTACTCTACGTAAATATAAAAATAAATGAAGAAAAATGTTGGAAATAAAATACCAGACCACAATAACATCATCTTCATTTCCTATAGCTGTTGTAGCAAATTAGCACAAAGTGGGTGACTTAAAACAACACAGATGTACTCTCTTATAGTTCTGGAAGCCATAAGTCCAAAATCAGTCTTACAGGGCTAAAATCAAGGCATAGGCAGGACCACACTCCCTCTGGAGATTAGAGGAGAACCTGTTCCTTGCCTCTTCCCACTACTGGCACTGCTTGTTTCCTTGACGTGTGGCTGCATCGCTCCAATCTCTACCTCCATGGTCACACTGCCTTCTCCTCTTCTGTCTGTGTGAAGTCTCCCTTTGTCTCACTTTATCATAACACTTGTTTTATTTAATTTTTATTGAAGTATAGTTGTGATTGCATTTGGGCCCACAGAAATAATCTGAAATAATCTCCCTATCTCAAGTTCCTTAACTTAATCTTATCTGCAAAATCTTTGCCATATAAAGTAATATTCACTGATTCCAGGGATTAGGATGTTGACATTTTGGAGAGGGGAGCCATCATGCAGCTTCCACAACTATATGGAATGGGAGTGGTCTACAAAGGAAACTTTTACTGTATTTATAGTGTTCAGTTTCTTAAGATAAGTGATCAAAACATTGGTGTTTAGCTTTTGAGTGGCAGAAAACAAGAAGAAATGAGGCCACTTCCGGCTTAGTGAGTAGTTTGGAGAAGTAGGAAAGTATATGGCAAATTCAGATTGTGGTGAATAGACCCAAATGGTTAGAATATGGATTGGTTGGAGCATACTGTGATAAAGCTTTAAAAGATAGGTTGTAGCTGAATAAGAGAGCACCTTTAATCCCTTACATCATTTTTAAGGTCTTAGGGAGCCAATGAATGTCTTTGAGCCCATGGGAACCAAACCAGTGTATTTATTACAAAAACATACAAAGTATGATAACATTTATTATGTGTCAAGAATGATTTAAGTACTTTAAATATTTGAAACATTTTATCCTTATAACAACCCTATGTGATGGACACCTCTATTATTACTATTTTACAAATGAGAAAACTGAGGCACAGAAATGTCAAGTAATTTCCCAAGGTCATCTAGCTAGTGAGTCACAGAATCAGGACTTGAAGCCAGGAAGACAGCCTCCAGAGTCCCTACTTTAACTATTTACTCTTACTAAGGGAGAGAAAGTGTGTGTGTGAGAGAGAGAGAATTCAGGCAGACAAGCAAACCAACATAAAGAATGAAGAACAGAAAGCTAGAAGCAATACTCTGAAGTACTGGTGGATTAAACATGGTGGAATAAAGGAGCTCAAGGTGTCAAACGAAGCCACAAATGCCCCATGCACTCCCTTCCATTAGACTCTGTGCATGAGGCAGAGAGTAAATCCTGATGCCATCACTCAGAGTAGATCTACTGATGCCTTGGGTTCTAAAAATCCCCATCTTGCTTGGCAAAATATCTATGCTTCAAATTATTCCACAGGCCAAAGAACAATGTCACGTTAGGCTCTCCCATAAATGCATGAACAAACACTTCCATTTCACATAGACCCTGTAACATTTCTGAGAACTGTAGACTTTCTTTAGAGCTGCAATAAAGTAATGTAATAAATTCATTGCTTGATTTTTCTTTTACTTTTTTATGTATGACTCCTGAGATTAGAATTATGGCCCTTTTCTATAAAATTAGGCATTTTTCACCATTTCAAATATATTATTTTATATCACTGTGGTATCAAATGTTTATTTTTACTATTTGAGAGTAAAAGCAATGAGCTAAATTGGGAAACAAAAATGTATGATTCTTTATGCCTTCCAAACTGCAAACCTAGATGACTTCTTTGGATGGCAGTATTGACTGGAACTTTCCCCAGGATACTGCATTTCGGTTCCAGCTCACTGCTAATTACTACTCAGAGTGAAAGTGTCACACAGCTCTCCTTTCAGCACTTTGTTGGCCAAGTGTCTCTGGCAATAATCTCTCAACACATAAGCACCGTTTCCTTTCATCACATTATTTAATCAATAAAGTAATGCCCTCACACTGGCCAGGCCCAGAGCCATCTTGTCACAAGTGCTAAATAAATGAAACAAACACCAGTCCTATTTCCACAGCCTCACCATTAATAAACATGAATGAAGATGGCTTTAATACAAAATCCATTCTCTCGAACATTTAAAACTGCACACATATGCACGTTAGTGAGACTGGAAGAGGAATCATTTATATGATGGTGAAATTAAGCCAAGTCCCACTCACAACTGGGTGGAGTTATTTTGATTCAAACTGGGAAAGATGCCCATTCCATGCTCTCTCGGGCCTGTTTGTTCGCCAGGGGACATGGAATCTATTTCCTTATCTACTTCCTATCTGCATGAAGCAAGCCCACCTTGGCAGGGTCTTCCTCCCTGAGGAGAACGAAGGGTTCCCTCTGCAGCAAAGTCTACAAGGGATTGATAGGTGGACTCTGAGATGCTCCATTCCCATCTTTCTCTACCAGGGTCCCCGCTCTTTGGAAGAATGGGCTTCCAAGTAAAAAGTATGGATCCCAGTTCATCTTCTCCTGGCTATTTCTCATTGCTTAGAAAGTCACAGAAAAGAAGGGTGAGTATTCTCAGCCTTAGGTTCTTGAAGTCTTAGAGGAAAGTGGTAGTGTTTCCTTTTCATATCTCCACAGACTAACAGAACCTGGCACATGCTAGCCATGCCACAGATGTTAAGTGGATGGATGACTTCTTTGTATGGCATCAAGAATCCCCTCCTATGGAAGCTAGCCATTTATTAAGCACTTGTCATGTGTCAGGCACTCTTCTAAATAGGTAACTTATTTAATCCTCTTATTTTATAGTAAAGATACTGAGGCGCAGGAAGGATGATTCATTTATCCTGAGTCACAGAAAGTGAAAGACAGAGCCAGGATATTAACCCACCCAGTTTGACTCCAGAGTCTGTGCTATTAACCTCTTCGCTATTCTGCTATTCTCCCCTCAAGCTTTATCTGACACACCATGACATCTACAAGCTTTCACTTGTAGAGTGACATGGATTATTGTAACATGACATACCCAAGAAAAGTACAAAATAAAAATAATTTGCATTGGAAGCCATTATTAATATGTTCAGCCAATGGTAACCTCAATAACTGAGGTTACATTCTGCATAGAACCCTTTGTTGAAAGCTATTGAGAATGCAAAGCAAATGCTAAGATATAGTCTGATCTTTTGGCCACAAGCCACTAAAGTTCTCAAAAGAATGCAACTATTCTTACTGCATAGAATATGATTTGACCTAATAAGTTTTCCTACAGCTGAATACGGCTTGAAAAAGAAGTGCCAATTAGACAGGAAAATGTTGATATTGGAATGACATTTATGTTGGAATACAATGTGTTCATTTCCCTTTTTGGAAAGTCTGTTATTTCCAACTCAAATCCTAGAAGTTTCAAGGTCTTTTTTTTCCTGGGCTTCCTGCAGTGAATAGATTCTCATGACTAGGTGACATTGCTATCAGTGTTTCAGGTATAAGTTCCCTGGCATTCAGCAATCAAAAACCATGTTTTTATAAATAAAATCACTCTGTCACCATTTTGCTTTCTGTGAGACTAGCTCCTCCACAGTACTTCCACAGGTTCCCCGAGGGCTTCCTCTATTCAGGTCCTTCTGAAATCGAAATCACCCTTTGCCATCTCACTTCCGGGTGAAATCTTCCCCCACCCCCACTCATCACAAGCACAGGAGAGAGTTTGTATGGTCAGACCATCCAAGATGGCTGTTCTCTTGCTCTCTGTACATCCCCTACTCAACCAGTGCCTGATTTACCTATACCCTACTCACTTGACTGACATTCCTACATACTTGCCCCAGGTCCCAGCTAATGACTGGTCTAGCTTTAGATTAGAACATCTCTGCTATGTTTGTCAAAGGGGTGGTGAGGGGCGTGCCCCTCTGCTGGTTTCCCTGGTAACCGATGAACCAACCTGATGTCAATTTCCCCTATAACTGGTAACCTCCCCCTGTCCGCAGCAGCAAAGACTGCCACGATGTCCTGCTCTACCATCCACCACACGTAGTGGGGTGTCCCTCCAGGACCTTGCTTCAGACGTGTAAGATCCCCCATCCATTAAACCACTGATGTCTCTGTTGCTGACTCTGGACTCTTTCTTGGTCTTGAAGCTGGGCAAGCAAAGGCCTTGTAGGCCTGTGAGGTGCAAATCAACAGACCTCCTCTTCCTTCTTTACCAAAAGCATCATTAAATAAGAGCTGTTGTGTAAAACTGGCTTTTGTTGAGGATTATAAAAGGAAATTAGAACCGCCTTCAAGTGGAATCTTTTATATCATAAAAATATTCAGCCATCTGCCAACCCTCTTACCAACCCTCTTTCCCCCTTCAGTCCTAAACTTGGGCCATGTTATCTTCCTACTAAAAGACCCTTTAATTCCATCCCTCCTCATCTCTGAATACTGCTCAAACCCTAAAACAACTTCTTGAGTAACCAGGAGACAATTGCCAAATTCTCTTTGCTTCATTACGTAAAGCACTTTCCCCAATCTAGATTAGTTTGGGGTGTCACTCACTTTTCGTAACCAAAGAGCCTAAAAAAGGATTTTCTTTACAAAAAGAAATCCTCTTGTTTGAAATTAGTTACCTTAAAGGGCAGCCACCTTTTAACATGATGTTTTACTCAATATCCAATTTTTAGAGTTCTAGGAGGGGAGGAGACGAATAGAGCTTTGCCTAAGCAGTTACAGCTCTCAGCAGTGTGGATAACTATTCTTACCTTAAAACAGTGCTTTACTTAAGAAGCCTAGAGGAAGTACATCCTAGTTAAGTATTATTTTTCTCAATAAAACATAAATAGCTCTGCCTAAATGATTTGATAAGCTCGTGTCATTTAGGATGAGTGTTGCACTCTTACCATTGTTCAATAAATATTTGCTAAATAAATTGGTAATTGCAGTCACTTCCCAAAGGAAAGGAAACAAAAGGTGTAGGTACAGTAAAATTACTTTATTTTCACTTTGAGAGCAAAAACTTTAATAATTGCCCTGAGTCTGTTTTAGTAGAAATTAGGCACTTGGTTTTCATTAGGAAAGGCATTCAGAGATATTTCTCCTAATGAAAATCTAAAACCAGCCCTTTAAAATGGCTTAGTGATAGTGATGATTCTTCAGAGAGCTCACTGGTTTCACAGCCCAGTGGGACATGTTGATCATTCATTTTATAGGTCAAGCGCAAGTGCGTTTATTAATGTATGCTCTAACCTAACCCACACTGCAGGATTAACTTCACAGTGCTTGATCAATGGTACCCAAATTAATGGATTCAACAGTGCTGCCTATTGAGACACCCTCGTCATTTTTATTGCATTTCTTCCAACTCATAATTAGGCATGTAATCTGTGCAGTCTCTAAGTGGACTCTTGAAAAGAAACCTACAGCAAGAGAAAATGCAGAGATTTTTATTATCTTAAGACTTTGATTCATCAGTTACCTCTGGTCTATTGCATCACTGCTCCTACATCTTGACGGGCATCGTCTCCCATGCCGAATTTGTCCCTATCCTTATAAATCTTTTACTCTAAAATTATATTCTATATCACACTTTTTCTTTGCCCACAAAATTTCTGTTCCTTCTACTCCATTGAAACAAGTGTTTTAAAGTCTTAAACAGTCTTCTAACCACCAAATTTAATTGCCTTTCATAGAACCTGTAGCATCTGATATCACTGACCATGCATTCCTACTGGAAATTTTTTCAGATACTGGACCCTGAGACATTGCCTTTCCAGATCCTCTTCCTGTTGCTCTGGTCAGAACTTCTCTGTATCTTTGTGAAGCTCTTTCCACGTGCTTGTTAAACCTTCTTCTAAATACTGTTCTCATTTCTCAGCTTTTTTTCTCTGATTCCTGTCAATCTACTCCATTGGCTTCTATGATCACATCTATGTCCATAATTTCCATACCTAAGCTCTAACCTAACCCTTAAAGCCCTAAAGAGAAAATCATGAGAAGTATAAAATAATGTGGAAGAAATAAATCCCCAAATGCCATTTATAAAAGCAAATATAAAAGAAGTGTATTCTTCAATTATTCACTTACAATGGAATATTATTTAGCTATAAAAAAGAAGGAAATCTTGCCATTTACGACAACATGAATGGACATTGAGGGCATTATGCTAAGTGAAATAAGTCAGACAGAGAAAGACAAATACCACATGATCTATCTTGTGGTGGAATCTAAATAAACAATACAAAACAAAACAAACTCATAGATATAGACAACAGATCAGTGGTTGCTGGGGAATGGTGGTGGGGGGACTGGGTGAAGGAAGTCAAACAATCCAAACTTCAGTTACAAAATAAATCAATCCTTGAGTTGTAATGTATAGTATGATAACTACAGTTAATAATACTGTATTGTATATTTGAAAGTTGCTGAGAGAATAAACTTTAAAAGTTCTCATCCCAGGAAAACAAAATATGTTAACAATGTGTGGTAAATGGTGAATGGTGATGTCAACTAGACTTATTGTGGTGACCATTTTGTAATATATACAAATAGTAAATCACTATTTCGTACACCTGAAACTAATATAATATTATACATAAATTATATCTCAATTAAGAAAAAGATTTTCAGTGACAGTAAGAACAAATTGATTATAAAACCAAAGACTGAATAAACAAAGAAATTCACCTAGGTTTAAAACAGAAACACTCAAAATACAAAGAAACAGTATAATTGAAAGTAAAGGGAAAAAAGATACCTGCCCCACCCTCCCCCCAAAAAACAAAGCAAAACTTTAGTAATTATAGTAATAGCAGGCAAAATGCAACTAAGTCCAAAATGTGTTTTGAAATAAATACAGAAGGTTATTATATATTGAAAACATTAACAATTTACCAAGAAGATATAAAAATTACAACCTTGTATGGACCTAACAAAATAGCCTCAACATATATAAAGTAAGAATCAATTGAAAGGCAAGAATAAATTGATAATGCCATAATAATAGTGAGAGATTTTAATAACCTTTCATTACTAATGGATAAATCAAAGACAAAATATCTATATGTGTTGTATCAGATTTTGCATATAAGACTGTATGTACCAATTAAAGAATAAACACTTTTCTCAAGCCCATATAGAAGATTTACAAAATTTGACCATTTGCTAGAAAACAAAGCAGATCTCAACAAATATCAGAGAATCTCTATCATTCATACCACAGTCTCTGGATAAATGCAATAAGACTAGTAGTCAAAGACAAAAATATGACCTTATATCTTTGGAAATAAAAAAAACACAAGCTAAATAATTCATGGATTCTAATTCTAATGGTGGTTTCAAAACATTTATAATATTTATATATTTTATAATTTATTTTATAAATACTTAATTTTATTTATGTATATATTTTATAAGATTTACAATTAAACATTAATGAAAATTTTACATATCAAAAGTTGTGCGATACAGCTAAAGCAATACCCAGAAGAAAATTTATACTCTTAACTGTATATACTTTTTTTAGAAAAAGAGTGAAAATCAATAACTAAACTATCCAACTCAAGAAATTAGAAGGAGAGTAACAAGAAGAAATACAAATTATAAGAAATAAAATAATAAAAATAAAAGCAGATATTAATGTTTAACAACAAATGCAAAGAGAATCAATAAAAGCAAAAGCTGGTTTGAAAACAAAATCTAATTAGACAAATCACTAGTCAAAATGATAAAGAAGACAAAAAGTGAAGGTAAATAATAAAGTGGGGAAAAACGATATAACTACAGAAATAGTAGAATTTTTTTTAATCAAACAGAATACTAAGGCCAAACATGCTATTAAGTTTGAATCCTAAAATAAAAAGGATAACATCTTTGAAATATATACCTTATCAGGTCCATCTCAAAAATAAAATAAAAAAATAAAAATCCTAAGTACATGTATCACCTTTAGATCAGAGATAATTAACCTCTAGTTAAAATTTACGCACCTCACTCTCCCAAAACAAAACAAAGTTAATTTCTTCAGTCCTTTCATACAGAGAGAACCATATCTAGAATCATGGACTGTTTAGAACTGGATAGATTGTAGAAAGCATCTGGTCCAACCCCTTCTTGCAGGTAAGGGAACTGAACTTCAGAGAGGTGAAAATAACAACAGCCACTCATGTTAACTGAGTCCGCATTATAAGTCAGTTACTATGTTAAACACTTGGCGTGCATTATTCCATCTAATATCAATAAGCCTGTATGAGCACAGGCTTACTGGTATTACTTTACTTTGCATATGAGCACATTACAGCTTATAAAATTTAAACACCTCGCCCAAGGTCACTTAGCTAACAAGGGAAGTTGGGATTCAAACCCAAGTTTGTCTGCATCCCCCACTGTGCTCCTAGCCACAGCAGCTGGGATCGGGGTGCATGCAGCAAAAGCATGGTCCATGCTCATTCCCCATACCTTCCTCCCAAGAATGCCTTTCCCTACCACACTCTCTCATCAAGGGCAAGTTGTTGAGAAATACTGGGGATTGTAATACTAACATACTTTAAAGAAGTTGCTGCCCTTGAATTCTACAATAAAAAGAAAACAAAAAACTATTTTACTGGCAAAAAAGAAATCTCATCTTTACAAGGCAGCACTGATGACAAAACAAGGCTGGTGAAAGTTATGTCAGTGTTATCAAATTCTTCCCCACGGAGAACATAGATACAGTAAAGTCAGAGTATTCATCTCCCAGCTAGCAGCTTCGACTTCCCTTTATGCAGCCTCCTGTGGTAAGCAGAATAATGGCTCCCACAAAGACGTCCACATCCCAGTCCCCAGGACCTGTGTCTACTTTATGTCACATAGCAAAGGGAAATTAAGGTTGCAGACTGAATTAAGGTTGTTTGCTGAACCTAAAATCATTCTGGATTGTATAGATAGGCTGAATGTAATCTCAAGCGTCCTTATAATTGGAAAAGGGAGGCAGAGGAGGGAGATCCAGAGATACAGTACAGCAGCATGAGACAGATTTGGCTTAAAGTTGTTGGCTTTGAAGATGGAGGAATGGGGCCATGAGCCAGGGAACACAGGCAGCCTCTAGAAGCTGGAAAAAGCATGGGAACAGATTCTCCCCTAAAGCCTCCAGAGGGAACACAGCCCTGCAAACCCTTTGATTTTAGAGCAGTTAGACCTGTGTAGGACTCCTGACCTCCCAAACTGGAAGATAATACATTTGTTTATTTATTTTAAACCACTAATTTTTGGTAATTTATGGGAGCAATGGGAATCTAATATACCTCCACATAAAACAATACAAAGTATCCTGATTAGAGGCATGGCCTATGATGACCCAGCTCTGCCTATATGAGGGTCATGCAGAAGGGAGGTGTCCAGAGATCTGGCTCTTCAGATTACTCAAATATAAAAATTCCAAAAGGTAAACTGAGCAATACTTACATATTTTTTAAATGGCAGTCTTCATAAAAATAGTCAAAAAGTGATCAAATGAGGTATTTCATGTAAAGTAATAAACAGTAGTATATATCAATAAATATTAGCTGTGTTGTGTTTGTTTTTATCACTAGTCACTATTTCTTGATTACCTGCAGTGCTTATATATTCTCTCTAACCTTATAACAACCTTGCATGGTCAATATTTTCTTCATTTTACAGATGAGAAAATGAAAGTTTAGAAAGACTGAGAAATTTGTCCAAGGCTACCCAGCTCAAAAATCAGTTTTGGAATTAATGTAAAATTTCTTAACATGATGCTATGAAGTGATAAAACTCATCTGAATGTGTAAATTATAGCTCTTTTTTAAAAAAAATATCAATCACATATGTTTAAAAGAAACATCAATCACATATGTTCCGTATGTTCTAAACATCAATCACATATGTTCTGGAATTCAAACTACCAAGTGAACATATTTTCTGAATCATCAAAGAGAGATTGCAGAAGGAAAAACAAAAAAATCTGCCTCCTGGACTCTGCTTTAACCCTGCCTCATTGTGAGGTCTTGGACAAGTCTGTGGATTTCAATTTCCTTGTCTAGAAAAATGAATGAGGGAATGAAAAACTCACATGGTCTCTTGCAGCTCTTATATTCATGGTTTTAAAATAAGTACATTCCTCCAGATACTAATGCCAGACCATCAGTAATTTACTTATTAATGTTACCAAGGCTGTTGCCCCAGAATCATACCCCAGCCCCTCACTAGAATAGAAATCAATTACTCTTACCTAAGTTTCAGGAAGAAGCCGTAAAGGGAAAAAAACAAGAACTCGTTAGAACCAACTTGGCCCAAGATGGTGGAAGATTTGACTTCCAGTAGACACTGAGCTTCATTATATGCTCATTGTAATATATTAGCATTCTAAATGACACATCCATCAGCACCATGACAGTGAATGATTGTCATGACAACAACCAGAAAAGCCTATACAAAGACTGAAAAGGAGAGTTGTGTCAGTTCCAGGTACAAACCCCACCCCTGTTCTCGGATAACTCATGAGTATTCATTCTTCCCACTCTTTCCAAATCCCTCCCTTTCGCCTAGACCCTCCTATATATTTGATGTCTCTGACCAAATTGGTTTGAGAAGCTGGTTTGCAAACAAAGGCTCCCGCTTCTCCATTCTTTGGCCATTGAATAAAGCTTGTGATGTTCCAGTCTCAGCATCAGTTTCATTATTGATTGTGCAAATCCGACTGGAAAAAGAACCTCCCTGGCCAAGACAAGGAGTCTCAGGCCAGGCTAGGATCCCAGCCCAGGTCCAATTGTTCAATTAGGTAACATGATGGCATAAGGCATCCCCTTCTCCACTCCATTCTTCTTCTCTGCTCCATCTTGCCAACACTTTTCATCCCTGAGTCCCAGAAAAGCAAACTCTCTGATTCTCCTTCCCCAACTTTTTCTCTTTTTATTTTGCATATGTCATTTCCCTGCTCAGTTCTTTAACTGATCAGGAGTCCTACACTCCCTCTTTGCGGAAAAAATTTAAGAAGAAATTAAAAATAGGTACTCATATATGTTGATGACTTATTGTGCCGGGAATTAAAAGATCTAGTAAATATTTTGCAACTTTACAGAAATTTTTGAAAACCAAATTTTAAAAAAAGATTGAGCCTCATACCTTTTGAAGCCCTTGTTCTTTTTTTTTTAATATTACTAACTTGTGAATATTAACTAAAACACACACACACACATATGCACACACACTATGATCCAAAGTCCTTCTTTGTTAAACCCCAGCACCTCCAGGAAAGAATGTTCTATGTGATAGGAATCACTGGCACTCTCAGAGTCCCTTCACTGTCCTTTCCTGTCTATCATCAATATATGATATAACAAAAATGGATTTTCTTCTTCATCTATAAAAATTCCCCAAGTTTTACAGCCATAGAGCAAAAATTCAAAATGTTCAGAGAAAAAAATTCTGACTGGTATACCAAGAAGACTCTTTGTCACCCAGGGATGTTTCCAGTCCCATGAGCTGTCAATCCCACACTACACATGAGTCTTACAAAGACGCATTTTCACACAAACGTGTAAGGTTAAAATAAAAATACATATCTGCAGATGAGATAATCATATTTTACCTTACGGGCTGTAATTTTAATTAAAGTTGGCATATTTCTGCTGCTATGATTTACAAGATTAACTAAGGTGGACAAGGTCTCAGATCTTGAACCACACCCAACCTGTTTGTGATTTTTGGCACTCTGCATTTTAGGTGTGTTATGAAGATGACAATGTGCTAGTCATCCAAGCTGTCAAATGCCTGCTTAAATCTGTTCAGAACCAAACTCATTTGCACTGGGATGAACACCTGCAAGAAACAATCACTTATAAATACCTACAGATTCAGGTGCCACTCATGGCTAGTCAAACAAATTTTACAAGCACCCCAGGATGATTTTTTCAAAAGAGCTGAAATAATTCCATAGAATAAACCAGGGTAAAGAATTATGGGAGTGATTAGGACTGTAATTATAGTATATCAAACATTCACAGAATAAAGCATTGAGGTTGGACTTGTATGCAAGTTTATAGTTTAAACATTCTTCTGAAAATTTGGTTAACATTATTTTGAAATACAGTATTAAAAATGTATCCTTCATTGGGCAGGAAGAACACTTTTGCACACTGTTAGTGGGAATGTAAGTCAATACAAACTTCTGACAAATAATTCAAGGATATACATCAAAATGTTTTAATGTTTGTATGCTTTGATCCATTAATCCCAGAAGTCAAGCCGACTCATATAAAGAAAGGTAGTGAGGATAGCTGAAGAGTCTTTAGGCAGGGAGAACCTCATATGCAAAGTCTAAAGATCTTTTCCAGAACTGTTAATACAGAAATTCTCTGGCACTCAGGAGCCAGTCTTCACAGTTTGGGCTCTTCCAAACAGCCACAAACATGACATGGAATAGTCTGGAATGTTGCTGAGAGGTGACTGTATCTGAATGGCTGGAAGAACCTCTCTTTGCCAGTGAGTGTGCCAATGGTTGTGTCTCATGCAGTATCCCTCAATAGGAATTTGTGGAGTTATTTATATTTTTGGTTATACTTTGCTATATTTCTGTGGGGAAACATTCTATGCTATCATGGTGTAAAGGAGCAGGACTCTATGGGACCTTCCCAGGACAGACCTCCCCGTGTCTTCCTCCTGCCTCTTGTCTGTAGAAAAACTTTAGCCAAAGAATAAATTTAATCAGAAAAATGAGAAAATGCAGAAACAAAGGAAAACAATCAAACAAGAAAAAATAATGATAGCTTACCCATTAAGCAAAATCAAGGACCTTTAGTTTCTCCTTAAGGGCTATAGATAATATTCTGAGCCACATCCTTTGAGGTGTTTTGCAGATACTGAAACCCCCCACCAGTAGAAGTTAGCTACATGATGACCAGACTGTAGCCATGACATAAGCTGCCACAGTTTCAAGAACTGGCCTTAAGGAAATGGGAACAAACTGGCCCTGGAAGATCAACTGTACTGAAAACAATCAAGATGATGCTACTCAGATCACTGAATGACTGATTTCAAGATGACTGTCAGAGCTAACTGGGCTGTTCTGCATGTAGCACCCTCCCCAGCCTGTGCACCCCTGAAAATCTCTTGCCCCCTGATCAGCAAAAGGGAGTTTGTTTTTTGGGACATGAGTCCACCTTCTTCACAGGATTGCCAGCTTCCTCAATAAAGCTATCTTTCCTTTTACCCAACACCTGTCTCTCAGAATTGGATTCTTGAGTGACGAGTAGCTGAACCTAAGTTCAGTAACAGTGATATTTGAAACCTGAGGTCCATGGTGGACTTCAGGAGTGGGAAGGGTCTGGATTACTTTGATATGACAGTAGCCATAGAGGCGTGTGAGGAGGTGATGAGAAAAACAGGCAGAAGCCAGGTCATGAACAGCATGGTAACTTCTGCTAGGGAGCTGAAACAGAGGCGAGGCTGTGTAGGGACCTTTCAAGTCAGAGTTAAGAGAAGCTGTTGTGGAGAATGGGAGCAGATGGAGGTTCTTGACAAGAACTGCTAAGCACTGCCGTGGGTCAATCTGAGGTAAGAGTGGGGGTGAGCTCCTAATTCCAGTTATTGGCCTGTTTTTATAAACTCCCAAGCTAAGAATTGTACATTTGTAAAGTATCATGCAAAAAAGAAAACAATAACATAAAAGAAAATGGTGTGTGGCCCCATAAGTCTAAAATAGTTACTACATGACCCTTTAAGGAAAATGGGTCAGAAAATAGGAATATACAGTGCTGCTTCTCTGTGGTTACTTGAACTTCTCCAGCTGTGTTCAACAGCCTGCAGCCCACAAGTTACAGGGATTGATTAACCCACATGGGAGCTAAAGGTTTAAGAGGCAAGGAAAAATTAATTGTTGTGTTGGATTGTGGGGTCAGAAAAAGAAGCACAGACAGAAAAGAGCTGGTATATTTATTTGAGGAAGTGGCGGAATAAGTGTATTAGAGCTTTGAAATATTGGTATGATGAGAGGAAGAGAGAAATGAGCTGAGAATATTGTAGTTTGAACTCAGGGTAGGGGATTTAGGTCTAATATTTCAGAGACAAATTGGTTCCAAATTATGTCAAAGAGAGTATGATCTTGGGAGTGAACAGCAGAAATGGAATGCAAGAAGATGGCTGGAACTGGAGAGGTTAAGGAGGTTTAGGTGAAAATTCTGGATGAAAATTATCCATATGATTATATATATGGGTATGAAATTTTAAACATAATAAGCTAGTGTGCTTTATTCCCTCTGCAAAGCAGCCACCATGGCTGAAGTCACTGAAGCTGGGAAGAAATACATCATCTCTTCTCAGGAGGCAGTGAGAGCAGCCAACAATACACCCCTGAGAGAGAGAGAGAGAATAATATCTCAAGAATAAAGAGGATGTGATGTTCAAGAGGGTTAACCAAACAGAAAAAATAATATCCTTCTAGTTCTGGGACCATAAAAACAAGAAATGGAAACTAAAGAAGAGGTCAGAATCTATGTTATATACCAAACATTAGCCCTTATTCAGAAAGAGTCTTAAATGATGA
The DNA here is from genome assembly GCF_949774975.1 of Lagenorhynchus albirostris. NCBI lineage: Eukaryota > Metazoa > Chordata > Mammalia > Artiodactyla > Delphinidae > Lagenorhynchus > Lagenorhynchus albirostris. The sequence continues at coordinate 32,393,327 of NC_083107.1, read as the reverse complement.
TGTATAGGCCAAGGAGCTCTTTTGGATAGTGGATACTTCTTCATTTTCTTAGGAAGATATGGAATTGATCAGTATTATCAGGATTGTTTCTGAAGCTTGGAGCTGGTACTTTAATTTCCAAACCAAGTATGAGAAGACTCTGACCATTCCAGAAATGGTTTAATATTTTTTTAGAGGAAACCTCCTTCTCAGTCCCTGAAATAACAACAAGTCCTCTTGGGAAAGGACTAGAAATAGCAGATGACCCAAGAGGCTGGCATTTAGGGCACAGCTAAGGCCAACTGAAAAAAGGTATAATGGGATGGCATCATTGTTAATTTTTTTGTTTCAATAAGGTTCCCATTTGAGGCAGGTAATAGAAAACCGTAGCTACAAAAGGAAAACTCTTCTCTTTGTATGCTCCTTTACCTTGAAGAACTTAAATGTGCTTGGATGTTCAAAAATTGGGAAACATACACACAAACACAAACTCACCAGCTTAGACCATCTTGGAGAAAAAATAAAGGACCTTACAGATAAAATGTGTTGTTTGAGGGGCACTGGGCTGGGGAGGAGGGTAATCTCTGTTTCTTAATACATCCATCAGTACATGCTAAATTGTGCTGAGAGAATCAACAACCAGAAAATATAAGCTGCTTAAAACCATAGTCTATTGCCTATTTCCATCATATCTCCACAACCACAGAAGCAGGAAAAACGTAGTGAGCCACTCGTTGGTTTTTAAAGCTTTTGAATGGAATTAACACGATTGGTCCATTCATGTCTCATTGGCCAAGAAACTTTCTCAATTCAAAGAAGTGGAGTGGTTCATTCTCCTGCAGGGCCTGAATATTTGTAAAAAAAATTATATAGACTACCATTTTTAGTATGTTGAAAATTTTATTTCACTGCTTTTTAAAAGTCAGTGCATTTTGGCCTAACATGGTTATATCTCCCGATGGTTCAAAGGGACTCCAAAGTAGACCTGAAAGACCAAAAGTAGTTGTGAGACTTGGGGGGAAAAAAATGACTGAGCCGGGGGCAGTATTATTGGTGAAGCTGGATATATGGACCAGAGGTTCAGTTAATGACAACGACCAGTAGGGCAGATTGGTTAGCATCTGAAGAGAGTAAGGCTTAAAACAGGACTATTTGTTACAGTAAGGTACGACTGAGTAGGCACTGGAGTTAGGTTCATTCCACCTTTCCCCCTGCTGTTCCCCTGATCATGTGAGGAGTGCTAGTGGAAGTAACAGCACATTTGGGGGAGATCTGATTTTATTTCAGAGGTGAGGGAGTCTATGGCGAGTTGAAGACTAAGGGGAGAGCTTGCTTACTATGGAGCAGGGGCTTCAGTGAGTACGCAGAGTGCACCGTGCTGGGAAGAAGCAATAACAGAAGGATGGGCAGAGAGAACACGCAGAGTCTAGGGAGAGGACTAGAAATAGCAGATGACCCAAGACGCCGGCATTTAGGGCACAGCTAAGGCCAATTGAAAAGAGCGGTTTGCAGCAATTAGTTGGTCCCAGGGGTCCAAGTGAAATCCCTGGGACAAAGTGGTTCCTAGTCCTGCATAGACTGAGATTGCAGGTGATCTCATAAGTCTGGGGGTGCTGGGAGCTGCTAAGCCCAACACAGACTAGACTTCAAGACTGATGTGGGTCACGTGATGTTTTCCTACTCATGGCACAAACTGGGGTTTCAGCCCAGCACTCACTAAACAACTGGGCAAAGCAAAGCCCTCACCAAACAAAACTGTTCCTCAATATTTTACTTTCCTTTGCCCTTTCATACTAACTCAAAGATGTACATAATCTCTGCAAAAGAATATTCTAAAAGCTCCTAAGAGATTCCTAGTAAAAGAGAATATAAGCCAAGAATTGGGCAAAAAGAAAAAGCTAGTTTGAAAAAGAAAAGCAATTTCCATGTCAGGGACCACGGCAGAGGAAGGGATAGAAATAAAGTAAGAAACAAAAATATAAAAAGGAATGGATTCGTAAGTCTGGTCAAAGAGTTAAATAGAGGAGGGAGAAAATTTTTTAAATTGTGGTAATAGTCAAAACAGTTGCAGAAACTTCAAGGAAAGGAACAGTGTGACTCATTGAAGATAAAACTGAAAATTGCTATCAAGAGCTACTTTATTTCTCTTTTTTATAATCAATGGAGAATTAAGGATATTATTCTGTGGATTGTTCCCCTTTTTCATTTAGTTTTTAAACTATGATTTCTTTGAACAAAACATCTCCCTCCCAATTGCATTGGCTGGTGAAATGCAACTAGACATTTCCTTTAGCACACTGATGAATGATATCCCTTGAATAACTCCAGGGCTCTCAGTGCCATAAACCAGCAGCCCAAACAAACACCCCTTCATACCACTCCTCACCAGGATCAGTCACACTTTCCCAGAAGAAAGAAACTCTCTTTGTATTACAGAAAACTATACTGGTGCTTGATCTCTGACTGCTAAGTCAGTTGATAGAAATTCAGGCATCTGATTACAGTAATATAACATTAAGGAAGTAGCCTCCAAATGATAATACTGTATAAATAGCATCTATGGGTCAAGAATTCCTTCCTAGTTGATTAAAATTCCAGAATCTAGGGGTTTTTTAAATTCTGGTTTAATTTTCTTTAGTTACATGATTTTTGGCAAGGCATGAAATAGAGAATTAAAAGAATTTCTGAACTACACAAATAAATTAAGCGCCATTCATAAAATAGTAAAAATGTACAAACAGGATGTTTTTCTTCTGATACATTAGCAAAAAGTGAAAAAACAAAAATACATAATGCTTGTTAAGATGCAGCAAAATGGGTACTTTCACACACACACAGCTAGATTGTTCTAATTCTGTTCAAAAGCAATTTTGTAGCATCAGATATATTTATAAAATGTAAAGTAAAAATAAGTATTTATAAATGCAAATATATACTCTAACTCAATAGTTATGTTTTTGGGAATTTATCACCAAAGCCTATACATAAGATGTTGCACACAATATTATTTATAATAGTGAAAATTTGAAGGTTTGAGAGGACCTAAATGTTTCCAAAGAGGGAAGTGTGTAACTTAATTATATTATAATCAGCCACTTTGCAAAACATATTTGTTCACATATGTGGTTTCTGTCTATGAGAGTGTATGCAGACACAAGCTCACACAGACACATGCAAACACACATAACTCTTTTTATCATTCTGGCTGGAGGAAACAGAAAACCCAATGAAAACTGGCTTGTAAACAATAAAGACATTGTATAAGTCAAGATTCTATGAATTAAAATTAAAAATAGTTTTAATTTGATGAGGGCTTATTGGGAAAGGAATTGATTACATAAGTGTGAATGGGGTATAAAAGAACCACAGGGGATAACGCAAGAATCTTGGTCTAGATACAAGAAAGATGTTATCACCCATAGATCCTAACAGAAGGAAGAGCGGGTAAAGAAAATAATAGACAACTGACCAGGACACGTGATTTGAGGTTACGATAAGCAAATGTCCCAACTGAGCCCTACTTACAAAGACCTTGTGGACAATTTTTCAGTACCCAGTAGGATAGGAGTAGCAAACCAAAAGAGAATAGAAAAAGAATCCATCACGGGTTCACTACACCAATAAAAGCTGATGTGATATAGTGCTTGAGGGGGACAGAACCATGACATCATAATAACAAAAGCTCATCATAATTTGTGGGAACAAATGGCTCTGTGAACATTCAAAACCACGCATCACAAATCTTTGAACCCCAAAGGACTTCTCTAACTTTACCAGACCAAAAATAGTAACCCTAAAAACTGAGATAGATGTGTTATATCTGGGAGGTCTCAGAGTAACTTTTGATCTACTGCTTTAAATTCACAAGGAAGAAACAGTGTGATATAACTATTGTCAGGATGCAAGAAGCTTCGTTTGAAGCAAAATTTGTAAAATAAGAACAAAAGGCAACAGTGACATAGTCTGCCTTTGAAAGCAGATTAAATTATAGCTATAATACTGGTCAGGATGGTAGCAGTTACCAACATGTACAGTTTTAGAAATGCTGTGTCTAGAAGTAAATGTATAATTTCCTAGTTTTTATCATTATACTGAGGTTATCTAAGAATATGTCCTTGTTTGGGGAAATACACAGAAATATTTAGGGCTAAAGGGGCATATGTCTGCAACTACCTTTCAAATGGTTTGGGAAAAATAATATTTGTGTATATACATATAGAATGGAAGAATGATAAAAACAAGGGTAAAATGTTAACATTTAGAGAATCTGGGTGATGGATATATGGGAATTCTTTGTACTATTTTTACTTTCCTGTAAGTTTGAAATTATTTCAAAGTAAACGTTAATGAATAACATATAAAATTTCAAGGACTACGTTCCTAGAAATTGAATACCTCTCCTCGGCCAAAAAATTAGAGCTATAGAAATGATTATTGAAAATAGCAGTGTTGAGGCAAGAGTAGATGATGGAGACTTACTGGTTTATGACCAAGTATTTATTAAATATTCTGTACCCTACCAAAAACAGACATATTTTCAGTCCACTAAAAATTCATCACCATTATATTGTTTATTGATTGACTGACTTTTTTTATTAAAATATAGTTGATTTACAATATTATATGAATTTTAGGTATATAACATAGTAATTCAATATTTTATAGATTATACTCCATTTAAAGTTATTATAAAATATTGGCTGTATTCCCTGTGCTGTATAGTATATCCTTGTAGCTTATTTATATTATACATAGTAGCTTGTACCTCTTAATCCCCTACTCCTCTCTTGCCCCTCCCCCTTCCTCTCCCCACTGGTAACCACTAGTTTGTTCTCTATGTCTGTGAGTCTGTTACTGTTTTGTTATATTCATTCATTTGTTGAATTTTTCGGATTCCACATATAAGTGATAACATACAGTATATGTCTTTCTCTGTCTGACTTATTTCACTAAACATAATGCCCTCCAGGTTCATCCACCATTTTATATTGTTAAAGACACTCTCAGTACAGAATATGACACACTTTAATATAGAGCCTAAACCATCTGATGAACTGAGGCATTGAAATCAGTGATGGAAGAATAGAATTCAAATTATAATACCAGATTTGTAACTGGATGGACTCAGGTAGAACTGGCATCACATACACAAACAGAAGATTAAAAGTGAACTAAATGATTATATACTTGATATTGAAAGCAAAGCTATATTTAGTTGTTTTTATCTTCTGGTAAAACTTAATATTCAGGCAAGAAACTATACATTTATTTGTCAAATAGCATAAAGTAATTCCTTTATGATGCAGAAACAATTTTATATCTGAAAAATGTTAAAAAACTGTAGGCTTTCAATCATGTAGTCAATATTAACAGACACTTAGAAACCACCTACTATGTGTCAGACACTGTTGTGGGCACTGGAAATACAAGGTAGAGAACAAAACCCCCAACTTCTTTGTGCTTACATTATAGTGAGGGTAACAAAAAATAAACAAGATAAAAAAGTAAAATATATAGTGTTACAGATACTAGCTAAAGTAAAATTATGTTTTTACCTTAGCATCAGTAACACTATATATTTTCTTTATTTATTTAGAAAGAAAGAAAGGAAAGAGAGATGAGAAATGTTCAGTGAGGGGGTGAAATTTTAGATAGGGTTCCCTGGGAAGATATCATGGAGAAGATCTTTTGAATAAAGCCCTGAAGGAAATAAAAGAATAAGCCATGTCCATGTCCAAAGAAAAAGCATGCCAGAGAGGGAATAGAGAATGCAAAGCTTCTGAGTCAGGCGCTTACCTGGTGGGTTGATAAGCAGCCTCTTTGGCTGGAACAGAGACAAACGAGGGAGAGAATAGAAGATGAGGCCAGAAAAGTACCTGGGACTTAGATCTCATGAGGTCTTATAAAAGTAAGCACTGTGTCTTCTACTCTGAGTGAGATGGGAGACAATTAGCAGAAGCACACACTATCTGTCTCATGTTTTTCGGGCTCTCTCTTGAGTTTTGTATTGAGAATAATCTGCAGGAGAACAAAGCCAAAAGCAAAAAACAAAAAACCCCCCAAAAACATTTAAGGGATTATAGCCATAATCTAGCAAGAGAGGATGGTGGTTCAGATCAGAGTGGCTGCAATGGTAGGGGTTGAATGATTTTATATCCAAACAGTCCTTGCTTTGAATAAACTGCAGAACTGTAAATATGTCTATGCAAAGTGAAACCATGCATCTTAGTAATCAAAAGGAAAAATTACAATTATCCCAGCAAACTTTAGAAACTTTTCTCAAAAAACATTAAAAACTCTCCACTGTCAGTTATAAACATATAAAAAATGTTTAATGATAAGCTATTATTTATTTAGGACACTATAATTAAAAAGTAAAACATGTTTTACATTGAAATTTAGTATTTTATTTCTGTGTAAAAAACTTATCAAGAGTAATTGAAACAGAACTTGCTTTCTAATTCTTGTCGTATGATGAGTAAGCATATTTCCTATGGCTGGTGAATCGTTATACTCCTTTCTAAGTCTGGGTCAGCTTGCAGCATTTTATCCTGTGCACTTTCAAAGTCTTGGAATATCTCTGAGAGTTCCTTTAATGTGAAGTTATTTGTTGCATTATGTCCTCTAGGGCATCTTCATCCTTTTCGTCACAACCATTTTCTTCACTTATGTTGATAAGTCTACCTTTAAGTCCCTCTGGCTACAAATCCAGAGTCTCTTGAAGTATGGCTGTGCCAACATTCCTATGGACACGTATGTCTTCTATAATTCCACTTATGTTCAATATGACTTTCACTTCCAGCCTTGTCATTTTTTCACTTTACTGTATTTTCACCTTTGTGGGTCAATTAATTCTTTTGATTATCTATTTTTGAACAAGGTCGTGTGGGTTTACCGCTAAAAGACAAGGAGGCAAACACACACTTTGCTGTCTGTGCCTGAACCAAATAACAGATGCACAGTGACCAATCACTGGCAGCCTTTAAAAGCAGCAACATAATTGACCATTGATTAGGATATGTATTTGTTATTTAGATAGGGATTTATGAACTGAAGAACTAGTTGGTACTTTATGTAATTATTCATAGTTAATATACTGTGGTAACTGAAATTTGAACCATGTTGTTGGTGAACTGTTATTAAACTAAATCATGGTAACTGAAACTTATGCCTATCAGAACCACAAAGTGGTTTTGAAGGCAGAGACAATAGGATACTTTTAGAAGATGGGATGTGGGCTACTAAAAAGAGTTTCTCCTTCTCAGCACCTGTCACAGGGGCAATTTTATATTTGTTAGTGATATTGATTATCTGATTACTGACTATCCCTCTTGACATCCAGCTCCACACAGGCAAGGAACACACATGTCTTTGTTTACCATTATACAGTTGATGTTGCGTTTTCTCAAATAGTATCTCTTTAAGTCTTACAACAACCCCACGAGGTAGGTATCGCTAATCGCATTCTGCAGATGAGGAAACTAAAGCTCAGAGAAGTTAAGTAGTAATTTACTCTAGCTTCACACAACTAGTAACTGACAAACCAGGACTCAAATTCATGTCTTCTGAATTCAAGTCCAGTACTCTCCTTTGAACCATCTTATCCTAACCAAACAGAAGTAGAACAGAGTCCTATATAGCCTTGCTTTGGAAACTATAGCACCATGTTTTCTATGCCATAATGAATTACCATATGGATCTATAGAATGTAAGGGAGAGAAGAAATAAAACAAGAATATAAGGAAGAGAAGAAATAAAACAAGTGTGGTATGTTTGAATCTCCTGTCTGTATAAATATCCTACAAGTTTCCATTTAAATTCTGGTCTTAACCTCCATGACAAGGCTTTATAAAATATTTAAGGACTTCTTTGTTATCACAGCAATAAGACTAGTAGTGCCTAATTCACCTTTTCCAGACTTCTAATTACTTATGAAAATCCATAAAAAGAAAACTAGCAATTACACTGACGAAAGGCAAAAGAACATATCCTAGACTTAAGAGGAATTTCCACTATCTCTGTAAACAGCAAGGGTGAATTAAGAAATGCATTCCTGAATTGCTCAAATTCTAATCTGTGAATCAGAACATTAAGGAAAGTTACCTAGAAGATAGAAGAGGCTTCGACTCATATCGCTGACCACACCTAACTCAAAGGTAGGTTTCCAGTTGCATTTACCAGAAACCCACCTCTCTTCCCCAAAGGAATTATCTTCTAATCCAGCAACACCTTTCCCCTCCTTCACCACTTGCCAAATGTGCTCTTTTTCCATTTGCATTCAGATACCCTTCTTCTCAGGATGCAACAGGATGGGGCAATTTAAGGCAGATTTGTTGATCCCAATATAATCACCAATAAGACTACTGTCCTGGCTGTTTTGACATCTGAAGTAGTCTGTCAGAATGTAAATATTTTTTTCTTCCTTGCATATTATTATTTTAGCAAGTAAGATGTAAGTAAGTAAGTAAGATGCTTAGCAGACATAACTCAACCATTCCAGTTAAGAGAGACTTTCACCTTCTACTTTTTCATTTTTGATACGACATGAATTTCTTAAAAGAATGTATTACTTTTAGAACAGTGATAATTTTTAAGTGTTACAACTGAGTTAGCCTCTAAGGATGTGTCAATAGCCCCTAAATCATTATTATACAAGAGCTTAAAGTTTCCAATTAAATGTACGTATAATATTGAATACTAAAAGAACTGATGAAAAAAAATACTTGAGAATATCCTGCATAATCTGAAGCTGATAAAAGGACTACATAACGTAACATAAATACCCCTTCTCTTATAACCATTTGATAATAAATATTAAATCAAAATTAAAACTGTATGTGAAAAGAAACAAACTGATAACACCATTGACTGAAGACAAAAGAAGATACTTTCCACTTGAGGGACACTTCCCTATTTATATCAACAGTAGCGATAAACTAAGAAATGCATTCCCGAATGGCTCAAACTCTGCGTTGGGAATCAAAATCAAGAAAGCCATCAAAAGCAGAGAGTTCCTTTACATTTTCCAATGGAAAAATATGAACTATCACTAAGCTGACAAATATATGTACATACTATTTAAAATTAAATGAGTGTGACTATAGTTATTTTGAGAAAGAAAAATGAGAGAATTTGATATGCATATCATGCAGGATACAAGTGATTTCTCAGAGAATGAGCATACATTTTGCTTAGAATAGTTCTGAAGAAAGCCTGTGATAGAGTAGACATATGGTTCTAGGTTCCATGAAGTTTTCTTCTGGACAACACCTAACACCCATTTTTATCTTCAACATGTGTACCAAGCCCAGCTCACCCCCAAACCTCCCTCATCCTCAGCCTTAACCTCTCCACACCTCATGACTTCCCTAGGAGTTGGCATGATCTGGTCTAGGGTAAGGATGTCTGTTCCAAACATCACTGAGCAATTTTGCTTATAAACTGAAAATGTAGTTGTTTCTTTGTTTATGCAACATTAAAAATTTTGGCAGGCAAAATATTTATGTGACTTATGTAGGTAAAAGTGGCAGATCCAATATATGCCTCTCATTTTTCTCCCTTCCATTAAAATATCAATAAAGGAATTTTGCATTATTTAAATGGAAGTATAGTTGATTTACAAATTTGTGTTAGTTTCAGATGTACAGCATAGTGATTCAGTATTTTTGCAGATATATCAATTATAGGTTATTACAAGATAATGGGTATAATTCCCTGTGCTATTACAGTATAACATTGCTGCTTATCTCTTTTATATTAATACATAGTAGTTTGTATCTGTTAATTCCCTACCCCTAATTTGTCCCTCCCCCCTTTCCCCTCCCATTTGGAAATCCCAAGTAGGGATAGAACAGGAGAGGATACAATTTCCACAACATTTAGAAAAGGGAAAGCAGATGGAGGAGTGTTAACTAACTTAGAAGACAAGGAGGAGTTTCAAGATGGCGGAAGAGTAGCACGCGGAGATCACCTTCCTCCCCAGAAATACATCTACACGTGGAACATCTCCTACAGAACACCTACTGAACGCTGGCAGAAGACCTCAGGCCTCCCAAAAGGCAAGAAACTCCCCCACGTACCTGGGTAGGGCAAAAGAAAGAAGAAAAAACAGAGACAAAAGAATAGGAATGGGACCTGCAGGTGGGAGGCAGCTGTGAAGAAGGAAAGGCTTCCATACACTAGGAAGCCCCTTCACGAGCGGAGACAGGGTGGCGGAAGGGGGAGCTTCAGAGCCACGGAGGCGAGTGCAGCAACAGGGGTGCAGAGGGTAAAACACAGAGATTCCCGCACAGAGGGCCGGTGCCGGCCAGCACTCACCAGACCGAGAGGCTTGTCTGCTCACTCGCCAGGGCGGGCGGGGCTGGGAGCTGAGGCTCGGGCTTCGGAGGTGGATGCAGGGAGAGGACTGGGGTTGGCGGCGTGAACACAGCCTGCAGGGGGTTACTGCACCACGGCTAGCCGGGAGGGAGTCCGGGAAAAACTCCGGAGCTGCCGAAAAGGCGAGAGACGTTTTCTTGCTTCTTTGTTTCCTAGTGCGTGAGGAGAGGGGGTTAAGAGCGCCGCTTAAATGAGCTCCAGAGACGGGCGCGAGCCGCAGCTAAAACCGCGGGCCCCAGGGGGGGCATGAGACGCTAAGGCTGCTGCTGCCGCCACCAAGAAGCCTGTGCGCGAGCACAGGTCACTATCCACACCCCCCTTCCGGGGAGCCTGTGCAGCCCGCCACTGCCAGGGTCCCGGGATCCAGGGACAACTTCCCCGAGAGAACGCACGGCGCGCCTCAGGCTCGTGCAACGTCACGCCGGCCTCTGCCGCCGCAGGCCCGCCCCGCCCTCCGTGCCCCGCCCTCTCCCCATCCCCCGCCCCCGCCCTGAATGAGCCACTGCCCCCGAATCAGCTGCTCCTTTAAACCTGTCCGGTCTGAGCGAAGAACAGACGCCCTCAGGCAACCTACACGCACCTGCAGGGCCAAATCCAAAGCTGAACACCTGGGGGCTGTGAGAACAAAGAAGAGAGGGAAATCTCTCCCAGCTGCCTCAGGAGCAGCGGATTAAATCTCCACAATCAACTAGAGGTACCCTGCATCTGTGGAATACCTGAATAGACAACGAATCATCCCAAATTGAGGAGGTGAACTTTGGGAGCAACGATATATATATATATATATATATATATATATATATATTTTCCCCTTTTTCTCTTTTTGTGAGTGTGCATGTGTAAGCTTCTGTGTGTGATTTTGTCTGTATAGCTTTGCTTTTACCATTTGTCATAGGGTTCTGTCTGTCCATGTTTTGATTTTGGGGGTTTTTTTAGTGTACTTTTTAGCACTTGTTATCATTGGTGGATTTGTTTTTTGGTTTGGTTGCTCTCTTCTTTCTTTCATTCCTTCTTTTTCTTAATTAAAAAAATTTTTAATACTAATTTTTTATATTTAATACATTTTTATTGTATTTTATTTATCTTCTCCTTTCTTTCTTTTTTTTTTTTTTTCCTTTTATTCCGAGCCATGTGGATAACAGGCTCTTGGTGCTCCAGCCAGGCATCAGGGCTGTGCCTCTGAGGTGGGAGAGCCCAGTTCAGGACATTGGTCCACAAGAGACCTCCCAGCTCCAGGGAATATCAAACGGCGAAAATCTCCCAGAGATCTCCATCTCAATGCCAAGACCCAGCTCCCCTCAATGACCAGCAAGTTACAGCGCTGGACACTCTATGCCAAACAACTAGCAAGACAGGAACACAAACCCACCCATTAGCACAGAGGCTGCATAAAATCATAATAAGGCCACATATACCCCAAAACACGCCACCAGACAAAAGACCCACTTCACACCTAGGGACACATACAGAATGAAAGTGAGGGGATGGAAAAACATATTCCATGCAAATGGAAATCAAAAGAAAGCCAGAGTAGCAATTCTCATATCAGACAAAATAGACTTTAAAACAAAGACTATTACAAGGGACAAAGAAGTACACTACATAATGATCAAGGGATCAATCCAAGAAGAAGATATAACAATTGTAAATATTTATGCACCCAACATAGGAACACCTCAATACATAAGGCAAATACTAACAGCCATAAAAGGGGAAATCGACAGTAACACAATCATAGTAGGGGATTTTAACACCACACATTCACCAATGGACAGATCATCCAAAATGAAAATAATTAAGGAAACACAAGCTTTAACTGATACATTAAACAAGATGGACTTAATTGATATTTATAGGACATTCCATCCAAAAACAACAGAATACACACTCTTCTCAAGTGCTCATGGAACATTCTCCAAGATAGATCATATCTTGGGTCACAAATCAAGCCTTGGTAAATTTAAGAAAATTGAAATTGTATCAAGTATCTTTTCTGACCACAAAGCTATGAGACTAGATATCAATTACAGGAAAAAATCAGTAAAAAATACAAACACATGGAGGCTAAACAATACACTACTTAATAACCAAGAGATCACTGAAGAAATCAAAGAGGAAATCAAAAACTACCTAGAAACAAATGACAGTGAAAACACGACGACCCCAAACCTAAGGGATGCAGCAAAAGCAGTTTTAAGATGGAAGTTTATAGCAATACAATCCTACCTTAAAAAACAAGAAACATCTCAGATAAACAACCTAACCTTAAACCTAAAGCAATTAGAGAAAGAAGAACAAAAATACCCCAAAGTTAGCAGAAGGAAAAAAATCGTAAAGATCAGATCAGAAATAAATGAAAAAGAAATGAAGGAAAAGATAGCAAAGAAAAATAAAACTAAAAGCTGGTTCTTTGAGAAGATAAACAAAATTGATAAACCATTAGCCAGACTCATCAAGAAAAAAAGGGAGAAGACTCAAGTCAGTAGAATTAGAAATGAAAAAGAGAAGTAACGACTGACACTGCAGAAATACAAAGGATCATGAGAGATTACTGCAAGCAACTATATGGCAATAAATGGACAACCTGGAAGAAATGGACAAATTCTTAGAAATGCACAACCTTCCGAGCCTGAACCAGGAAGCAATAGAAAATATGAACAGACCAATCACAAGCACTGAAATTGAAACTGTGATTAAAAATCTTCCAACAAGCAAAAGCCCAGGACCAGATGGCTTCACAGGCGACTTCAATCAAACATTTAGTGAAGAACTAACACCTATCCTTCTGAAACTCTTCCAAAATATAGCAGAGGGAGAAACACTCCCAAACTCATTTACGAGGCCACCATCACCCTGATACCACACCCAGACAAAGATATCACAAAGAAAGAAAACCACAGGCCAATGACACTGATGAACATAGATAAAAAATTCCTCAACAGAATACTAGCAAAAGAAACCAACAGCACATTAAAAGGATCATACACCATGATCAAGTGGGGTTTATCCCAGGAATGCAAGGAGTCTTCAATATACGCAAATCAATCAATGTGATACACCATATTAACAAATTGAAGGAGAAAAACCATATGATTATCTCAATAGATGCAGAGAAAGCTTTCCACAAAATTCGACACCCATTTATGATAAAAACCCTCCAGAAAGTAGGCATACAGGGAATTAACCTCAACATAATAAAGGCCATATATGACAAACCCACAGCCAACATCGTCCTCAGTGCTGAAAAACTGAAACCATTTCCACTAAGATCAGGAACAAGACAAGTTTCCCCACTCTCACCACTATTCTTCAACATAGTTTTGGAATTTTTAGCCACAGCAATCAGAGAAGGAAAAGAAATAAAAGGAGTCCAAATCAGAAAAGAAGTAAAGCTGTCACTGTTTGCAGATGACATCATACTATACATAGAGCATCCTAAGGATGCTACCAGAAAACTACTAGAGCTAATCAATGAATTTGGTAAAGTAGCAGGATACAAAATTAATGCACAAAAATCTCTTGCATTCCTATACACTAATGATGAAAAATCCCAAAGAGAAATTAAGGAAACACTCGCATTTACCACTGTAACCAAAAGGATAAAATACCTAGGAATAAACCTACCTAAGGAGACAAAATACCTGTATGCAGAAATTATGACACTGAGGAAAGAAATTAAAGATGATACAGATGGAGAGATAAACCATGTTCTTGGATTTGAAAAATCAACATTGTGAAAATGACTCTACTACCCAAAGCAATCTACAGATTCAATGCAATCCCTTTCAAACTACCACTGGCATTTTTCACAGAACTAGAACAAAAATTGCACAATTTGTATGGAAACACAAAAGACCCCAAATAGCCAAAGCAATCTTGAGAAAGAAAAACGGATCTGAAAAATCAGGCTCCCTGACTCCAGACTATACTACAAAGCTACAGTAATCAAGATAGTATGGTACTGGCATAAAAACAGAAATATAGATCAATGGAACAGGATAGAAAGCCCAGAGATAAACCCACGGACATATGGTCACCTTATCTTTGATAAAGGAGGCAAGAATATACAGTGGAGAAAAGACAGCCTCTTCAGTAAGTGGTGATGGGAAAACTGGACAGATACCTATAAAAGAATGAAATTAGACACTCCCTAACACCATACACAAAAATAAACTCAAAATGGATTAAAGACATAAATGTAAGGCTTGACACTATCAAACTTTTGAGTAAAACATAGGCAAAACACTCTATGACATAAATTACAGCAAGATCCTTTTGACCCCCCTCCTAGAGAAATGGAAATAAAAAGAAAAATAAACAAATGGGACCTAATGAAACTTAAAAGTTTTTCACAGCAAAGGAAACCATGAACAAGACGAAAAGACAACCCTCAGAATGGGAGAAAATATTTGCAAATGAAGCAACTGACCAAGGATTAATCTCCAAAATTTACAAACAGCTCATGCAGCTCAATATCAAAAACACAAACAACCCAATCCAAAAATAGGCAAAAGACCTAAATAGACATTTCTCCAAAGAAGATATACAGATTGCCAACAAACACATGAAAGAGTGCTCAACATCATTAATCATTAGAGAAATGCAAATCAAAACTACAATGAGATATCATCTCACACCAGTCAGAATGGCCATCATCAAAAAATGTACAAACAATAAATGCTGGAGAGGGTGTGGAGTAAAGGGAACTCTCTTGCACTGTTGGTGGTAATGTAAATTGGTACAGCCACATTGGAGAACAGTATGGAGGTTCCTTAAAAAACTAAAAATAGCACTACCATATGACCCAGCAATCCCACTACTGAGCATATACCCTGAGAAAACCATAATTCAAAAAGAGTCATGTACCACCATGTTCATTGGAGCTCTATTTACAATAGCCAGGTAATGGAAGCAACCTAAGTGTCCATCGACAGATGAATGGATAAAGAAGATGTGGCACATATATACAATGGAATATTACTCAGCCTTAAAAAGAAACGAAGGTGAGTTGTTTGTAGTGAGGTGGATGGACCTAGAGTCGGTCATACAGAGTGAAATATGTCATAAAGAGAAAAACAAATACCGTACGTTAACACATATATATATGGAATCTAAGAGAAAAAAAAAGGTCATGAAGAACCTAGGGGTAAGACGGGAGTAAAGACACAGACCTACTAGAGCATGGACTTGAGGATATGGGGAGGGCAAAGGGTAAGCTGTGACAAAGTGAGAGAGTGGCATGGACATATATACACTACCAAACGTAAAATAGATAGCTAGTGGGAAGCAGCCGCATAGCACAGGGAGATCAGCTAGGTGGTTTGTAACCACCTAGAGGGGTGGGATAGGGAGGGTGGGAGGGAGGGAGTTGCAAGAGGGAAGAGATATGGGAACATATGTATATGTATAACTGATTCACTTTGTTGTAAAGGAGAAACTAACACCCCGTTGTAAAGCAATTATTCTCCAATAAAGATGTTAAAATAATAAAAGAAAAGACTGGAAGAAAATGAATCCAAATCTGTCAAATGAGGAAAGCCTGAATGTATACATCAACTCCTCCAAAGTCTCAGGTATTAGAAGGGCTAGGTACTTCCAGAAATGGGGTGTTAATATAATGAAACTTGGTGAAGAGCAGCTTAAGAAGCTGGGCAAATTCTCCCCAATCACCAGACGGAAGACCAGCAATTTATTCTCTGCAGATATATCTTAGTCTTATACTCTTCAACATAAATGGGCTAAGAAGATTCCCAGACAGTTGAGGAAACCTTACAATAAGAATAACTGAGATCAAGCAAATGGAAATAAAGCACTTGGAGGAAACCTTCTATAGGGAAAAGAAATCTTGAGAAAAACTCAATAATCCTAGAGAGAGAAGAGCAGTTAGTAACACACTATAAAAAGAAACTTTCAAGTAACAAAAGAAAGGTCATGAAATTTAAAATATGAGAGTATAATTTTTTTTAAAAACTAAATAGATTTATTAGGAAGTTAAATTTAGGAGAACTTTAGGAAATCTCCCAGAAAGAGGAGGAAAAATAAAATAGAAAGGAGGAAAAAAATAAGAAAGCTTGTGTGTTTGGTTTAAATATTGTCTTGTTTTCATCAATAAATAAATGCACAGGTTTTAAAAAATCAAATTGTACTAAAAGGTTTATACCAACAACAAAAAAATGTATCAGTTCCCTTATCCACTTTTTCCTCCTCCCTACTTGGTGATTTCACTTTGACTCTTTCAGCTGTTTCTTGTTGGCATTTACCTAACTTTCTATGCTTAAATAATATGCATATTTTGCTGTGTTTAGATACATCAATTTGGGTCATAATCTAATTACTTTCTTATTATGGTAGTGGGGCATTTTATTCTCTTATATTCCCATCCTCTCTGCTTCTCCTGCTCCATGATTCCAATGTAATTGTATTCATTTTTTAGATTAAATCGATATCCAGTTATGTCTATGTAAATATTACTCACAGCTGAGCACTGTACAATGAATATATTTCCTTTCTTATATTTTTCTGAAGTTAATTATCACCATATTTTTTTTATTGAGGTACAATTTACACACCATAATATGCATCCATCATTACAATTCAATGTACAACTCAATGAATTTTAGTAAATTTATAGGGTTGTGCAACTATCACCACAATCTAGCTTTGGAACATTTCCATCACCCCAGAAAACTCTTTCGTGTCTGTTTACAGTCAGCCCCTGCTCCCACTCCCAGCCCCAGGCATCCACTCATCTGTTTTCTGTCTCTATAAATTTGCCTTTTTTGGAAACTTCATATAAATGAAATCATGCAACATGTAGTCTTTTGTATCTGGCTTCTTTCACTTAGCGTAATATTTTGAGATTCATTATGTTGTAGCCTGTATCTGTAGTTCATTCCTTTTTATTGATGAATAGTATTCTATTTTATGCATATACAACACTTTGTTAATCCACTCACCAGCTGATGGATATTTGGATTGTTTCCACTTTTTGGCTACTATAAATAATGCTGCTGTTAACATATGCGTGCAAGACTTGTATGGCTTGTGTTTTCATTTCCCTTGGATAAATACCTACGCATGGATTTCTGAATTGTATAGTAAGGTTACATTTAATGTTTTAAGAAACCGCCAATCTGTTTTCCGAAGTAACTGTCTCATTTTACATTCACACAAGCAACGTTCCAGTTACTCCATATACTCACCTACACTCGAAATTGTCAGTCTTTTTGTTTAAAGCCATTTTAGTGGGTGTATAGCAGTATCTCATTTTAATTCATATTTCTCTAATGACTCATTATTTTGAGCCTCTTTTCCTGGGCTTATGAGCTCATGATCTTTTTGATGAAATGTCTATGCAAATCTGTTGCCTACTGTATTCGTTTTTTATTGCTGCCATAATAAATTACTGCAAATGTGGCTGCTTAAAATACTACATTTATTATCTCACAATCTCTGTAGGTGAGAAGTCCATTCGGGCTCAGCTGGGTCTTCTGCTTAGGGTCTCACAAGGCTGTAATTAAATTATCAACAGGACAACAGGATGTGTCCCTTACTGCATGCTCTCGGAAAGAATCCTCTTTCAAGCTCACTCAGCTTGCTGGCCAAATTCAGTTCTTAGTGGTTGTAAGACCAAGGTCTCTGTTTCCTTGCTAGCTGTCATCCACGGACCAGTCTTTGCTTCTAAATGCTACCTGATTTCCTTTTATTCTTTCTCTGTGGCCCCTACCAGCAACAAGGAATTCCTTTCCCCTCACACTTCACATCTCTCTGCCTCTATCTTTCCTTTCTAGCTCATCTTTTTTTTTTTTTAGAATATACCAAATGCATAAACTTTTATTCGCTAAACAATTTCAGTGCCTGAATTTTTGTCATAGTTATATTTTTTAACATCTTTATTGGAGTATAATTGCTTTACAGTGGTGTGTTAGTTTCTGCTTTATGACAGAGTGAATCAGTTATACATATAAATGTGTCCCCATATCTCTACCCTCTTGCATCTCCCTCCCTCCCACCTCCCTATCTCACCCCTCTAGGTGGTCACAAAACACCGAGCTGATCTCCCTGTGCTATGCAGCTGCTTTCCACTAGCTAGCTATATTACGTTTGATAGTATATATATGTCCATGCGACTCTCTCACTTTCTCCAGGCTTACCCTTCCCCCTCCCCATATCCTCAACCCCATTCTCTAGTAGGTCTGTGACTTTATTCCCGTCTTGCCCCTAGGCTCTTCATGACCTTCTTTTTTTTTTTTTTTAGATTCCATATATATGTGTTAGCATACAGTATTTGTTTTTCCCTTTCTGACTTACTTCACTTTGTATGACAGATTCTAGGTCCATCCACACCACTACAAATAACTCAATATTGTTTCTTTTTATGGCTGAGTAATATTCCATTGTATATATGTGCCACATCTTCTTTATCCATTCATCTGTCAATGGACACTTAGGTTGCTTCCATTACCTGGCTATTGTAAATAGAGCTGCAATGAACATTGTGGTACATGACTCTTTTTGAATTATGGTTTTCTCAGGGTATATGACCAGTAGTGGGATTGCTGGGTTCTATGATAGTTGTATTTCTAGTTTTTTAAGGAACCTCCATACTGTTCTCCATAGTGGTTGTATCAATTTACATTACCACCAACAGTGCAAGAGAGTTCCCTTTTCTCCACACCCTATCCAGCATTTATTGTTCGTAGATTTTTTGATGATGGCCATTCTGATTGGTGTGAGATGATATCTCACTGTAGTTTTGATTTGCATTTCTCTAATGATTAATGATGTTGAGCACTCTTTCATGTGTTTGTTGGCAATCTGTATATCTTCTTTCAAGAAATGTCTATTTAGGGCTTCTGCCCATTTTTGGATTGGGTTGTTTGTTTTTTTGTTATTGAGCTGCATGACCTGCTTGTAAATTTTGGAGATTAATCCTTTGTCAGTTGCTTCATTTACAGCTGTTTTCTTCCATTCTGAGGGTTGTCTTTTCGTCTTGTGTATGGTTTCCTTTGCTGTGCAAAGCTTTGAAGTTTCATTAGGTCCCATTGGTTTATTTTCGTTTTTATTTCCATTTCTCTAGGAGGGGGGGTCAAAAAGGATCTTGCTGTGATTTATGTCGTAGAGTGTTCTGCCTATGTTTTCCTCTAAGAGTTTGATAGTCTCTGGCCTTACATTTATGTCTTTAATCCATTTTGAGTTTATTTTTGTGTATGGTGTTAGGGAGTGTCTAATTTCATTCTTTTACATGTAGCTGTCCAGTTATCCCAGCACCACTTCTTGAAGATGCTGTCTTTCCTCCACTGTATATTCCTGCCCCCTTTATCAAAGATAAGGTGACCATATGTGTGTGGGTTTATCTCTGGGCTTTCTGTCCTGTTTCATTGATCTATATTTCTGTTTTTATGCCAGTACCATACTGTCATGATTACTGTAGCTTTGTAGTATAGTCTGAAGTCAGGGAGCCTGATTTTTCAGATCCGTTTTTCTTTCACAAGATTGCTTTGGCTATTCGGGGTCTTTTGTGTTTCCATACAAATTGTGCAATTTTTTGTTCTAGTTCTGTGAAAAATGCCAGTGGTAGTTTGATAGGGATTGCATTGAATCTGTAGATTGCTTTGGGTAATAGAGTCATTTTCACAATGTTGATTCTTTCAATCCAAGAACATGGTATATCTCTCCATCTATTTTGTATCATCTTTAAGTTGTTTCATCAGTGCCTTTTAATTTTCTGCATACAGGTCTTTTGTCTCCTTAGGTAGGTTTATTCCTATGTATTTTATTCTTTTTGTTGCAATGGTAAATGAGAGTGTTTTCTTAATTTCACTTTCAGATTTTTCATCATTAGTGTAAAGGAATGCAAGAGATTTCTGTGCATTAATTTTTTATCCTGCTACTTTACCAAATTCATTGATTAGCTCTAGTAGTTTTCTGGTAGCATCTTTAGGATTCTCTATGTATAGTATGATGTCATCTGCAAACAGTGACAGCTTTACTTCTTCTTTTCTGATTTGGACTCCTTTTATTTCTTTTTCTCCTCTAATTGCTGTGACTAAAACTTCCAAAACTATGTTGAATAATAGTGGTGAGAGTGGGGAAACTTGTCTTGTTCCTGATCTTAGTGGAAGTGGTTTCAGTTTTTCAGCACTGAGGACGATGTTGGTTGTGGGTTTGTTATATATGGCCTTTATTTTGTTGAGGTTAATTCCCTGTATGCCTACTTTCTGAAGGGTTTTTATGATAAATACGTGTTGAATTTTGTGGAAAGCTTTCTCTGCATCTATTGAGATGATCATATGATTTTCCTCCTTCAGATTCTTAATGTGGTGTATCACATTGATTGATTTGCGTATATTGAAGACTCCTTGCATTCCTGGGATAAACCCCACTTGATCATGGTATATGATCCTTCTTATGTGCTGTTGGATTCTATTTGCTAGTATTTTGTTGAGGACTTTTGCATCTATGTTCATCAGTGATATTGGCCTGTAGTTTTCTTTCCTTGTGACATCTTTGTCTGGTTGTGGTATCAGGGTGATGGTGGCCTCGTAGAATGAGTTTGGGAGTGTTCCTTCCTCTGCTATATTTTGGAAGAGTTTGAGAAAGATAGGTGTTAGCTCTTCTATAAATGTTTGATAGAATTTGCCTGTGAAGCTATCTGGTCCTGGGCTTTTGTTTGTTGGAAGATTTTTAATCACAGTTTCAATTTCAGTGCTTGTGATTGGTCTGTTCATATTTTCTATTGCTTCCTGGTTCAGGCTTGGAAGGTTGTGCTTTTCTAAGAATTTGTCCATTTCTTCCAGGTTGTCCATTTATTGCCATATTGTTGCTTGTAGTAATCTCTCATGATCCTTTGTATTTCTGCAGTGTCAGTTGTTACTTCTTTTTCATTTCTAAATCTATTGGTTTGAGTCTTCTCCCTTTTTTTCTTGATGAGTCTGGCTGATGGTTTATCAATTTTGTTTATCTTCTCAAAGAACCATCTTTTAGTTTTATTGATCTTTGCTATTGTTTCCTTCATTTCTTTTTCATTTATTTCTGCCCTGATCTTTACGATTTCTTTCCTTCTGCTAACTTGAGGTATTTTGGTTCTTCTTTCTCTAATTGCTTTAGGTGTAAGGTTAGGTTGTTTATTTGAGATGTTTCTTGTTTCTTAATGTAGGATTGTATTGCTATAAACTTCCCTCTTAGAACTGCTTTTGCTACATCCCCTAGGTTTTGGTTCGTCGTCTTTTCATTGTCATTTGTTTCTAAGTATTTTTTGATTTCCTCCTTGATTTCTTCAGTGATCTCTTGGTTATTAAGTAGTGTATTGTTTAGCCTCCATGTGTTTGTATTTTTTACTGATTTTTTCCTGTAATTGATATCTAGTCTCATAGCTTTGTGGTCAGAAATGATACTTGATACAATTTCAATTTTCTTAAATTTACCAAGGCTTGATTTGTGACCCAAGATATGGTCTACCCTGGAGAATGTTCCATGAGCACTTGAGAAGAGTGTGTATTCTGTTGTTTTAGATGGAATGTCCTATAAATATCAATTAAGTCCATCTTGTTTAATGTATCAGTTAAAGCTTGTGTTTCCTTAATTATTTTCATTTTGGTTGATCTGTCCATTGGTGAATGTGTGGTGTTAAAATCCCCTACTATGATTGTGTTACTGTCAATTTCCCCTTTCATGGCTGTTAGTATTTGCCTTATGTATTGAAGTGTTCCTATGTTGGGTGCATAAATATTTACAATTGTTATATCTTCTTCTTGGATTGATCCCTTTATCATTCTGTAGTGTCTATCTTTGTCTCTTGTAACAGTCTTTGTTTTAAAGTCTATTTTGTCTGATATGAGAATTGCTACTCTGGCTTTCTTTTGATTTCCATTTGCATGGAATATGTTTTTCCACCCCCTTACTTACATTCAGTATGTGTCCCTAGGTCTGAACTGTGTCTATTGTAGACAGCATATATATGGGTATTAGTTTTGTATTCATTCAGGCAGTCTATGTCTTTTGGTTGGAGCATTTAATCCATTTACAATTAAGGAATTATCGATATGCATGTTCCTATTAGCATTTTGTTAATTGTTTTTGGTTTGTTATTGTATGTCTTTTCATTTTCTTGTGTTTCCTGCCTAGAGAAGTTCCTTTAGAATTTGTTGTAAAGCTGGTTTGGTGGTACTGAATTCTTTTAGCTTTTGCTTGTCTATAAACGTTTTAATTTCTCCATCAAATCTGAATGAAATCCTTGCCAGGTAGAGTAATCTTGGGTGTAGGTTTTTCTCCTTCATCACTTTAAATATGTCCTGCCACTCCCTTCTGGCTTACAGAGTTTCTGCTGAAAGATCAGCTATTAACCTTATGGGGATTCCCTTGTGTGTTGTTGTCTTTCCCTTGCTGCTTTTAATATTTTTTCTTTGTATTTAATTTTTGATAGTTTGACTAATATGTGTCTTGGCATGTTTCTCCTTGGATTTATCCTGTATGGGACTCTCTGTGCTTCCTGGACTTTATTAACTATTTCCCTTCCCATATTAAGGGGGTGTTCAACTATAATCTCTTCAAATATTTTCTCAGTCCCTTTCTTTTTCTCTTCTTCTGGGACCCATATAATTCGAATGTTGGTGTGTTTAATGTTGTCCCAGAGGTCTCCAAGACTGTCCTCAATTCTCTTCATTCTTCTTTATTCTGCTCTCCAGTAGTTATTTCCACTATTTTATCTTCCAGGTCACTCATCCGTTTTTCTGCCTCAATTATTCTGCTATTGATCCCTTCTAGAGAATTTTTAATTTCATTTATTGTGTTGTTCTTCACTGTTTGTTTGCTCTTTAGTTCTTCTGTGTACTTGTTAAACGTTTTTTTTTTTTTTATTTTCTCCATTCTATTTCCAAGATTTTGGATCATCTTTCCTATCATAACTCTGAATTCTTTTTCAGGTAGACTGCCTATTTCCTCTTCATTTGTTAGGTCTGGTGGGTTTTCATCTTGCTCCTTCATCTGCTGTGTGTTTCTCTGTCTTCTCATTTTGCTTAACTTACTGTGTTTGGTGGCTCCTTTTCGCAGGCTGCAGGTTCGTAGTTCCTATTGTTTTTGGTGTCTGTCCCCAGTGGCTAAGGTTGCTTCAGTGTGTTGTGTAGGCTTCCTGGTGGAGGAGACTAGTGCCTGTGTTCTGGTAGATGAGGCTGGATGTTGTCTTTCTGGTGGGCAGCTCCATGTCTGGTGGTGTGTTGTGCGGTATCTGTGGCCTTATTATGATTTTATGCAGCCTCTCTGCTAACGGGTGGATTTGTGTTCCTGTCTTGCTGGTTGTTTGGCATAGGGTCTCCAGCACTGTAACTTGTGGTCGTTGAGTGGAGCTGGGTCTTGGCGTTGCAATGGAGATTTCTGGGAGATTTGCACCGTTTGATATTCTGTGGAGCTGAGAGGTCTCTTTTGGACCAGTGTCCTGAACTTGGCTCTCCCACTTCAGAGCACAGCCCTGACGCCTGGCTGGCGCACCAAGAGCCTGTCATCCATATGGCTCAGAATAAAAGAGAAAAAAGAAAGAAAGAAAGAGGATAAAATAAAATAAAGTTATTAAAAACACCTAAAAACTAATTACTAAAAAAATTTTAAGTAATAAAAAAAGAAAGAAAGAAAGAAGAGAGCAACCAAACCAAAAAAGAAATCCACCAATGATAACAAGTGCTAAAAACTATACTAAAAAAGCAAAAAACAACAAAAAAAACGGACAGATAGAACCCTAGGACAAATTGTAAAAGCAAAGCTATACAGACAAAACCACACACAGAAGCATACACATACACACTCACAAAAAGAGAAAAAGGGGGAAAATATATATATATCTTTGCTCCCAAAGTCCACCTAGTAAGTTTGGAATGATTCGTTGCCTATTCAGGTATTCCACAGATGCAGGGTACATCAGGTTGATTGTGGAGATTTAATCTTCTGCTCCTGAGGCTGCTGTGAGAGATTTCCCTTTCTCTTCTTTGTTCGCAGAGCTCTCAGGGTTCAGTTTTGGATTTGGACATGCCTCTTCGTGTAGGTCGCCTGAGGGTGTCTGCTTTTCACTCAGACAGGTTGGGGTTAAAGGAGCACTGATTTGGGGGCTCTGGCTCACTCAGGCGGAGGGTAGGGAGGGGTACGGAATGCGGGGCGAGCCTGCAGCGACAGAGGCCAGCGTGACATTGCACCAGCCTGAGGTGCGCTGTGTGTTCTTCCGGGGAAGTTGTCCCTGGATCACGGGACCCTGACAGTGGCGGGCTGCACAGGCTCCCGGGAGGGGAGGTGTAGAGAGTGACCTGTGCTCGCACACAGGCTTCTTGGTAGTGGCAGCAGCAGCCTTAGCGCCTGATGCCCATCTCTGTGGTCCGTGCTGATAGCCGCAGCTCACGCCTGTCTCTGGAGCTCCTTTAAGCAGTGCTCTTAATCCCCTCTCCTCGTGTACCAGGAAACAGAGGCAGGAAAAAATCTCTTGCCTCTTCGGCAGGTCCAAACTTTTTCCCGGACCTCCTCCTGGCTAGCTGTGGCGCACTAACCCCCTGCAGGCTGTGTTCACGCAGCCACCCCCAGTCTTCTCCCTGGGATCCGACCTCCGAAGCCCAAGCGTCAGCTCCCAGCCCCGGCCGACCCCAGCCGGTGAGCAGACAAGCCTCTCGGGCTGGTGAGTGCCGGTCGGCCCTGATCCTCTGTGCGGGAATCTCTCCGCTTTGCCCTCCGCACCCCTGTTGCTGCGCTCTCCTCCTTGGCTCTGAAGCTTCCCCCATCCGCCACCCACAGTCTCCACCCGCGAAGGGGCTTCCTAGTGTGTGGAAACATTTCCTCCTTCACAGTTCCCTCCCACTGGTGCAGGTCCCTTCCCTATTCTTTGTCTCTGTTTTTTCTTTTTTGTTTTGCCCTACCCAGTTATGTGGGGAGTTTCTTGCCTTTTGAGAGGTCTGAGGTCTTGCACCAGCCTTCAGTAAGTGTTCTGTAGGAGTTCCACATGTAGATGTATTTCTAATGCATTTGTGGGGAGGAAGGTGATCTCCACTTCTTACTCTTCTGCCATCTTGAAGCTCCCCTAGCTCGTCTTTTTGATGCTAGCTTTTATGGGCTAGTATGGTTAGATTGGGACCACCCAGGTAATCTAACATAATATCCCTGTATTATAGTCTGTAACCTTAATTACATCAGCAAAGTCCCTTATACCAAGTACTATAACATATTCACAAATCTCAGGGATTAGAGCATGGATATTGTGGGGAGGGGGTGTTGCCTAAAACATCCACTTTTAAACGGCTTGTTAGTCTTATTAATGAGTTGTAAAAGTGCTTACATATTCTGGATTCAAGTCTGTTAGCAGAAATTCACAAACTTTTTTTGTACATGGAAAGATAGTAAATATTTTATGTTTTGTATGTCATATAGGATCGCTTTTGCATATTCTTCTTTTTTAAACAACCCTTTAAAAATATAAAAACCATTCTTAGTTCATGGGTCTTACCAAAACAGGCTGCAGGCCATAGTTTGCCAACCCCCGAGATGTGATTTGCAAATATTTGCAAATATTTTCTCCAAGTTGGTGGCTTGTCTTTTTAAATTTTCGTACTGTTGTCTTTGGAAGAGTGTGGTAGACAGACTTAAAATGGCCCTCATAACCCCTGCCTCCTGTTATTGGTGATTTGGTTAAATCCCTCCCCTTGAATATGGTGGGACCTGTGACTTGCTTCTCACCGATGAGATGTGGCAAAGGTGGTTCCATGTACACAATTGAAGAGTATAGCACCTATTTTGCCAGACCTTTCTTTCTCCTGCTAGAGCCCCCACCCCTCGTTCTCTCTCTCCTTCCTGGCTTTGAAGGAGCAATATGCCATGAATGCTTTAGTCCTCAGGTACTGCATACTGTCAACAGCCCTCCAAGTTGGGAAAGAGACCTTCCCTAGTTGACTCTCAGATGCAACCTCAGCCTTGGCTGACACCTTGATCACAGTCTTGTAAGACCCTAAGCAAAAGACCCAACTGAACTATGTCCTGATTTCTGACTTAGAGAAGTTGTGGACTAATAAGTATATGTTTTAAGCCACTAATGTTGCAGTAATTTGTTACACAGTATGGAATACTAATACAAAATCAAATGTCCTTAAGTCTACTGTATTGCTTTTTTTTCTCTTGATAGCATACCTAAGAGATCTTTGCCTAACTCAAAGTCACAAAAATTTCTTACAGTGTTTTCTTCTAGATGTTTTAGAGTTTTAGTTCCTACATTTAGATGCATCAACTATTTAGAGTTAACTTATATGTATGCTGCGAGATAAGGGTCTAAGATCATTTTTTTAAATATGTGGGTAACTAGTTCTCCAAGCATCATTTGTTGCAAAGAATCTCCTTTCCTTCATTAAACTGCTTTGGAACCTTTGCTGAAAGTCAATTAATTATAAATGTAAGGGTTTATTTCTGAACTCTCATTCTGTTTTGTTGATCCATATGTTTATCCTTACCCACATACTCCATTGTCTTAATTACCATAAATTTATCGTAGTTTCATAATCACTATATGCAGTTGGTATTCCAACTCCTCCAAATTTAGTCTTCCTTTTCAAAATTTCATTGGTTAGTTCTTTGTGTTTCCATATAATTTTAGAAGCACCTTGTCAATTTCTACAAAATAAATAAAGCCTCATGGGATTTTGATAAAGATTTTCTTGAATCTAAGAATTGCCATCTTAACAATATTGAGTCATTCAGTCTAGAACATAAAATGTCTCTCAATTTTCATTTCTGTCAGCATTTATTTCAATTTTCATTTCTGTCAGCAGCACCTTGTGATTTCCTGTGAATAAGACTTGTTCTTTTGTTGCATTTATTCTAAATGTTTTATTCTTTTAGATGCTATCAAGAATGAAATTTCATGTTCCAATTCTTCATTGCCAGAATATAAAAAAAATTCATCTTTGCATATTTATCTTGTATCCTGTGACCTTGAACTCATTTACTAGTCCTAATATTTAATTTTAATATTCCTTAGGAGTTCCTACGTTCAGGATCATGTTGTCTTCAAAAAAGGCAGTTTTACTTCTTCCTTTTGCTTTTCTATATGCTTTTAATTTCTTTGTCTTGTCTTATTTTACTGGCTAGAGTCTGCAGCACAATGTTGAATAGAACAGGTGAGAGTGGATATCTTTGCCTAATCTTAGAGACAAAGCACTAAGTCTTTCACAGTTTAGTATAATTTTAGCCAAAGTTTTTTGTACATGTCCTTTTTCACATTGAGAATGTTCCCTGCTATTCCCAATTTGTTGAATATAGATGAAAATTTCTCAAAAAACCCCACAAAAACCTAGCAAATGAAATCCAACAACATATAAAAAAGGAATACCATGACTAACTGGGATTTATTTATCATGGAAATAACCTTATATTTTCATCTATATTCGAGTTAGCTATTGATCTGTAGTTTTCTTTTCCTGAGGTATCTTTATGTGGCTTTGGTATAAGGATAAAACTAGCCTCATAGCATTGGGAAGTATCCCCTTTTCCTCTACTTTCTGAATATGTATTTTCTGGCAGAATTTGTGAAGTGTTGGTATTATTTCTTATTTAAATGTTTAACACATTTCACCAGAGAAGATATCTGGGCCTGGGTTTTTCTTTGTGGATTTTTGATTACTAATTCAATTTATTTACCTGTTGTTCTGTTTAGGTTTTCTACAGCTTCTTAAGTTTGTTTCAGTAGTTTGTGTCTTTCTAGGAAATTTTCTGCTTCATCTAAGTTTCTAACTTTTTGACATAATAATGTTGATAGTATTTCCTTACAATTCTTCTAATTTGTGTCATGTCTCTTTATCTTGGTCAAACTGGATCAGGGGTCAACATAGTATGTATAGCTTAGTGGTCAGCCAATGATTGGCCTGATGTTTCACTCAAACACCTTGAGTCAGTCAGGCTCACACCCTGCTCAGTGACCTGTTTTTGGGTTAGGAGCAAATCCACATTTCAGGCAGTTGGAATCTTTGATCATAACATTACACTCTGTCATTCACTTTCGGGTCTTCTCTGTATAAGCATATGCCCTCAGAGTCAGCCAGTGATGTCTGAGGACATTCGCTAGCTCTTTTAGAGCTGTCTAATTTTTGGAATCCACCTGCTAAATTTCTGGTTAGATTATAGGTCTGCCACTCACTCCAACCAGGATTACAACCTCAGGCTTACATTTCAGGGTTGTGGCCTACATCATTCTCTTCCTATCAAGGTTACTACTATTACTGGCAATACTACTTTGTGTGAGTTTTTTTGCCCTCCCCTCCAAATCAAGTCAGCCCCTTTAGCAGTCCCTTCTGGTTTTATAGCTAGCCTCACCCTGTACAAATACCATGCCAAATGAGCTGAAGGACTGGATGGGAATAGCTCCAGGAAAGGATGGCACAGACGTCTACTGCTCTTACCTGAAATTCAGCAATTATTTTTTTTACTAATAAATATTATAGTTCTCAATTTATTGTTTGCCTTTGTTTGATTCCCAGAGGCCTGAATTTTTTTTTTTTTGAAAAAAACATTTTAAGTTTTATACTTATTTTGGGGAAGACAGGATTTACCAACCTTATTATTTTGTTATAATTGGAAATTCCTGCCCAGGCCACCTGGCATCCCAGATACCTCTCTGTTTTCATTTCTTTAGTTTTTCCTTATATGTATTGCTAATTGTCCATACATTGCCAATAGTTGGAATAATTTTTCACCAGAAAGAAATCTCTCTCTTTCAATGTTTTATTTTTGAAGTCTTCCATTCTGAGAATTTCCATTCTACTTTTATCTACAGAAAAAATTAATTGTACCATTAATATCACTTTTTAATTATCTTAGGAATTCCCTATACTCATCTCCTGATTTAGATTGCTTCTGAATCTTAAGACTTTCTCTTTTTTGGTTTATTCTCTTGTTTTGGTGGAGCACAATGTCCAGTAGAGGTTGTGTTTTTTTCCCCTGTTAAAAATAATGCTCTTTCAGAAAGAATGGTGATGGCAATCCTCAACATGCCATCTTTTGTAAACAATCTGCTCTAAGCTATGACTTCCTCAGACTGTTGTTTGGCTGGGTGGAATTTTTGTTGCTGTTTTGCTAAGTGGGCAATGCAATTTGAAACAAATAGCCTAACTGTTAGTGAAAATAGAGTGAGGAGAGAGAAGAAAAAGACCCAGAAATAAAGTCTTTCTTTGTCAGTGATTTTTAAAATTAGAGTTGCATTCTTTTGTATATATATATATATATTTAAAAACTTGCTGATTCCGGCCTCGAGTGGTTTCAAGACCAAAGCACAGAGTACCCAAGGAAACACATACATTCTCATTAGAGAAACGTGAGAATTATAAGCTTGAAGCAAAAATTTACAGCAGTCCATCATAACAACACATCAGCATAGATATTTGCCTAAAAAGGAAGTTCAAGATACCAAGAGTAGAACTTTACCAAGACTTAGATTAGTTCTAACACACCATGCTTGTCAGCAGCATTCTCCAAATTTGCCTAACTCAAATCCAGATGAAGGAAAAGAAGATTCTCATAGCTATGGAGGCCATAAGTAGAGCCATGTGCCCTGAAAATGATGGGACTGGTTATGTCTTGGAGAAGGGGGAAAAGATGAGGCAGTGTCTTTGGCAAATAATTTTATCCACTCCAGAACTGCTGGAGAATGCTTCAGAATTGCTTCTAACATTTCAAAGCTGGACAGGGATGAATTGACAGTTATTCTCTTTATATTCAGGATGTAATTTGAAGCTGAAATGTCTCGGCAGCCATCTCCTGGTTTTTATCCAGAATATCCACACTGATGTCACTCAAGAAAAATTCCTAGTTTATGAACATCTTTTGAAAACTCTAACAGCTACCAGCAGCTTTGAAATGGTAAAAAAGTTTATTTGCTGAACAAAACTTCAATTGGATGGACCATCTGGGTACCTAAGGTGCAGATGGAGTTCCTGCAATGATTAACCACACATTTATTTTGACTTCTACAGTGAAGATGGAAGCTGTACACAAAGTACTGAGGCTTATTATGTGCTCCACTGGACTACATGGGCACCAAGGTGCTGTCTACATCCTATATGAAGATTGTCATCTGCAATGAAAATCATTTTATCAATGCCAGAGATAAATTTACTACCTTTTCAAGAGGTTTTGTCAAGAACTGAAGGTATAATATTAAGTTCTTAATTACACAAAAGTTCATTAGATTTCACAGAAGAGTCTTAAAATGCTTTTTTTGAAGGCTGGACACATTTTTGTTGTTAATAATGGAGTATCTGTTTGCCTTTCTTTACATTTTAAAGCAAAGAACACTCTCAGAACCATCTAAAGGGAGATTTATTTTGGCCTGGCTCACTTCAAAGATAACTTGGGTCCATATAAATGAGGTAAACCATTCCCTTTAAGACAGTAGTCAGCATGTTCAGCTATGAAGTCTTAACCAACCTGCAAAGTCGACAGGGCCCATAACACCCAAATGTTTACAAAGTTTTGGACTAAGCAACAAGATAGACAATGAAGGGGCCAAGGCCTACTTGGCTTCCATGTGTAAGTCAACTTTTTCCATTTTATTCACTCTTTTAATACTATGTACCTCTTCTTCATAATACTTGCCATGATTGTAACTTTACATTTTTAATGGTCCTTTTGATGGGCCAACTTAGCTATAGTCTCCAGTTATTCAATGTCAGTGCTATTGTGGATATATTTTGTAGATGTGATTCAAATTCATAATCAGTTGACTTGAAGTAGGAAGATTATTCTAGATGATCTGGGTGGATCTGATTCACGGAGCTGAAAGGCCCGAAAAGCAAAGCTGAGGTTTCCCTAAAGAAGAAGAAATTTCGGGCTTCCCTGGTGGCGCAGTGGTTGAGAGTCCGCCTGCCGATGCAGGGGACATGGGTTCGTGCCCCGGTCCGGGAAGATCCCACATGCCGTGGAGCGGCTAGGCCCATGAGCCATGGCCGCTGAGCCTGCGCGTCCGGAGCCTGTGCTCCATAGCAGGAGAGGCCACAGCAGTGAGAGGCCCGCGTACTGCAAAAAAAAAAAAGAAGAAGAAATTTCTGTGTGTGGATAGCAGCTTCAGCCCATGCCTGAGACAGTCCAGCCTGTCCTTTCTGATAGGCTGCCCTACAAATTTCAGACTCGCCTAACTAGTCCACACAATCAAGTAAGCCAACTCCTTGCAAGGAACTTCTTAATACATATCTTCTACTGGTTCTATCTCTCTGGTCAAACCCTGACTCTTATAACACTTGTGTAATTCTTTGGTAAATACATGCTTTACTTTCTGGACTGTAAAATTGAAGAAGGTAGAGACAGTACTATTTTTATTTATGTATTTATTATTTGCCAGCTATGGTATTCCATGGTATGGAATAATGCCCAAGTTACAAAGCTCACTCAAAAAAAAAAAAGTTTGCTGAATGAGTAATTACAGATTGATAGATTTCTGTATTTTTAACTAAACTATAACCCCTAAATAGAACTGAAAACAGGATTATATCTTTCAAATCTCTGGAGCAAAATACAAATGAAAAAGTACATAGTTCATCCAGTAAATGGTAGATAATAAGAAAAAGAACAAGAAGCATAACCTTAGAAAAATATAAAAATTTCAAGAGTAGATAAAAAAAGATTAATTCTAACAATTAATGGATATTGATTTTAAAATCCTTATTAAGAAAAAGAAAATGCTGGGACTTCCCTGGTGGCACAGTGGTTAAGAATCCTCCTGCCAATGCAGGTGACACAGGTTTGATCCCTGGTCTGGGAAGATCCCACATGCCACAGAGCAACTAAGCCCGCGAGCCACAACTACTGAGCCTGCATGCCACAACTACTGAAGTCTGCGTGCCTAGAGCCCGTGCTCCACAACAAGAGAAGCCACCGCAATGAGAAGCCTGCACAATGCAACAAAGAGTAGCCCTCACTTGCTGCAGCTAGAGAAAGCCTGTGCGCAGCAACAAAGACCAAACACACCCAAAAATAAATAAATTTTTAATAAAAAGAAAAAGAAAAAAATGCTTAGATTTAGTTTTATAAAAAATCCAACTGTTGCTTGTAAGAAAAATATGTAAAACAAAAATTTTAAGAGTTTTAAGAGAATGAGATGGTCAACAATATTTCCAAAAAATGTTAAAAGAGCAGAAGCAGTGATATTAATATTGACAAGGAAATACCCAGAAAGAAAAAGAAAAGCATGTATGGGATAAAGAGGATGCATTTATAAGATATAAAAGATATATAAGAATTAGGAATTATGTGTCAGTTTATAAAAATATTAAAAGTTCATATTGATAAAAATAGAAGACATGGACAGAAATATGACTTTAATTGAGATCTTTGTAAACCATTATTATAAGTTTATAAAACATCAAATAAATTTAATGATGAAAAATTAATTAAGAAAGATAGATTATATGACATATATTTTGATCTATGACAAACATACAATACTTTCTTTAAAGTGTCTGAAAAATATAATTACTTCATTTTCTAGAAATAAAGAATATCTCAGTAAACTTCAAAAAATGGATATTTTACTGGCCACTTTCTTTGATCATAATGAAATAAAATAAAGCATAACAAAAAACCCCCACTAAAAATTAATAGTAAAAAATCAGACAAATATTTCTAATCCTTTGGGAATTAAAATAATTTCTCCCAAATAACCACTGGCTAAAAATAAAGTCAAATGCAAAATGAAATAGCATATAAAAAGGTAAGGCATTCAACCAAAATCTATATTTAAAAATAGATAGAATCAAAAGTTTGCATTAATGTTTTCAATTAGCAAAATAAATAGAGAAAATGCACTAATCATTTACCTTAAGATTTAGAAAAGGAACAACTACAATAATATTCTAAGGAAAATAGGGGGTAGAAAGTAATGATGGCTATGTTAAGATAGTAAATTAGAAAACAGGAAAAACAAGATAGATAAAGCCATGGTCTACTTCTCTGAGAAAAACCTAATGCAATTATAATTCTTTAATAAATCTAATAAAAAGAGATTGTGTCAAATATGGAGATAATTATCATCTGTGTAATTGTGTTCAATTCTACATAAATAAAATTAACAATCTTGGGACTTCCCTGGTGGTCCAGTGGTTAAGACTCTGCACTTCCAATGCAGGGGGCCTGGGTTCAATCCCTGGTTCAATTCCTGGTTGGGGAACTAGATCCCACATGCCGCAACTAAGATTTCATATGCTGCAACTAAAGATCCCGCATGCCGCAATGAAGATCCTGCGTGCCACCACAACTAAGACCCGATGCAGCCAAATAAATAAATAAATATATTTTTTTAAATAAATAAATAAATAAAATTAACAACCTCGATGACAAGGAAGAAATTGAAAATCTAAGCTTTAAGGAAAATTTTAAGTTAGCATTAAATAACTTCCCCCAAAGACTATAGACTCAGATAATGGAAATCTCAGTTTACTTTATGGATAAATTATTTTAATCTTCTAAGAAATTAATAATTCTCACACAATGTAAATTATTCTACAACATAACAAAATATGGATGGATTCCCCGTGTACCAAATAAATTAAGAATTAGTCTGGGGAATAAGAGGCTTAGAATTTCCTAGATAGGTGACATTTGATGACCCTCTCAAACCCAGGTTCCTATAAAATGAGAACAGTAACAGTACAAATTTCATAAAATGTCTGTGAAATTTAAATTGGATAATTCTTATAAACTACAACTTAGTAGGTTCTCAGGGACACAGTATAAACTCTATAAGGTTTTTTCAGCTAGAATAACCCTGATATAAAAACTTGTTAAATATAATGCTGAAGTCAACAACACACCAATTTAGTTAATGAGAAGTGATGGACAAATCTAAATAAAATACACGCAATCAAATTTAATAGCCTATTAGAGAATAATCAAGCATAAATGCAATGACAATTTAGTATGAGGCCATGTGATCATGCAATGAGTTCGGCTACATTGATGTAGCAAATAAGGAAAACATTATCACATAAAGAGCCTATGCCTGATAGCATCTTATAAGTGAGGAAGGAAAGTAAGATATCTCTCTAATATGATAAGTCAACAACTTCTTAATGATGAAACACTAGAAACATGGCCACTGAAATTACAAGGAACACACAAACGGCTGCCGTATCTAGTTTCGTTCAGGATAAAAATGTAGCGAGTCAAAAAAAACTACATGTCCAAATTGCTATTACAGGTAAGGGTGGCCATGTGACACAGTTCTAGCTGGTAACCTGTAAATAGAAATCCCTATGTGAAGCTTGAGGGAAGGGGGTGAAGAGGGAGTAGTGGAGGGGAGATATAGGTGGAGCCTATTCCTCCTCCTCCCAGGCAACATGGAAGAGTCACAGGAATATGAAGCCCCAATCTAAGGACTGAGGAGAAAAAAATTCAAGGAGCCTGAGTTCCCAAGGTATTACACAACCAAGGTGCCAGGCCTGGGTGGCTTAGCTCTAGACAGGCCTTCAGTTCCTTATCCATCAATATTCATCAAACATTTACTCCTTTAAATCAGTCATTCTGAGTGTGGTTCCTAGACCAGCAGCATCAGTATCATCTGTGGACTTGTTAGAAATCCAAATTCTTGGACACTACCCCAGACCTACTGAATCAAAAACTCTGGAGGAGAAGCCCAACAATCTAGGTTTTAACAAGCCCTCCAGGGGATTTAAGCCACTATCCTTCAGGGCTCTCCAAAAGCCAAATTCAATTCTACCTAAAAATATATTCTGCTGATGAACATGCTGAGAAAATTCACTAGTCTCTCAGGAAAAAAAAATTAAGTTAGATATTTACTTTATACAGAAAATTGAATTTCACATGGATTCAAGATTATATACATATGCAGATATGTGTATATACACATTATATATATATATACCTGAAGGGTAATTTTTGTAGTTCTTTTTGTCTTTGAGTTGTGGAAAGATATTATAAGCATAAAGGAAAGAAAGAAAGTCTGAATAAAAATATCAATAAATTTAACTATCTAAACTTTTAGAATAAACCTTAAAGCAAGAACACACATTCATACACAGCTTTTGGCAGGAAAGAGCTCTCTGCAGGAGGCCCTTTTGTCTAGACACTAACCTTAAATCAGGTACCCCCATGCTCAACTCTTCTCTGCCCCAAGCACACCTTTCAAATCTTCCAATCACGCAATACCTTGCCTAATGTATTGGTTCTTTCCATAGATCAAAGTAGTAGAAATGAAGAGTAAGTAATTAACAGACGACCAGATCTCTTCCCTAGCTTCCCCTTCAGTAATTTCCTGAACAAACTGTGTGAACAAGATAACATCTAAAGAAAAATCAGAAGTCCACAACCCTGCACATAGTGGCAGGTGGCGACAACTCTGACCCCCCATCTCAGTGATTAACTGAGATTACTTCCCTTTTTCCCTTTAAAAGCTTTCATGGCTGAGCAGAATCTTCAGAGATGGTTTTGGGGGGACCCTGAGCCCACTATCTCCCCAGATTGCTGGCATTCTGATGAAAAGCAACTTTCCTTTCTACCAACATTTCTCTCTCTCTCTATTTTTGAGCAGAAAGCAGTGGGACCTAAGTTCAGTAACACAAACACAGTCATCTTTAAAAGGCAACTGACACACATAATTTTTTTAGAAAATACAACAGAGGACTGCCATTCTTTCTATACAAACAATAACATAAACAAGTAAAAATTTTAAGAATAAATGAAAAGGCCCATAACATACTGTAGTATCAAATGAAAGCGATCCATATATGCTAATATATACTATGCATATATGTGAGTATATGTATTTATATCAGTATATATATTACACATACATACACCTATATCCACAAGGAAATAGTCCAATATTAACAGTAGTTATCTCTGAATTATGACATTAACTAAATTTTTAATTTTTCTATAACTTCCAAATTTTCTACAATGAACATGAATTGCCTTTAAAATCAGAAAAATATATGCATGAAACATGGTATGTCATGAATGTGAACAACAGGCTTGAGAATAGATAGCATGTTAGGATTGAAGGGCCTAATTGCTAAGAATGGGTCTCCAAGACATATTACATAAAGTTGCAGAATGGAATTTGCTATGTTTTTAATAATTACTGTACTTTAAAAATTACACCCTGAAATGGCAATTTTTTCTCCCCAATTTCCTCGAGTTGGAAGCTTACCTAACCAAATTTCACTCTTGACCTTGACCTCACCAAAGCTCCTAAACTCACAGGCTCCTCCTCCACTGTGTAGCTTGGTACCTTTAGGAATGTATCCAGAACAATGAGTAGTCTGGGGTCTCCTTTTCTGAGTGAAATCAGAAACAATCTCATTCCTTATCTCATTCTCTTCGGGCTGTCGAGTTTCCCATCCTGCCTTGTTCTCTGTCCCTTTTCATGTGTCTGCCTCCTGTTTAAGTCACTGTTCAGTCTACCCTCTTGTCTTTCAGTCTTCAAACTTCACTTCTCTGGCTTTAATCCCTACTGATTTGGCATTTCCATGGACTAACAGTGCAACAGTGGCCAAGCCCTGAACTTTCCGTGCAAGTGGTGTTCTGGTAAATGGTTAACAACTAGCTCCCTCTGAAAAATTACTACTGATATGAAGGATACTTCATATCACATAATTTCCAAATAATAATAAAATATACAATACTCTTTATCATGAATTCAATATAGTTAATTAAATCTCACAGAATGCTTTTGTACATTTTTGTTAAACTCTTGTATTCATAGCCAGCCTAAGGCTTTGATTGAGGAGCAAGAGGTAGTTCCGACATGAATGATGGTTGATATATTCCTTTAAGTTAATGAGAAAATAGAACACTGAAGATCTATGTAGGAAGTTCAATAGTTTCTCAATGATCTGAGTGACTTATTTACTCAATCAGAGAATTTTCTTTGAATTCTGGGAGAATATTCCCTCAATTTTTTGTGCTATTCACACCTTACTTGTTATTGTCAAAGCATTCTTTGAAGTGTAATCTGCGTTTTTCTCCATCACTTTCTAAGATCTACACAATCAATAAACAGTAAATCAAGCCTTGATCTGTAGTGTTTTATCAGTTTCTATGGGGTGAGTTTTCCCATCATGGCTGACTTCATGCTGCTGAGGTAGCATCACTGAATGTGGAGTTGAAAAGAGAGGAGTAATCACAGTAATGACCATGGTGTTTCCACCGTAGAGACACAATGGGTACAGATAAGCTCAAAAGCATAGATTATAGCTAAATAATTACCGATGGTGAGTTCTGAATATTTATTAACATTGTTTTTAATATAATTTAGTAGATGTTTACATAAATTAATTTTTAATAATGGCTTTCAAAATTCCTGAAATGTTGTTTTCAACATTTCAGGGTCCCAGCTCTCCTGTGTTTCCCCAGAAAAGTGCTTTCCATCATTTGTATATTAATAAAGGGGACTGTGGAATATATACATTCATAAGTAGCCTGAATATCTTCCATCTTGCTAACGTGTTCTTCCAAGAAGACAAATACTGCAGAGCATCAGGGAAATGTATTGGAAATTTGGATCATTGGCTGCATAAGCCCTAATCTATTCAAGCAGTAGGCTCACTTGAGAAGCTCAGGCCCTAGCCCTCATATCCAGTCTACACATTTGCAAGAGGACAGTGCTCAGGAAGGGGGTCCATGGCAGGACGTTACTGAAGGGTCATTGAAATTCAGGCTGGGTTGTCTTGGAAGCCCAATGGATGTGTGAAGTAAGAAGCCAAAAAGACTCTTTTCTACTTTGACTGTGGCTGTACTGTTATTCTTACACATAGGTTTAGATTCTGGTCAAGTAGGGACAATAACAAAGAATAATAATTATTCAGAGAGTCCTTGTTCTGTGCTAAACACCGTGCTAAATGTTATACATACATCATTTTTATAGTTCTTAAAATGACCTTGGGTTGTAAGGATTATTATTCCCACTTACAGCCAGAAAACTGAGAGAGCAATTAGGGGATTTGCCCAGGATCACCCATAGAGCAAGCAATAAACTAGGATGTGAAACTGCTGGGTACCTCCAAAGCCAGTGCTTTGCTGTACCACCTCCTTCTCAGTCTGGAGATGCAGGGCTTTTGAGACCCATTAATAAAAACGTGGATGGTGTCCATTCATTCTTCAACATTCGTCATTAATCTATTAACCAAATATCCTTAGTATACTTCTGTTTTCAGCTGAAATTGTTCATAGTATCCCTTTTCACTATGAGAGGTGTCCTAGTTTGAGTGTTAAATTAAACGGTCCCTCTACATTTAGAAGGACATGTTCTGTGTGTAAGCAGAAACAGAGGTAAGTTGTGTCTCTGCCCTGACTACAGTGGGTCCAAGATGGCAGCAGCACAAAACCAGCCTCTACTCTGTTCTTCTCCACCTTACTAGATCAAGTCTGCACAGCCACCTCTCCAGGGGCCCTACACTTTCATGTGCATGGGTAAAGGGGAAGAACGAAATTTTCCAAACACAATTTCAGTAGTAATTAGAATGTGTGGGTATGACATTTGACGTCTGAGATTACCTTCACTGAATCCCACTACCTACTACTACATCATCCTACTACGTCATCCTACTACTACTTCCTCAACTTGAATGAGTGATTCCCCCCCACCCCACCTGACATCCTGTGGAGATCTAGTCTTAACAGTCACGAGCAACTTTCTCCATGTCACACTGGAAAAGCACAAGTTTTCCCTCCTACAAAACCCAGGGGATACCTGTAAAAGGGGAAGCCCCTCAAAAAGATCAAGATTATCTAATGCTTCTGAGATGTGAAGTCAACCATCCTCATTTTTTTTTTTTTTTTTTTTTTTTTTTGCGGTACGCGGGCCTCTCACTGTTGTGGCCTCTCCCGTTGTGAAGCACAGGCTCCGGACCTGCAGGCCCAGCGGCCATGGCTCACAGGCCCAGCCGCTCCGCAGCATGTGGGATCTTCACGGACCGGGGAACGAACCCGTGTCCCCTGCATCGGCAGGTGGACTCTCAACCACTGTGCCACCAGGGAAGCCCAACCATGCTCATTTTCCAGTGGTATTCTTAGATTATTAAATATAACTCCAGAGAAGAGAAAAGATAAAGTAAAATTTGGAAAACTTTCCATGGAAACATTAAAAAAATATATTGTGGAGAACTAGACAAAAATAAAGGTGTCTTAATTGATTATTTGTAGATTAGCTGTTAACTATTCTTAAAGCATGTGTAAATTGAAGGCTTTCTTCTTGTGATTGTATCAAGTGAACCCTAAGCTTAAAAAGATATCAACACAAATAATCCACTTTTAAATCTTGAAAATTATACAATCTCTTTCTCTGTAAATGAACATTATATTAAGAAAAATTATTTATCATATTAATAGCAAATGTTTTCACAACTTTAAATATGTTCTGTGTAGTCTTAATTAAATTAAGATCTTCAAACACAGGCTAGTTCTTTTGATTTGAATGAAAGAAACAATCTACGGGCTATATAACAGTAATTTTTTTTGGCCTTTACCACCAGGAAAACATCTGATTTTCTGGTCTTAAAATAAACTTATTACTGGTTTTCTTACAAGGGTCAAAAAAAAAAATCCAGAAAACATCAGCCTAAACAGAAAAACCATCTCTCCCGACATTGCCTGGAGCAGTAACACAAGTAAGCATGCGTGTGCACACGCGTGTGTGTAGTATATGTGCGATGTTACTGCTTTTCCTGGAATGTTTTCTCATTCCTCTCTTGCTGATACAGTTTTAATTCTTAAATATTAATGCAGTCAAGGAACTAATCCCTATGGATTATACCTTAAACACAAGGGATGGCTCATAGTGATATTAAGTTGAAATCTACCACTTAGAGACTAAAGAATAATACTGTGGTCAAGTCTAACTACCATGGCATATTACATTTACTCTTTTCTGCTATTGATAGCTGCTTGTATTGGGCTGGATAGTAAAAGAAGGAAGTATTCTACATCCTTTTTATAATGTGGCCATGTCATTGATACCAATGTATAAAATAGATGTCACATACAAAAGAAAGAAAACCAATGTCTCTAAAAAAATCCCGAACAAAATATTAGCACATAGAATCTGTCAGCACATTCCAAGAACAGTACAAGGATATGACTGAGTGGGTTGGATTATTCTAGTACTGCAAGGATGGCTGAGTATGAGGAAACCTAACAATATAAATATAAA
Organism: Lagenorhynchus albirostris; assembly: GCF_949774975.1. Lineage (NCBI taxonomy): Eukaryota > Metazoa > Chordata > Mammalia > Artiodactyla > Delphinidae > Lagenorhynchus > Lagenorhynchus albirostris. The sequence goes on along the minus strand of NC_083107.1, from coordinate 32,352,805 downwards.
ATTGAAACCAGAAAAACGAGACAAAACTCACATAGTCATTTTCTTAATTAGGCAACCAGCTTACTTGCTGTAAAAACACTCCAAGTAACAGTAGCTTAAACAAAATAAAATTTTACTTCTCTCTACTGAAATAGATTGAGTGTAAACAGTGCAGAAACGATATAGTGGCACCCTAGTGTTGGGAAGTTTATGGACCCCAATTTTGTAACTAAAATTAGAAATTTTATTAATAAACAAAGAAAGGGAGAATAGATATTGGAGGATATCAAGTAGTGTCCACCATAGTCGTCTCCATTAATGATGATAATAAAACATTTTTTAAAATCCCAGAAATCCTTGATTTTTTAAAAAATGAGGTAAATAATAGGATAAATATAATAAAAACTATTAGCAGGATATGTAGCTCATTCTAAAGCCCTGAGACATATTCAGCAAAAAACACAAGATAGGATACCCACAATGACCACAGTTATTCAACAGTTCTCTTGCAGTTACTAGACATTACAAATAAAAATACATAAATGAGAGAAATCAAATTTGTAAAGAATGAAAAGAACTTATCAATTGTTTTGGTTATCTATTGATGTATACAACACACACCTAAAAATTATGGACTTAAAATAAAAACATTTATCATCTCTCATGACTATATGGGTTGATTAGGCAGCTTTTTACTCTCTAGAGTAATTAAAAGTCTATTTTAAATCACTTAGTTAACAATTCTAATAAGATTCTAATATTAAATAATCTTTAATTATTTGGAGAAACATTTTCAATATTGGGTAAACCTTATCTGTAGGTCTTTGGAGAATTTTGCTCACAAATTCCCTCTTTAACATGGTTACCTAAAGAAGAACAATATTTAGTTTGTCCTCTTTACCTAATTGATGGATATGTTTCAAACCCATGATTTCTGTGGTTAAGCTTTTAGATTGACTTTTTCAACTTGTTTCACAAAGTAGTATTATGACTCATGCATTTATAGTTCCAGACACAGTGCAGGAGTAGAAGCTTGATCGGGAGCCCAGCATCAGAGAAATGAAAGGTATATAGATGGATAACCAAGGTTGACATGGCAGGAAAAATTTATATGTTCTATATGTAAACATTCATTGGGAAATTTGTGGGCACATTTAAATATTTTCTGTATGTCATATGATACCATTTGAATTGATTATTTGTTGTTATTTTAAGCTTAACTCATCAATTTTAGAGCTTTTTCCAGACACATATTACTGTTCCTATGTTATATCCCATAACTTGCTTAAAGTATTTGGCTCTCTTTGATGTGGAATATACCCAACTTGGAATAAATAATATGAGTTATGTGAGATCTCAATAGTACTTTCCTAAAGTAATCCACCCCTTTCATCAGCAGTATTCTGTCTTCTCTCAAATATAAATACTACAGCCAACATTTTAAAAAGAGGCAAATGTGTTTGCAACATTATATAGTTGCCTAGTGTTGAAAGGAACTGTATTATTTCTTGCTATCTCACAAAACAAAGGACAGTAAGTCTACAATAATGATAAACAACATTTTAGGGGGATGGACAAGGGCCAACTCAAGAAAAAATTACTTTCCTGTCTGCCCCACATTTCTCCATTTTGGAAATTGTCCCTCTTGTATGTCACATGATTCTGGTAGGGTTGTCAATAAGGGGCCACTTCCCTACCCCAAAGTTTGCATGTGACCAAGCAGGGATAACCAGAGCTCCTGTTCTGTGATTGTGTTGGGGGGGGTCTCCTCCTAGAGGTTGAGATGAAAAGGCATGTAAAAGTAGAAATGTTAGGATCCATTTTTCTTACTATGTAGAGAGAGCTTGGCTGAAGGTGAAGTCAACAGACAGGAACACAGAGAGGAACACAGAGATAGAGATAGAGTGACAGATTGACCACAAGACATCATTTAAGCACTTGGATCAAGCTATACCTAAAGCATGAAAAGACTAAGAGAGTTTACATAATAGGGTAAAATGGTTAATTTCATTAAACTATTTTCAACTATTTTGGAAACAAACCTACTTGCAGAATACAGCTATAAACCTAAAATTTGAAAGACCACATATCAATAGTCCTTATACCGCTTTTTGTATGCCACATTCATTAGAATTAAATTTATGCACCTTATAAAAGCCTACTGTACTGTTTTCTTAGCATTACCATCCTTATAAAATGGCGTTTGTGCAGTTATTTGGATATTTTAAAATATTGTGCCCATATTTTACAAAATTGAGTGGAAAACTGAATGTGCCAATCTTAATAGGTTTAGATAATTCTAAAGTTTGGAAACAAAACCTCTTTTAAAGTTGATTGTTAAATTTTTAGGACTTCAGCTTTCACATGTATTTCTTAGATGATTTATGAGAAAAAAAAATTAAGGGACTAATCATAGGTGGTGTTAAAACAATGAATATAACCCAAACAAGATTATATATAACAAACAAATTACAAAAAAGACACATAAAAAAATATTTCTAGGGCTTCCCTGGTGGCGCAGTGGTTGAGAGTCCACCTGCCGATGCAGGGGACGCGGGTTCGTGCCCTGGTCCAGGAAGATCCCACATGCCGCGGAGCAGCTAGGCCCGTGAGCCATGGCTGCCGAGCCTGCGCGTCCGGAGCCTGTGCTCCGCAACGGGAGAGGCCACAACAGTGAGAGGCCCACGTACCACACCAAAAAAAAAAAAAAAAAAAAATTTCTAACAGTTACCATACCCTGCTACAACTATCTTGACACTAAAAGAACTTTTTATTTACTCACTGAAAAAAGAAAAGAAGCCAAATTTGATAACATACTGGAGTAGTTGAGAGCAACAAAAACAAAAACCTCCACTGTGAGATAAATAAAAATCTACATATTGAAATGGACTGAATTTGTATAAAGAGGGAATTTATATTACATTGAAGTAAATCAGTGACTACTTTGCTCATAGCAAGAAATTGTAAAGTCAGCATAGATTTGAAAATGAGAGCATAACAAAATATTAATAAATTAAGCAATAATGAAATAAGTCATAATTTAATTTAAAATGTATTTTAAATGATTAGCAATGTCTATATAAACTATTTTTAGCTAAGTAAAAGACTGAAAATGTTTTAAAATTTTAAAGATTTTTTTATATACGTATTAATTAATATTATACAGGTACTTTATTCAACAGAAATAATCTGTTGGTAAAAGCCAATAATTCTATACAACAAAGCTTACAGGTTATTGGTACCTCAAATCATGGCAATAAATTATTTGGAAATTTCTAACATAAAGCAGGTGTCAGTAACCAGTCTTTTTGTGGGAATTTACATTTAAACAAAAGCTAAATTAGGAGGTGATTATTTTAACAAAAATGATCTTTACAAAAAAATAATCCATACAATTCCTATAAATTACAGTCATCCATTATGTACTAGTAATATTATTTGATATTAATTTATATAATCTTTCCAGGAACCATCTATTATATGAAGTTATACAATTAAAACCTTCTAATTAAAATTTTGGTATTGAATTGAAGCACTATAATTTTCAAAATATATTAGAAATAGTAACACATAAACATAAGGCCTCAAATGAACCTACTTCTTTTAGAATCATAGAACCATGAGCGTATCTTAGATATCTAATATAAACTCTTTGTTTTCATAGTGAATAAACAGATGTCCACAGAAATTTATTTAGGCAATTAGGTAATGACAAGAATAGGAGAAGAACTTGACAAACAAGATTATATATAACAAACAAATTACAAAAAAGACACATAAAAAAAATATTTCTAGGGCTCCCCTGGTGGCACAGTGGTTGAGAGTCCACCTGCCGATGCAGGGGATGTGGGTTCGTGCCCCGGTCCAGGAAGATCCCACATGCCGCGGAGCAGCTAGGCCCATGAGCCATGGCCGCTGAGCCTGTGCATCTGGAGTCTGTGCTCCGCAATGGGAGAGGCCACAACTGTGAGAGGCCCACATACCGCCAAAAAAAAAAAACCATGCTCAAATATATAAATGAAAATGTGCTTGCAGTGAATAAAATGATAGGAAAATTAGCAAAGAAATTATTAAAAAAAAGAAACAAATGGAAATTTTAGAACTAAAAAGTGCAATTTTAAAAATTTATATGATGGATTAAATAGCTACATGAAGATAACAGTAAAAATATTCAGTTAACTTGAAGATAGATCAATAAAAAATATTCAATCTGAAGAAGAGAGAGGAAAAAAGGTGGAAATAAAGTATAGAGCCTCAAGTACTTGTAGTACAGTATCAAAAGGGTAAATGGAGTTCCAGAAGAAAAAGAGAGAAAGAGGATGAGGAAGAAAAAAATATAAAGAAGTAATGAGCGAAAATTTTCCAAATTTGCTGAAAGACAAAAATTTACTATCCAAGCACCTCAGTGAATCTGAAACAAGATAAATATGAGTAAAATCAAGCCTAGAGATATCATAGTCAAACTGCCGAAGATCAAATTCAAAACACCCCAAATAAGAACACAAAGTTCTTAATGTTTGTTGATTTTAAAAATAAATAATGCTAAAATATAATTCTGAAAACATTTTGTTGTCTTGAGTTTTTATTACATATTTATGAACAATTTTAGGTAGTGATAGGAAACTTTATTGAAAAAAGTATGCCAATAGAATTGCTGTCAAAAACTGAGGAAAAAATTTTAGTCATGGGTTTACTAAAAGTAACATAATTTTTTTTTTTTTTTGTGGTACGTGGGCCTCTCACTGTTGTGGCCTCTCCCATTGTGGAGCACAGGCTCTGGACGCACAGGCTCAGCAGCCATGGCTCACGGGCCCAGCCACTCTGCGGCATGTGGGATCTTCCCGGACCAGGGCACGAGCCCGTGTCCCCTGCATCGGCAGGCGGACTCTCAACCACTGCACCACCAGGGAAGCCCTAAAAGTAACATAATTATTTAAAATATAAAATCAAGAGTAAAAGTAAATCCATAAAATATTTTAGATAGCGTTTTGGAACATGGAAGTTATATTTCAGGCTTTTGAATACAGCCAAATTATTTATATTATTTATCGCATATTTTAATCAAATATATTTAAAAATAGACTCTTGAGCAGGTGAAGATTTGAGAATATTATAGATGTATAAGCAATTTTTTAATTTCTTAACTCTAAACAGAAAAGAAGTTCAGACCAACAGCATGATCTAGTACAAAATTAAGTAAGATGATATTGGGAAGGTCTGGGTTCTAGTACTGATTCTAGCCTTGAATACAACCTTGACTGAGTCACTTAACCTCATTTGAGTCTCAATTTTCTTATATATAAGATGTGGATGTCACATTTTCCATTGTAAATAATAGAATAGTGGTTAAGACAGTGAACATTTGTGCCAGACTGGTTCCAATTCTGGCTCTCTCATGTGTAAGCTATGTGATCTTGAACTAGTTAACCACTTCATGTTTCCTTATGTTTATGTATTTCCTTATCTAAAAAATGTGACAATACCTTCTTCACTGAATTAAATGAAATAATATATGTAAAGTGCATATGCCAGTGCCCAATTAGTGTTAGCAATTAGCTGTTTTAAAAATTGACCCTGCAATGTGAGGTACAAATGAAAGTACTAATTAAGTGAATAATAAATATAATTCCCTTTGTGTATATCAGAACTCTGAGGCAGGAAAATACTAAGGGTATGCCTAAGAAAACAGAATAAGTCAGTAATGGAAGCAGAAATAATAAAAAAAAAAGATTTTGTTTCATGTATAGCTGACAATTCACAAAAATAAAATTTAAGACATTAAAAAATCAGTAAATATTTTATCTATTTAATTTTGATTTTAAAATACTTGGAAATAGTTAAGTAACTAGTCGATTGCTTCTACCTGAAAATTTTTTTCTCTACAAACATCTTGTTACAAATAAAAGTAAGCTATACTGCTGTAGCATTCCACCCCTCAAAAATGTATTTTTTTTCTATGCCACTGATAACACAAAAAGTGCAATGGCAGAACTAATTCAAAGATGTAATTATTAACATAAATCTTTTGTGTTTTTAAGTGCACTACCACACATTGTGGAAAAATATCATTGCCAATTGAAATTTAAAGCAGAGGATTAAGAGCTTGATGAATTATTTGAACAAGCTCATCAATAAAGGATATATTCACAAGTGCTGAAACTGTCTAGAGAGCCTAGAACTATGGTTCTCTTTCTGAACAAACCATTGCCAACTACTAGAAATGACATTTCAACAGTTTTGGTAATAATTACTGCTTAGAGATGTGGAGTTTCTCTTCCCAGGAGTTTAAAGCACTAGTGGCCCCAGGGCTTAAATTTCCTTCTGTGAGTATTGGGATATAGAGGCAATGATTTGCATGTCTCATTATCTTAAAGCTGTAAAATGCATATTAAAATGCATATTTTTCTCTAAATTTAATATACTTTACTCAAATACTTCACATATTTACTAGGTCCCTTATTTCCTTTCCCTGAATGTATTTTAAATACTGCTTAATGAAAACAAAAACAACTATAATGCTAGGGAGTCAGGCAAGTAATTAGGTGGTATTTTTAAGAGTAAGTTTTATTTTTAAATATTCTTAAATGTCTTGTCAAATGAAAACAGCCTATTTTAAACCTCATTTTAATTATTCCTCCCTTAGAATTTTTTATTCCTTGCATGTCTTTTGGGAGCTAAAATTAACACTGAACCACAAAGAAATCTGAGGTAACTAAACAGTGTCAAGGAGTTTTGTCCATCTGTTTCACTCTGTCCGACAGAGTATTCCCAGACTTGGAGATGTAATAAATGGTCCAGGATACCTTTAGCACTTAAACAATGTTGTCTGTATTTGCATTTAGAATATACTACTAACTTTTTCATACCAAAGAAGGAAATGTTTTCTATTAAACATTTAAAATTTTCATCCTTTTATATAATAGTCTGGTTGTATTGAAAAAAAGTAGAAGGCCTGTCCAACACCATAAACAAATCACAGCAAAAGAATGGATGAATATTAAAAGAATAATAATGGTGACTGTGGAAAATATGAGGTAGAAATAATTACTGTGGATGGAGCATGAGATCTGGAGTCAACCCGAACTGGTCTTAAAACTGAGTATAGCTCAGGAAGTAAAATTGAGTCCCTATTGTCTCATCTCTGACCTGGGAATAACGCCACCATGCAGTTGTGACAATTAAATGACATTAAACTTGCAAAGCACATAGCAAAAGTATCTGAAAGATAGTAATTACTCAAATGTTCCCCACTCCTGCCGGTGTACTAAGTCTGCCTTCTGTACCTAGTACATTAATATTTATGATTGATGCTAGTTCCACCAGGTGTGCTCCATCTGGAAGGACTTAACATTGCAAGAGGGTTCAGGGAAGTAAAATAGATGCAAAAATGTTAGAAAATGGAACTATGTATGGGTAACAATTGTGGAGTAAGACTTCTTACTAGAGAAAGGATTAGAGGTAAGGATTTCTTCAATCATCAGGTAGTTATAAAGAGCATCTTCTTTGAAAGCTTCGTATTAGCTATTAGGAACCTCCAGGATCTCTGAGCATTCCCTTTCTCTAAATGCAGATTGATGACAGTAGTGAGAAAAAGAAATAATCCTTCACTCACCATCAATCAGTTTGGTCCAAACATAAGCTACGTTATCAAGTAAAGAGTTCTAGAGTTCTGCCACTCGGGCTCTCATTATGTGACAAAGAATCACAGTTCAGATAAGCTGTTAATAGACAAAAAAATTTCTCCTCAAAAAGGAAGATTGGGTGGATGCTCTAAAGCAATAGACTCTGGGGCTGTACTCAAAAGAATGAACTGAGCACAACGTCTCTCATATTTGAAAACATGTAACATCAACAACAGAAAGAATAAAAAACATTAGATTTCATTACTGGTACTACCCAAGAGGAGAGGAAGAAAATAAGTATGTAGTTAGAATTTTGCATTTTGACTCATATTCCCATAGCTCATTTCTTAACTCTTCCTTTTCTTTTGTTCTTAAGTGTTCCTTTCCATTGCCAGATTTTCATCAATATTTAGGAAATACTGCAGCTATTTCAATACTCCTTAGACAGTAATGCAAAAACCCAAAATTGGCCTGAGACGTTAAAAAACATAAAAATTGACCTAGCAGTTGCTGTTGCTGAAAACAATGCTTCTCAACCCTACAGTAGCCTCTCTAATGTGTTTGATATGTATACTTTAATGTTCTTTTAAATATATATTATGTGTATATATTTTTAATGTTTCCATAAAGTATAATATAATAGATATTTGTCTACTCCCCCCACCTCCTAGAACCATTAATCCTTAATCATATTGCCGAATGGAATTCTGGTCTGTTGCTTCTAATTTTGGGGCATGGTATACTCTGTAGCAATGGTTCTCAAAATGTGGTCTTCACAGGAATAAAGACACAGACCTACTAGAGAATGGACTTGAGGATATGGGGAGGGGGAAGGGGAAGGTGTGACAAAGCGAGAGAGAGGCATGGACATATATACACTACCAAACGTAAGGTAGATAGCTAGTGGGAAGCAGCCGCATAGCACAGGGAGATCAGCTCGGTGCTTTGTGACCACCTGGAGCGTTGGGATAGGGAGGGTGGGAGGGAGGGAGACACAAGAGGGAAGAGATATGGGAACATACGTATATATATAACTGATTCATTTTGTTGTAAAGCAGAAACTAACACACCATTGTAAAGCAATTATACTCCAATAAAGATGTTAAAAAAAAAAATGTGGTCTTCAGATCCCATGGAGTCCTCAAGAGATTTTTTTCAGAGTGTATGTGAAGTCAAAACTGTTTTCATAATAGTAGTAAGACATTATTTCCTTTTTCACTGTGTTTGTATTTACACTAGGGGTTTGAAAGCAAAGGTGGGTAAAACTACTAGCACTGTAGTAAATATCAAAAGAGGAGCCACAAAATGTACTAGTACTCATTGTATTTGTCACTGCCATACACCTGCAGTTAAAGACAAAACAAAAGGCATTTCACTTAATTGCCTGCAATGAAGCAATAATTATCAATTTTATCAAATTTCAACTCTTGAGTGTATGCCTTTTTAACATTCTGGGAGACCAAATGGGAAGTATACAAGAAGCCTTGTGGCCACATACCCGTCTGTAATGTTGCCTCAATCAGTGGTACAAACTGGATGAGTTTATTTTTTACAGGGAATACCATTTTCACTTGGATGAATGACAAAGTATGGTTATTCAGATTTAGGTATTTAGCAGACACTGTCTCGAAAAAGAAAAAGGTAGCCTGCTACTTCAAGGAAAACAATGGACATTATTTTTGTTGTCAATGATAAAATTCAAGCTTTCAAACAAAGTTTAGGATCTTGGAAAACTTGTTATCAGTCACCATGAGTTTGACAGCTTTTTGACACATGGAAGATACTTCCTGAGATTAGTGGCAATAGTACAGAAAGGTGGTTGTATATGACATGTCAGCATTTTGATGATCAGCATACCTCAGTGAACCAGTGTTTTCCAAGTGACCATTGTGTGATGATATACTACACATGTATAAAAGATCTCTTTAAAGTACAATATAGACCAATTGATTTTAATATACCAGAGTATAAAAAATTAATTGATTTGGCTTCAGATTCTACATCGCAACTAATTTTATTTACTTATTTCCACTTTTTTATTGCAGTAAATTACACATAACTTAAAATCTATCATCTTAACCATTTTAAGTGGTAAGTTCAGTGGTATAAAATGCATTCGTAATGCTGTGCAGCCAATTAAGGATATGCAGATTATGACCTGAATGAAGAAGACACAAGCCACCCACACAGGGTTGGCAGGCGGCTCACTCAGCATCCCAGCTCCCACTTTTGGGAAGTAAAAATCCCAGGGTCCTTTGACTGAAGGCTCAGTTTCAATACACTCACACAAAGGAAGTAAGGTCACAAGATTTATTACTTACAGATCCCAGAAAAAGGGCGGCAGGGTGCAAAGAGCCAGGGAAAGGGAAGTCCTCTGTCCCCGGTCACAAGTGGGCAGGAGATAAGAGAGCAGGGTAGCAAGCAACATTACTATAAGGTGGTGGGGGTGGAGGTCACTAACTTTTTGCTGGATCAACTCTAAGTGGTTATTTTAAAAGGTGCCCAGGGGAAAGCAAACTGGGAACTTGTGGTAAGAATTCTAAGCTCAGGTCCTTATCTAAATACCCAGACTCTGGATGTGAGCAGAGTCGTCATACCGTTAAATGACCAGGCAACAACTCAAAATAGCTGTTTTCCCATCATAACTACCAGCCATCTCCAGAACTTTTATCATCTTGTAAAACTGCAACTCTAAACCCATTAAACAATAACTACCCATTCCTTCCTACTCCCAGTCCTTGACAACCACCATTCTACTTTCTGTCTCTATTGTTTTGTTAAAAATTGAAATATAGTTGACGGACCATTTTATGTTAGTTTCAGTTATGTTAGTTACATAATGATTTGACATCTGCATACATTATGATCACAATGATAAGTCTAGTAACCAGGTGTCCCCATACAAACTTACTACAATATTAGTGACCATATTCCTTATGCTGTGTATTACATCCCCATGACTTATTTATTACATAACTGGAAATTTGTACCTCCTAATCCCCTTCACCTGTTTCACTCACCCCCTCACCCTTCTTTCTTCTGGCAAAGACCTGTTTGTTTTCTGTATCTATGTGCTGTTTTTGTTTTGGTTTTTATATTGGATGTGGAATCACACATTAGTGAAAAGTTCAATATATTTTTCTCTGTCTGACTTATTTTACTTACCACAATATTCCACAGATCCATACATGTTGGCCCAAATGGCAAAATTTCATTTTTTGTGGGCTGAGTAATATTACATCGTGTGTGTGTGTGCGTATATATATGTGTGTGTGTGTATACACATATATACACACAGTGGAATATATATATATATAAATATAACTATAGAGATACCACATTGTCTTTACCTGTTCATGCATTGATGGGCAGTTAGGTTGCTCCCATATCTAGACTATTGTAAAAAAAATACTGCAGTGAACATTGGAGTGCCTATACTTTTTTGAATTAGTGTTTTCATTTTCTTCCAATAAACACCCAGGAGTGAAATTGCCAAATTGTGTGGTAGTTCTATTTTTCATTTTTTAGGGAATCTCCATACTGTTTTCCATAGTGGCTACACCAATTTACATTCCCACCCATAGTGCATGAGCGTTCCCTTTTCTCCACATCCTTGCCAACATTTGCTATTTGTGGTCTTTTTGATGTCTGCCATTCTGACAGGTGTGAGGTGGTTTTGTGGTTTTGTGGTTTTTGATTTTTTGTGGTTTTGATTTGCGCTTCTCTGATGATTAATGATGTTGAGCATCTTTTCATGTGTCCCTTGGCCATCTATATATCTTCTTTGGAAAAATGTCTACTCAGGTCCTCCACCCATTTTTAAAATCAGGTCCTTTGTTTTTTTGATGTTGAATGTATGAGTTCTTTATATATTTTGGATATTAATCCCTTATCAGATATATTGTTTACAAATATCTTCTCTACTTCAGTAGGCTGACTTTTCATTATGTTGATAGCTTCCTTCACTGTGCAAAAGCTTTTTAGTTTGATGTAGTCCCATTTGTTTACTTTGGTTTTGTTTCCTTTGTTTGCAGAGACATATCAAAAGAAAATAGTGCTAAGACTAATGTCAAAGGGTGTACTGCCTATGTTTTCTTTTAGGAGTTCTATTATTTCAGGCCTTACATTTAAGTCTTTAATCCATTTTGAGTTTATTTTTGTATACGGCGTGAGGAAGTAGTCCAGTTTGATTCTTTTGCATGTAGCTGTCCAGTTTTCCCAATACCATTTATTAAAGACATTGTCTTTTCCTCATTGTCTATTCTTACCTCCTTTGTTGTAGATTGACCATATAAGTGTGGGTTTATTTTGGGGTTCTCTGTTCTGTTCCAATGATCTTTGTGTCTGTTTCTGTGTCAGTATCACACTGTTTTGATTACTGTAGCTTTATAGTATAGTTTGCAATCAGGGCTGTCTCTATGATTTTAACTAATCTAAGTATTTCATATAAACGGAATCATACAGTATTTGTCTTTGTGTGACTTGTTTCACTTAGCATAACGATCTTCAGGATCATTCATGTTGAAGCATATGTCAGAATTTCCTTGCTTTTTGAGGCTGGATAATACTCCATTGTATGTATATAGCACATTTTGCTTATCCATTCACCCACTGATGGACACCTGGGTTACTTCCATGTTTTAGCTATTGTGAATAATACTGCTACGAACATGAGTGTACAAATACAACTAATTTTATTTTTAATAAACAGCTTTGAAGTATAATTGGCATACAGTAAATTGCACGTACTTAAATTGTATAATTTAATCAGTTTTGAAGTATAATACATATACAGTCATGACAAGGTCACCAAAATCAAATAGTAAACATATTCATCATCCCCCCAAATTCTCTTTGTAATCCCTTTCATCCATTCTCTGATCTTCTCATCCGCAAGCAATTACTATCTGCTTTCTGCCACAATATGGTAGTTTTCTTTTACTAGAGTTTCATATAAATCATAAAACTGTTTTCCAAATGGTTTTTATCAGTTTACATTGCCATCAGCAGCATGAGAGTTCCAGTCTCTCCAGATGTTACCAATACTTGACATAGTCAGTGTTTTTAATTTTAATCGTTCTGATATGTGTATGGTGGTATCTCACTAGAGTTTTAATTTTTATTTCCCTAATGACTGTTGATGATGATTTTTTCATGTGCTTATATGCCATCTGTATATCTTGATGAATTAGCTGTTCAAATCTTTGCTCTCCCCTCCCTTTTTTATTGAGTAGTTTTTTTTAAGGTTGAGTTTTTAGAGTAATTTATATATTCTGGATACAAGTCCTTAATCAGTATGTGATTTGCAAAGATGTTTCTCCTAGTCTGTGGGTTGTCCTTTTTTCTTTTTCTTTTTTGATGGTACTTTTTGAAGCACAAAATTTTTAAATTTTGATGTAAATTATCAATTTTTTCTTTGTCATGTGATTTTTGTGCCATATCTAATAAACTATTACCTCAAGGTTTACTCCTATGTTTTCTTCTAAAAGTTTTATAGTTTTAGCTCTTACATTTAGGTTGGTGATCCATTCTGAGTAATTTTTTTATATGGTGTGAGGTAGTAGTCAAATTTAATTCTTTTGCATGTCAATATTCAGTGTCCTAGCATCATTTGATTATCCTTTCCCCATTAAATAGTATTGGCCCCCTTAATGAAAATATTAAGTGTCTTTTGAAGAGCAGAAGTATCTTAATTTTGATAAATTCCTATTTATCAATTTGTTCTTTTATGGATTGTTTTTGGTGTCATATCTGACACAACTTTGGGTAATCCAAGGTCACACAGTTTCTTCTGTTTTCTTATAGGAGGTTTATAGTTCTAAGTTTTATATTTAGGTTTATGACACATTTTAAACTAATTTTTGTATAGCATGAGGTATGAATTGAAAGTGGGGTTTTTTGGGGCATGTGTTCAATTGTTACAGCATAGTTTATTGAAGATTATTCTTTCTCTGAGTTGCTTTTGTATGTTTATCAAAATTCAATTTTCCACATAAGTGTGAGTCTACTTACAAACTATCTATTCTATTTTATTGGTCTATTTGTCTATCTTTAGGCCACTACCACACTGTCTTGATTTCTGTAGCTTTATTTACAAATCTTGAAATCAGGTAATGTGAGTGTTCCAATTTTATTCTTTTACAAGGTCACTTTTGGCAATTCTAGGTCCTTTGCATTTCCATATGAATTTTAAAGTCAGTTTCTACAAAAAAACTGGCTGTTGATATTATGATTGGGATTGTGTTGATATAATAATATTATGATTGGGATTAATCTATAGCTTACTTTGGGGAGAACTGTCTTCTGAATCATGAATATGGTATATCTCTTCATTTATTTAGGTCTTTAATTTCTTTTAGCCATTTTTGTATAGTTTTCAGTGTACAGGTCTTTCATATCTTTTGTTAGATTTATCCCTAAGTACTTCAGATTTTTAAAAGCATTTGTGAATACTACTTTTAACTTTCAATTTCATTTGTTGCTAGTACATAGAAATGTAATTTACTTTTGCATATTGATGTTATATCCTGTAACTTTGGTAAACATTTCTAGCAGCATTTTTTTTCTGTAGATTACACTGACTTTCTGACTAGATGATCATATTTTCTGCAAATAAAAAGTTATATATCTTCTTCTCAATCTTGGTGATTTTCATTTCTTTCTCTTGCCTTAATAAGAACCTCCAGTACAACACTGAATAGACATGGTAAAAGGAGACATTTCTTATTCCCACTCTTAGCAGAAAAACATTCAGATTTTCACCATTATCATGTTACTTGTACTTTTTTGTAGATGCCCTTAATCAGATTGAGTAAATTTCCTTCCAATCTATTCATCATATTATTTTTCTTTTACAGTTGTTAATATAATGAATTTCATTGTTTGCTTTCAAATGCTGAACCAACCCTGCATTCTTGGGGTAAATGCCATTTGGTCATGATGCATCATTCTTTTTACATAATGTTGGATTTGCTTTGCTAAAATTTTGTTTAGAATTTTTGTAATTTTGTTCATTAAATATATTGGTCTTTAGTTTTCTATTATTGTCTTCTTCAAGTTTCAATATTTGGATAATGTTCACCTCACAGAACGAGTTGGGAAACAGTCCATCCTCTTCAGTTCTCCGGAAGAGTTTGTGTAGAATTGGTATTACTTTTGTCCTGAATGTTTGGTAAAATATAGTAGTGAAGACAACTGGCCTGGAGTTTTCTGAAAGAAAGAAACCTTTCTCTAAGGTTTTAAACTACAATATCAATTTAATAAATATAGAGCTGTTGGGTTATCTATTTCTTCTTAAATGAGCTTTGGTAATTTGTGACTTCTAAGGAATTTGTCCATTTCATCTATGCTGTCAAATCTATTGGCATAAAGTTGTTCATAATATTCCCTTATCCTTTTACTATCAGTAGAATCTGCAGTTACATCACCTCTCATTCCTGATATTGGTAATTTGTGTCCTCCCTCTTCTCTGATCAGTTTTACTAAAAATATATCAATTTTATTGATCTTCTCAAAGAACTGATTTTTTAATTTCATTTTTTCTAGTTGTTTTTTATATTTTATTGAATCTGCTTTGGTCTTTATTTCCTTTATTCTGCTTATTTTGGTTTTAATTTTTCTTTTTCTAGCCTCTTAGGCAGGAGGCTGAGGTCACTGATTTGAAACCTTTCTTGTTTTTTAACATGTTTAGCATCCCCAAGTACTTCTTTAGCAGCATATCATATTGTTATGTTGTTTTCATTTTCATTCATTTCAAAATGTTTTATAATCCACCCCCCTTTTTTAAGTTATTGGGTGATTTAGAAACATGTTGTTTCCAAACATTTGAGGATTTTCTAGGGATCCTTTTGTAATTGACTTATTCTATTAATATCAGAGATACTAATACTTTGACTAGAATACTTTTAAACTGAGACTTATATGGTCCAGAATATGTCATATCCTGATACGTTGTGCATGTGTTCATGAGAATGTATATTCTACTGTTATTGGGTGTGGAGTGTTCCATAAACATTAATCAGGTCAACTTGGTTATAGTTTTGCTTAAGTCTATTCTATTCTTGCCCTTTTTTCTATTGATTCTATCAATTAATGAGGGGGTATTCAAATCTCAGACAGTAATTGTGGATTTATCCATTTCTCCTTGCAGTTCTATCAGTTTCTATTCCATGAGTTTTAAAGCTGTTACTAGGCCCATAAACATTTGGGATAGGTATGTCCTCTTGATTGATCACTTTATTATTATGACATGACCTCCATCACTGGTAATGTTCTACACAGAGCTACATAGATTTCTTTTGACTAGTGTTAGCGTAATAAAAATGTGCCATCTTTTTTACATTTAACCTATTTGTGTCTCTATATTTATTTAAATGTATTTCTTGTAGGGAGCATACAGTGTGTCTTTTTTTTTTTTTTAATCCAATCTGACCATCTCTGCCTTTTAATAAGAGTGTTAAGGAAATTTACATTTTACATGATTATTAATATGGTTAGATTTCAGTTTGTCAAAATGCTATTACATTATGCATTGTTCCATGTCTTTTCTACTTTTTCTGCCTTTAGTTTTTTCTTTTTAACTATTCCATTATAATCTTCTGTGTTGACTTCACTTTGTTATTTTAATAATTGCTTTAATGTTTATAGTATACATCTTTAATTTATCACAGTTCACCTTCATGTGATATTATACCACTTCACATACAGTATAAGAACTATACCACAGTATATAGGCAGTTGATGCTTTGCACATAATGCAGACCATAACAATGACTGTGAATGTTGAAACTCATGGAAAGCAATCTTAATAATCAATTGGAAAATTTACAATTGTCTCATGACCTTCAAAAATGTTTATAAAAAAACTAAAAGCTCTCAGTGTTAGTTGTAAATGTCTACAAAAATTAAAAAAAAAAATTTTTAGTATACTATAATTAAAAGCATAGAAAATGTGTTTGTTTTCTTCCTCTCACATAGGTTATGAGGATGTTTTCTACGCCTTGGTGAATTACTTTACTGCTTCTAAATTTGAATGATTAACTTCTGACGTTTTAAACTTTGTACTTTTAATGTTATAAAATGGCCCTGAGAGTTCCCATAATACAAAGTTGGGATTTTTTGGGTTTTTTGCCAGCATCACTTCCTCAGGGACATCGTCATTCTTTTAATCATGTTAATTTAAGTTAAGCTTGCCTTCATTCTGTGTTTCTGGCTGCATATCTGGGAACTCCTGAAAGGTGGTAGTGCCAACATTCCCATGAACAGATATTTATTCTATAACTCAATTTACATTTGATTTGAATTTAACTTCCAATATTATTTTTTATTTGCTGCATTTTCATCTTTGTTGGTTAATTTCTTTCAGTTATCCATTTTTGTAAAATGTCACATGGGCTATCACTAGGACACAAGGAGGCAAAACAACTACAAGCATTGCTGATCGCATACGAACCGAATCCCGTGTGTGGTGACAAATCACTAACAGATTTTGAAAGACAGGTCACACATCATGATCCACGTCTGTTACTTAAGTAGTGATATGTGGACTAAGCTAACTGTAAAGTTTGGACTTTTATGAAAGTATTCACAGCAAATATACTGTGTTCACGAAAATTTGAACTGTGTTGTTAGGGAACTGGTGTCATCTAATTGAACCCCATATATGTCAAAAATGTGCAGAACTAGGGCTGCGTAATCTTTCTTTTATTTTCTCCTGGCCTTTATACTATTGTCATATTTTAATTTTTACACAATAAAAAACCCTCAACACTGTTATTTTTAAGTAATTATCTTTTAAAGAGACTTAAATAAATTTTAAAAATTCTTACATTAACCCATGTGTTTATCACTTCCAGTGTTCATCATTCCTTCATGTAAATCCACATTTTCATCTAATATCATTTTGTCTGCCTGAAAGACTTCAGTATTTCTTGTAGTGAATGCAGTGATGCATTCTTTCAGGCTTTTTATGTCTGAAAACTTAGTCTCATCTTTGCTTTTGAGAGACATTTTGCTAGTTATATAATTCTATATACACTTGAAAAAAATGTTAGTACTTTAAAGGTGTTTCTCCATTGTTCTCAGATTGTTTCTGATGAGAATTCTGATGTTATACTCATCTTTGGTCCTCTGCTCTTTTTCTTCCTTTAGCTGCTGTTATTTTACACTGGTTATGTAGTTTGGTATAGTTTTCTTCATATTTTTTGTGCTTGGGGTTCACTGAATTCTTAGATTTGTGGGTTAATAGTTTTCAAAAGGTTTGAAATTTTTTAGGCCATGATTTACTCTAATACTTTTTATACTCTCCACCCCTCCCTAATGCAGGGACTTTAATCAACCATATACCAGGCTACTTGAAGTTGTTCCACAATTCACTCATGTTTTTTTTTTTCTTTCATTTTGGATAGTTCCTATTGATATGTCAAGTTCACTAATCTTTTCTTCTGCAATGTCTAATTTGCCATTCATCCCATCCAGTGTATTTTTCACCTTGGAAATTATAGTTTTCCTCTCTAGAAGTTTGATTTGGTCTTTTTAATACCCTCCAAAGTTTCTAAACTTTTTGTACATAACAATTTTAACTTTTTAATATTCTTACCTGCTAATTCTAACATCTGTATAAGACCTAGGCTAGTTTCAACTGATTATTCTCCTTCTTATGGGTTGTGTTTTCTTGCTTCTTTGCATGCCTACTGATCTTTAATAGATGACAGCCACTGTGAATTCTATCTCATAGATGTTGGACATTTTTGTATTTCTATAAAAGTATTGCTATAAATACTTCTGAGCTTTGTTCTGGGACACAATTATTACTTGAGAATAGTTTGATCCTTTTGAATCTTAGTTTTATGATTTGTTGGGGTAGAGCCAGAGCAGTGCAGTCTAGGGCTAATTATTCCATACTACTGAGGCAAGTACTACCCAGTAAACAGTGGCTGCTGAGAATAGGCATTGTTACTAGACCCACATGAGCCCTCTAACCCTTTCAGATGGCTCTTTCTCCAGCCTGCTTCCTCACATACACATGCTGATCTGGACTGTGTTTAATTCTCAAAGGGACCGTCTACAGATATCTGGAGTTCTGTGTTCTCTCCTCTCTGGTTCTCTGCCCTGTGACCTCCAGCTATCTTGGTTTTCCTGGACTCTTAGCTCCATTTCCTCAGCTCAAGGAGTCTACTTGGCTCTTCCTCCATTCCGCTTCCTTGCCTCATGACCTGGAAGTTCCCTCAAATCAGTAAGCTGGGAAAACTGTAGGGCTCCATTTGTTTGTTTGCCAATTTTCCTCACTGTCTGAGGCCTAGTGTCTTGAAGTCCACTTTTCCATGTAGTTTGTCTGTTTTTTATTTGGTTGTTTCAGCAGGAGGGAACATGCAGTCCTTGTTTTCCATCATGGCTAGAAACAGAAATTACAGCTAACTTTTAAGAAACTACCACTTCTCAAGTTTTTGTGTAATATCAAAAGAGAATATCTACAATGACATGAAAAGATTATTTCAGTGCTCCTTTGCCCAACTACGTATCTGTGTGACATGGGACTTTGTTCTTATATTTCAACCATAACAACATATTATAACAAATTAAATGCAGAATACCACTATTTTATATAGTGTGTATCTAACCAGAAACCTTAATTTTATTACCTGGATCAGAGTTTTACTAGAAGCTTGGAGTATGCCATTACATCTTGGCAATTAAGTTTTCGCCAGTAGATTTAAAACCAGAACACCCAGAAGGTACTAAAATAGTGAAGTAAAATGAAGACATTTAAAATAGCTATACATTTTATGAATTTCTCTATTCTTTTGTTTAATAGTTGTGTGACAAAAAAGAAGTGACCTCTGTGTATTCATATAATCAATACCCACCTACCCACTCTCATACACATAAAGTACCGGAGTCATCTGTAATAGCAATCAAGATTGGAAAAAAATTCTCCTGTGCTATAAAATTAAGCTATAGAATTGTAGTGACTTTTTTGGCGCACGTGCTTGAAATGCTACAATTCTTTCTATGCATACAGATGATTTCCACAAACCACTGGTTTTTATGAATAGTTTCCATGAATGGCAGTGGTTAAGATCATAATATTTGGAATAACACTGCTTGAGTGCAAACTCCAGCTCCAACATCTTTCTAATTGTATGACCTTGAGAAAGTCACTTAATGTGCTTACTTCAGTTTCCCTATTTGTCAAACGGTGGTAAAAAGTGTTATTTACATGGTCTTTAGTTAAATGTGAATTTCTTAAAACTATGCATGGTAAATAAAACATTTAGCAACTGTTATGTAAGTTTAGTAATTATAATTTCTTCTCAATCCTGTTGGCTTTAGCCAATGGACTTTAAAAGTACACACACAGAAATCTACCCCTAATGTTCTCATTTATGAAGTCTAAGGGAAAGCATAAAGACATAAGTTTGTTGTTTTGTTCTTGAGTCCCACAACTGATTCTGATCACTACACCCCAGCAAGAAATGAAAACCATGCTCATACTCTACATAAATTATGACTTATAAGAATCAGTGTTAAATTGTTTCTAGAAACATTTTCCAACCCTAAAGTTCAGGGAATCAGAGTCAAAATGCTTCAAGTCAGGCAAGGCAGACTCTGCCACCATAATCTATTTAAATTCATCTGACATTTAACAAGTAACCACTGAATATCAGCACTGGATAGACAGAGATGAGTAAGGTGCCTCTGTTCTCAGGAACTTAAAAATTAGTGATAATAGAGTATAATGATATAAGCCATGTTTCCCAAGGTGTGGTACATGCATGCATACCACTGTCTGTAATAAGCAATCCAAGTTTTCCTGGGATCAGAATTGACTGTTTGCAGCAAGAAGGAGTAATGATAGGCTCTATTCTGTAGACTTTCCTGCAATAATGGCATTACTATCATCAGTTTATCTGTAGCCAACCTTTAGATTCATGAACAGCAGCAGAGCTTGAGATGGAATAGAACTGCCAGACCTACCAGCTGCTGTCCCTTCCCTGTGTGAAAACAGATTCCCTAGAGATTGAAAACAGCCAAGCTAGACACACTATCTAAGCAGTCCTCTGTGTTCATTAATGGGCTACTCAACCCCTATTGTTTCCAAAAACAGCTAAAAAAGAGGAATAAGACAGGCAACCCGAGGAACCAAGATGGAGGAGTAGAAGAACGTGCTGTCACTCCCTCTTGTGAGAACACCAGAATCACAACTAGCTGCTGGACAATCATCAACAGGAAGACACGAACCTGCCAAAACAGATACCCCACATTCAAAGACAAAGGAGAAGCCACAATGAGACGGTAGGGGGGCTCAATCACAGTAAAATCAAATCCCATAACTGCTGGGTGGGTGACTCACAGACTGGAGAACACTTATACCACAGAAGTCCACCCACTGGAGTGAAGGTTCTGTGACGCACGTCAGGCTTCCCAACATGGGGGTCTGGCAACGGGAGGAGGAATTCCTAGAGAATCAGACTTTGAAGCCTAGTGGGAATTGAGTGCAGGACTTTGACAGGACTTGAGGGAAAAGAGACTCCACTCTTGGAGGACACACACAAAGTAGTGTGCACATTGGGACCAGGGGAAGGAGCAGTGACCCCAGGGGAGACTGAACCAGACCTACCTGCTAGTGTTGGAGGGTCTCCTGCAGAGGCGGGGGGTGGCTCTGTCTCACGGTGACTGGCAGCAGAAGTTCTGGGAAGTACTCCTTGGCATGAGCCCTCCCAGAGTCTGCCATTAGCCCCAACAAAGAGCCCAGGTAGGCTCCAGTGTTGGGTTGCCTCAGGCAAAACAACCAACAGAGAGGGAACCCAGCCCCACCCATCAAAGTCAAGCTGATTAAAGTTTTATTGAGCTCTGCCCACGAGAGCAACAGTAAGCTCTACCCACCACCAGTCCCTCCCATCAAGAAACTTACACAAGCCTCTCAGATACCCTCATCTACCAGAGGGCAGACAGCAGAAGCAAGAACTACAATTCTGCAGTCTGTGGAACAAAAACCACATTCACAGAAAGACAGACAAGATGAAAAGGCAGAGGGCTTTGTACCAGATGAAGGAACAAGATAAAACCCCAGAAAAACAACTAAATGAAGTGGAGATAGGCAACATTCCAGAAAAAGAATTCAGAATAATGATAGTGAAGATGATCCAGGACCTACGGAGGCAAAGACCGAGAAGATGCAAGAAATGTTTAACAAAGATCTAGAAAAATTAAAGAACAAAGAAACAAAGATGAAGAATACAATAACTGAAATGAAAACTACACTAGAAGGAATCAACAGCAGAATAACTGAGGCAGAAGAACAGACAAGTGACCTGGAAGACAGAATGGTGGAATTCACTGCTGCGGAACAGAATAAAGAAAACAGAATGAAAAGAAATGAAGACGGCCTAAGAGACCTCTGGGACAACATTAAATGCAACAACATTCGCATTATAGGGGTTCCAGAAGGAGAAGAGAGAGAGAAAGGACCAGAGAAAATATTTGAATACATTATAGTCGAAAACTTCCATAACATGGGAAAGGAAATATCCACCCAAGTCCAGAAAGTGCAGCGAGTCCCACACAGGATACACCCAAGGAGAAACATGCCGAGACACACAGTAATCAAATTTGCAAAAATTAAAAACAAAGAAAAATTACTAAAAGCAGCAAGGGAAAAACGAAAAATAACATACAAGGGAACTCCCATAAAGTTAACAACTGATTTCTCAGCAGAAACTTTACAAGCCAGAAAGGAGTGGCATGATATACTTAAAGTGATGAAAGGGAAGACCCTACAACCAAGATTACTCTACCCAGCAAGGATCTCATTCAGATTCCATGGAGAAATCAAAAGCTTTACAGACAAGCAAAAGCTAAGAGAATTCAGCACCACCAAACCAGCTCCACTACAAATGCTAAAGGAACTTCTCTGAATGGGAAATACAAGAGAAGAAAAGGATCTACAAAAACAAATGCAAAACAATTAAGAAAATGGTCATAAGAATATACATATCAATAATTACCTTAAACGTGAATGGATTAAATGCTCCAACCAAAAGACACAGGCTTGCTGAATGGATACAAAATCAAGACCCATATATATGCTGTCTATAAGAGACCCACTTCAGACCTAGGGACACAAACAGACTGAAAGTGAGGGGATGGAAAAAGATATTCCATGCAAATGGAAATCAAAAGAAAGCTGGAGTAGCTATACTCATATGAGATAAAATAGACTTTAAAATAAAGAATGTTACAAGAGACAAGGAAGGACACTACATAATGATCAGGGGATCAATCCAAGAAGAAGATATAACAATTATAAATATATATGCACCCAACATAGGAGCAGCTCAATACATAAGGTAACTGCTAACAGCTATAAAAGAGGAAATCGACAGTAACACAATAATAGTGGGGGACTTTAACATCTCACTTACACCAATGGACAGATCATCCAAAATGAAAATAAATAAAGAAACAGAAGCTCTAAATGACACAATAGACCAGATACATTTAATTGATTTCTATAGGACATTCCATCCAGAAACAGCAGATTACACTTTCTTCCCAAGTGCGCATGGAACATTCTCTAGGATAGATCACATCTTGGGTCACAAATCAAGCCTCAGTAAACTTAAGAAAATTAAAATCGTAACAAGCATCTTTTCTGACCACAACGCTATGAGATTAGAAATGAATTACAGGGAAAAAAACGTAAAAAACACAAACACATGGAGGCTAAACAATACGTTACTAAACAACCAAGAGATCACTGAAGAAATCAAAGAGGAAATAAAAAAATACCTAGACAAATGACAATGAAAACATGATGATTCAAAACCTATGGGACGCAGCAAAAGCAATTCTAAGAGGGAAGTTTATAGCTATACAAGCCTACCTCAAGAAACAAGAAAAATCTCAAATAAACAATCTAATCTTACACCTAAAGGAACTAGAGAAAGAAGAACAAACAAAACCCAAAGTTAGCAGAAGGAAAGAAATCATAAATATCAGAGAAGAAATAAATGAAACAGAAACAAAGAAAATAGCAAAGATCAATAAAACTAAAAGCTGGTTCTTTGAGAAGATAAGCAAAATTGATAAACCATTAGCAGGACTCATCAAAAAAAGAGGGAGCGGACTGAACTCAATAAAATTAGAAATGAAAAAGGAGAAGTTACAACAGACACCACAGAAACACAAAGTGTCCTAAGAGAGTACTACAAGCAACTCTATGCCAATAAAATGGACAACCGGGAAGAAATGGACAAATTCTTAGAAAGGTATAACCTTCCAAGACTGAAACAAGAAGAAACAGAAAATATGAACAAACCAATCAAAAGTAATGAAAGTGAAACTGTGATTAAAAATCTTCCAACAAACAAAAGTCCAGGAACAGATGGCTTCACAGCTGAATTCTATCAAACATTTAGAGAAGAGCTAACACCCATCCTTCTCAAACTCTTCCAAAAAATTACAGAGGAAGAAACACTCCAAAACTCATTCTATGAGGCCACCATCACCCTGATCCCCAAACCATACAAAGATACTACAAAAAAAAGAAAATTATAGACCAATATCACTGATGAATATAGGTGCAATAATCCTCAACAAAATACTAGCAAACAGAATCCAACAACACATTAAAAGGATCACACATCATGATCAAGTGGGATTTATCCCAGGGATGCAAGGATTCTTCAATATATGCAAATCAATCAATGTGATTACACCATATTAAGAAACTGAAGAAGAGAAACTGTATCATCTCAATAGATGTAGAAAACGCTTTTAACAAAATTCAACACCCATTTATGATTAAAAAAACTCTCCAGAAAGTGGGCATAGAGGGAACCTACCTCAACAGAATAAAGGCCATATACAACAAACCCACAGCAAACATCATTCTCAATGTTGAACAACTGAAAGCATTTCCTCTAAGATCAGGAACAAGGAAAGGATGTCCACTCTCACTACTCTTATTCAACATCGTTTTCGAAGTCCTAGCCACAGCAATCAGAGAAGAAAAAGAAATAAAAGGAATACAAATTAGAAAGAAGTAAAACTGTCACTGTTTGCAGATGACATGATACTATACATAGAGAATCCTAAAAATGTCACCAGAAAACTACTAGAGCTAATCAATGAATTTGGTAAAGCTGCAGGATACAAAATTAACGCACAGGAATTTCTTGCATTCCTATACACTAATGATGAAAAATATGAAAGAGAAATTATGGAAACACTCCCATTTACCATTGCAACAAAAAGAATAAAATACCTAGGATAAACCTACCTAGGGAGACAAAAGACCTGTATGCAGAAAACTATAAGACAGTGATGAAAAAAATTAAAGATGATACCAACAGATGGAGAGATATACCATGTTCTTGGATTGGAAGAATCAATATTGTGAAAATGACTATAGTACCCAAAGCAATCCACAGATTCAATGCAATCCCTATCAAATTACCAATGGCATTTTTTTACAGAACTAGAACAAATCATCTTAAAATCTGTATGGAGACACCCTGAATAGCCAAAGCAGTCTTGAGGGGAAAAAATGGAGCTGGAGGAATCAGACTCCCTGACTTCAGACTATACTACAAACCTACAGTAATCAAGACAATATGGTACTGGCACAAAAACAGAAACACAGATCAATGGAACAAGATAGAAAGCCCAGAGATAAACCCATGCACCTGTGGTCAATTAATCTATGACAAAGAAGGCAAAGATATACAATGGAGAAAAGACAGTCTCTTCAATAGGTGGTGCTGGGAAAACTGGACAGCTACATGTAAAAGGGTGAAAGAAGAACACTCCCTAACACCATACACAAAAATAAACTCAAAATGGATTCGAGACCTAAATGTAAGACTGGACACTATAAAACTCTTAGAGGAAAACACAGGAAGAACACTCTTTGACATAAATCACAGCAATATCTTTTTTGATCTACCTCGTAGAATAATGGAAATAAAAACAAAAATAAACAAATGGGACCTAATGAAACTTAAAAGCTTTTGCACAGCAAAGAAAACCATAAACAAGACGAAAAGACAACCCTCAGAATGGGATAAATATTTGCAAACGAATCAACGGAGAAAGGATTAATCTCCAAAATATATAAACAGCTCACGCAGCTCAATATTAAAGAAACAAACAACTGAATCCAAAAATGGGCAGAAGACCTAAATAGACATTTCTCCAAAGAAGACATACAGATGGCCAAGAAGCACATGAAAAGCTGCTCAACATCACTAATTATTAGAGAAATGCAAATCAAAACTACAATGAGGTATCACCTCACGCCAGTTAGAATGGGCATCATCAGAAAATCTACAAACAACATATTGCTGGAGAGGGTGTGTAGAAAAGGGAACCCTCTTGCACTGCTGGTGGGAATGTAAACTGATACAGCCACTATGGAGAACAGTATGGAGGTTCCTTAAAAAACTAAAAATAGAATTACCAAATGATCTAGCAATCCCACTACTGGGCATATACCCAGAGAAAACCATAATTCAAAAAGACACATGCAAGGCTTCCCTGGTGATGCAGTGGTTGAGAGTCCGCCTGCTGATGCAGGGGACACAGGTTCGTGCCCCAGTCCGGGAAGATCCCACATGCCGCGGAGCGGCTAGGCCCATGAGCCATGGCCGCTGAGCCTGCGCGTCTGGAGCCTGTGCTCCGCAGCAGGAGAGGCCACAACAGTGAGAGGCCCCCGTACTGCAAAAAGAAAAAAAAGACACATGCACCCCAATGTTCATTGCAGCACTATTTACAATAGCCAGGTCATGGAAGCAACCTAAATGCCCATCGACAGACGAATGGATGAAGAAGTTGTGGTACATATATACAATGGAATATTACTCAGCCAAGAAAAGGAACGAAATTGAGTCATTTGTTGAGACATGGATGGATCTAGAGACTGTCATACAGAGTGAAGTAAGTCAGAAAGAGAAAAACAAATATCGTATATTAACGCGTGTATGTGGAACCTAGAAAAATAGTACAGATGAACCGGTTTGCAGAGCAGAAGTTGAGACACAGATGTAGAGAACAAATGTACGGACACCAAGGAGGGAAAACCGCGGTGGGGTGGGGATGGTGGTGTGCTGAATTGGGTGATTGGGATTGACATGTATACACTGATGTGTATAAAACTGATGACTAATAAGAACCTGCAGTATAAAAAAACAAACAAAAAAACCCAACTAATACTAAACTTTCTTTCGGTTATTTGTATGGAAATATGTTAATATAAATGTTTCAGACATTACATGAAATTTCTAAAAATCTTGTATGTTCTGGTATAATGTTATAAGTCATAATTCGTTATTACTTTAAAATGTATATCAGAAATAACTAAATTTCCTTGTCAATTGCATTATTATGAACTGTCATCAAATCTTTAACTGTGGTGATTTTTAAGTCTTTTGTCATTTACAGACAGTTCTGGGTGTACTCTGATGCTTTCGCAAAAATGTTCCTATAAAAGGGTTTCATCTTCAAGGAATTCACGGAAAAGACTGACAAGTACAGGTTTCTGGTAACTGACTATACTGCTGAACTGAATGAATAAGTATTTTCAGAACTCTAATGGAAAACTGATGAATTCATAAAAGTGCTAACAAAAGATCAAGATAAAAAAAATTAATTACATGGGACTGAGTGACCTAATGAGGATCATTATAATTTTTGTGACTTTCTGTTTGAACAAAAGAAAAAAAAAATTCCACAAGGACTCAGAGGCAAAAAATATACAAATCAATTCTCACTGCAAAGTAAAGGAGCTATTACAGTGGAGGATTACTGGACTGAATGTCAATATTATGACATAGTATGAGTGTGTTTAGTGTTTGGTAATTGCAATCATTGTTGCTTTTGTTGTGGTCATCCATTTACAATGCTTGGTGTCAGTTTATTTATCTCTTGTAAAAATAAAATAGTGTGTGTGTGTGAAAAAAAGAAAAAACGGGCAACTCAACAGAAAAGGGCCTATACAAGCAACTCATAATTGAGGAAATTCAGATGGTATATAAACATGAAAAAGGGCTCTACTTTACTAGTAGTAGGGAAATTGCCAATTAAAACCACAATAAGATGTTAGTACACACCCAACAGATTGTCAAGCATTTTAAAGTGTGATGGAACTGTAAAAGGTGCACATTTATAGGAAACAGCTTGGCATTATCTAATAACATTAAGGATATGTACTCTCTATGACACAGAGGTGCAAATACATGTCTGTCTGAGCCATTCCTCAGGATAGGCTGGCTGCAGTTTAATCCATGCCAGTGCAGGGATTTCCCTAAGTAGTTCAGTTGGTGTATATATCCTGAACCTCAGTAATCTGACCATTGAAAGCCCATTTTTTAACATTCACATGCTAATAACAAGCACTAATTTTGCAACTGCAAAGACATTTTAAATGTTCATTATACAAATTAGCAAAGCCTCAAGTGTTTATCAGAGATAATATAGATGAACAACCAGAGTGAGGCCTTTCCAAACAAATGCTAGCTCACTGTCCTTGCTGTGGGAATTCTCAATTAGAAAACTTGTTGTCCTAGGTGTCAATTAAAATCAACCCACCGATGTTGGTCAAAAGGTACATACTTTCAGTTATGAATAAATTCTGAGAATCTAAAAAAAAAAAAAAAAAAAAAGAAGAGGAATCAGGATAGAAAAGGAAACTGTGAAGAGCATGTTCAGGCTCAGATTTGCCGAGCCACTCTTCCACCCCCATCCCTAAGTACTATAAGTCAGCCTTTAAAGAGAAAAGGGGTCATTTTAAAGAAAACTGCTAAGTAAACAGTAGCATAGGCTGTATTGAGAATATGACAAAATTATGGAAGAGATTCAAACAAAGAACTTTTAGAAGTATTACTAGAATACATATACAACTGAATAACATAAGGCATTACAGAACTGTCCAACAAAAGATACAAGAAATAAGTACCACAATGATAAGAGAAAAGAAATCAATTCCAGTAAGGATGGTCAGGTACAATTGTCAAAGCAACTGAAATTTATTGGGCTGAGTCTTAATGATTGGACACAATAGGCTAAAGGCATTCTAGAGAAATCAAGTGGTAGGCAGGGGGGAGCCTAAGCAAAAGTAGAGATATCCAAAGAGTAGTAAGAACACAGTGAAGCCATTTTAGAAAAAGATAAAGATTCTCAGCTCTTCATTTTCTTACACAGAAAAACTACCTATATTTATTTAGATACTTTTTTATATATTCTTAGGCAAATAATAAACATTACCTAGAATATGTTACTCCACTGTATATATGAAAATACAATTTTCAAAATTATGTATCTCTATAGAGCAATACCTTAAAATGCATTTAATTACTTTGATACTATCATAGCTCTAAGATACCTGAATAGTGGTGAACATCCTCATAGGTGTTTCACATTTATAACTCTCGTCAGGTATCCTAAAGCCATTTGGGATAAATAAAGCATTCTTACCGTCCTCATGCCCTCAGCTAAGATTTTTACTTCTGGCTTCGCAAATTCCAAACAAGCAAAATTAAAAAGAGAGTAACAGAGAAGAACAAATTAGCAAAGTCAGTAAATTAATCAAGGGAAAATTACATAGTTATAGGAAAATTGAAAAAGATTCTCATTTTTTATATCCTGGAATGGTTAATTCTTTAATACAAGAAACAATAAGCATTATTATCAGTCGCTTAATGTATTTTAGTTACTTTTTTTAAGTTTTATACTATAAAATAATTAATGCACCCACAAGTTATTTTATGTACTAATTAATACTCTGAAGCAAATGGTACCATTTGCCTAAGTATCCACTAGAATGAAAGAAATCATTCTAATCCTAGCACAGCTCCAACTTGCCTTCTGACTTTGGGAATAACAGTATTCATTTCTCACCTATACAGTGAAGAAGCTGGACCAGATGATATCTAAAGTTTCTGACAGTTCTAAATGTTACTGATGGTACACTACTTATATAGCTAATCCACATTCTTCTTTCAAAACTAAACTTCTTAAATCAGCATTTTCCCTAAAAATGGTGGGAAGTTTCCAAAATGTATTACATTTTAGAAAATTTTAAATTCACATGTATTACAAACTAGGAATTGAAAATAGTAGTTTTCTTATGAAGTCCTTTATTTCCTACCAATCATGTCCCTAAGAATATGGAAGTATTAATTAAAATTCAGAAATGTATAAAAACCTTAAGGAACAGTTATTGAAAAAAAGCTATAAAGAAATAATCTCTATTAGTAAGTTGAAGCTTTGTATTAGGAAAAGATTTATTACAGTAAGAGTTAAGTGGATTATCTATTTTTTGATGATCCTCTGCAATCACAGTATTTAAAAATAAAACTTTACTCTGTATGATTCTACTACATAACTGCTAACTTTCCTGAATTTCCAAAACTTACATGCAATTACTTTCACATACATCTCCAAGGAAAGGTTTCACTGACCATTGTAAACACTGATTTATTAAATAAAGTAGAAGTCCATGCTTTATAACTCAGCATTAAATTTCTCATAGAGAAATCAAGAAAAAATATTTCCTATCATAGATAGTTATCAACTGTCTTTGTTACCTCCCAAGTAACATTTCATTAAAGAAATCAAGTTAAGTGGGAGCTGTCTTTCTTTACAGATGATGCCTGTGCTTTGGCCATTCTTCGAACCAGCGCTTCTTGTCTTTTCCTCTGAATTTCTTCAGGAGAATACTTTCTATTTTTCTCTTCTTCCTCTAAAAATGAAACCAAATATAGATATTAGCTTTACAGACTATACAGTTGTTCTGAATAAATTTTAATTTTTACTTTTTTATTACCCAGATTTGCTACATTGGTTTTGTTATTAAACTATACTTTACTAAATATAAGACTACAAGTACAGATACAGTACAGTACAAGGCTCTAGACCAAAATAAAATCAAGCACTGATCAATCTGTTTGATGCACTCTTTTCACAGTGAGATAAAATCCATTTGATTAAAACTTGTACATTTTGACTACCCAGCAAATAATTTTTATGAACAATGACATCTAATTTATATAACCAATAAATGAATATATTTTAAAAACAAACTGGAATTTTAAATGTTATATAAATTGTAATAGAAAAGGAGTCAAAATATAATGGATTAAATTAGATACCAATACCTCAAAGAGTATATTTTTATACTATAAGATATCCTATGTTAATATTCCTACTCCTACTTTTTTCCCTCTATAGAACTCCAAGATTTTCATTTCAGCTATCCAGGAAAAATATTTTGGAGTAATAGACTGAAATCTATTATGTCAATAAACATGTAACTCACTGTCAGATATTATATTTTTATTCGGAAGATATATTTTCTACAAACATTGGAAAACTATTTCAAGAAGCAGGATATCTGAATAAAATTTTCAATATGAATGTCTTTTAATATATAAAATATGAAGCATTCTGATATATTCTTATGCAACACACTTTAGTGTATACTTCAGATAAGCCTACTATAAAATAAACAATGTTTTAAATTAGATAAATTAAAATGAGAAAGTTCTATTTTAATAACACATCCAATTCTGCCTCTACCAAAATTCTGACTTCTAATAAAATTAATTCCACAGTTAAGTCACTCTGGGCTAAAATATTAGATTGTCTATGTAATGCTATAAAAATCAAACTTTAAAATTAGCAAAATTATTTTTTCATTTAAATAATGTTTTAAAATCAAGCCCATCATCCTAATACATATTTAAGTGACCGTGTATTGGTAAAACTGTTTATGTTGTAAAATCTACCTTTCAGAGAAGTAAATAAGAATTTGCAGCACTGTCAGCAGAGAAATATTATTTACACTGACATCTAGACAGAGGTTCAGAATTTAGTGGTTATGACATTTCTCTTGTTAACTAAGGTAGATATTTACTCAAAATATACCATCTTTCCTTCCTCAGTATAATCAGAAATGAGAGAAGGTGTTCAGGGTAAGGGACACATATCTCAAACTCCCTGGATGATTCTGTTGCCTTTTATTTTCTAAGTCAATTATCTCACAGACTGTAGCTATTTTTTCTTAGAGAATAATACTAAAATGTACTTTAAAATTAGCTTGACTAATTTATCTATTATTTTAGTCTGAAAGCTGAGAAACACAAGAAACTTAGAATATACACACACACAATTTACATTCAGTTGACCATAAATTTGGAAGGAAAATAGGTTAATAGTCCATGATGGCAGAAAAGAACATAGCTCCCTAAAACTGGCCTTACAGCTGGTTTTGTGATATTAATAAAGTCTCATTAGGCAAATCTGATTTCAAGAGAGTCATTCCCATCAGCATCTCCCATCAGCACTTCCTTTAACACAATCTGCAATGAAAATACATAGCAAGGTCTCAAACTATTGTGAGGTACA
The DNA here is from genome assembly GCF_949774975.1 of Lagenorhynchus albirostris. Classification (NCBI taxonomy): domain Eukaryota; kingdom Metazoa; phylum Chordata; class Mammalia; order Artiodactyla; family Delphinidae; genus Lagenorhynchus; species Lagenorhynchus albirostris. The sequence continues at coordinate 32,320,802 of NC_083107.1, read as the reverse complement.
AAGCAAGAGTGGCTCTTTTTAATCTTAATCCCAAAGCAGGGGTCAGGAAACTTTTTTCTTCTGTAAAAGGCCAGAAAGTATGTTAACCTTTAAAAAGCATGTGATTTCTTGTTGCAATTGTTCAGTTCTGCCCTTGCAGCATGAAAACAGCAATGGACGATGCATATAAGTAAATGATGTGACTGTGTTCAAATAAAACTTTGTTTATGGACAATGAAGTATGAATTCCATATAGTTTTCAAAAGTCATGAAGTATTATACTTCTTTTGATTTTTTTCAACCACTTAAAATGTGAAAGTGGGACTTCCCTGGTGGTGCAGTGGTTAAGAATCCGCTTGGCAATGCAACGAACACAGGTTCAATCCCTGGTCCGGGAAGATCCCACATGCTGTGGAGCAACTAAGCCCGTGCGCCACAACTACTGAGCCTACACATGCTGCGGAGCAACTAAGCCCGTGAGCCCCAACTACTGAGCCCACGCACCGCAAGTACTGAAGCCCACGCGCCCTAGAGCCCGTGCACTGCAACTACTGGGCCTGCGTCCTGCAACTACTGAAGTCTGCACGCCTAGAGCCTGTGCTCTGCAATAACAGAAGCCAACCGCAATGAGAAGCCCGCACACCGCAACTTACAGGAGCCCCTGCTCACCGCAACTAGAGAAAGCCCGCTCGCAGCAATGAAGAACCAATGTGGCCAAAAATAAATAAATAAATAAAATGTGAAATTCATCTTAGTATGCTGGCTGTACAAAAGCAGGCTATATAGGCTGGATTTGGACAGGCCACAGTTAGCCAAGCCAGCTTAAAGCAATGAGGTAGTTAGAAGGGTTTTGTTTCAAAGATATTTCCTGGAGAGCAGCTTGCTATACCAAAGTAAGAGGAAATAGAAACAACAGAAAATATCAACAATGTTAATATTAATTAGAATATTAGGCACTATCAATAAACTTAACAGAAAAATTGTAAAGTAAACTGAAAGGCAGATTATCCATCCATTAAAAAAATGCAGATAAGACAGGAGACAGGAGTTTTGGAAAAACTCAAATATTCCAGAGAGATTTAGTTTTTAATGGAATTACAACTATAAGTAAATATATTCATGTTGGAAGCATGCTTCAATTAATTATACTTATTTAAACATAAACTTAAATGTTTAAAACTATTATAGACTGACAACAATTTTAAAGCTTCAAAATATCTAGTTTGAGTGACAATGTAGAGAAGTATTCATTGTCAGTGTTGATAAGAATATAAATTGATGCGATTGGGGGGATGATCTGGAGATATCCATCAAAATTTAAAACATTCTGAACCTTACATAAATTTTCAGTAATTAACATACAATCACACAATTGTGTGTAAATTTATGTAGAATATTCACTGGAGGACTGTACTGCTGTTTATAATGCAAAAAACTGCAATCAAACTAAACCTCCATCAACAGAGAAACAGTTAAATAAATTATGGTACATCCATATAATGACATACTATGTAGTCACTCAAAGGACTAAAGCAAATCTATATGTACTAACAGGAAAAGATAGTTACAATGTATTAAGTGAAAGCAAAACCAAGTTGCCAGATAGTGTATACTATATAATTTCCCTGAGGAATGGTTGGAGGAAAGGAGAAATAGAGGACTTACCTTTTTACTTCAAATTAATCTATACTGTTTTCTTTATTTTTATAAAACTACATATTACTGTTACAATGTTTTTTTAAAGGGAAGGATCACTTAAATAGGGAAGTTGTAGCAATAATGCCAACAAAAGCATCATCTAAACAGAAAACAAACATGTTAAAAGAAACTAAAAACTCCCTTAACCATAGAAGCACTGATCTACATAATAAGTAAGAATCCTAATGTTTAGCCCCAAGTGAGGGAGACTGATTAAGGAAATCTATAATTACAAGCTAGCATAGTAAATGCTGTAACAGAAGTTAGCACTGGGTATTGCAGAAACCCAAAGAAAGCGAACCTTAATCATTCTGCGTGGTTAGAAACACACTGGGTTTTAAAGGATAAACAGAAAAGAGCCAGCAGATTTGGCGTAGGCATGTGGGGGCACTAGGTTTCTGGTGAAGTGCCCTGGGCATTAAGAAGCGCATGTAGTTATGCCAGAAATATTCCCTTTTAAAAACTACTACAGTATCAGTGAATAACAGACTTTTCACATTATATTGCATGATGTTCATTCAAATACTTATTAAACATCTAACTGGCAGCTGCCGTGGTAGGCCTAGGTATTCACTGATCAGACAGACAGTTATCAATATTTGATTGCAAACTGTGATAAAAGAAATGAAGGAAATAAGAGAGATGACTGAAAATAACAAGGAAAGCATTTATAGACTGCTGAAGGAAGGCATCTGTGAGATAGTAATATCAATACTGAAACTGAGACCTAAGGATAAAAAAGCACCAACTGGACTTCCCTGGTGGTGCAGCAGTTAAGAATCCACCTACCAATGCAGGGGACACGGGTTCAAGCCCTGGTCCAGGAAGATCCCACATACCACGGAGCAACTAAGCCCATGCACCACAGCTACTGAGCCTGTGCTCTAGAGCCCGCAAGCCACAACTACTGAGCCCACACACCACAACTACTGAAGCTCATGTGCCTAGAGCCCATGCTCTGCAACAAGAGAAGCCACCACAATGAGAAGCCCATGCTCCGCAACAAAAAGTAGCCCCTGCTTGCCACAACTGGAGAAAGACCGCGTGCAACAATGAAGACCCAATTCAGCCACAAATAAATAAATAAATTTATTTTTTTAAAAAAAAGCACCAGCCAAAGGAGGGGTGGTGGTCACATGCTGGGAAGCAGTGTTAGCTGGGACTAGCAGTCAAAGCTCCTGAACTAGAAAAGAACTTACTCTGTTTGAGGAACTGAAGTACAGCTGGTGTAGCTGAAGCCTAATAGGTAAGGCAAAAAAAGAGGACAGGAAGGTTAAGGAGAGATAATCCAGGGCCTTGTAGATCACAGGGTAAGGTCTGGATTTATTTGAAATATGACGGACAGTGGCTGAAGGTTGTCTTTAAGCAGACAAATGCCATATTTGTTTTTTATTTTTTCTCTTGTTTTAAAAGATGATTCTGCTGTTTGGAGACTAGAATTGACAGGGAACAGGTAAAAGAACTGCAGTAGTCCAGTCAGGAAACATTGGCTTGCATAAGGGTGATAGCAGGAGACAGTGAGAAAAATGGACAGTTTTCAGATATATTTTTTGAGGTAGAAACAATGGAACCTGATAGAAAGAACTGGGGAAAAGAAGAACTGGAAAGAATCAAAGATCACAGGATGTACTGAGTAAGTAAATAACAACTCTAACCATCATAACTAACAGTTTTATATCAGATGGTATTCTAGCAAAGGCATTTAATTAGAATGCTCTAAATCTTCAAACATTGTTCACCTCAATATTCTGCTAAACACAGGAGTAAGATTATTCAAATTTTAAAACAATGAGATATTTAGTGAACAAAGGAATCTTCACACAGTAATACATGAATCTATAAGTAAAATTTTCCAGGTAATAATTCAGAAAACATTCAACACATACTTATCGAGTGCCTACTATACACTAGTCACTGTATTAAATGTTGGCAAAGAATTCGATGCAGTCTTTTCAAAACATAAATCACCCAGTATTTGTATATTCCAGCATCATTATTTTTAAGAATCACTTTAAAACTTCCAGTTAAACATCATAGTTTTTAACTTGTATGTTATGCAAATTCAATAAAACAAATAACTAGTTTGGTTACTTTTCAAAGAAAATTATTTCATACATACCTTTTGAAGTTTGTTTCAAAGATTCAGAAAATTTTCCCAAAGACTGCTGTTGAACAGCCTTTCCACATAATGGGTTGACAGTTTTATTTTTCTGCAAACCCTGTGTGATTTTGGTACCAGAGATACTTCCTGTTATACAATTGTTATTAAACTGAGAAAGAATTTGAGAATTTTTTATCTTTGTAAACATGTACTTAGAAAATCTCACTGCTCTGTTAAGGTCACTCTGAGCTTCATCTGTTACGGTGCTATGCGATAGATGTGGAGTACTCAATTTCTTCTTATTAGCAGCAATTTCTGTACTCATGTGATCTGAACTCACATTCAAACTTGAACTTCCTATAAGAACCGATTTGGAACTATTCACTTGTTTTGGAACATCAGTGTTATTCCAAGAGACATGTAGATTATTGATCTGACAATTTGAGTTCTTAGAATATATAGTCAAATTTGTCGTGGCACCTAAAAACCCCGGAGAATTTCCACAAATTTCCCTTTTCTCCATCTTCATTGATTTATTTATTTGTAAGCTATCTGTCAATGAAGATGTTTGCACTGAAATGCTGTTCAGATTCAAATGCTCTGATTGCACCAACGGACTTCCTTGTTTAGGTGTAGTAAACACGTTTTTGGCTCCGTGTTTAGAACTATTATTGATCCCAAATACACTTTCTGATGTCTTGCTGTCCACTCTAATGTCTTGCTCCTGAGTTAGTCTTTCAATATCATCACATGCTTGGTATAATAAATCATCATCTACATCATCTGCTTCCCAGGTATTCTCTAAGTGATGACAGGCTTTAACAATTTCATTGGTAAATGATGTATCATTCCAATCATCAAAGAAAGAACGAAGCTTTGATACATTAGTCTGATTTGGGTTACAAACACTGGTTTTATTGCCCAAAGTTGCAGAGCCTAAAGGCTCGACATTAGTAGGTGCCTTCAAAGACTGATTAAAAATGGACTTATTTTTTTGTTCATTAGAACATCCTGGGTTCAAAGTAAACTTTTTTTCAGAAGCATTTACATTAGAAGTAAATTTAATATGAGTATCTTCATTTACTTTTGCCAGATTAGATGCAACTGCACAGTCTTGAATTTTGTCTTGAACAACAATTGTATTAAAAGATTTCTCCAATTTCATTTTATTTCCAGTGGATGATAATTTATTTGGTTTATCATTCGGCTTTGCTGAAAATCTGTATTTTGCAGCATCTGTTAATTCACTGTTCCATGTCTTTGAAGGAAGATCTTGTAAAATTTTTGAATCCCTTAACCTGGTATCTAGACTTGTATTCATTCCTGACTTACTTTTACCATTTTTACTGTTAAAGGTACAAATTTCCTTTTGATCAGTAATCTGGGCTGTTTCAGGGGCAGCGAAAAGTTCAGACATTTCAATATTTTGCATAACAAAAGGTTCATTACTTAGTAAGTTTTCCCAATCATCCTCAAAATCACTGGTAGTAAATGTATCACTGTGCTTATTAAAAGCTCCTGGTTCCTTAGTACAGGAAGTCACATATGATTTTGTCATTCCAGGATTATCTACTTGATGAGAAAGTGATCCTTGGGTTTTATTTGGTAGTTTTTCAGTGACCAGAGTTTCATTAGTAATGATGTTCTCCTCTTTCAAAGCGTTTTTCTTTCCAAAGGTAGTACTACTGGTGCTCAAGAAAGCATCTGACAGATCTTGGCTTAACTGTCCACTACATTTCTGAGTAGAACCATCAAAAATGGCGATAAAGGCTGCTTCAGCATTTTGGTCAAATGGCTTCTGACTGCTGTTTTGATCATTTACCACAAATATCCTGTTTTCTTTCACTGGCTTCTTTATCATAGCATTATCTATTTCAGGAACTATATCATGTAGTAACTGCATCTGTACATTATCTCTGTAATTATTTAAAGTCTCTGCTTCTGAAATCATCTGGATAAGATCATGATTTCTCTTGTTTTGCTCTTGAATCACATCTAGCTCTTCCATATTTTTATCAAATTGCTTAGCCAATTTCATAAGTTCCTCCTCCTGATTTTGTGATTTTAACCTATTAAACAAATATTTTAAAAATTACAACGAAGTAAAGTTCTAAGTCATAAATATTCAGTTATTTAACATATTTTAATGTTAAAATTCAAAAGTTTTAACACATACTGATATTATAATTATTTTAAGTCAAAATTTTACATGTCAAAATTAAGGAAAATAATTTATAACCATTTTGACATATTCACAAAACCAAAACAGAATATTAAAAATACTTACTTCACTGAATGTTAGAAAAACTGCGAAGTTTGAACTTACTTTGTGCAGCTGAGTTTTGCTCTTGATTTTCCTTTTGCTACACTAGGAGTGCAAGGAATAGCAGTTGCACCAATCCACACGCCCAGCATGGAGTCTGTTGTTGGTTTCTCATCCTTTGGCAGAAGGGGAAAAAAAAAAGAGGTGTAAAAGTACCAAAACCAACCAAACAAAAATCCACTTTAATTATGCTGAATTATTTTCTTAAAGCAATAATTTCTGGTAAGGTGATAGCTACTAAACAAACTCCAAAACAATGAGAAGATGGAGGACAGCACTAACAAGCTGCAAGAAGTGATCTATTTATGTTTCTGGGAATGAAAACACTCAGAATTGGGAATTCCTTATTTTCAAAAAAATTTTGTTTTTAAGAATTTAATTAATTAGGAAATGCATGTTCAATAGTAAGAGCACATCTTTTATCAAAAGAAAACTGAACAACTTATTTCAGTTGTCATAAGATATTCATAAAATAAACATTAGTATCAGAAATAAACTATGTAGCAGGAATCGTTAGTATTATGAATAAAGAGAGATACATATGGAGTTTTTTCTGTATCACCTGATTCTCCAAATTTTCCCTATCCCCATTATAACGCTTATCTAAAGTTGGGACAATCCATGTTGACCTTAATTGACAACACTTAGGTAGAATTAAGACAACTTAGAATTAAATCAGGACCAAGCTAGAGATAAGTGCAAGGTTAGAACTGATGCTATGAATGAGGGATAAGAACAAAAAGTAAGTGGAGAAAGCAGGTAAAGAAGCTTAACCAGTATTAAGGCTAGAAAAAAGCCATTTTAGTCCTGGATCTTTCTGCTATACCCTTCAGTCACTTGATCATGCATAAAATTAGAGAATAAATTTGTGTATTAGTTACAAACCAAACCAATAAATTAAACAAGTTAATCATTTTCTACTCCATTTTTATAGTACCTAGAATGAGCATAAACAAGCAACTATCACACAAATTAAAATAATCTTATCACTAGTTTATAGATTACTTGAAGGCAAGGACTATTCCTGATAGTTCAGCATCTAGCAAAATGCTGAGCATAAAGATGTCAGTTCATGTTTATTCACTAGAAAGTTAGGTGAAGAGATACCTACAACTTGGTATTTCAAAATCCTCAATCAACAAGCAGTTTTCTTAGATGTCCAGTTGAACCTAGTAGATTTTAGCTTTGCAAAATACCCAAGAAAAGCAATAATTTTGATTCTAGATGCAATACATATTTTCCCTTTTGTTTCAACAATCTTGAATTTAGGGAAAAATAACATTCTTAATGATTTAATTATGGATACTTTTTGGTCCATTTACCAAGTAATTTTAAATTCATTCCATTTTTAGAATATAAAAGTACAATAACTTTATACATCTAGTTATATATATACATGGGTCCTATGTGTTTTTTATAGTATTTTTTTATAGTATTTGTAAATGTTATATTTTTAAAATTTCCTCATCAATAATTACAATCCAGGTGCTGTAAAAGGTATCTAAGCACATATCCTAGAGTATACTGTGCAGAGTTGTAAAAATGATGGAAAAATATACACCATCTTCAAAAAACAACATTGTACAAAAAGTATCCCTGAAGAAAGCAAAATGACTGACCAATTAAAAGTGCAAATTTAAAAAAATGTCATCTCTGGAACTATTACGGTGACTTAAATAATTATTTGAGGAGGATAACTCACCTAAAAATAAACAACATGAATACGTCATTCTGAGAAAATGACAAGTTCTTTAAAAGACCTTGATATTACCAAAGGTTTATGTGCTTTAAAAGTGCTCAGTTGAAAATGGTAATATTAAAAAGCAACTAATTTCACTGTACTTTTTCTTATACACAAGTTACCACTTGCATACTGTTGCCATTTCTTTATGTGAGCTATTATTTCCAGCCCACTTAGGTAGAGTCCAATAATTTACTCAACTATCTTTTTATCACTATTGAGGCTGGCCAGCCCAAACACATTTTATTATGCTTCTTTCATGTGAAACCCACAATTAATGAAGATCTATTGTTAACTTATAAAGCAAGTAGTATATGGTATAAAGGCTATTTAACTAATGAACTGTATGTAAAATGCATTTCTATGACATACCAAACATGGAATGTAGAGCTAGTAGCAACAGAGCTGTTTTGACTGTGTTAGCTGTAATTCTGGATGTTTTATAGTTGCTAAGAAAAACTTTATTTCCTGTCTCCTCCACCTGGATGATGGTGATCCTTGCAACCACAGTTTGGGCCAGTGTCATCTATGTTTATGGTCAACATATAGTCACTATCAAAGGGCATTTCAAGGAAAAATACTAAACTTCCTATGGAAAAGATACTAAGCAAAAAATTGGGTGTTTTCTGGATTTAAATGTTGCTAAATAAGAAAAAGAGAAAGGAAAGAGGTCCAGAACAGAGGTTGACCTAAACTTATACTTCCCTTACACTCAAGCATTACAAGAGCTGAAATAAATTTTTAAATACAGTTCTGTTATAGCAAATAATTTAACTATCATAATTAACTTTAACCTAGCATTTGTAGTGCTCTGTAGTTTACATAAATTTTTATCCAATTCAGTCATCATAATAATCCAAGAAAGAGAGCAATACAAGTAATAATTCTATTTTAATGGCTGAATGAACTAAAGTTCTGAGAGTTTAAGGGACTTGCTTAGGGTCATCCAGCATAGGACGCAGACTGAGAACTAACTCCAAATCCAATGTTTTTTCCATTTTTATGTTTCTTGATGATATTATAAGCCAGCAAGTATTAAGAAAAGCAGTTTCAATGAGGAAAAGGTGTGCTATAGACAGGAAAAAAAATACCCATCACCAAAAACTTAGAAGTTTACTTTTATTGTCTGATTCTACTCTTTTAGTAACTTGAAAAATGATACCATATAGTGTTAAATAACATTAAAAACAAACACAAAGCTCTAGTTAAAAATCATCATTCTAAAAAAGTATATACATATGCTTAGGAAAATATATATTACCAATTTTAAATTATGGTCCTTTTTTCAAAACATGCATTTCAGTGGTAGAAAAGGTAAAAATAATCTTTGCTGCTCTGTTTTTAAAAAAGAATTGAATAAGACAAAATATTTTTCACATAAATGAACTATTAAAAAAACTTAGTGGCATATTTTCACTGTTTTAAAATAAACTATAAAATACTGATATTTACCTGAGGAGCAATGCGATTAACAATATGTGAGATTTCATCACTATCTGTGGTGTAAATCCGCTTTTTTCTTCCTTTACCTAAAGAAACAAAGACATTTCTATAAATTAAAAACAAAAAACTAATTTTTAAAAATAGTGGTTACGTCTTAGAACACAATTTTAATTAGCATGGCTTAGATCACTATGCATTCTGACATTACACGCGTATCACAGAAGCATGATCACTTAATATTCTCGAAAAACATCTGCTGTATAAAAGTTCCTGATGTGGATATCTGACTGAAATTCTACAGTTAAATCCTAATCATTAATCAAATATTCACCCAGATAAAAATGTTTTAACAAATTACCTAACTGTTTCGTCATTGGAGAATTCTGATCCCAAAAGATATCATTCTGTCCATCTGGATCATTAGGAGAACTGAAGGCAGATGACAATAAATCCATCTGCAGCATTCTCTTTGGTGTTTCATACATTTCTACATAAAATAAGATTAAAATAACAATTGTTGCATTTTAAAGCATTACTTTACTTCATAATACCCCAATGTTAAATACCAGCTTAGACTAAATTTTTTTTATAGTCCAATTATAAATTTCTTTCCCAGAGATGATTATATTACTTTAGCCACAACTGAAATGTTTCACATAAAATCCCTGTAGTACTTCATAAGTTTGACATTGTAAATAGCAAGTATTTTAAGACAATCTAATAGCTCTATAAATGTACAATACTGTATAACCTAGTCATTCCATTCATTACCCCTGGAACTAGGAGGTTTTGGGAAGCACCTGTAATTTACAGATACATTTCAAAAATCAAAAGCATTTCAACAGAAACTTCAGAAAAAGTCTATGTTTAGCTTCCTTTTGCCAACTCTATCCAACTTACACTAATTCAAAAAGCTTTAGTGAGCCATTTCTTGGTTTTGTCTAGTATCACTTTTTTTGTTTATTCTGCAATTGCTCTGTCAAACTAAAAACAAGTAAGGTAATAAAAGCTGTATTTTAAGAACATGCTCTAGGAAAGAGCTCTTATATGAGTTTCAATTCCTACCAGGACTTATTAGAAAAAATTGAACACCAAAAAGTGATCAGAATGAAATACTCAGGGGCCCTCGGTTTCCTACTATGAGGGACATTATACAAAGGAACTTCCGGTTTATTCATAATGAGTTGAGACATCACCAAGGCTTTGAGGATAGAGATAGCTATATATTCCAGACGGCCCCTTCTCTAAGTCAGATCAGGGCAAAAAGTTTAGGAGGAAATAATTCCCGTGGTAATAAGCAGAAGGCACAAGATATTATTTCTCCTCGCTCTGCCACTATTGATACCTGGAGGAGCAGCCTACAAATTAGCCTTCCTCCCTCCAACAGGTAAACCCCACAATCTATTCCTGTGGCAGGGGCGACAAGCGGTTGTCACGCCTAACGGGGCAGTGCTCACACTCGGGGATGAAAGCCCTGGGGGGGGGTCGCGTTAATTTTGGACTCACGAGGGAGAAGCCCAGGGAAAGAAAACACAACTTCAGACTCCACTCCCACCTGCACCCGGGGTTTCCTGGTCACGAGCTGGCCTCTGAAGCTGCGGCGCCGAAGCCCAGGGAGACCCCGCTGCCCACGTCTCACCCTCGGGGTTACTTTTACTGCACGAAGCGGCTACTGGCGGCTGCTCTTGCTGCGGCAGAGGCCGGAGAGGCCTCTCTCCAGCCCCACAAGGCCCTGAACCGCGGGCCGACCTCAGCCGCCTCTTCCCCGTTTCGACCACCGAGCTGCATTCCTCAGTCGCCGCCGCTTTGCGCGGCGTGTTCTTCAGGCCAGGGCTGTCCCCATATTTCCTTCGCCGACTCATTGCGTAGGACGCCCTCCACCAGCCGCTTCTCCTTTCACATTTTGCAACGGGAGGAGTAGAGCAACGGAGCTACGGAACTACAAACCGGACCCCGCGCCAACGGCCGCCGCCATTTTGGCCGGTGGGACGCTCGTAAGAGGCGGGTTCTGATTGGCTGCGTCCGGACGAGGGGCGGGGCGGCCAGGGTTCAAGCGGCGCGCTTCGGCAGCCCGCGCAGCGAACCTGCTCGGATTCGTCAGGATAGGAACTGGTTGAAAGGGACAGCCGTCTGGCCACCATAGCTGAGAATGAGAGCATGCGACGTGGAAAGAATCCACTGGCATCTTTGTATTGAGTTTACTCGGATTCAGGTTCTTGTGGGGTTTAATATTTCGAAGAAGAGGAAATACAGGTATAGATTAAGAAGGAAGGCATGAAACTTCTTTCATGGAGGATATGTGCATAGAAAATCAAAACGTAGGAAAAGTTATTAAATTCATAAATTAACGGAGTTGCTGATATGAAGTCAATATTCGAAGATCAATCATGCTTCAATAGATTAATAATGAGTGTAACATTGACTTTTTAAAAAAATATGATTTATAGTAACATACAAGGTATCAATTAACTAGGAATAGATTTAACCAGATTGCAACACCCCTACAGAGAGAATTATGAAATATTTTTGAAAGAAATTGAAGATCTAATAAATGGAGAATTATACTATGTGCATAGGTTGCAAGACTCAATATTGTTATGATGTGTTTCCCAAATTTATCTATAGATTCAATGCAAATCCATTCAAAATGGCAGTAGGTGTGTGTATCAATGTGTGTAATATGGCAAGTTTATTTTAAAATGAACATGGAAATGCAAAAGCCTAAAAATATCCAAGGAACTCTTGAAGATCTCTTGAAAAACAATAAAGTTGGATCTCTACCAGTTAAGACAGTGTGGCAATGGTGAAAGGATAGACAAATAGATGAAAGAAACAGAATAAATGGCTCAGACACAGATGTTTACATAAGTGTACAATCGATTAAAACAAAGATGACCCTCCTGAGCAGTGTGAAAAGGACTTTTTGATAATAAATAGTGCTTAGTCAATTTGATATACACATGGAAAAAGAAACTTAATTTCTGCCTCAAACCATATCCTCAAATCAAATGCAAATTGATTATATATTGAATTGTAAAAGATAAAATAACATTCTATAAGATGGTATAAATTGTCTTCATTACAGAAAATGAATTTTAAATGGAACAAAAAGTCACCAACTATAAAGAAAATAATTATAAATGTGACTACATTAAATTCATAACTTAAGAACGTTCTGTCCAAAGACATTAAAGAGAATGAAAGGCAAGGCACAAATTGGGAGAAGATATTTATAATATGCAAAATTAAGGGCCCATATATAAAATATATGAAGAACAGATATAGATCACTAAGGAAATGATTCACCACTGTTAAGAAAAATGGGTTAGTTATAATACTTTAGCAGTCTCTGCAAAAGAAAATCAAAGTGATCAACAAACTTGTGAAAAGTTTGTTTGCTCAAAACTTGCTCAACCTCATTTGTAATGAGGAAAATGAAAATTAAAACCACAATATGATACTCTTTCACACCCATCAGAATAGCTAAAAATTAAAAAGACTGACAATAGGGGTATCAAGTAAGTAAAACAGTGATGAAACCACAGCCACAGCTAACCCAGAGCCAGAGGCCCCAATCAATGGGAACTGTCACGAAACTGCTGGTGAGGGTATGACTTGGTCCAACAATTTGGAAAACGGGTTTTGATCTAGCAGTTCCACTCCTAGGACTATAACCAATGGAAATTCATGGACTTGTGCATCAAGATACATTTTATAAAAATGCTTTTAGCAGGTAAATTCAAAATTACCCTAAACTGGAAGCCAACCCAATACCATTCAGCAGTAGAGTGGGTAAATATATTGAGCTATATTTGCTCAACAAAATGCTACATAGTAATAAAAATGAAAAACTACAGCTCCTTTCAACAACAAGGAAAAAAAAATCTCATAAACTTAAACTTGAGCAAAAGAAGCCAGACTACCTACTCCTTCCTCTGCAAGAATAGTATATAACTCCATTTACATAAATTCCAATAGGCAAAATTAAACTATATTGTATAAGGATGTAAGCTTAAGTGATAAAATTATAAAGAACAATCAAGAAAGTGATTACCATAAAGGCAGGATAATGGTTACTGAAGAGGCAATGATTTGGAGCCAAGAGGGAGGGGGAGTATCTAATGTGTTGGCTTTGTTCATTGTCGTGTTTTAGTTGCTGGTTTTGTGATAATTTATTGAGCAGAACATGTCATTTTGTTTATTTTCCTGTATACATGTTATATTTATCAATATATTTATCAATAAAAATGTTTTAAAATTTTAATGTAAGGAAAAATCTTTGTTTCTACTGAAGAACTGATTTATATTCCTTTTTTGAAATTTACTCTGTTTTTATTCTTTAGTTTGGCTGACAGGAATCCTAGACCTAAATTTGAGGTTCTAGCAATTATGTAAAACATCGTGATCAAATCATTATTTTCTTTTTCCTCAGCACTTGACTTTCTACTAATATTTCTCTTGCCATTGTTGCAGGAGAAGAGGGAGGGAGAGAAAGGTCATGTCCCAGGTCTCAAGCAAGGTCCTGGGAGGGTCCTTTGCGCAGGAAAACATTCAAGAGCCGAAGTAAAATGAAAACAAATTTATTTAGAGAGATACACATTCCATAGGCAGAATGCAGACCATTTCAGAAAGTGAGAGTGCCCCAAGGTACGGAGGTGGTTAGTTTTTATGGGCTAGGTAATTTCACAGGCTAATGAATGGGAGGAATATTCTAACTATTTGGGGGAAGGAGCATGGATTTCCAGGAATTGGGCCACAGCCCACTTTTTGGCCTTTTATGGTCGGCCTCGGAAATGTCATGGCACCTGTCATGGTGCTGGTGGGGGTGTCCTTTAGCTAATATATTACAATGAGGTTCAAGGTCTACTGTAAGTCAAATCTTCTGCCACCGTGGGTCTAGTTGGGTCTAACCAGTTTTTGTAGTACCCTATGTCATTCTTTTAATGGTTGTGTCCTATCCCCTTCCTTCCTGTCTTCCTTCCTGTCTGATTGTTTTTAATCTACATATTTTAAAACAATTATTTGGTTTTATACATTTATAACTGGATATGACTGCTTGGGAGGTGACATCTCTTAAAATTCAAATTAACTTCTTGAGCCTCTAATTGTCTAAATTAATAGGAATACTGTAATTTTTCTCTGGGATCTCTCCTACCTCTCAACTGACCAAGAATTCCAGAAGCAGAATAAAAGAACTCAAATGTATACTACAGCACTTTCTTAAATAAATGGCATCATAGCCATCTAAGACCGAATTTATCCTAAAAACGTCTAACTCACACTTAGAAAATAAAGAGTTTGAAGAATTTAATAATGCTTATAGGAGTAATAACCATGTAGTAATCCTTTAAAGCATATTAATATTGCAAATAAAATAGCAATGAATAATTTCCCCTAACTGTCCAAATTCTGTAGTGCCCAGGTAACCCTTGTAAAAAGGAACAACTTGGGCTCAAAAAACAGACATGTGTTGTTATCTTAGCACCCCCAGGATGGCTGTAATCTGTAATCATTATGTGGTAGGAAACTATCATAAGTTTTAGTTTTAAAGTTACTTAATTCACACAATCTGTTACAGTTCTAAACATAGTTCAAATTAAATGTGCTTCCTGAATATAACTCCTGAAATGAATATGGTACACTTCACTTCTAGATAAAATGTTTTAATAAAAGATAAGTCTTGTAGACATCTGAATGCAATATGATTCAAAATGCCGAAATAACGTTTCTAGGCATTTGAATAACATGTACATATAAGTAACTTTTAGTACAACTAAAAATTTTTAATAAACCAGAGTTAAACTCTGACTTGTTTTACCTGCAGAAATTATCCATAAGGTTAACAGTGATTATTAAGCAAAATTTGAGACATTGAGAGCCTTTCTAAGGAGCTTTTATGTGGAGTGATTGCCTTGTCACATATTATAATGATATTATCTTCCGGATCAATGGCCAATTGTAAGAGTTCTTTGTTTCAAGAAAAAAATAATTATAATCATAATGTCCTATTATGTAGCACACTTTGTGTACAGAGCTCTACCCCAGCTGCAAATCTATCAGGATACAATTGACAGAATCTGAATAGGCAACAAAATGACTAGAGAATTTTTTTAATAGTGTTGTTACTGTGTTTCTTAAATATACCCCAGAATGCACTTGGGTAAGTACTGGGCCCATTTTTCCTCAGCCCTGACCTACTGGCAATTTTTTAAAATTAATTAACTAACTAGTTAATTTTTTCATTGAAGTATAGTTGATTTACAATGTGTTAGTTTCAGTTTTTAGATTCTTTTCCATTATAGGTTATCACAAGATATTGAATATAGTTCCCTGTGCTATACAGTAGTTCCTTGCTGCTGGCAATTGTAATTAAAATCACCTACCATGTCTATCCCTCTTCTGGGGGAGCTACTCCATGGAGAGCTCTGCTGCCCAGGTGATCCCTGATTGGAGTAGAGATGGGCTCTTGACTTTGGGAGCCAATCCATAGGTTGACTCTCCACCTCTGACTGTTACAAAAAGATACACTGAGACAATCATATTTCCTCTTGGAGGTTTGAAGTAAGAATTTGCTAGAGGGCCCTGCGCAAAAACGTGGAGAGGGGGCAGAAACTCTGAGGAAACCTTCTAATAGTGGAACCAAAAGAAGCAGCATCAGGATCATTGGGATGAATATTTATATATTTCAGATACTGGAAACTAAACAACCATTCAGCTCCAGGGTCCCTAAGACCAGGTGCTATTGTAATTCCAATCATTTCCTTTTCTTTTTCAATGAGAGACCTTACAGTAAACTTCCTTTCCTTGAGCTAGCTAATGCCAGTAAGTCTGTATTCCTTATAAGCACAAAAGCTGAACTAAAACAAAGCTTTGGCTTAAGGGTTATGGTCTAATTGTTTCTCAATTTTTATTAGAAGGCACAAATTGGGAACAGAGAAATACCCGCTGCAGAATGCTTTTATTTTAATTGCTGTTTGCAAGGCGTGATACCAAAACCATTCTTAAGGACAAGAAGGTTGCTATGAACTTTGGCAAAATCATGCTTAATTATAAATGATTTGAGCAGCTTTTTTAAAATAATAAGTTAAAGGAATATTATTTCAAAAAGTTCAAAATAGGATGTAACAGAATCCCATTGAAAGATGGAGTTGGGACCTAAAATATTTTAGTGATTCATTTGAACCTGAGACAAATTATAGTGGGCACCGGCTGTTGTTTAAAATCATTTTTAAAAAACTTTTCTTGGCTCACTATTTTGTAAATACCTAAAAGTTTAGAAACTATGGACCGTATTTGTTTGTCTTTCCAGCCCGTACTCCAGAATAACCTGTTTTATGTTTCCTCAATTTCCTCACCTCTCAACCTGCCGGTACATTTTCCTTGCTGGCCTCAAACTTTGGATCAGTCATGCCACTAGCTTTCTTAGCTCCTACCCCTGAGTTATTGAGTTTGTTGGAGAGGTTCCCAACTGTGCCACCATGAACCTGTGGTCACCAGGAGCTTTCCATGTCACATGATAAAGTGACAAATCTCATTGATGAGGAGAATGCATCCTTCCCCACTCCAAAATAGAGATTCCAAATTTCTACCTCTTTCTATGAAATAATAGATACCATAAGGGAAATGAAGGGTTTAATTACTAACAATGGGCTTATGAGAAATCTTACATCAAATTTTACAGTGGAATAAATAAGATTTACAACGTTCTAGCAATCACTCTACAGTACTCAACATACTTCCTGAAACCTTCACCACAATCAAGATAATAAACATAACCATCACCCCCCAAAATTTCCTGTGCTCCTTTGTATTACTTTTGTTTGTAGTATGTGTTTATATAATTTACCTGTGATTAATGGTTGTGCTTAACAATCAGCTCACAAAATTCATAAAAATTTAATAGCTAGGATGAGTTGGCTATAGCATGCCACTGATTTTCTTATGTCTCATGCTCTTTTCTCCAGTTTAAGTAACCTCATTTCCTTCAGCATTTCCTCATCTTACCTATTTTTCAAACCTTTCATCAATTTTAAGCCTCCCAATTCAGTGATTGCACTCAGAATTGGACTCAGAGAGTCCTACACTATATATAGGTTGCAGGTTTAAAAATGAAGCCAAGCTGTAAATGTTACAGGAAAAGAAAGCCTGGGGCAACTTACTACTAAAGTTGCTGGGAAAGGGAGCTTCACTGGAGGAAGGGACCCTTTCTAACTGAGTGACAATGGGGAGTTCAGTCTGGGGATGTTAGGAGAAAGTAGAGCAAGTTACTCAAATCCTGGAGTGGGACATATATTTTGCACACCGTGGTTTCCTCAGGCACCACTTAGCAGTGCCACTAACTGAATTCAACCCCACTGATCATTTCAGGCACCAACTCCCATTGGGCCTGTATCTACCCAGGAATAATGTCTGTGGGTGTCATGGAGGTAATTTAAAAAGATATTTTTCTCTACTGCTTTAAGGGAAACCTTGGGGGAAAGAGTCTGAACAGCCCCAAAATGTCTTATTCAGAGTGAATAACTTTCTCTTCCCTGGCTGTAATGGAATTCAGTCATCATCCACGTGTCTGCGGTTATGATCACCAGGAAGATGGTCTGATTTTAAAGACTGCCCTTGACTCTTCTTCAAGCAGCAGGATTCACATCATTCACTCTGCCACCATAATTTTAAAACACTCCTAAACTGTATCTGAGACTATTACAAATTTCTTTATTTCATGGTAAAAATAAAGTCGTCTTAATATTTTTACTACTGTTAGTAGTGTTTAAGTTAGCCTAGCCAAATGCATGCTTAGGGATGCTTGAAGTGTCCTACATGCAAATGTTACTTTTTGTGAATGGTTATTTATACAGAATCTTCTGATCAGAGCCGAAAATGGCTTTTGATTGTTTAGGAATGAAATTACAGCATTGAAAACGTATTAAAGTTATAAATAACATTTTAGATCAGTTTGAATGTAAATGGGTAGACAAGAAGGTAGTTAAATTGCAAAATCTATATTACAAAACTAACTCTACTCATGTCGATTCAGTTCCCAGTGTAAGAAATTTTTCCTTTCAACAGGGGTTTTCCTGTCTTTCAGACTGCTGGAAAAAATGATTGGTATATTTCATATGAATGTGGCTTTGGTCTAGTATCAATAATCTGGGTAACAGTGTTGGGGAAAAGTGGGCCCTGGAGGTTGTCATCTTATTGGCAAGAAACATATGGAAAACACAGGTACATTTATTCTGCTGTTGAACTATTTTCTTAAGCCTGTTACCATGGCTTCTAAGTACAGCAACAGGCAGGCCCTTTTACCTGCTACTTTTGGCATTTCCAAACCCTCACTGTCCTTTAAATGCTCATTATTTAAAATGTAGTGTGTGGAAGAGCAACTGAGGTATCACCAGGGAGCTTGTTAGAAATGCAGAATCTGTCCCAGACCTGCTGAATCAGAATCTGCATGGTTACAAGATCCCCAGGTCATTCATGATCACAAGAAAGTTTGAGAGGTGATTATGTGCACCTAGTAATTTCCCTAGTAATCATTTTGGTCCACAATGATTAATGTCTCTTCTCTGAATTCCCACCTTACCTTCAGTTTATTCTATATAATTTCTGTTTCTCACTAATTATTGGACATATGCAAATCTCGTTTCCCTGACAAAATTGTGACCTTCTAGACCAGGGGAAATTCTGTAAAAGGTCACATGGTAAATATTTTATGCTTTGCAGGCTGTATACTATCTTAGTTGTATATTCTTTTGGGACTTGTTTACTCTTTGAAAACCATTCTAGGTAGAGAGCCCAGCAAAAGCAAGCCCCAGGCTGTATTTGGTCCATGGGCAGCAGCTTGCCCACCCCTGTCCTAGACGGCAGAGACAGAATTGTATCCTGGGCTCTTGGTACGGTGCTAACTCTTATGGAGTTTTGCAATCAGTCTCTATTATTCAGCGATTTGTTAAAGTTATTTCATATTCCTGTCTGCCTCATGTTCTAAAACATTTTGAGGTAAGGTTTAGGGAAAGTTATGAAGAAGTATCCTAATATCACTAAAAAGATATATTTCATACTTTAGAAAGAAGCTATTAATAAGAATAGGAGATTTCAAATAAACTTTTTTATTTGAGAAACCTACTTTTTCTTTTCTTATTGATGTCAAGACATAAAAAGTAAACCATGAGTCCTCACTTGGCAAAAGAATATAATCATAATCTATAATTTTTCATTAAGACCATATGGGTAAAGAAATGTTGTAAAGAAATAGAATTATCTATTTCTTATAGAATTAATTTTTGAAACCCTCATAATCTGGTACTTTTGGAGGAATAGCTATTTTATTTATCCTATGGTAATTGGTCATTCAGATTTTCTATCTCTTTTCAGGTAATTTTAGGAAAATTCATGAAAAGATAATTGTCTCAAGTGAAATAGTAACAAGGTATTGTGAGGATTATGAAATATGTGGAATTATAATATAATTCAACAATTATATAAGGTATCAAAGGGAGGAACTCTAAGTATACTGTTGTAAGTTTTTTCAATATACACAAGTGAAACCAAGTTATTTTGGTAAAATGTGATGTTAAAGATATATACTGCAAAATCTAGAGTAACAACTAAAAATTAGAAAAGGAAAACTAAGAATCCAATAGTGGAGGTACATTAACATCATTTAAATATTTGGTTAATCCAAAAGAAGGCAAGTAAGAAAAAAAAAGAAACAAAGAATAGATGACACAAATAGTGCACAATTAGCAAGATGTTGTCTTACCTGGTTTTATGGAAGCCATCTCGTTTCATTCTCTGTCAAAGGTGAAGCAGTTTGTGTGTTCTGTCTCTCCTTAGAGGAACTTGTCACTTTTAAAAAAATTTAATCAATTTTTTAATTGAAGTACAGTTGATTTACAACGTTGTGTTAATTTCTACTGTACAGCAAAAGTGATTCAGTTATATATGTATATGCATTCTTTTTTTAATATTCTTTTCCATTATGATTTATCATAGGATATTGAATATAGTTCTCTATGCTATATAGTAGGACCTTGTTGTTTATCCATTCTATATATAAAAGCTTACATCTGCTAAGCCCAACTTCCTACTCCATCCCTCCCCAACCCACTTCCTCTTGGCAACCACCAGTCTGTTCTCTGTGTCTGTGATTCTGTTTCTATTTCATAGATAGGTTCATTTGTGTCACATTTTAGATTCCACATATAAGTGATATCATATGGCATTTGTCTTTCTCTTTCTGACTTACTCCACTTAGTATGATAACCTCTAGGTCCATCCATGTTGCTGCAAATGGCATTATTTTGTTCTTTTTTATGGCTAAGTAGTATTTCATTGCATATATGTACCATATCTCCTTTATCCATTCATTATTGATGGACATTTAGGTTGTTTACATGTCTTGGCTATTGTCAATAGTGCTACTATGAACATAGGGGGACGTGAATCTTTTTGAACTATAGTTTTGTCCGGATATATGCTCAGGAGTGGGATTTCTGGATCATATGTTAATTCTATTTTTAGTTTTCTGAGGAACCTCCATACTGTTTTTCATGGTTGCACCAACTTACATTCCCACCAACAGTGTAGGAGGAAGGAGCTTGTCACTTTTTAAAATTCAGTTCCTAGGTTGCCTTGTAACCTCAGCTCTCTAATAGGTTCCAGAAAACAATATATTTTTCTGTCTCTGTTTTATTTTTATTTTTTTAGATTATCCAGCTATATCTCAGTTTTAAGATGAGAAAAACGTTCTCTTGTGACTTCCTATATCTTAAACAGGTGTGGAACTCCTTTTCAGTGGTTTCTGTCTCTTGACTAATGTACCCAAGTTATTTGGTATACAAATTTATAACTATTATATTTTATTTTTGAATTTTACCATATGGTTTTATAAAGTAAAGTTTATCTCATTTAGTGATTTGAAGCCTGAGTTTCATCTTGCATGATATTAAAATTGTGAACTTTGCTTTTTGTTTCTTTGTATTTGCTTGATAAACTTTTACCCAACCTTCTATTTTCCTTTATTTCAGGTGTGTATTTTTTACACAGTATAGAGCTGGGTTTCACTTTATCTTAATGGGTGAGTTAACTTATTTATATTTACTATGATGATAAATATATTTGGTCTTAGTTGTCATACTTTATGTTTCTCTTTTTGTTTTTATACCTGTTAAAAACCTTTCAGATGTAGCCTTTTCCCCTCCCATGTTTATTCATTTTTTTCTGTTAATTAGGAAATTTATATTTTTGTTCTCATGAATACCTTTATAATAAGAACATTTCTTAATCCTCTATTTCCCCATTTCTTTAAATATACCTAAGTTGTTATCATAAGCAATAATAAATTTACTATAGTTCCTTTTTTTTCTTCTCCATTCCTTCACATCTAGCATTCAACTTTTGTTGATTATATTATCTTTCATGTTATTATCCTCTATACATATATTAATGATTTGTTAGCTTTTAGCAATGTGCTTTGATCTGCAGCTATTAAAGAGGAGGAAGTTGGAAAACTCAAATTACTTCTCTCTTTCTTTGCTCCTGCCCTTTCCACCTTTTATTAGTTTTATTATATCTACATTCCTAGGGCACGCAGCATTTATACTCTTTTGTACCTGTAATCCTACATCTTTTTAAATTCTTCAGCATTCATAGAATCAATGCTCAACATCAGCCATTTTTTCTATAGTTTTTCTTATTCTAGTAGATTATTTAGGATGGACCCATGGGAATAATATTTTCTAAGTTCTCAGAGTTTTAGTATTTCCTGTGTTCTTATGCATTGGTTTATTTTTTAAATCATAGTTTGGCTAGGTATAAAATTCTTAGAGTCCCCTTCACCCCCACAACTTTCTTTTCTTAATGATGTTGTAGAATTCCTCTGCAATCTGTAGCATTGAATTTTTATATGGAAAAGTCTGAGACCAGCTTGATCCCACACCCACACCCCATACCTTAAAAGTAACATAAACTTTTTGCCTGGTTACCCAAATACTCTTTCCTTTTTCATTGAAATCCTGTAAATTTGCTAAGATATGTCTTATTTATTATTTTGAGTACATACTGCTTTGAAGAGTGGTTCTTTCACTCTGCGAATCCAAATATTTTATTTCAGAGAAATAGACTTGAACTATATTGTTAATTATGTGTTCTTTTTCACTTTTTTTTTCTTTTAGAACTCTATGCAGATTTGGAGTCAATCTGCCTCTATTCCATTTTACCTCTTTATTTCAATTTTATTTTTCTTACTTTTCTTATATCTGTCTTCTATTTATCTTTATTGTTTTCTGCAATCTTTTATTTATTGTGCTTCCTATTTTGCCTTTATTTTTGTGATGGTTTTGTTATTTTTTTCTTTCACTTTATACGTGAACTTATATTTTCTCTCTTCCTATTGTCTTATGATTTCTTCCTTAAGGTCTTAAATATATTTTTACACTCTTTCCTCATAAAGGGCATTGCTTGATTGAGCTATTTAAATTTCTGTTGAAAAACTGGTCCCAGTTTATCTGCTACAGTAGAAAAACAAAGCATATACCTAATATGCTTTGTTTTTAAGATATTCTGAATTGTTTCCTCTTGTTTGTTTTCTTTTTTTCCCCTTGTAGTATATTTCTGTAACTCTGGTGATACTTTCTTTTTTCATTACTCATTACTCATCTTTAAAGCAGATGAGTTACTCCAGGATCAATTATTTTTAGGAGTTTTGTGTATGGAAAGGTTCATGGCAATATTCCAGTTTAGCTGGAATTATTATCTTGAGAACCCAGAATTTTATATATGAGTTTGTCTAGTATTTAATTTTCACAAGTCAATGAGGATAGCCACTATGGAGGTTTTTCACAATGGCAAATCTCTACTATCACTTTCTGTGAGAAAGACTTCTACAAATATAGCTAATTTTTATGATTCCTTGTTTGTTGACATCCTTCTGACTCTCAAAAGTAAACCAGGTCCAGAGGAGTTCCTGCCTCCAGCACATGCATCCTATTTCCATTGTTGCACACAAGGCATTTGGATTTTGCATCTCAGAGAGTGACCCTTATTTTTTTTTTTAACATTTTTACTGGAGTAAAATTGCTTTACAATGGTGTGTTAGTTTCTGCTGTATAACAAAGTGAATCAGCTATATGTATACATATATCCCCATATCCCTTCCCTCTTGCATCTCCCTCCCACCCTCCCTATCCCACCCCTCTAGGTGAACACAAAGTACTAAGCTGATCTCCCTGTGCTATGGGCTGCTTCCCACTAGCTATCTATTTTACATTTGGTAGTGTCTATATGTCCATGCCACTCTCTCACTTCGTCCCAGCTTACCCTTCCCCCTCCCCACGTCCTCAAGTCCATTCCCTACGTCTGCGTCTTTATCCTGTCCTGCCCCTAGGTTCTTCAGAACGATTTTATTTTATTTTTTTAGATTCCATATATCTGTGTTAGCATACGGTATTTGTTTTAATCTTTCTGACTTACTGAGTGACCCTTATTTTTAAGAAGTATGTTTTGCTGACTCTTTCTGAGATCTGAAGCTACAGTGTTATTTCCCTTGTTCCTTTTGCATACAACCTTGCCTGATCTCCCCTCTTATGGGAAGCCTACACTTATTTTTTTAGTTTATTGATTTAGTATTTGTTTTGCAAAAAAGAAGTTTGTATTATTATCTCTTCCTCCGTGTTGCTTTGGGTGACTTCCAGGAAGAAAATGGGGAAACTCTAACTTTAGCATCATCTTCATTTTTGATGCCATTCATTTGAGACATTGTATTAAACACCATAGAGGTTACCTCCATTGACTTGTTCCAATTTACAGAGATTATTAAAGCATATTTCAGAAAATACAGTTTTCAAACACATCTGCATTTGAGTTTATGTTTGTTTTTGCCTGTTTAAGAAACTCTGTTATATCTCTGACTTCTCACTATTTAAGTCACAATTGTTTCATCTTAGTTTTCTTAACCAGTCAGATGTTTAGACCTAAAATATATAATAAACGGATTTAGGTAACATGGTAGCTATGTTATTGTAGCCAGTTATATTTCAGCTATTTTTTGGAAAGACCTCTTTGGAGGGTGCAGATTTAAAATCTGTACTTTCATGTATTTTACATCAATATTCTTAGAACTCTATTGGCTCAGATTTCAGTTCATCAGTTCAATGGACAATTAAAGCACCTGCTTTCTGGACCTGTTTTCAGGCTACAGTTTTATTTTGACTGCATTGCCATTTTATGCAGCAATGTTTGGACCATTATATAAACAATTTAGTGCATTTTGTTCTATTTTATAAAAGTTCGTGGGAAGAAAAGGAATGAAATAGCTAAACTATGATTTTAGAGGAAATATATAAAGTCCCTTTTTAGAAATTAAGCTTTCTGTAACTTGCAACCAAAAAAATCTGGCCTAACATAAGAGGAAAATGAGACCCATTTTGACATGAAACCAGGATTAAGGTTAGGATGAAAAATGTATGTTGTAAGTCTGGTTCATTTTCAGCCAATGGGTAGAAATTTGGCTTTTAAGCTTTTTAGCATGAAGGAGATTTTCTGGATTTCTTTTTTTTTATATAGTGGCAGGGGAGAAGGTTCTGGGTCAGTTCTGCTTTGTGCTGCTATTAGCACTATTATGCCCTCTATAATTCTACATTATTTCATCTATTAATCAGGAATACCAATGATAATCAGAATTTTATTTTGTCTTCAAATGTTTTAATTTTACCCTCCCTCAGTTTACTTTTAACAGTCATGAACTTTTTATTTGTTAGTCTGATCCATTTATGCTGGACATGCAGAAGAATTCCAGAAATACCCTTGTACCAAGATGTTCAGCAGGCTTAGTTCTGTCTTGATCTCTTTCAGGGCCCATCGGTGCACATTTTATATTGTAAGATGCTGATTAAGTCTGGTGTAGGTCCCTTTACATTTTACTTTACAACAAAAAATGTAAAGGATGTACACCACATTTGAGAATCATTGTCCTAAATTTTAGCCACTGACTTGAATTAGTTAACCTTTTCAGAAGAACCTTTGCTACCACAGAAGTGTTTTATTTTTAAGAATTAAATGAGCTCACTACTTACATCTTAGGGGATAGGAATTAGAGTGGCAGAAGAACTAAGGTTAACACCATGAAATAAGCAATGGAAAACTGCTGATATTTCTAACCAGGCAGTAAAGAATCTCTTTTCCTTGTGACCTCTCAGTCCACAGAAGCCATGTCTTTGAAATACTCTTTTATATCAGAAAGGCTTTTTACTCCATCCTTTTCAGGATTGTGAACTGTGGTTGGACAAAGGGGGAGGGTAGTGGGGAACCTTTGGAAGCAGAACTGGTAGGGAATTTTAAAACCTCATGGACAATGTGAAAGAGGGAAAGAGTTTTTTTTTTAATAGATCTTTATTGGAGTATAATTGCTTCACAATACTGTGTTAGTTTCTGTTGTACACCAAAGTGAATCAGCCATGTGCATACATATGTTCCCATATCCCCTCCCTCCTGAGCCTCCCTCCCATCCTCCCTATCCCACCCCTCTAGGTCATTGCAAATCACTGAGCTGATCTCCCTGCGCTATGCTGCTGCTTCCCACCAGCTAACTACTTTACATTTGGTAGTGTATATATGTCCATGCTACTCTCACTTTGCCCTAGCTTCCCCCCAACCCCGTGTCCTCAAGTCCATTCTCTATGTCTACATCTTTATTCCTACCCTACAACTAGGTTCATCAGTACTTTTTTTTTTTTTTAGATTCCGTATATATGCGTTAGCATATGGTATTTGTTTTTCTCTTTCTGACTTGCTTTGCCCTGTATGACAGACTCTAGGTCCATTCACCTCACTACAAATAACTCAGTTTCATTTCTTTTTATTTCTGTTTTTGTGCCAGTAGCATACTCTCTTGATTACTGTAGCTTTGTGGTATAGTTTGAAGTTGGGGAGTCTGATTCCTCCAACTCCATTTTTTTCCATTGTATATATGTGCCACATCTTCTTTATCCATTCTTCTGTCGATGGACATTTAGATTGGTTCCATGTCCTAGCTATTATAAATAGTGCTGCAGCGAACATTGTGGTGCATGACTCTTTTTGAATTATGGTTTTCTCAGGGTATATGCCCAGTAGTGGGATTCCTGAGTCATATATTACTTCTATTTTTAGTTTTTTAAGGAACCTCTATACTGTTTTCCACAGTGGTTGTATCAATTTACATTCACACCAACAGTGCAGGAGGGTTCCCTTTTCACCACACCCTTTCCAGCATTTATTGTTTCTAGATTTTTTGATAATGTCCATTCTGACTGGCGTGAGGTGATACCTCATTGTAGTTTTGATTTGCATTTCTCTAATGATTAGTGATGTTAAGCATCTTTTTATGTGCCTCTTGACCATCTGTATGTCTTCTTTGGAGAAATGTCTATTTAGGTCTTCTGCCCATTTTTTTTTTTTTTTTTTTTTTTTGTGGTAAGTGGGCCTCTCACTGTTGTGGCCTCTCCCATTGCGGAGCACAGGCTCCGGATGCGCAGGCTCAGCGGCCATGGCTCACGGGCCTAGCCGCTCTGCAGCATGTGGGATCTTCCCAGACCAGGGCATGAACCCCTATCCCGTGCATCGGCAGGCGGACTCTCAACCACTGCACCACCAGGGAAGCCCTGCCCATTTTTTAATTGGATTGTTTGTTTTTCTGATATTGACATACATGAGCTGTTTTTATATTTTGGAGATTAATCCTTTGTCTGTTGTTTCATTTGCAAATATTTTCTCCCATTCTGAGGGTTGTCTTTTCATCTTGTTTATGGTTTCCTTTGCTGTGCAAAATTTTAAAGTTTAATTAAGTCCCATTGTTTATTTTTGTTTTTATTTCTGTTACTCTAGGAGGTGGGTCAAAAAAGATCTTGCTGTGGTTTATGTCAAACAGTGTTTTTCTTATGTTTTCCTCTAAGAGTTTTATAATATCTGGTCTTACATTTAGGTCTTTAATCCATTTTGAGTTTATTTTTGCATATGGTGTTAGGGAGTGTTCTAATTTCCTTCTTTTACATGTAGGTGTCCAGTTTTCCCAGCACAACTTATTGAAGAGGCTGTCTTTTCTCCATTGTATGTTCTTGCCTCCTTTGTCATAAATTAGGTGACCATATGTGTGTGGGTTTATGTCTGGGCTTTCTATCCTGTGCCATTGATCTATATTTCTGTTTTTGTGCCAGTACCATACTGTCTTGATTACTGTAGCTTTGTGGTATAATTTGAAGTTGGGGAGCCTGATTCCTCCAGCTCCGTTTTTTTTTTCCCCTCAAGATTGCTTTGGCTATTCGGGGTCTTTTGTGTTTCCATGTGAATTGTAAAATTTTTGGTTCTAATTCTGTGAAAAATGCCATTGGTAGTTTGATAGGGATTTCACTGAATCTGTAGATTGCTTTGGGTAGTACAGTCATTTTCACAATATTGATACTTCCGGTCCAAGAACATGGTATATATCTCCATCTGTTTGTATCATCTTTAATTTCTTTCATCATTGTTTTATAGTTTTCTGAGTGCAAGTCTTTTGCCTCCTTAGGCAGGTTTATTCCTAGGTATTTTATTCTTTTTTGTTGCAGTGGTAAATGGGAGTGTTTCCTTAATTTTTCTGAGGGGAAGAGATTTAAGGACTTCAAATGAAATAGACGTTTCCTCTCCTGACAGATCCTAAAGAGCTGTATTGAAAGTGATCTTCAAACTATCAATTTTAATTTTGTCTATTGGATATAATTTTATAGCTTGCAGTTGTAGCCATTTCAGTTGATTTTCATGACTCTTGGGCAATTTTTTTAGTTATAGTTAGTGATTTGATCTTTCTATTAGATGGCATAATAATTGTACATTTTGGAAAAGTAATTATGCATATTTCTACTTCTGACTGAGTATGAAGTAAAAACTATATCTCTGAAAGAACTAGATTGACTAATGGGGTTTTGAATACTTAATCAGTGTCCCAATTCTTTTAATGAAGAAAACTGAATTAGTAATAGCAAATAAAAAAATAAAATAAAATAAATAATAGCAAATGTTTTGTTTGGCAGAATTATAGGATAATGAACAAAAAAACATCGTTCAAAATAGGCTCCTCTTAATCTATTGTCCAAGGCAGGAAGTATCCTAAGCCACTGACTGCCCATTGGAATCACCTGGGAAGCATTTAAATAAATACCAGTGTCCATCTGAGGATATCATCTATGCATCAATATTTTTAAAAAGCTCCTCAGGCAATTTTAATCAGCATCCAGTGTTCAGAACCACTAAGTTATCCTCAGTTAGACTCATTCCAATATTTACTAAGCCAAATACTGCTAAAATTGAGATAGGAATTATGAAACAAAATATATTGAGTCTTAGTTATGGCCCTTAAAGCTTCATTGCACTGGGAGAATTATTTCAAATGAAACAAAAAATTTCAAAAACAGCATTATTAAGAGCCAAGTATGGTAGAGAATTTGTTCTAAAGGTTTTCTGAGAAGAAAGAAATCATAAAGGAGTGGTGATTAGAGAAAACTTCTGGGAGAAGCTAAGACTCAGTCTGTAACCAAGCAGGACCCTATGGGACCTTCCCAGAACAACCCCCCCCTCCCCCGCACATGTCCTCTGCCTGCCTCTTGTTTGTAGAAAAGTTTAGCCTCCTAGGCCTTCCCTGAGTTCCAAAAACCAAATTTAATCAAAGAAGTGAGAAGAGGCTGAAACAAAAGAAAGCAATCAAATAAGACAAAATAATAATAGTTTAGTCATTAAACAAAGCCAAGGACCTTTAGTTTCTCCTCAAGGCCTATGATAATATTCTGAGCCATATCCTTTGAGCTGTTTTGCAGATACTGAAACCCCTACCAGGTAGAAGAAGTTAAATGAATGCTGACCATAAGCATGTAGACTCCAGACCGGTTGGAACCAGAAGGTTGATTATGTTGATTCCCAATTACCTCACCACCAACCAATCAGAAGAATGTCTGTGAGCTGATCATGCATCCTGCAACCCTCTCCATCACCCTATCTTTAAAAAACCTTCCCCTGAAAGGTTTTTTAAAGTTCAGGGAGTTCAGATCTTTTGAGCATTAACAGCCCAGACTCCTTGTTTTGTGCCTACAATTAACTCTGCACTTTCCTTCGCCACAATCCAGTATGAGCATATCCAAATGTGGTTCAGTAACAAGTCTGGGCTTCTAAGTGTGATAGCTCTAGTGGATAGCCAGCCTCCAAGATGACTCCCAACAATCCCCACTCCTGGTATTCACATCCTTGTGGCTTTCATATTATTCTCCTTTTTCCCCTCTCACAACTTTGGAGGAAGCCAGTAGTGATGACATGCAAGCAGCTTATGGAGAGGCCTATGTGGGAAGGAATGGAGGCGTTGGCTAACAGACAACAGCCATGTGAATGAGTTTGTAAGTGGATTCTTTAACACCAGCCAAGTCTTGAGATGACTGCAGCATCTGCTGACACCTGGACTGCCACCTGGTGAGAGACCTTGAGACAGAACAGTTCAGGCCAAGAATAGAAGATGAGGCATTGGGAAGAACATAATGAGCAAAGGAATGAAGTGGGACTGAAATGATATTGCTGCAATATTCTGGCTGGAGACACAGGTATGTTGCCTGTGGGCATGTGTTGGGGGGCAAAAATTATTGAGGATATTGAAAGATTTACTAAATACTAGATGTGAGAGGGAATCAGAAGCCATTGGGCTTTTGTTTTATTTCTCCTCTCAAAATTTTGGAAACATATTTTAAAAAACATAATCCAAATGCAGAGGGGAAAATATTTTGTTGTTTGTAAATTAGCAAAAGAAAAATATATGTGTTTTATATAAAGAAAGATGAGAACCACTCATAAAAAATGTTTTTGTGCAAAGGGTTCGAGTAGAACAGATTTGATATAGGAGGTGAAATGCATCAATCACTAGTAAACACTGAAACTAACAACAAATTTATATACCATAGATCAGTAGCCTGGCCTTTAATCTAAAAACATCTATGTTTTAGAGAGACAACAAAATCCTTTTCTTCACTAAGACTTGCTTTCCAATATTGATTCCAATTGACTTCAAATATATTTACTAAAGGTCATCACATTAACAAACATTAATTGAGTGTCTTATACATTTTTCACACAGCCACTTATTTCCTACAAGCATATACATACTAAATTGAAAGTTCAAGGGCAACAACTTTTAATTTTTTCATGATGTTATGACAGAAGCAGGAAAGAATTTTATGAATGAAAATTCACCTGGTTTAAGTACAGGCTGACAACCTTCTTTTAGCAGTTGGAATGTTTTCCTAAAGAGTTTTGCCTTAGGCAAGTCTCTGCGTTTAGAATAAATCAGATCAAGTTCAATTTTATCAGTGTTTTACTTTTGGCTCACTGTTTATTTTGCAAGTAAAACTCAAAATCAACAGTTGGGTTTAGGGTGAACATTAAGGAAATTGTGCCCACACTGCAGGGTCTGCATGAACCACCCTTGGGGAGTAATTTATTTGCTATTTTCCACATTATTTTGGAA
Organism: Lagenorhynchus albirostris; assembly: GCF_949774975.1. Lineage (NCBI taxonomy): Eukaryota > Metazoa > Chordata > Mammalia > Artiodactyla > Delphinidae > Lagenorhynchus > Lagenorhynchus albirostris. The sequence continues at coordinate 32,290,012 of NC_083107.1, read as the reverse complement.
AAGCAGATAGAACATCTTGCCTCCTAAATTAAAAGAATTTTTTCTCCATTTTAAAACAATGCACATTTACTACATAAATTTCTGAAAATCAGAAAAATAGAAGGAATTGTTTTTAATGTACATTGTAATACCACAAGCAGAAGATAACACTATTCTATTCTTTCTTTCCTTCTGACATTGTTTTTCTTATATATATATATATTTGGATGGTATTACATAATTAGGATTATTCAGGATTCACAATTTTTATCCTGTTTTTCCCCTCACTTGGAATTCATCGTTTTATTCATTCAACAAATATTCATTGAGCAATACAGCATACATTTGTACTTTAATTTTATACACATAATTTTTAATAGCTGCATAAAATCCCATAAAATACTTTTACCATAGCTTATTTAACCAGCTTTCTATTATTGGATGTTAAGTTTCCTATTACTTTTTGACCTGAAAATTTTCTTTTTTTCTTTTGATTCTTAGTTTCTTTTAATTGGAAAAGTAATACATACAAATCATAAATCCAAACAGTAAAAAAGGGTTTATATGACCTCCTTTCCATACCTCCAAATTCCTAGTCTTTCTCTTATTATCTGTTTCACATCTCCTTCTTTCAAAACAGTCTACATATATACAAACTGCCTTTTTTTCCTATACAAATAGAAGCATGCTATATACAATGTTTTCAATGCTTTATACCTTATTTTTCATTTTTATCTCAACTACATGGAATTAGTCCCTTATCTGCAGAAGACTCTTGATATTATAGGGAGAAATGATGAAGTATCATTTACTTAATCAGTTCTCTATTGATATATACCTAGATTATTTACGATTTTTTTCTAGGTCTCTAGCCTATTGCATTGGTTAGTTAGTATGGCTTGAACAATGTTAATTTGTTCCTCACTTTAATAGGGAAGTATCTAGTTATCCAACATTAAGCACGATCCTGGCTTTTGGGTTCAGATAGAAAATCTTGTTAAGGAATTATCCATCTATTATTATATTAATGTTATAAAAATCAAGAATGGATGTATTTTTGGTATCTATGGACATGAATGCAATTTTCTCCATTGATCTATTAATTGGTGGAAGTATACTAAAATTTTTCTTAGAATCAAGTCATCTCTATATTCCTAGGTATTTAGGCAATATTTAGAGTTCCAGTCATACTGCATATACAATTTGAATCATTTATTTTTACCTTAGCATAACAAAATCTTTTATGATTTTATTTTAAATCCTTTATAAATATTATTTTATTTACTGCATAATTTTCTATCTAGCAGATTCATTATTATTTTCTTCTTTTTCTATTGTTGAGTATTTAATTTTCCATTTCAAGCTATTCTAAACAATGGGGAACAGATTAAACAATTTTCTGACAAATGCAGTATAACTCAGACGTATGCCTCAGTCTTCTAGCCATAAGGGTTTTAACATTTAAATTCAAATAATTTGAGTGTCCATCTCACTGTGGGAAAATCTTGTGTGTACCCCAATGTGTATCTTTGAGGATCACCTGGGACTTGCTTCTAACCATCACATCTACTTCAGATTTTTGGCTTCTGCTGAATTTTGATCTCATTTATCTCTGAATTCTTAAGGAATTTCCCTTTTCTTTCTTTTGTTGACTCAACAAAGATCAGAACCTTTTTAAAAATTCTCCAAAGCACAATCCAAACAAGGCAGTTTTCAAAATAGTTATGTATAATAGACTTTTATTGTTGATATAGTGAGTACTTACCTTGAGTTCTAGTACAATTGATGAGATTAATATTAGACATTCATGTTCTTAAAAGTTCTTTGGCCATTTGTGTTATTGAGAACTAGTCATTTTGTGACTTTTCCTTGAACGTTATTTTCCTCCTTCTCTTTTCACCTCTGTACTGTCCAGAGATGAGATGTCCCTCTCTCATGCCTGTCCTTAAAAATTGAAAATTCTTCCTATTTATTATGCAGAGCAATTCAATGCTCTCTTTATTTACCCTTATCTCACAACCAGCCACATCCCAAGACCTATCTTCCACAACTGAAATGATCTTTCAATTTTTTTCTTTTTTCTAATCAAAAGACATTTCTCTCCTAAGAAGAATTGCCCCTCCAGATTTTAACCCACTCCTGCAGCCCCATTCTAACCCTCTCCAGGACTGCTGATCAGTTTAGAACATAGTCCTGAGTCTTTAACAGGATGAGCTGGATAATGCTGCACTAGCATTTGTGTGGCATTCCTTCCGGTATTTTTTAAGCCTTGTGATAATGTGGTAATTATCTGCCTTATCTGTTGATGGACGAATTAGATTGTTGGGATCCTAACATGATGTATCTGTCAGCAGCATTGATTCATCATCACTGAATGCCAAGGTTTTCTCTGATTTGAAAGACTGGAGGATTAATTGATTGGCATCTTTCACCTCCTCCCTCTCCCCAGTTTTTAATTCCCTCTGCATTCTTGCCTATGTTTCTGCTGCCTGTTTTATTCACTAAGAGACATATCATGGTATAGGGGGTGGGAGTTGGGAAGGTTGGACATAGTGCATTCATTCTTTCCTTTAGGCACTAATCTAACTTGTAGTTTGTTTAGAAATCTTCTGAGCAGTGCGTAATGGGTTAGGAACTTTTTTCCCCTATTTTGTCCTATAAACCCTCCAGCCAAGCATTCCTCTGTGGCTTCCACTGAGGATAAGCTCAGTTTAGCTGTGAGACATAGAATCCCAAAATCTCAGTGGTTGAAACAGTTCAGGTTCATTTCTTGTTCTTACTATATGTCCATCACACATCGGCAGAGACCTCTTTACTCACCTAGTCTCTTTGACACCCATGTTGATAAAGCCATTCTGTTTTAAACATTGCTCATCCCTGTACCAGAGGGTAAAAGCATGTTTTGCGGATTCCTGAATGGGCAATTCAATGCTCTAGCCCACAAGTGACACGTGTCACTCTTCACACAAGTCATTGGCCAGAACTAGGTATATGGTCCATCTGACTACAAGGAGGTCAGGAATTACAACCTACCTTGTGCTACCATAGAGGACTAATCTGCCATCACAAGGGACATATGCAAGAGTACCCACTGGAAGGATTAGGCAATGGGAGCAAAGATTAGATACATATGTCAAAATTAAGTTGACTAAAAAAAAAAAAAAAGAATGAGATCAACGCCATTTATGTAAAAATACATGCATATAAAATTATATACATTTCCATGGCTTCACCCTTTAGACCTAAGGCTCTGCCCTCTGAGTCATTGTTCCTTTATCTTGAAGGGTAGCACATGTTTGCACCTCAGTAGTTTTATCATTCTGTTTCTTACTTGTAGCACTTGGGAAGTCCAATTAGCCTTACTTAATTTTATTTATCCTTTCTTTGCCCCTTTTGGTCTAAACTGGCAGTGTCTGTGCAACAACTGTCAGTTTTGGTATAACACTTTAAAAACCTTTTTGAGTCTCCCATATGTATTACAAAATTCACACCATTAGACAAAATAGTCTTCCAAATACCTTTTCTGGAATCACCCCATCTCTATCCTCACTTCTACTGACATGGCTCAGGGTATCCATGAGTCACACACACCTAATCACTTCCTCAAAAGCTTCTCCAGCTATACCCTTGGCCTTCTTTCCAGAGCACATTTTCCTAACAGTGAATCTCCTAATTCTGATGTTTTCGCAGTTTGGATAGGCTAAGAGTTTCCAAAATCATCAAGTCCTGGTTCCCTTTTACTTAACAGATTTTTCCCTCAGTTTATCTCGTTTCACTCATTTTACTACAAACAACAAGAAGAAACCAGGCTGAACTTTCAACATTTTGCTTGAAAATCTCAGCTAAGCAAGTTCTTTTTTCATACAACCTTGTAGAATACAATTCAGCTAGACTTCCTGCCTGCCACGATATAGCAAGAATCCCCTTTCCTTTATTTTCCTTCTGAGCCCTCACCAGCAGCAACTTTAACATTCATAATTCTGCCAGCAATTTCTTTATGACACTACATGGATTCTCTAAAACAATATAGGTTTTCTCTATCATATCATGCTCATCTCTTTCTTCTCAGCCCTCACCAGCAGCATACGTAATACCCATTTTTCTACCAACAGTTTATTTAAGGCAATCTAGGCTTTTTCTGTCATACATCTCAAAATTCTTCCAGCCTCTACTCATTCCTCAATTCCAAAGCTACTTCCACATTTTTATGCGTGTGTTAACAGCAGCATCCCATTCTCGTTACCAAAGCTATATTGGTTTCCTGTGCCTACTGTAACAGATTACCAGGAACAGAGTGACTTAAAAAACCAGAAATTTATTCTGTACAGTTCTGCAGGCCAGAAGTCCAAAAGCATTTTCACTAGAACCGCAATCGAGATATCTACAGGCTCACGTTCCTGCGAAATCTCTAGGGGAGAATCCATTCCTTGTCTCTTCTAGCTTCTGCTGGCTAGTGGCATTCCCTGGCTTTTGGCTTCATCATTCTAATCTGTCTCTATGGTCACATTGCCTGAATTTCCTTTGGGGAGACATTATTCAGTCTATAACAAACATTTATAGATATACTCATATGATCTTTCATATATAATGGAATCTTTCATATATAATTTCATATAAGAAATTATATTACTCTGTTTCCCAGTGTTCAACCATCCTTGCATTCTAGAAAAAACTCTACATAATAATCACTTTTGGCTTTTGAAGCCTTTACAGTATTCCATTTTATAACTCTTCCATACTTTATTTAACCAAACTTCACTGATAAACATTAAGGTTATTTTCTTTCTGTATTATTTCATTATTATAAAATCCCTACATACGTACACACAATCTTTGTGTACTTGGTCAGTTATTTCATTGGAATATATTCCTAGGAATAAATTGCTGAGGCAAAAGATGTATACATTTAAAATTTTTATTTATCTTATTAAATTGTCCCTAGAAATTTTCCAATTTAAAATCTCATCTCACTTAAGAGAGTTCACTATTTCCCCCACACCCTGCTTAGTTCAGGGTACTAACAGTTGATTATTATGAGAGGCAAAGCATATTATTTTATTATTTCATTTTGCATTGCTATGATTAGTATTTGAAAATCTGTTTTGTCTCTATCACTTTTTCATTTTCTCTCCCAATTATCAATCTTGTTGATTTGCAAGAGCGTCTATATATTAAGATAGTAGCCTTTTATATTAAGATAATAACTTTCTGTATAGGTTTAAACTGTATTTTAGCAATTTGTCATTTTTCTCTCCGTTAATATTGCCTTTGGTTATACAAAAGTTTAACATTTTTAGGAAATAGAATATGTATCCCTCTCATAAAAGTTTCTGGGTGTAATATTGTTTAAGAAAGGCCTTTCTAACTCCAAGAATATTGGCTATTTCTGTTAATGTGACCTTGCCTGCCATTGCAGAATGGCTTAGGGCATTAAGGTTTCATTTGCTATTTTCTAGATAATTCTGGGCCTTCTCGAGAGTTCTTTTTAATAGAATCCAAGTTTGCCTCTTGAATGCCAAGGCTAGTTAGTGTAGAAATATTCTGAAGAGATGTCCTGATCAACTTTTTACATCAAAAGAGTGTTTCCCAAAAATAAACAAATGGGACCTAATGAAACTTAAAAGCTTTTGCACAGCAAAGGAAACCGTAAACAAGACCAAAAGACAGCCCTCAGAATGAGAGCCAATATTTGCAAATGAAGCAGCTGACAAAGGATTAATCTCCAAAATTTACAAGCAGCTTATGCAGTTCAGTAACAAAAAAACAAACAACCCAATCCAAAAATAGGCAGAAGACCTAAATAGATATTTCTCCAAAGAAGACATACAGATTGCCAACAAACACATGAAAGGATGCTCAACATCACTAATCATTAGAGAAATGCACATCAAAACTACAATGAGGGCTTCCCTGGTGGCGCAGTGGTTGAGAGTCCGCCTGCTGATGCAGGGGACATGGGTTCGTGCCTCGGTCTGGGAAGATCCCACATGCCGCGGAGCGGCTGGGCCCGTGAGCCATGGCTGCCGAACCTGCGCGTCCAGAGCCTGTGCTCTGCAACGGGAGAGGCCACAGCAGTGAGAGGCCCACGTACCGCAAAAACAAAACAAAACAAAACAAAACTAGAAACAATAAATGCTGGAGAGGGTGTGGAGAAAAGGGAACACTCTTGCACTGTTGGTGGGAATGTAAATTGATACAGCCACTATGGAGAACAGTATGGAGGTTCCTTAGAAAACTACCATACGACCCAGCAATCCCACTACTGGGCATATACCCTGAGAAAACCATAATTCAAAAAGAGTCATGTACCAAAATGTTCATTGCAGCTCTATTTACAATAGCCAGGGCATGGAAGCAACCTAAGTGTCCATCAACAGATAAATGGATAAAGAAGATGTGGCACATATATACAGTGGAATATTACTCAACCATAAAAAGAAACGAAATTGAGTTATTTGTAGTGAGGTGGATGGACCTAGTCTGTCATACAGAGTGAAGTAAGTCAGAAAGAGAAAAAGAAATACCGTATGCTAACACATATATATGGAATCTAAGAAAAAAAAAAGGTCATGAAGAACCTAGGGGTAAGACGGGAATAAAGACACAGACCTACTAGAGCAGGGACTTGAGGATATGGAGAGGGGGAATGGTAAGCTGTGACAAAGTGAGAGAGTGGCATGGACATATATACACTACCAAATGTAAAATAGATAGCTAGTCAGAAGCAGCCGCATAGCCCAGGGAGATCAGCTCAGGTGCTCTGTGACCACCTAGAGGGGTGGGATAGGGAGGGTGGGAGGGAGGGAGACGTAAGAGGGAAGAGATATGGGAACATACGTATATGTATAACTGACTCACTTTGTTATAAAGCAGAAACTAACACACCATTGTAAAGCAATTATACTCTAATAAAGATGTTAAAAAAAGTATTTTGAGTCATGCATATTAGTGATATCAAATCAATATTTAAATCAAATTAATGAATATTAAAAAAATATTGCATCTAAATCCCCAAAACGGATAGTGTGAATTATATTCTACAGCTCAACTTGGAAGTCCAGCTGTCACAGTGAAACCTCTGTCATTGAAATAGCTCAGAAATAGACTGCATTCATATTTAACCCAATAGCTTTAGGCATTCAGAGATATGGATGAGATGAAATAAAAAGTACCATATCAAAATTAACATCAAGCCATGTGTTATCCTTCTGGAGTTTTACAGTCATTTTTAACATAGATAGTAACTTGGTTTGAAATTTAAGCACACACATACACACAGGTTTGCTACTTGGAGAGTTCTGTGCCTGGGGGAGGGGAGGTGACAATTGTTGCATTCAGTATATAACACATGTAATGATAATAAAGTTGATTGGTTGAACTAAAAAAAAAAAAGTGTGTTTCCTTTAGCTATTGTTCATTTTTATTCTGGATTTATAAAGTTTGAGCACTTTTTCCTCTTCTGTTCTCCTTCACTCAAAGCTGAAATCACTGTGATCCAGATGCAAGCGACTTAAATAAGAGAGGAAGCAAGCACCTGAAGGATCTCACACAGGTCTAATCTCAAAGGCTATGTTGGAGCTGATTCTGAGAGTTATAAAGTGTGGTGTATGACAGCCAAAATGTGGTGTCTGAACAGCAGCTATGACAAACTCCTTAGGTCTTGTCATTTCGTGTAATATTTTAATCCCAAGGATAAACAAAGAAAAATAACTTGCCTGATGTTAAAGTCTACTGAGAGCCTGTATTCACATGCCAGTTCCAGACAATACAGGTGTGCATTTTTTTCCCCTAAGTAGAGTGTTCATTCAGGGTCATCAAAAGTCCAGATAAAGAACAATTTTAAAAGATGTACCTTCATAAGAGTTTTTCTCCCTCTCAATTCTTAATCAGGTCCCTATTTGGACTGTTGGTGTTCATCTTAATCACTTCTCAGAACCCTTTCTTTCCAGTATTAACTAATATCAGGGAATGGATGAGAGATATCAACTAAATTTTGCTCATGCTGGGCTCTCTTGGGGATTTGATGCTTCCCTTTTTAGTTGTTATAAATGCAGATCCCTTCAGGGTATCCACCCTTGCAAGGCCTGTCATCCTTGCTTCCCTCAATGAGGTCATCACAACACACCTAGTTTTTGTGGTTTTCTTCTATAATTAATTTCTTTGAATCACTGAATAACTTTATCTACCTTCTGCCATACACTTCTTATTTTCTCTGATATCCTTATTTGTAATAAGTCAGCCAGAATTGAACACAACATGGCTTTTCCCTTCAGTGATGCTGAAATAATTTCTGTGACTCATGCTCTGTGCACTGAGCGGTGATCGGGCAGCCTGTGATTGTTTGCTTGTTTAAGCACTTGTTCGGTAGATTATTTAACTGCTGGTTTAATTGTGCCTCACTGAGAGTTCTGCTCTTTGTTAATCCTTGTTATCATTTGAGTGCTATTCACTAAATACATCTTTCTCTTAATCTAAGTGGTTCGAGTCAAATATTTACCTTATTTCCTCGATTTTAAGATTACTTCCCCACCCTCACATTTTCACATTTCTGCAACTAGAATATGTTCTCAATTTATCATGCACATTTAATGTGGTGTTTTTCCCCCAAAAGACTGTTACTAAATCTTCCTTTGCCCTTTGTCTTACAAAGAATAGCTTCTTAGAATCCTGGAGGTACAATGAGTCACAGGTACATGAGATTTTGTTATGAGTTTGAGACACTAATAAATACTGGAACTCCTTTCTTTTTTAAATTTACTCCTCAGAGAGCAAAGTGTTAGGGTTAAAATATATACGTATTTGCCTTTTGTGGATTTAGGCCTGAGCTTTTATAGTTCGGTATTTTTGACTCTCTTTCCTCTTTGCCAATTATTTCTACTGGATCAGTATTGGAAAGTAACTAATCCTGGAGACCCTCTCTGCTTTGCCTACATCTGTCATCTCCTTTTCACTTACACACACATATGCTTTATCGTAAACTCCTGGCCATTTGGTTTTTTCCCTAAATTCTTTGCCCTCAAGTCTATGCACAAAGTCTTACATGTTGCACTTTATCAAAAGCTTTGTTGAGGTCAAGGGTGGATTATGTGTAAACTCTATTTTCTCTGTCTTGGCACTTCCTCATAAATTTTCATGGAATTTTAACTGCTGAATCCCTTTAACTCCAAAAAGAGAGTGGATAAAATGCCAAGTTTGAACACTGAAGTTCTATGTTTGCTCAGCTTCCAAAAATCTAAAGACATCTTTAGTAGCTATCAGTTTTAAATATTTTTTTAATCAATGAGTGTACTGGATGCAAATGTATTTTCAGATATCAAATAAATGGAAGTTTCATAGGAAGATGGAAATAAGTGTAAGTATACATTTGTAACTATTAAAAATATGAGTGATTTTGCTTAAAATCTAAATAATTCCTAGCAGATTCATTTCTATAGACATACACAATTAGATATGTGACTACAGGTTACATAAAATTGACCTCTATGATTGCATATGTGTGTATAAACATGTGTAAATTTAGGCATATGTTTATCAACATACATAATCCATTTAGTGGGGTACGATAGAAACAAGGTTCAGATTCTAGCTCTACCATTTTCTTACTTTGTGAAACTAGGTCATTTAAATATTGTAATCCTCAGCGTTTACATCTGTAAAATGACTATAAAACAATAATGCCTGCCTTACATACCGAAGAGGGCTATACCAAGAATCATTCAAAAAAATTTTTAACTACAAAATACTTTATAAATATTGATAATATTTGATGATAGTTATACAGATATTCCTCTCTACTTACAAAAAAATCCCATCTTCTTCAAATTGTATATTTTGTCAATAATCCAGCATAGATTTTTAAATTTATAACCAATATGTAACACAAAAGAATTGAAACTTTCTCTTCTAAAAATCAGCAAATTGTTTTTAGATATATTGGATATCAATATATAATATATACACATATAATTCATTGTATATATTTATTGTATATAGTTGTATATGGTTTTAGAGAACATAAATGTATAATATAAATGTACAACAGATGTTGACTTATTTTCAATATTTTAGCTCAGAAAACCCAAAAAAAAGGCAAAATTTACTTTTAAAAGTGTCATCTATTCCCTAGCTTCTTAGCTTTAGCATATCCAAAATGCGATTTGTTGAAATAATGGTATGTTTTAAGTTAATCTACAGTCAGTATGGTCTGTGAGACATTATTATACTGGAGTTTCTGGACACCAAAGCTGCCCTAGAAATGTCTCAGGAGAAGGCCCTGGGTCTCACTGAGTCAAATATCTAGAACCAACCCCTATAATACATGCTTGTTGAGGCTTGCATTTATATTTTCTTTGTTACAGCTTTTAAATGTAAAGAAATTTTCACAGCAGCCATGCCCAAGAATCTTCAGGAACTTAACTGCAAAACCAACTAGGTGGAGTCAGTTTGGACAAACTCTTTATACTGGAGGCTCCAGTCTCGTGTTAAAAGTACTTTTTCTTTTCTATCAGGGTAAAGAGGCTTCTAGTCTATGTTGGCTACTCTCAGGTAGAAAGAGTAGACAGGTACAAGCAACACCCAGTGATGTACAACTAGGCTTACATTTCCCAAGGAGATATTAGAAAGTAAACTACTGTATCTCTCTTCTCCCCACTCCCACATTCATAAACGTGCCTGTACCCATCTCCTGAGTTTACCACTCTCCCGTTAAGTGGTGGAGAATAATTCCTCTCTCCTTGAATCTGGGGAAGGCTTGAGAATTGGTTTGTAACCAACTGAACATGTCAGAAGTGACACTGCATGACTTCTGAGGCTAGGTAGTAAAAGGAGACATAGCTCATGCCTTGTACACTGGGACACCAGCCTTCAGATCTCATAACTGCCATGGAAGAAATCCGATTATTCTGTCATGCTGTGAGAGAGCCTAGCCCACATGGAGAAGCCACGTGCTGCATTCCAGCCAACAGCTCCAGCTGCAGTCCTAGTTGACAACCAACATCACTGTCAAACATAAGTAAAGATGCCTTCACGTGATTTCAGTCCCTGGCATTTGTATCTTACCAACTGAGGCACCAGACATCAAGCAGCAGAGGCAAGCCAACCCTACCGTGCTGTCTCTGAACTCTTGACCCAGAGAAACTGTAAGGATAATAAAATGGAAATTTTATGTAGCTAAGTTTGGGGGGTAGTTTGTTTCATAGCAATAGTAACTGGAATACCTCCCCTTTGAATCTAGCTGGCCTCTTGACTTGCTTTAGTCAACAGAATGAAGAGAAAGTGACAGTGTGCCTGTTTTGGACATAGGATTCAAGAGGACTTTCCTGTTTCCATTTCTGTGCCTCAGCTGTCTCGATGAGAACATGTCTAGAGTCGCCTGCTGGTGGATGAGAGACACGTGGAACATACTTGAGTCATCCCAGCTGAGGCCAGCCTAGATCAGCCTACAACCATCCCAAATCCAGACGTGAAGCCAAGCCACCTACCTCACTGATCCAGACAGAGAAGTAAAAACATGTGTTTTGTCAAATGCCACGAAGGTTGTAGGGTTGTTTGTTGAGCAGCATTATTGTGGCAGGAGATGACAGGTAGGCCACTTTAAAAAGCCAAAGCAAAAAGTATTAATGCACCCTCTCGATCTCATAGTCCTCTTTCTTAACTGCCTTATATCAGCATTTTCCTTCGAAGCAAAACTCTTTAGTCTAGTTACCTACTTACTTAATTTCCACTTCCTTACCTCCTAGTCTGTCCTCAGCCCTAATCATTCTGACTTCTGCCCCCACCACTACACTGAAATCACTCTTCAACATCTGCAGTTACTCTCACGATGCCAAATCTGATGTACTTGTTGCTTCATAATCTTCCTGGACCCTTCAGCAGCAGTCACCTTGTTTGACCATAGGTACTCCTTTTTCAAACACCTTTTTTCTTTTAGCTTCTGAGATGCCTCCACATTTTCTTCCTACTTCTTCGGCTGCTCCCTTTTATCTCTTTTGCTGGTTCATTATTTTATTCATTTATTTTTAAAAAATCTATTGAACACCTACTATGTGTCAAGCATTTGGGGGGGTGTTGTGGTCACAGCAGTGAAAGCAGACAAAATTCTTGCCCTTGTAGGGCTTAGGTTTTAGTGAGAGGAGACAGAAAATGAGCAAATGAATATGTAGACATATGTCACATGGTGATAAGCTCTATGGAGAAAAATAAAGCAGAGGAAGAGGGAGAGATAGTGATAAGGATGGGATCGGTGTCAATGTTTTAGATAAGGTGGTCAGTGAAGTCCTCACTGAATGGGTGACATTTGCACAGACACCAGAAGAACACGAGGGCGTGAGCCATATGGCTCTCTGAGGGTGGAGTGTCCCAGACCAAAGGAGCGGCAACTGCCAATGTCCTCATTCGGAACTGTGGTTACCATGTCCCTAAGACTCTTTTATTTCTTCCCTTTTATTATACTCATTTTCAAATCAATTGCTTAGCTTTTTATATTGAAAGTTTAAGGAAAAAAAACAACAAGAACAAAAACCCAATCCTTCACAAATATCTCAGTTTGGCACAGTTTATTAGGGTATGAGGAAAGAAATTGACCTGTCATCTTGGATCATCTGCTCAAGTCTTCTGGAATGTGGTCTCTGACCCCCTACACAGAAAGCCACTTACTGCCTATCTTCTAAATGTTGATTCTGCAAGGTTCGGGTTTAGCCCATCTTTTCTCTTTACATTTGTGCCTAGGGTGAGCTCACCCATTTCCAAAGTTTTAAATGCCATCAATACTCAAGTTGACATGTTTAGTCAAGACCTTACTTCTGAGCTTCGGATTTAAATATCCAACTGTACCCTTGACATCTCCACTTGGGCATCTCAAACTTACCATGTTCAATGAGAACACTTTATTACACCAACACCCCGAAAACTCAACTGTACCTCCCCATTATGTGCTATCTTTGGAAACAGCCATCCAATTTCTCAAACCATAAGTCTGGTATCCTTGATTCCTCTATTTTACTTATATTCCAAATTTAGTTCCTTAAACTTTTAGACTTGACTCCCAAAACATCTCTCAAATCCATCAACCTTTTTCCATCTCCACTTCTCCCAAGTTGTGCCAAGGCGCCAGCACTGAACACTAAATTTGTGATATTCATGGCCAGTACATGATTCAAGATAGAGTGTATCTATACCATATCATCACATAAACCTTTCTAACTGAATTCAATTTAAGATAAAGCAAACCTTCTAAAAGTCTGACTATACATATATGAATATGATGGCAAGTTTGATGTTTCCAACAGTAGTTTGGCACTTAGCTTATGGAACTGTATTTAATTTATGATAACTGGTGTATTCCTGCATGAGTTTCTAAGTAAAAAGAAGCAAATTTTAGGTTGAGAAAATATTTGGAAGAGTGGAAACATTGTTTTTTCCAAAGTCACTTTCATGTCCACAATTTTATGAATTTTATGTGTTCTAAGATGAGGTTGACAGCTCTGGCCTATCCTTACTCTAGACTAATTTATTAAATTATTGGACTCCTGGTTTTTACAGTGTGAAAAGAGATTTTTTATGAACACAAATAACTATTATTTCAATAATAACTCATTGTGCCAAAATTTGGCATTTAAGTTTATAAATAAGATCACAGCTGCTGACCTCTTTCAGTGAAGAAAAGAACAAAAGGAGTTAGCAACCCATTCTGAGAGCCCACCTAAATCAAGTAGGATGTTAAATCCATGCATAAAATAATGTTTTTTAATAAAAATGCTTTAAAGGGAAAATCGTCTCATTTTAAATTGAATGAATGAATACAAAAGATGACATGAGGCTCCCGGATTACTGCTATGAGGCCCTAAGACACCAGACTCAGGCATTGCTAATAGCTCAACAGTAATTGGAATATTAATAGGATGTGTCATTCTGATTATATAGAATATGCATCAAAGTACTTTACCTAACACTTCTGGATTGATTGGAGAGTGGCAGAGAATAATCTGATTGTCGCTCCTCTCCGTTTAAGAGCCCCATTTCGGAATGCTTTACTCGCAGACTCTATTTGAGGACGTATTCAAAATAAAATCAATGCATTTATAACCTAATTAGCTGATCTCTATTGATTCATGTTCCAGATATTCAGTTTGCATAGCATTACTGTTTTTACTAACTACCTGTAAATATATCCTGGGTGGCATGTTGGGTTAATGCATTAGTCTTTCTCCCTGAGGGAGCTAAACTACCAGCTACTGTAAGTCATCACTGAAGTACTATGTTTTCCAGTTTTCTCCTAGTCAATCCATGTTAATAAGACTTCATATGTTTATTTAGCACTAATCTCAGCCAAGTCCTGGGCTCTTTATGTAACATTGGATTAGAAATGGTTCTGGGGACTTCCCTGGTGGCGCAGTGGTTAAGAATCCGCCTGCCAATGCAGGGGACACGGGTTCGAGCCCTGGTCCAGGAAGATCCCACATGCCACGGAGCAACTAAGCCCGTGTGCCACAACTACTGAGCCTGTGCTCTAGAGCCCACAGTGACAACTACTGAGCCCGCGAGCCACAACTACTGAAGCCCACGTGCCTAGAGCCTGTGCTCCGCAACAAGAGAAGCCACTGCAATGAGGAGCCCGCGCACCACAACGAAGACCCAACATAGCCAAAAATAAATAAATTTATTTTAAAAAGCAGTCAATTAAAAAAGTAAATAAATAAAATGGACTTTCCTAGGGAATTCCTCGGTGGTCCAGTGGTTAGGACTCTGCACTTCCACTGCATGGGGCACAGGTTCGATCCCTGGTCGGGGAATTACATCCTGCAAGCCACGAGGCGCGGCCAAAATAAATAAAATTAAAAAAAAAAAAAAAAAGAAATGGTTCTGATGTAATGGGTTTACTGTCTAAAAGTAAAGGGAACCTTGACCTTTGAACAGTTTGCTGCTTCCGCTCCAGGGTATAAGTGAGAGGTCAGGGGTTCACTGGAACCGCATCATACAAGCGTAACCCCTTCAGGGATGTGGACCTAGTCACCTGTTCTCATCATGCTTGGCCTGAGAAAGGGCACATGACTTTCAACTTTGTTTGCCACAAATCTACCCACAAGTTGTCATATAAAAAAGGAAGAAGAAGTCAGGCCGTATGTTATTTCGGCCTTCTCCTGACTTAAAAAATATTGGAGTCCATGTTATGTGTTCAAGAATGGTCAGACCTCTCTAATTACGTCAAGCGAATTGATGAATTTTGCTCGCAAGACATGCAAATATTCCTTAAACTGTGGAGAAGTGGCAAAGCTCAACTCTGGGGCACTGATGCAAACAGAGGCTTAAAGATGTTAGTGGCCTTCAGACCTGGATCTCTGGCTCTCTGGACTTGCTTAGGATGTCATTGATTTACTCCTTCCACAGAGGTGGAGAGAGAGAACCAGGGGAGACAGGTTTAATTAATCTTAAATATCTCTGCAATTTAAGAATTGTAGGCCTGGAACAGTTCCTGTACTAACATGATTAGCAAATATTGACTTTCGAATACAATAATAATGTGTCATCTGAAACCCTTGATAAGTAACTGAAGTACTTCCTTAGCTTGCATCTTATTAAATTAGATGAGGTATGGTTGAGGAGCATTACACAAAGACATTGAAATGAAAAATCAGACCTAAGTGTTTTAACATTGATTTTAAGAGAGCTAAAAGTCACAAAGAAAACATATATGCTTCAGTTCTGCAACCTATGAATGTAAGCTATTTTCTCTGGATGGATTCCTTAAAAGTGTATAATAATTTTCATGGTGCAACTGTAGTAAACATTCACAATTTGTGACCTTTTTGACAGCTGTAATCAATCATCAGATTATGTATGATGACCATATAATTTTAGTTTTATGGAAGGTTAACTTACACAGATTATGAGCTTTTGATGTTAAAATATGGAAGAAAGAGCCGGGGTGCACTAGGGTGCCCGTGAATATGGTAAGGATAATCCACCCAACTCCCTTCATAAGGTTTAACTTAAAAACGTGTACAACAAGTCAGCTAAAAATAGTTTAAAGACATGATACTAGTCAGCTGCACCCTGACGATTCTTGCTGTATTGATTAGTTTTCAAAGGCTGCGCGGCATGTGTATTCTACTTACAATAGAATTGGAATGAGGGGAGAAAAGCCTCCAAATGTCATCAAAGCAAATGGTCTGTGAATGTTGCTTCAAAGCTCGTCGTTGTTAGTTGCTAGGGTATTTGGCCACAAAGCTTGTAAAGAGGTTTCTCTGGAGGGGAGGGGATGACAAAATGCACATCTTGGCCAGAAGACTTCTGCTCAAATAACAGGACACATTAATTCTTGCTTGATACCTAAAATTAATTCACATTCCTTATGAAATTTTGCCCACTTTTTATCCTTTTCTTTAAAAGAAAAAAACAGGAATAGACCCCAGGCCTTTTCTGTCCTCTAATGAAATTGCAAATTGACTTGTGTTCAAACGGTGCTTGAGTAAAATGAACAATTAAAAATGTGTTGCTAACAATGAGATCTATCAGCCCATCTCTTTAAGGACTAATTAGTTGCAGGAAGAATCTTTCTTTTACAACATACCAAGGAGAATAGAGCTGTGGTGGGTGGACAGGGAGGTGTCAAGGAATAAGTTTTTAACACACGCATGAGCACACATGTATGTGCATATCCATATACACATGCGTAGTACAAGAATGCAGAAATATATGTAAGCATCTTTACGAGTTTAAACCATAAAAATTAGCTGCAGCTTCCTTGGAGGTATTTATTCCACCTTAGCTAGGATGATTCAACTGTTGATTAGCTATCCATTAGTTAGCTTGAAGGCAGACAACAGATTTTACTGATCATAATTTATCATTAAAGCAGAGAAATGCTTTAGGTATTTAAATAATGTATGCAGATAAATTCACTCTTATTTTTTTAATTACCCACCTGTACTAACCTTGTATGAATCTTTGCCCCCTATCAGAAGTTTGCTCCCTGAGGAAATTTTCAAAGTTAACCAAAAAATAAAAGCCGTTCTTCCTGGTTTATCAGTTCTGCATTTCAACCCATGCCTTCACAAAATATCTGATATGTTTCAGGTTACATTTGCAGTCCTTAGAAAACCTGAAATTATCTCCATGTGCGCAATTGCAGACTGAGGGCTAACCTTGCAAAATCTGATACCTCTGTCATTTCTTTAGCAAAGATTTCAGATACAATAGCGGTAAACTGGAGCCCCCAAAGCCCACTGCAAAACTCTGGAGGAAAATGGACATAGTTTTCTTCTTCAAGACCTGTTTAAATAGATGATGTTTTAGGAAATGTCATTTTTCTTAGGCTGCCCTAAAGTCAGATCTTCTCACTGCCCCACAATTGTGCCAAGGCAGCCTAAAAGGGCATATTTAGCATCGAGGCATTTGGTAAATACTGCTTACTGGTGCTTCGTCTTCCCTACAGGGCGTTCCAAGAGATGAATAAGTGTGAACAGGGAGAACAAGTTTCCAGTCCTGTCAAGTTAATCAGACTAGTGTAGAATGAAGTGAGGCTTGCCATTAAGTAAGTTGAAAACATGTAAAGAAAATCATTCAAGCAATCTGAAAGAGTTTTAGGAGAGCAAAACGTCCCCATGTATTTTCGTGTATTTGTATGAGAGATATGTAGATAATTGTGTAAATGTATATCATATTTGAATGACGAATAAGCCATGTGTTCATAGAAAATATACAACAAATGTAAACACACACATGGAAGCCCAGATGAAAAAAAAAAGCCACAATTCAAATACCGCCTGTTGAATTAAAACAAATGGACAAACAAACATGAATAGACCTGACCCTTTTACTTACAGGAACAAACCCTGGTTCAGTACTAAGAACTGTATGAGGTGAGCTTATGAGGAAATTGGGAGCGATGCAATTTGGCTGTTGTTTTACCAGATTCCAGTTGGGTGCTTTGAGCCACACACCTTATGTAAGCAAAGATGCAGGAAAGGGAGAGTTACACTTGAGGGCTAGTGGGTCTTTTGGGCAAATTTTAAATGACCTTTGAAAATACATTTCCATATACTCCACTCTATTCTGGAAGATCAATTTTGGTAACTGAAGTAATTAATTTGTATATCTTTAGAGCACTAACTTCTTTGTACCACCTCCACAAAGCAGGCTGGACAAGATTCCAGGATGCAAATCCATGTTTTCATATCGAGTTCCAAAAGGGATGGCTACAGCCACCCTATTCTTCCTAGTCAAGAGAGGTAGTTTATCCCCACAATCAAGAGACCGACGTTCACTGCATTAGTTTAAATCTTCCTAAACCAAAGTATTTCCCAAATCACATAAAGGTTGGTATGTGATTTCCTCTTCTCAAAGGACATGAGGTCCTGAAACTATGTTTTCATATATCTAACCTTTCCTCGTCCTTATTTTAAAACCTTTTCTGTCACCTCACCATCTTTAACTTCACTTTTCCTGACCTATTACTAGTTCCCTTTCCCCACAACCCAGCATTAATCAACACTGATGGACCACATTTTAGGACCTCTTCTGGTGAAAGGAAGAGAATCTATAATTGTCAATGATCTTTCTTCTCTGCTGCTTAATATCCTATCCTACTGGCTCTTGGGTAGAACTCAACAGCCAATTCCAAGTAGGGAACCCTTCCCTACCATCAAGTTGTTTTCCCAATTGACACCCCCATTTCATTTTTTTTTTTTCATTCACAGGGTAGAGAAAGGCAGAACTGCTCTCCTTCTGGGTCAGAAGTCTGGGATTGCTTTCTCAGGTAACTGATGCAAAACAATGAAGGTTAAAAGACATCTGAGTATTTGTTTTGGCAGGTGACACCAGGATAACTCCAAGGTATCTCTGCCTTTTGCATGTTAAAAGGTCTGTTTTAACCACCCACCTTTGTTTTCGGGGAGACTCAACTGTCCTTCAGCCTCCCAAATGAAAGAAATCCATGTCCATGATGAGTAACATTCCAATTAAAATTCATCACGAATAGCAGGCTTTACATCTTTCTTGGCTAACGTGAATCATTTTCGGTGCTGGGAAATGGACTTCATAAACCTCCATTGTTGTAGAACGTCTACTTCCAGGCGAAACTGTTTTATATTAGTAAATAAAACATCAACTGACATTTTTGTCACTTATGTCTGGGTGCTGATGAAAATAATGGGAATGCTCAGATGTTATGGGACATTGTTTATCGAGGAATGTAGGTGACGCCACAAAGTATAAGTAACGCTATACAGCGTGGAATGATTGATCTGGGCTGCATAGTTTAAAGCTCCTCTCATTGTTTATCGAAATCTTTTAGATAATGCACTCCTCTCAGATATCATTTTATGTTTGAAAAGCTTTATAATTCATAATGAAAAGTTGCTTAGTTACCCCAAGTGAATCCATAGCTTCAATTATTCTCTGTGCAAATGGTTGGACTCCATTTTGACCAATGTTTATGGTGTTTGGCAATTTCTCAGTAGCTACTTTGCTCTGGTGTGATTAATTTCTTGCATAATTCTCTGCTTTGCATGTGGAGAGCTGAAATAATCTTAGTAGGTAGAAAGGAAATGAAAGACCTGTGTGTTTCAGTTTTGGAAACATCTGAAACATAACATCACTATGGAAGAGCGCCAAAAGCAATACCAGTTAGGCTAGATAAAGACAACCACAAGAGACATGAATGTGCTGATGAGACCCAGTCCTGGGACAGCCAGTCTTTGCCTTGTTCTATGGCCAGCTTGCCCTGCCTTCAGACATCGAGGCAGGAAAAAGGAGAAGCCCCAGAATTTACCAAACTGGACTCAATTGCCAGAAAAATACTGGCGTTTTTTGCATTGATATCTTTTCCTAAGGTTATTGTGGGTCTCTTTCTTTGACAACATGACATAAAACAAATCACCTTGCTTATTAAGCGGCTACATATGAAGCTGCTGCCCTCGTGCAAAAGAGGAGGGACAGACATAGCTGTTGAGTGAATGAATTCGTTCATTCAGGAGCCATCTGTTTGGTGACTAATTGGCCCTCCGACCTGGGGAAAGTGTTGATCTCCCCCGTCCTTAGATGATTTCTGTCGCCTGACACTCTGGAATTCTTGTGTTCTCTGACATTTCTGATACTGTCTGTATTTCCTTCAACCCCATGCTTTCTCTCTATGGACTATTGCTGTATGGTTGTGAAATGATGCCTGTGACAGGAAACATGGGGAGATAGATGGAAAGCGCATGGCTTGAAGTCACACCAACCCAGGTTAAAATTTGGCAGATTTCTGGCTGGCAGCCTTGGGAAAATTACTTAACCTCATATAGCCTCAGCTTCCCCACCTGAAAAATGGGACTAGCGATAGAGATAATCTGTGTATACATTCTAGGAATGCTCATGTATTGTATGTAATGCTTTGGTGACACTTTCTGCAGTATATGCCAGGTACTGCTCTAAGCGTTCACTGTTCCAATAAGGTAGCTGCTATCCCCATTTTACAGCGGAAGTAACAAGTACGAAAGGGCCAGTGTCACATTGCTAGTAAGTGAAAGAGCCAGGATTAAAGCCTGGAATCTGTGCTCTCAACTACTATTCAAAGCTGCCTTCTGTCATGTAGCTGCCATTATTATTATTATTATCATTGCCATCGTTGCTATTATTATCATTATTACTACAACCCAAAGCACATGAAAGGCCTGGTGTCAAGTGAAGATAAGTGGTCCATATGGTACTAGTTAGAGCGGTATTACTGAGCAAGGCCAGCCCTTCCCTTCCAGTCTTAAAGCCTGTGGACATACATCATTCCCACTGAGCAGCCCAAAGCTGATGCCACAGCACAGCATCCTCAGTTTTGTAAGGTGATAAGTGTTCACGTAGCCCAAGTGCTCAAGGTGGCTGTAAGCCATCGAATTTTCTTTTCTTCATTTCAAATACATATGATGTACTCTTGATATAATGTTAAAATATCCACTCTTGTTAAGATCTTCACAATTCAATGCGTGTGTAGGGCATCTTTTACTGAAAAATTAATTTTACAGAGGAAAAACATCTTTTTATTAAGAGATAGCTCTTTTTGAAGTCCTTCATTATGTAGATGGCAATAACAAATTTTCTCTCCTTTGAAAGAAAATGGAAATTGGCTGAGCTTGTCTCAAAGAGGATGGCAACTTTTTCCCTTCTTGGAAGTGAGAAGATAATGTAAAATTATCACCGAAAGAGAGAGAGAAATAGAGAGACCTGCTACAGTCATCAGCTAAGGTTATTTGAAAGAGATCCTGGCTTTGTCAACTTTGCCTTCCCCAATGGATGTCCCTGAAATCAGTGGGAACCAGGATTTCAAAGAACATGGAAGTAACTGTTTAGCTCAGTCAGATGAACAGGAGATGGAAGAGAAAAGGGAAGGCATCTCAGATCAAAGCCTGTTGTTCAACATAGAAAACAAAGACTTATAATCACGGCTGATTTTGATCTAATTCTTGGTGAAACAATGTAAACCCATACAGAATACGTCTTCATTTTCTAAAGACTGATCAGAAAGAATAATTCAGTTAAAATTTCTATGATTGTCACCATGATTAATTTCTTATCAAGAGCTACCCATATCTAGAGAATTTGGAAAATCAGTTAAAAATGGCAAAATATTCCTGCAAGTTGGACATGGATATTTTTTCCTGCCTATGTATAGTATTTATAGATGACCACATCCACATCCAGAGTGGTTAGATGTTTTCATCCTCCAATCTGGAAGTATGTGAAAGTGAAGGCATCATGTAAACCTGCAGAGGAATCCATCCTTTCATGGACTTACATTTGAGACTAAATAAAATGTCTCTGGCAAG
This sequence comes from Lagenorhynchus albirostris, assembly GCF_949774975.1. NCBI lineage: Eukaryota > Metazoa > Chordata > Mammalia > Artiodactyla > Delphinidae > Lagenorhynchus > Lagenorhynchus albirostris. The sequence goes on along the minus strand of NC_083107.1, from coordinate 32,268,239 downwards.
TTTCATGAAATTCTTCAAACACAAGGCACACTTATGTTTGAATCTCAATGAAAGGAATGGAATGTGGTTGCATGATCAAAATTTTAATATCTCCTTTTAATAGTACTGGATTACATGAGGCAAGCAATAGCATTTGGTTATCAAACAGTAAGAAAACATTTAAGAAAGAAAGGTAGGAAAAAGATTTTTTAAAGTTGAAATCCCGAAAGGAGTCTCTGCCGCATAGATTTCGGCATCAGAAAAGACTTTTCACATCTGAACTGCTGGCCACTTTCCAAATACAAGAAAGAATGCTACGTACACATATTAATAATTCCCTTCACTCGAGTTTTTCTGTTTCTCCTTCCTCTATTTCTAAAATAAGCTATTTTTAAAAGCCTAATGTTGTCAGCATGGGGGAAAAAAAAGACACATGTATTGATAATCTGAGACTGATGATTTTTTTTAAAGATTTGGTATGTCAAAAGCATATGCTATGCCTCATGGCCAATATGGAAATGTCAGGGGTTTAATTGGCAGCTGTGAATAGCAGCACCTGCAAACAGCTCAGGGCTTGTTCCTGTGATCTGGCAACATTCTTACTTTATGCTTTAAATAAAGGCTTACTCACTGGGACAGAAATAACTGACAATGGATGATTGATGATTGCCCGTCACGCAAGGGCTGACATCTACCATTCACCAAGTCCATTTACGAATGCTTGTCCAGATTTCATTAACAGGGGCATGACATCCAGGAGCAGGCCTGCTACAGATGGCTAGTCAGTAACCTATTCAGAACACCTAGAAGAGACCTACTTTTGTTAACCTGGAAAAACAGAGCACTGAGATTTCAGTGTGCCTTGGGAAGACGGTTTTCAAAATTCTCTTTTCTTTTCTCTGCTTGCTGTGATGCTTTTGTTTTGTGAGAGTTTGTTTAGTTTCATGTCCAGTATCAGGTTGCCTTTAACATTTCTCTGATTCTTATTCTAAATCTGCTTGACATTTGAAGGATGTGCTCTGAAAGCCATCCTAAAGGAGTTATATTTCTAATTATTAATGTATAAGACTCTGACGTCCGGGGTTATTTAAGTTTTGAGTACAGTAATGCTTACTACTTCAATTAAGAGGGACAAAGAAAGTGCAGAGAAATCAATGCACTGTGCAAACAAATGGCTAACGTGCTTTTCCACACCAGGACATCCATCACCCACGGTGGGTGGCCTCTAGGTACAGCCAAAAACACACCAGCGAACGCGGTATATTGGAAAGAACACTGGTGTAGCAAACGTTTCAAAATAAACACTGCTAAATTAAAGTAGGCGTGCACTGTTCAATAAAACCCAGAGCACCTCCAGGCGGGTCTGTCCTAGCATGAGGCTAACAGTTAGCTTTCCTTTCCCCCTGTTTCTTCTGCCCAAAGCTGCTTTTGCACGTGATCATCTTTTGCACGTCTCCCTTAAGTACTTTTTCTCTCCAATTAAGGTTTGCTCTTCTCCAATGCACTTATAAATCTTTTCAATTTTTCGTGACTGGACCATGGTGGTTTTTGCTTTTTTTTTTTTTTTGTGGTCTACGTTTGGGACAGTGACAATCCCAACATGTACTTTCAGGAACGTGATGAGTCATTATACTAAGTAATTGGGTCTTCTCTTAGAATTTTTCTTAAAAGGGCTAGTATTTCTCCTGCAACCACTTATGAATTTACTTCTCCAAATAGTGGTATTATATACATTTCATTAGCCAAACAGCCAATTTGTTTTTAGCCCTTTCTGAGTCTCATCATATTCTCCTAAGGAGCAGGGGAGGCTGATGCACTGCCATTTCACAGCTAGAGAAACTGGACCAAGAGAAGTGAAGCAGCTGTTCCCACATCCCACACCTCTAGCAAGCAGAAACTTTGATGAGCATCCAAGACCCCGCTTAGCACCAGGGGATCTTTCCACGGGACTATTTGATGAGTAAGGATGTAGACTGTACCACATGAATCACCTGCTTATTCTGGTCCTTGACCCATGTGAAACAAAACCCAGAGAATGGCTACCCTGTAAACGTCCTAAAATCATTTTGTGAGCACCAGTGATCAAGGATAGAGTCCCAAGCGTGTCCCAAGCATGTGCAAAAAGGCTATGATAGTTGCCATTCAGTACATTACTGCAAAATGAGGGAGGTCTACCTTTCCTCTGACAGTGTTTAATACACATCCATCTAGTTGGCTGTCCAAATCACTTTTTGTTGGCTTTAAAATCTGGTGTCTGTCTTTTTGTTTAGGTGCATTCAGTTTTACAGTCTTTCCCAGGAAGAGCAGCTAATTATAATATATTTCAGCAGAGAGAGAAGCAGGTGTTAGCTAAGATATAAGTCCTAGTTTTAGCCCTGACAATTCATGCAGTTCAGCTGGATCTTAGTGTAAAGTCACCAGACAAGACAAGTGCCATTTCATCATTTTAGGTCTTCCTGGGTTTGCAGGGGACCACATGACTACAGATTTGAACTCTGAGGTTGTCAAATGACAATAATAATTGGCAATAAGGTTGAAATGATTGAGTTGTGGTGTGTACAAAGAAACCTGGTTCATGTGTAAATCCAAATGAATCAGCCACGGAAAACGGCAAAGATCACTTGGATAAGAGGTTGAATGGTATCTATACATTTGCTAGCTGTGCGACCTTGGGCAAGTCATTTACCTTCTCTGCTTCTGCTTCTGTAGCTGAAAACTGGAGTAATACCAGTATCAACCTGTAGGCTGTAGTGAGGATTAAATAAGACATGTAAAACACATCACTGTGCCTGTGACAGAGCTAGGTATGCATATTCTTATTTTCAGAGAATAATTGTATTGCAAAAGGCTAAGCTCTCTGGGACAACAGCAGAGATAACAAGGGCAGAAATGAGAGAAATAATCCAGAAGCACATCCTCCTCTAATAAATGCTGGCATTTCAGAACATATCTGAAACAAATGCTTGCTCTTGAGATGAGTATGTTCCCTCATTAGTGAGATCATCTTAGTTTCCATGAGCATGGCATTTACCTGCCAAATGTCCAGTCATTTCTGTGAAAATGCTCCTCAAATTCTAATGATGTGTTTGTGTGCACATCTGGGTGTGTTTGTGTGTATGTATGAGTTTCTTATAGGTTTAGAGATAGTAAGGGGCAGTGTGATATAGACCAAGCAACTAAATGATTTACTGAATTTTCCTCTTTCCAACTGGGTGTTTTGGCCAGAGCCAGTTCTGGCCCAACTCTGTTGACTGTAATTTCTGGGCTTCCTTCATGGAGCCTCCAGGGGAGTTACCAATTTTTTCTCCAGGAATCTGCCAAGTGCAGTGGTACATGATAGACCCTGACACTTCCCTATCTCTGGGATAAAGTAGACCATGCAGGCAGTGTCTGAGTATTATTTGAAAAATTTGTCATTTCTAGTGATGAATAGTTAAAAAAAAATTTAAGACTGCTGTTAACACCTGCATCTGTGTATACCACACTTCCTTAAATGCTGCATTGGGGTTCTTTGCTAAGGGTCAAAGTTATCCATGGTTCACTCTTCCATGCTCTTCTAACTATGATTCCCTGTGTACAAATCACCTTCCTCTTGTGACCCTAGCATGCTACTATTCATAAGATTCGGTTTAGGTTTACCTCTTCCTTGACCTCTCCAGAAAAAAATTAATCTCTCCATGCTCCGGGCTATTTTGTTGTTGTTGTTACTCACATCACTCTGTTATTGGTCAAATCAGTCATACAATCAACTGGGTCATTCCATCATTGGATGACCTATATATATATATATATATATATATTTTTTTTATACAGCAGGTTCTTATTAGTCATCCATTTTACACACATCAGTGTATACATGTCAATCCACATCTCCCAATTCATCACCACCACCACCCCCACTCTGCCGCTTTCCCCGCTTGGTGTCCATACGTTTGTTCTCTACATTTGTGTCTAAATTTCTGCCCTGCAGACCAGTTCATCTGTACAATTTTTCTAGGTTCCACATATATGTGTTAATATACGATATTTGTTTTTCTCTTTCTGACTTACTTCACTCTGTATGACAGTCTCTAGATCCATCCACATCTCAACAAATGACCCAATTTCGTTCCTTTTGATGGCTGAGTAATATTCCATTGTATATATGTACCACTTCTTCTTTATCCATTCATCTGTTGATGGGCATTTAGGTTGCTTCCATGATCTGGCTATTGTAAATAGTGCTGCAATGAACACTGGGGTGCATGTATCTTTTCGAATTATGGTTTTCTCTGGGTATATGCCCAGTAGTGGGATTGCTGGGTCATATGGTAATTCTATTTTTAGATTTTTAAGGAACCTCCATAGTGGCTGTATCAATTTACATTCCCACTAACAGTGCAAGAGGGTTCCCTTTTCTCCACACCCTCTCCAGCATTTGTCATTTATAGATTTTCTGATGATGCCCATTCTAACTGGTGTGAGGTGATACCTCATTGTAGTTTTGATTTGCATTTCTCTAATAATTAGTGATGTTGAGCAGCTTTTCATGTGCTTCTTGGCCATCTGTATGTCTTCTTTGGAGAAATGTCTATTTAGATCTTCTGCCCATTTTTGGATTGGCTTGTTTTTTTTTTTAATATTGAGCTGCATGAACTGTTTATATATTTTGCAACTTAATCCTTTGTCCGTTGAGTCATTGGCAAATATTTTCTCCCATTCTGAGGGTTGTCTTTTCATTTGTTTATGGTTTCCTTTGCTGTGCAAAAGCTTTTAAGTTTCATTAGGTCCCATTTGTTTATTTTTCTTTTTATTTCCATTTCTCTAGGAGGTGGGTCAAAAAGGATGTTGCTGTGATTTATGTCATAGAGTGTTCTGCCTATGTTTTCCTCTAAGAGAATGATAGTGTCTGGCCTTACATTTAGGTCTTTAATCCATTTTGAGTTTATATTTGTGTATGGTGTTAGGGAGTGTTCTAGTTTCATTCTTTTACACGTAGCTGTCCAGTTTTTCCAGCACCACCTATTGAAGAGGCTGTCTTTTCTCCACTGTATATTCTTGCCTCCTTTATCAAAGATAAGGTGACCATATGTGCCTAGGTTTATCTCTGGGCTTTCTCTCCTGTTCCATTGATCTATATTTCTCTTTTTGTGCCAGTACCATACAGTCTTGATTACTGTAGCTTTGTAGTATAGTCTGAAGTCAGGGAGTCTGATTCCTCCATTTCCGTTTTTCTTTCTCAAGATTGCTTTGGCTATTCAGGGTCTTTTGTGTTTCCATACAAATTGTGAAATTTTTTTGTTCTAGTTCTGTGAAAAATGCCAGTGGTAGTTTGATAGGGATTGCATTGAATCTGTAGATTGCTTTGGGTAGTATAGTCATTTTCACAATGTTGATTCTTCCAATCCAAGAACATGGTATATCTCTCCATCTATTTGTATCATCTTTAATTTCTTTCATCAGTGTCTTATAGTTTTCTGCATACAGGTCTTTTTTCTCCCTAGGTAGTTTTATTCCTAGGTATTTTATTATTTTTGTTGCAGTGGTAAATGGGAGTGTTTCCTTAATTTCTCTTTCAGATTTTTCATCATTAGTGTGTAGGAATGCAAGAGATTTCTGTGCATTAATTTTGTATCCTGCAAATTTACCAAATTCATTGATTAGCTCTAGTAGTTTTCTGGTGGCATCTTTAGGATTCTCTATGTATAGTATCATGTCATCTGCAAACAGTGACTGTTTTACTTCTTCTTTTCCAGTTTGTATTCCTTTTATTTCTTTTTCTTCTCTGATTGCTGTGGCTAGGACTTCCAAAACTATGTTGAATAATAGTGGCGAGAGTGGACATCCTTTCCTTGTTCCTGATCTTAGAGGAAATGCTTTCAGTTTTTCACCATTTAGAATGACGTTTGCTGTGGGCTTGTCATATATGGCCTTTATTATGTTGAGGTAGGTTTCCCTCTATGCCCACTTTCTGGAGAGTTTTTATCATAAATCGGTGTTGAATTTTGTCAAAAGCTTTTTCTGCATCTATTGAAATGATCGTATGGTTTTTATTCTTCAGTTTGTTAATATGGTGTATCACATTGATTGATTTGCGTGTATTGAAGAATTCTTGCCTCCCTGGGATAAATCCCAGTTGGTCATGGTGTATGATCCTTTTAATGTGTTGTTGGATTCTGTTTGCTAGTATTTTGTTGAGGATTTTTGCACCTATATTCATCAGTGATATTGCTCTGTAATTTTCTTTTTTTTGTAGTATCTTTGGTTTTGGTATCAGGGTGATGGTGACCTCATAGAATGAGTGTGGGAGTATTCCTTCCTCCGCAACTTTTTGGAAGAGTTTGAAAAGGATGGGTGTTAGCTCTTCTCTAAATGTTTGATAGAATTCACCTGTGAAGCCATTGGGTCCTGGACTTTTGTTTGTTGGAAGATTTTTAATCACAGTTTCAATTTCATTACTTGTGATTGGTCTGTTCATATTTTCTATTTCTTCCTGGTTCAGTCTTGGAAGGTTATACCTTTCTAAGAATTTGTCCATTTCTTCCAGGTTGTCCATTTTATTCGCATAGAGTTGCTTGTAGTAGTCTCTTAGGATCCTTTGTATTTCTGCGGTGTCTGTTGTAACTTCTCCTTTTTCATTTCTAATTTTATTGATTTGAGTCCTCTTCCTCTTTTTCTTGATAAGTCTGGCTAATGGCTTATCAATTTTGTTTATCTTCTGAAAGAACCAGCTTTTAGTTTTATTGATCTTTGCTATTGTTTTCTTTGTTTCTATTTCATTTATTTCTGCTCTGATCTATATGATTTCTTTCCTCCTGCTAACTTTCGGGTTTTTTTGTTCTTTCTCTAGTTCCTTTAGGTGTAAGTTTAGATTGTTTACTTGAGATTTTTCTTGTTTCTTGAGGTAGGCTTGTATAGCTATAAACTTCCCTCTTAGAACTGCTTTTGCTGCATCCCATAGGTTTTGGATGATCATGTTATCATTGTTATTTGTCTCTAGGTATTTTTTTATTTCCTCTTTGATTTCTTCAGTGATCTCTTGGTTATTTAGTAATGTATCGTTTAGCCTCCATGTGTTTGTGTTTTTTACGTTTTTTTCCCCTGTAATTCATTTCTAATCTCATAGCGTTGTGGTCAGAAAAGATGCTTGTTATGATTTCAATGTTCTTAAACTTACTGAGGCTTGATTTGTGACCCAAGATGTGATCTATCCAGGAGAATGATCTGTGCACACTTGAGAAGAAAGTGTAATCTGCTGTTTTTGGATGGAATGTCCTATAAATATCAATTAAGTCTATCTGGTCTATTGTGTCATTTAGAGCTTCTGTTTCCTTATTTATTTTCATTTTGGATGATCTGTCCATTGGTGTAAGTGAGGTGTTAAAGTCCCCCACTATTATTGTGTTACTGTTGATTTCCTCTTTTATAGCTGTTAGCAGTTACCTTATGTATTGAGCTGCTCCTATGTTGGGTGCATATATATTTATAACTGTTATATCTTCTTCTTGGATTGATCCCCTGATCATTATGTAGTGTCCTTCCTTGTCTCTTGTAACATTCTTTATTTTAAAGTCTATTTTATATGATATGAGTATTGCTACTCCAGTTTTCTTTTGATTTCCATTTGCATGGAATATCTTTTTCCATCCCCTCACTTTCAGGCTGAATGTGTCCCTAGGTCTGAAGTGTGTCTCTTATAGACAGCATATATATGGGTCTTGTTTTTAATCCATTCAGCAAGCCTGTGTCTTTTGGTTGGAGCATTTAATCCATTCATGTTTATGGTAATTATCGATATGTATGTTCCTATTACCATTTTCTTAATTGCTTTGGGTTTCTTTTTGTAAGTCGTTTTCTTCTCTTGTATTTCCCACTTAGAGAAGTTCCTTTAGCATTTGTTGTAGAGCTGGTTTGGTGGTGCTGAATTCTCTTAACTGTTGCTTGTCTGTAAAGCTTTTGATTTCTCCATGGAATCTGAATGAGATCCTTGCCGGGTAGAGTAATCTTGGTTGTAGGTTCTTCCCTTTCATCACTTTAAGTATATCATGCCACTCCCTTCTGACTTGTAGAGTTTCTGCTGAGAAATCAGCTGTTAACCTTATGGGAGTTCCCTTGTATGTTATTTGTCATTTTTCTCTTGGTGCTTTTAATAATTTTTCTTTGTTTTTAATTTTTGCCAATTTGATTACTATGTGTCTCGGTGTGTTTCTCCTTGAGTTTATCCTGTGTGGGACTCTGCGCTTCCTGGACTTGGGTGGCTATTTCCTTTCCCATGTTAGGGAAATTTTCAACTATAATCTCTTCAAATATTTTCTCTGGTCCTTTCTCTCTCTCTTCTCCTTCTGGGACCCCTATAATGCAAATGTTGTTGTGTTTAATGTTGTCCCAGAGGTCTCTTAGGCTGTCTTCATTTCTTTTTATTCTTTTCTCTTTATTCTGTTCCACAGCAGTGAATTCCACTATTCTGTCTTCCAGGTCACTTGTCTGTTCTTCTGCCTCAGTTATTCTGCTATTGATTCCTTCTAGTGTAGTTTTCATTTCAGTTATTGTATTGTTCATCTCTGTTTGTTCTTTAATTCTTCTAGGTCTTTGTTAAACATTTCTTGCATCTTCTCAATCTTTGCCTCCATTCTTTTTCCGAGGTCCTAGATCATCTTCACTATCTTTATTCTGAATTCTTTTTCTGGAAGGTTGCTTATCTCCACTTCATTTAGTTGTTTTTCTGGGGTTTTATCTTGTTCCTTCATCTGGTACATAGCCCTCTGCCTTTTCATCTTGTCTATCTTTCTGTGAATGTGGTTTTTGTTCCACAGGCTGCAGGATTATAATTCTTCTTGCTTCTGCTGTCTGCCCTCTGGTGGATGAGGCTATCTAAGAGGCTTATGCAAGTTTCCTGATGAGAGGGACTGGTGGTGGGTAGGGCTTACTGTTGCTCTGGTGGGCAGAGCTCAACTTTAATCCACTTGACTGCTGATGGGTGGGGCTGGGTTCCCTTCCTGGTGGTTGTTTTGCCTGAGGCAACCCAACACTGGAGCCTACCTGGGCTCTTTGGTGGGGCTAATGGCAGACTCGTGGAGGGCTCAAGCCAAGGAGTACTTGCCAGAACTTCTGCTGCTAGTGTCCTTGCCCCCACAGTGAGCCACAGCCCACCCACCCCTGCCTCTGCAGGAGACCCTCCAACACTAGCAGGTAGGTCTGGTCCAGTCCCCCCTGGGGTCACTGCTCCATCCCGTGGGTTCTGATGTGCACACCACTTTGTGTGTGCCCTCCAAGAGTGGAGTCTCTGTTTCCCCCAGTTCTGTCAAAGTCCTGCAATCAAATCCCAGTAGCCTTCAAAGTCTGATTCTCTAGGAATTCCTCCTCCTATTGCCAGACCCCCAGGTTGGGAAGCCTGACGTAGGGCTCAGAACCTTCACTCCAGTGGGTGAACTTCTGTGGTATAAGTGTTCTCCAGTCTGTGAGTCACCCACCCAGCAGTTACGGGACTTGATTTTACTGTGATTGCACTCCTCCTACCATGTCACTGTGGCTTCTCCTTTGTCCTTGGACGTGGGGTATGTTTTCTGGCGAGATCCAGTGTCCTCTTGTCAATGATTGTCCAGCAGCTAGTTGTGATCCTGGTGCTCTCACAAGAGGGAGTAAGAGCACATCCTTCTGCTCTGCCATCTTCCTCTGGGCTATTTTTGTACAGATACAAATGAGATTTTTACATGTGTTATGGTGTATGGCATTTCTTTGCTTTATGTCTAGACAGAAGTCTTTTCCAGACAGAAGTCTTTGAAAGCAGGGCCATTTCATTCATCTTTGATTCTCCAGTCATTGTCATGGACTTTAGACATAAGGAGTAGTGTGAAAAGAGATCTCAGTGGTTCCATAGTTACTCAAAGATTGATCTAAACAACTATATGTGATCAATAAAGTTGTATGGGAATAGAAGTTCCAGCTTGGACAAATGAAGCACTTCTTGAGAAGCATGTCTTAGATTGAAACAATTCTTCACCTGATGCCTCTGACAACACAACCCAAGCAATATTTGCTTACCATCCCCTCAAATTCCATAACTCATCAAATCCTGGTTGAATAGCTAGAATATGGCCATTTAATTGGTATGCGTACACGCAAACCTTAAAAATGTTGATAATGACAAAGAATTATAAGCTTTGAGCTTTTCGAGTCTTAAGTGGCTCAGTCCCTAAGGTTGGAAGATCGTTATGGTCCTATTTTTTTCAACACATATTTTGTGGAAGTGACTTTCCTCTTAATTTGGAGAGAGGGAGAACACCCAAAACAATAAATAAGGACAGAATATCTAAAATAATTAAGGAGCAAGATTTGAGGACTGGAGAACAAGCTCAATCATTGCCTCTTGGGATGGATGTTGTTCTTGGAGGGGTGTTGAAGGGGGTGAGGATGGCCTCCACACCCAATCTCCTCGAGGCTTTTAGAGCAGAAAATTCCTCACAATTTTCATTAAGGACCATTATATCAAGAAGACCATCTTTCAGCTATAACAGATTGCTCTGGGGTGTAATGTTTTTCAACTCGAGAGCAAATGTTTCTTCAATCATTTTTTTAAAGGGAGAAAGTAGTTATTTTGAATGCATGTAAAATGCAAATAGAGTGACTATGGATATTTCTGGAGCTCACACACACTAAGTCCAAAGCAGCTTTGATTTAAAAATTGAAAATTGGCAAGTGATCCGTCAGCACTGGCCTCATTGCTTTTACTGTCTTCACAAAACAAAAATGTTATTTTAATGGCAGAGATGTTTTCCTTTGGCAGGTGGCTATGGAGTGTGCACAATAACTACAGTGATGTTTTCCTCTGAATACACAATCCTCATCTCCAATTCTGCATGTCTGTTATTGACAGAAGGCATTTTAATTTAAAAAAATGTTTTCCAAAATGCCTAAACACACATTTATGCGTTGATAGTTATTGCATGGTATTAGATGGAAAACACACAAACTTAAAAAAAAAAAATGTTGACTCTGTGCACGGCCACACAATGCAATATAATGGAAACCAGAAAAGCAGAGGACTTGTGTCATTTCATAGGCAAGGCAAAAAAAAAAAAAAAAAAGAAGGAGAAGAAGAAAGGAAAAAAAGAACAATTCAGTCATGTTAAAATTAGGAGACAATACTGACATAAGAAAACACACCTGACATTAAGGCGGTGGAGTCCTTCATCACAGCAAGTCTTGACAGCTCCCACAGCTGTGTCTGCTCTCTCCCCGAGTGATGTGCGGCCCTAGCTGGAGGGTGGCATAAGCTCAGAAGGGAATGTGAGTGCAGGGTCTTAATTTCCTTCTGCAGCCGGGGGTGTGGTTCTGTGTCACGGTGTGGTTCTGCATTTGCTGGGAGGCGGCTTAGAGGGCGAGCCTTAGGTGCACTACACCCCGGCTCACCAAACCACAGGGCAAAGCCCTCACCCTCCTGAGAGGACACGTGGTCCCTTCCTGGCAGAGTTATCCGAGGCTCTGCCTGCCCTTTGGGCCAGATTTCAGCCTCATGCGCCGCTCTTTCTGGTTCTGAGGGGGCTTCCCCGGCTTGCTTGATTATGGTGTCCTTGGTCAAGACTGCCACTTGTGGTGTGCCTGGACGCAGCCTCAGACGGGTCTGAGGCTGAAAAGCAATGGACCGTGTTCTCCCCGCCTGCTGGCTATGAGGGTTCTTCAACAGTCAGGAACACACAAAGAATCAGCGCCCCTCCCCATGCCCCTAGGGAATGGAGGTGACAGACACCTGATGGTTCTAAGTGCAGACATCAAAATGCCTGAAAAGAACCTTGCTAATGAGGTGCATAGAACGTAATCCATCAAGTCAGGTTCAGCTCTTCACCCATGAGCTTGTCCCCCAATTATATATGGTAAATCATGACACTGCATCTAGTCTAGTCTCTCCTTCAAAGACAAAGTCTCTTCCTTCTGAACTACTGTGACATTGATCGTCTGTCTACACCCATGGTTCCCAATTCATCTGGTAGGAGCCTGACTTTGTGATGGCCTTGGGAGAGGGTGACAGGCAGGATCCAATGCTGCAACACTGTCATCTGCCAAAGGGAGGCGGATTTTGCTGAAAGCTTAGATGATCAATGGCAGTAACAGCCCTGAGAACCACCTTGGGGTTTGTGGGTAGTAGAGTTGAAAAATGACACTTGGGTGGTAAATTGTTTAGGGCAGGACTACTGTTTACTGTAGCCTCACTGAGGGCAGGAACACTTGGTCAGAAACAACATTTTACTACATCTCCATTTGAACATCCAGGTAAAATTGTCCTCCAGTTGGGTGACAAAATGGAATTATTCAAAAGAAAGCCTCTCATCCTTTCCAGGGGAGCCCTCTGGTCTGAGAGTCTGGAAAGTCAGACTCTTGTTCCAACGCTGGGCAGCTAAGGAGTTTCCAAACCTTAGTATTTCTCCCTGAAGTTGCTGCAGCATCATTTGCCCCACTGCATTGAAAGACTAACAGAGACAAGTTTTCTGAAATTATGAAACTCACCTTTACTCCAGTTTATTCATCTGTAAAATGACGTCACCAATGTGACAAGATGATTTCTAAGGTTCCTTCTGCTCTAACACAGACCACGCTGTGATTCTGATGATCATTCTCTGTAAGACTTTCTCATTGTTCTCAGATACTCGAAAGAATGTATCTTGTATATTTAGAAGCTGAACATTTAAAATCCTTTTTAGACAGATGTTTCTTTTAAGTGGTACACCATTTGCAAATGCCATTTGGGGCAAATTTTTTTTTTTTCTTATTGGATCTGAGGTGCATCACAGGGCTTTGCCTCCAAATCTCCATTGTACATACAAACAAGCCCAGGTCTGGGAGATTCATAACTTACCTAAATGCATCATTATATCGTCATCATCTTCATTTCTTCTTCATTTTTTCCCCTCCAGATTCAATCCAGTAGGCCACGCTGACCTGGTTTAAGAATTTTCAAATATAAATGGTCTAAGTGTTACTCTACTTGGCAAAACAAAGGCAGAGTAAGTAATTTTTCCGACTATCTCTTCAGACATGCCTTATAAGGAAGGTTTTCTCTCTAGGGGGATTTGGACTCTCATTAATCTATTTCTCCTTTCAACAATAAAATGAAAAATGGAATGAGATTATCAAAATGGATAGTCTGGTGTGGACCCGATAACATGCTTTTGAAAAGTGGTTTACGTTTGACATCAGTTAAGCTCCCTGGGCCGGAGCATCTCAGGTCTTCTATGTGGGGCCTGACTTCACTCCCAGCTTGGACACAAATATGCTTTATTGGTTTCAAACGCCTCTCAGGATAGTTGGAAGGATGGATGAATTCCTAGGGCAGTAAGTATTAAGTCATCTGCAGGACTATAAATATCCCCTCACCCTATCTTATTCAGTATTTATACAAAGACATTTTTGTGCTGTATGCTTTTTCCTTAACCTGGATATATTTATTTTAAAATTTGATTCTCTTTATATTATATACTTTTTGATTCATGGTACAAAAGGTATGTAGTATAAAGTGAGCAATTTAGGTATTTAAAACTTGTGTCTTCCTTCATGCCCTTTGGCACACATAACTATAGAGTCCAACTGCTTCTGAAGTCAGGAAAGTCTGAAGGGAGTGGAAAGTCCTGAGTGTCTAGTAATCCCAAGAAGAATGGCCATTAAAACAGCTAACTTAACACATCATTGTAAAGCAATTATACCCCAATAAAGATGTTAAAAAAAACAAACAAAAAAAAAAAACAGCTAACTTCCTGCTTAAAAATAATCCTTTCAAAGCAGTATTTCAGAATATAACTTAAAGAAAAACAACAAGCTGCCAACAGCCTACCTTATAATCTTGCTTCACTGGTTGTGATGATTGTGCTTCTAATTAAATGTGTGATTAGCAGAAGTGACTGAATCCACACTACGGCAGATGTGTCCAAGATAAGGGTGTCATCCCTGTGCCTTACTCAGTTGATTAAAATTGCTCGATACCCCTAACACTCTTCATGCCCCTCGCTCAGAATCAGGTTTGTGGAGTAAATCGTGAAATAAACTGCCCTCTTCTGATGTCCTTTAATGCGTGGAGCCTGGTCCTCTCAATCGCTAAGCCATTGGGAGAGGGTCCGTACTAAGGTAAGAGCGTAGCCCTTATTAAGACTAAAATTCGGGACTTCCCTGGTGGCGCAGTGGATAAGACGCTGCGCTCCCAATGCAGGCGGCCTGGGTTTGATCCCTGGTCAGGGAACTAGATCTCACATGCATGCCGCAACTAAGAGTTCCCATGCCGCAACTAAGAGTTCGCATGCCACAACAAAGGAGCCCACGAGCCTCAACCTAGGAGCCTGCCTGCTGCAACTAAGGAGCCCACGTGCTGCAACTAAGGAGCCCGCCTGCCACAACTAAGACCCGGTGCAACCAAATAAATAAATAAATATTAAAAACAAAAACGACTAAAATCCGATGACTAGCTGGTTGCATTTTCCCACAATGTACAAAGAAACAAAATGCAACCAGGTAGCTGGCTAGAATGCAGATTCCTAAGCTCCATGCCCAGAGATGCTGATTCTGTGGGTCCTGGGTAGGGCCCAGGGCACTGTACCTTTAAAAACAGGCTCTTGGTGATGCTGGTGACAATGCCAGGGGCCTGAACTCTGAGAAGCGCTGGAGAAGACCCTGCTGGGGATCCTGAGGTGAAAGGCTTTGCCCTGGACCTACATCATTGTGTTTGAGGTCTGGGAACTCAATGCCTCATACCTCCTACAATGTCCCATGACACACAAGTTTGTTTGAACACATTCTCGTACGGAAAAGTTCTAGAGCCTAGAGAGAAGTGACGCGCTTGAACCCATGAAACACAAAGGGACAGAGCTAACTGAGGAATCCACACCTCTATCCAAAGCACAGACATCTCCCTTTGGCAGGTGGGTCTTGGTACTACATTTTCCAGGCAAAGGCACACGCGAAATTAATGAGCAAGGTGAAAGGGGAGAGGAGGTGTCACCTCGTCCGTCCCTTTCTGTCGCTCTCTTTTCACTCTGTGTCTGCTCACTGTTCTTCAGCCTACAGCCTGGGCTGCCAAAGTCTCTCCTGCTCACCATCTTGTCACCATTTGGGGTCTCCTCCTTCAGCAGAGCTGTGACATTCTATTTATCCCTAAAGTCAAACTGTGGTGTGAAGCATCCCTAATGTGGCAGCATTGCGTCAACAAAGGGAAAAACAAGTACCTGAAGGCATTCGCAGCTGCTACCTCAGGTGGGACCTCTCACTAGTTCCTCAGCTTCAGCTGTACAACTTTTACCTTTCATGCTCTGTAAACACAACCCAGCTGGCTCCCCCAGTGGCCCCCAATGGATACCCCACAGTCAACTGTTGGCCAGCAGGCTCAGCAGATGCGCTGCCTGAAGGGGATTTATTTTTATCCAGTTGGGAGCATTTGGGGAAGGATCCTGGGATTTTTGTCTGCAAGTCGTAGACATCTTATAATATTTCTGCCCAAGCCCTGTTTTAACCCAGAATGTTAATAAAGTAAAGACGATTCAGAAGTGATATTCCAGGGTGTGGCTGAGAACAAGGATTTAAAAAATGTTTTAATCTAGTCTAAAAGGCCATTCCAGGCATTCCATGACAGGAAGATAAGAAGATGAAGCTATGATGCTTTCTACTCCTCAATCATTTCTCAGCTGAAATACCCATAGCTCTTTATCAATCCTCAACTATGTTTGTTTGCTAGTGAGAACTCTTCATTTACCCCTATTCCAGGCAATACGTCTTAAGTAAGACTACACTGAAGACTTAGCAATTATTTGGTTAATTAGAAAATTTAGTAACAGTTGTTCATTCAATTTTATAAAATGTTCATTATTCAAAATAACCATGGAATGGCCAAATCTCCATCCCACTTTTTGCTTGACAAAGCTTTGCAAAAGAATTTAAAGACTAAGTGTGTGTGTGTGTGTGTGTGTGTGTGTGTGTGTGTGTGTGTGTGTGCGTGCGCGCGCACGCGCGCGCGCGCGTACAGGGCTGAACCACCAAAGAGATTTGTCCAAGGTCACATAATAGTTCCCTGCCATTTCCTTTATAGTCTGCCCTCAAATCCTCTTTTTGTAGTAAGCAAAGGAAGGGAAATGACGCTGGCTTCCAAATTTCATTATAAAAGCTTACATTAAAACAAAACGTATTGCATATTATAATTGCAACCAGAACCAGTGAGGGCAGCGGTTTTCAACCTTGTGAGAACCGTGGGGTGCTCTGAAATACGGCTGACTTCAATGAACCCCGTCCTCCATCCAGCCTGTGAATTATAGGGCATTTTCAAAAAAATAGTTACACTGCACAAAACCCAGACACAGTTCATGTCTAATTTTTTCTTTAGTTACCAAAATGTACGACGTAATTTTCTTAACCGAAAAAGTTATGGTAATAGTCCTGGTGTTACAACAGTAAAGTGTTCTGTTTTCCCTAAAATCCGAGTTTGAGTTTGCATACGCAAAACTGTTTGGAAAAACAAAAACACAACTGTTAATTAAAACCTGTTTTTTTTTCCTCCCAAACAACAAGCTGCTGAATTCAGCTGCTATTTTTGTATGTTGTTGTTGTTGTTATTTCAAACCTGCTTGTGGATGTAAACACAGCTTCTGTCTCTCTTTATAGGTGCAAAGGAGTTCAATGAACTTCGGCTATAACAATGATGACAACTAACATTTCCTGAGTGCTTACCCCTTGCCAAGCCCTTTACAACCAGGAATTTATATACTCCTGCCTGGAGAGGCAGAAATTATGATCTGCTTTTTACAAGTAAAACATTAGGCTTAGAAAGATCAAGGATTCGCCCAAGTTCACCCTGGCTGGGCAGTGGAGGAAGCAGTGCATCTAGGCCCCAAGGCCTTTCATCCAAGCTGCACCACTGCTCCAGCAAGACACTTACCTCTGATCACACTGAGGTTCTGAGTCTCTGAATAGTCTCCCCTGCAACCACTAGTTTCACAAAGGAAATTTGGAAAATACTATTATAAAAATATGGATTTTTAAATTAAGTAATTAAAGTCTTTGAACTTTAATTACTCCCAGGACTCTGAGCCTCATGGACAAAGCAAATCATACAATTGAAAGCTAAATAGAAGTTCAGCAGAGGAAAGAGACATTGTAGTTTTCTCCCCTCTTCCTCTTTCTTTCCTCTTCATAAGCCCTGTTTTGTCAAACTGGGGCAGAGATCTGTTTCATGTGCAAAGAACAGACAGCAAGGGAGTTGGGGTGGACATCTTTCTGAAAATCTTGTTTTGAGGCCTAGAGTTGAATATCACCATACGGCTGCAGGTTGACGCTTGTGTTCCCAGAGCCAACATCTACGACCAATACCCTAGAAGAGGAAGACTGAGTCCCTTCCTTGGCAATGACATGATACTCATGTTGGGATAGACCATTCAGCCTTTAGCTTTTCTGTAATGCACTCAGGAGCCAGGCTCTGGGCCTCTGGGATGGACAGGCTCCTTCTATCAACAAGATGGACTTTTGAAGCACCGGCAGTCTTGGTGGGAGACAGACAGATCCTGTCTCCTTCAGGAGCTACAAGTAGGGAGCTCTTTCTGTTAGACTAATGAGTGGCCCATCTGGGACACTGGTTGTTTTCCTAAAAAAAAAAAAAAAAAAATCCTTTTATGTATGTAAAACTGGAACATTTTACTTACAATTGCCATGGCCTGTTTCAAGATTTTTCACAGACTTGCCATACCTAAGACTCTATCTTAGTTTCAGAGATGGGACTAAATATATGGTCCATATTTAACAATCTTACATTTTTGCGCAGTGCTAAGAGATGGGATCGTTTTCCCATCATAAGAAGAGGCATACCAACGAGAATTGTTGAATTACTTTTACTTTTGGATCCAAGTGAAGGAATAATTGAAAGGTGTATTTCAAAATACACCAAATAGGTGCAAGATGTTTCATCAAAAATGAAGTATTTGGTATGATCATGGAAGAATTCCTCAAAATTAAGTTTTGTTTTTAAATTCCATCTTTGGATATCCAAATTGTCCACATACGACCCTATGAAAAACAAAACAAAACAAAACATGGAGTTTTGAAAAATTATTTAATGAAGACAACTGATCTTTTTAGAGTTTTTCCAATGCGCATGCAGGCTACCAAAATATATTTACAAGTATACATATAAATATAATTTGGAAGTCTGCGTGCATTTCCATATGTATTTATATAGATATGTTTTCCGCTCAAGTAGCAACAGTGACCTCTAGCGTGTCTTTTTAATTTTCTCACTCTGCAGCTTCAACTCGTTGTTTCTTTAACCTCTAGGGCATTATTTAAGCAAAATTTTCCAGTTCGTATTTGTATTTGGTCTAATTTCTGATTTTGACTCTCTATGCTGACAACTGATTCTGAAGAGACCTTCTTTGACCCTGGTAATGCATGATAAAGTAAGTGTGTCTTCATTAATGACTGTAATTACAGTACATAAAGCTGCCATTTACATGAATAATCGCCCACCCCACCCCTCCCCCCACCCCCAAAAAGGCCAGCTTTATTTGCAAGAAGAATTTAACTTTGGCTTAAATAACTCTCTGAGCTCTAAGCCACCATCATCCTCACGAAGTCACGTAGTGTTTGCAAGATGACGGCTCCTTTTTCTTTGATGAGACACCCTAGTTCTTTGTACTAAAATGAATTTGAGAGAAAAAATCAAAGAATCTATCTGATGGGCAAAACATTATTTTGGTAATTGAGTGTTTGGTGTTTTGCCCTCAATGTGATGTGTGCTGATGTCAGGACAGAACCCACAAGAATGAAGGGCCGCAGCTCTGGCAGCCTGTTTCAGCACTTTTATTCCAAGTTCCTCTTTTCAGGAGTTTATAACATTGCAATAAAATTTATTATGGGCTGGGACTTGGCATACGGGAGCCTGGGCTAACATTGTAATGTAGTATGGAGGGCTTTTTTTTTTCCCCAGGCAAGTGTTTGAATCTGTTGTGTCCTGTCTCCCTTTAGGGGAAGTTCAAAATAAAAGTCTGGTCGGATGGACTTGGCTCCCTTTGGTCTGTAAGTCAGAGGCAGTTGAAAAGAGCCCCCCACCTGCTCAACAGTAAACTCTTTTAGGATGATTAGGAAAAGAAAAAAAAAAGCAATAAAGGACTAAATGTTTCCTGTAAATGAAGGAGGCTCTTAAAATTGCAGTTGATGGAAAAGATCCTCTAGGGTTGAAGAGGGAGACATGAAAAGGTGTTCGAGATTGTTTTCTATAATTGGGTGATCTTCAGTGCCCCCCAACAGCTGGGCTTGTTGGCAAACAAGAAGCTGCACGTGGAAAACATGCTCCAATCTGTGTAAACTAAGCAAGGCGTCAAAATAAGCATCATCCCCAGGTTACAAGCAAAACAAAACATACGGAACACAGACCCCTAGAGAATCAGGCAGGAGAATGTGAGTATGCATAAGTAAACCTGTTTTTTAATGTTGCAGATATAAAATATATAATATATACTACATATTTATATTTACTATATACCTCCCTTGCTATTGTCTTTCAGTTATTGCCGTGAGAGTCTGTGTCTCAATGACAATTCTGAGAGGGCACCTCTCCAAAGAAAGAACAAACAATTGAATCAGAGAATTGATGAATCCCGTGGGAGGAAATTAATTAGAGCTGTATATAGCTCAATAAAAATTTCCCAGTTCAAAGGAAATTCTCGTTTCCTTTGCCTGACCAACCTCCTCTGTTTGCAAGTGAATAAGGCCTAAAATGTCAAATTAGCCAATGTCAGAGCTAAATCCAGCTAGAATACACAGTATACCCTCACAGGTTGCTTATGGCTGGCATTTGTTCTAATCAGACAGAGCCCAGGCTATCACGGCCAATGGTTCTTGGATATTTTTGAATATCACCCCTGCCTATGATCACTTAGTAACTTTGTGGCAAACGGCTAAGTCCTGGGTTTCTCTGCCAGTTATCAGAAATGGTTCAGACTCTAAAATTTATAGGTTGACATAGGTACAGCAGAAGCTTTCTTAACCAGCCCAAATTTAACTGCTCTGCCACATTAGACCCACCCAATTAGCCAAAGCTCTCTACTCACTGCATCAAACCCTCTGTAGGATGAATGCTAATGGCTCCTCACCATGGAACTAAATGCTTACCAAGAACAACTGCATCTGTAGTTTGTTTCCAAACCTGCTTATGTGGTTGTATTATTTCATGTAAAATAATATTATACAATCAAAATATGAAGATAGGATTATATCTATGACTAATTAAGCTAAGTGCTTTGGAAAGACTTGATACAGGTGATTTTTTAAAATGTTGACTCTTAATAGGAATGGGTAAAACAACCGTAAAAGATTAGAAAATGCTGGACAGCTTTTTGGCAGTCACATTGTTTTGCAAGTATCATGAAGTTTTCTCAGAGAAACCCCAAACTGGAAATTGTAGAAATGCATTCTGGGTGTGGGTTACACAAGAAAGATGCCGTGGGACCCCAAAGAGGATCCAGACAGAAGGAAGCAGCCTCACTCTTGCAACAACAGAAGAGTAGCGAATGTGCATTAAAATAAATATTTAAGTATAAGATCACTTCAAGTCATTCCCTACTTGAACTTTGGATTAACTGATTAACAAGTGGTCTTATCATGTCTGATAAGAGGGCTTTTCCACTACTCTTAAATCCACCGTCTTGGCAGGAGCCCAGAGAAGACATTGTGGTCTTCAATTCTGGGTGCAGATATGGGGGTGGGCGTGAGGGTGGGGTCCATAGAAGTGAAGGACAGAAGCCATGGAAGGTGGTGAAACTTTTGAAGATGAGACTATGGTAAATCTGAGTAGATCCCTTACAGATGATGTGGACTTACATGGCAACTGGCAAAGATTAGTCAGTGGACAATAGCATTGAATAAGAGCAAATTCAAATATGAAGGACTCATTCAGAAAGTCTATTGTTCTCAGAGAACAGAAGGTGTGTGTTGCTCTTAAAGGTAGTTAGTATACGCACATAAACAGATTCCTTGCCGGCTGTCTAGTCCCTCCTACATCTGTCCACTTCCAGAGTATTTGCAGACAGGAAAACGCAGATGAGTCTGGGCTGGTTATTTGCAAGGTTGTTTTATGTCTCCCTTTTATCTGCCTTTACAGCTGCAGGATTTTTCTCTGGGTCAGATTTGCCCGAAGCTTATTCTCTCCAGCCATTAATTCGGAGAGGTCTCTCCCATTATCCTCCTTTAGAGGGTTCATAAAAATGTTTTGAGTCCCTGTGATGGAAGCGCGTAATGCTAGATATGGTTTTGACTGTCCTAACAAAGTCACCACTCTATCCTTTAAGGACATAATTTGATTGATTGGAGCACAGTTCTGTTAAAACCATTTTGGCTTTAAAATGCTTGAGATTGGGATAGAGGGATAGTGTTCGGTTTGCATCCTCTGGCTTTTGTCAATTTGTGTCAGACCTTAATGTGATCTTTCCTGTTCAGTATAAATAATATAGAAGTTCCTCCTTTTAAAACAAGTAATGAAATAGACTTCTATTTTTTTAATTCAATAAATGAATATCAGGAAGAAGAGCTTCTTTTCTTAATATCTCTTTTGAATTCACAGTTTCAGTTCTTCCCTTACTTAAAGACTTGAGATTTTTTTGAAACAGTTTTGCGATATTTTGAATATTTTGAGATATTCTTCTTTAACTGTTCTTTATTATTTGAAAAAGAGGAAAAATATTCATAGGAAAAAAACCCAAGATAATCCTGATTTTATTTATTATCACTTTAAATATCTCTTATCTCATTGGTAGATTTCTTTCTAAGTTTAAATAATAATGCCACTATATCCAAGGAAGATAGACAGTAGTACTATAGCACCAAGATAGACAGAGATGTTTGCTGCAATATTGTTTAAAATAGTAAAAATTCTTAAACAACGTGAATGTCTGCTAATAGGGAATTGGTTAAATAAAAACGATGAAATAACAATGCAACAATTAAAAGGATGGGGCTTCCCTGGTGGTGCAGTGGTTAAGAATCTGCCTGCCAATGCAGGGGGCACAGGTTCGAGCCCTGGTCTGGGAAGATACCACAAGACGCGGAGCAACTAATCCCGTGTGCCACAACTACTGAGCTGTGTGCCGCAACTGCTGAAGCCCACGCACCTAGAGCCCATGCTCCGTAACAAGAGAAGCCACTGCAATGAGAAGCCCGGGCACTACAATGAAGAGTAGCCCCCACTCACCACAACTAGAGAAAGCCCACACACAGCAATGAAGACCCAATGCAGCCAATAAATAAATAAATAAATAAATAAATAAAAGGATTGTGTTATTTATATGCACTGATGTTAAATCTCTATGAATTTTTGAGTGAAAAAAGCAGATAGAAAATAGGAAGTAGCATATAATCCTATTTATATAAAAGTACACATATATCTGCATACATACACATATTCACACATATGCTGTATGTATATATATAGAAAAAGAGAGAGAGAAATTTGAGAGGATAGACACCAAAATGGTAGTAGTGTCTACCTTTGGGTAGTGGGCTTTAGTTTATTATTATTATTTTTGTAGCTACAGAGAGAATGAAAGCATCTTGAATAAGTGTGAAGGATACAGTTGTGGTACACTTGGAGCACACTGGGGTACATAGTGCCAGTTGCTGACCCAGCATTTATTCCCAGCCCCCTTTTCCCTTAGTACCTACCATGATTGAAACAGGAAAAGGAGTACTTTCCCAGCTTCCCCAGTAATTAGGAGTGGCCATGTGACACATTTCTGGTGATAAGGCAAGAGTCAAAATGTGTTAGGACCCAGGGGAGCCTAAGAACTCTTTTGACTGTGATGTCTAGTGACAATGCAGCCATTACATAACAAGTATAAGGGGAAGCCAAGATCACCTAGAGATGCCAGTTCTGATAGCATCAGACCTTGAAATCAAGGCAAGCAGCCATCCATCTCCAGCCTTCTTGATAGGAGAAAATCTAACCTCTCTTTGTTACTTGCAGCTGAAATCATTCCTAATTGGTTAAGGAAAAAAATGAAATCACCTTTCAATCCCTCCACCAATCCAGCTGTTCAAAGTTTATATCCAGGGCAACATTGTCACTCTATTCATTCAATCTGTGTGCACATGTGCACACACACACATGCACGTGCACACACACACGTGTGTACACACACGTGTGTGTATGCATTAATATATTTGCATATGTGTGTTTCATTTATACCTTGTTTTCTTAAACTGGAAACATTCATATATTATATATTTGAATATTTAAATATAATACAATTAAATATTTAAATTTAAATATATTATATATTTAAGTTGTCTATAACATGCTTTTATTTAAAGTATAAAGTAGTAACACAGTTACCTATTTTTGTTGGCTATATATTTCGATCACATTTTTTAAACAGCATTATTGATATTTAATTCACATATCATACAATTCTCCCATTTAAAGTGTACAATTCCATGTTTTTTCCTATATACAGAGTTGTGCAACCATTATGACAATTGGTTTCGAACATTCTCATCACCCTCCCACCCTCAAGAAAACCCCATGACCCTTAGCAGCCCCTTCCCATTTCCCCCCAGTCCTCCAACCCTAGGCAAACACTGTCTTATTCTTTAACATCTCTTTCGATTTCTGGAGTTGCACTTAAACATAATTCAATCATTTCTTTCCTGATAACTATTTAGGTCATTTGCAGTTTTTTCACTGTTACAGACAATTCTGTGACAAACATCCTCACGTACTTCCTCTTTCTCACTTTATTACATTGCTTAACTTTTCTACTTGTACATATTCCATCTTTAGAATCAGGGGAAGGAATGAGGAAATGAAATCATGAGGAAATGTGATCATGGCCCACAGAGAGGCATTTAGGGACAGGACAGGGCCCAGCTGGGGACTGGATCCAGCCTGGGGTCTACCTGCCAAGGAAGGTGTGTGATCTGGCCCAGGCTGTGTGAGCCCAGAGAAGGATACCTTTGGGTAACTTGTGTGTTACAGAGGGCTGCTGCGATGCAGATGGCCTACAACGTCTAATTCCACAAAGAGCAGGGCCCTGGGGGGAAAGTCATTTAAGGTGGCGTCAGCTGGTTGAGGGTTTCTGCTCTTGAGGGGTCTTGCTGGTCATAGTAAGGAATTTGGATTTTCTTCTGAGCATGACAGGAAGACACGGAAATCTTTTCAGCAGGGAAAGAGTCTATCTGAATTTTATTTTGTAGAGATCAATCCAGTTGCTGGGTGGAGAACCGACTGTAGCTAAGGAAGAGTGAAGGTAAGAGATCGGTTAGAAGGTATGTGGCGGTTCTGGTGAGAGATGGATTCAACCTCCGGGAACTCAGAATTTACGAGGAGAGATAAAGTATATGTGAGTTACAGTGATGCAAGCTAAAACGTGATGTATGTCATAAAACAATCACATAAAAGAGTCACATAAAATGCTTTCGAAATTCTCCAGCTTCAGTCTGGAGATCTAGGTAGTCTGGCTAACACTGAAGGCTTTGGGTACCACTGTCACTCTCTTTTACAAATAAGGCATATCATTAAGTCACGAGAGTGGGCTGAATTGGTGGCCCTCAAGGATATATTCACCTCCTAATTCCCAGAACCTGTGAATACTGCCGGACTGCCAAAAGAGTGACTATCAACGTGTATGGCAGAAGACTAGATCCAGGATCTTGAGAGAAGGACATTCTCCTGGATTATCTGGGTGGGACCTAAATGCAATCACATATATCCCCATAAAGGGGAAACAAAGATTTGAGATAGATGCACAGAGACACAGAAGAGAAGAGGCAATGTGAACATGGAGGCGGAGATGGGGCCACAAGCCCTGGAAAACCGGCAGCCACCAGCAGCTGGAGAGGCATGGAGAGATTCTCCCCTACGGCCTCAGAGGAAACATGGCCCTGATGACACTTTGATTTCAGTAAAGTCACGCTGATTTTTTTAATTCCTGGCCTCCTGAACTATGAGGTAATAAATTTATGTCGTTTTTAGCTACCAAGTTGGGGTTATTTGCTATCATAGCCACAGGGACCTAATAGTCACATATATGTGATATGTAAAAGCATTTTAGGGAATGAACTAATCTGAGATGCACTGGCTTATTATGCCTCTCCATCTCAGGAAAAATATTTGCACATTTTACAAGGACCTTCTGGAAACTCAATACCCTTAACTCAGATGGGTAACCTTAGAGGGAAGGATTGCAGGGTCACATCAGGTGAGGGAAAAGATATTTTGAGTTGGGAGCAGAACGTTAATTTAGTGCCATTACCGTGATGACCTTCAGGACGCTGCCTTTTCCACGAATGAGTTTTGATGCATTTGAGGCCCGTCTTAACCATGTGACCTTGAACAAGTCATTGGAGGACTCTTCATCTCAAATCGTCATCTCTAAAATGGAGAAACTAATTCTTCCTCCAAAAGTAGGACTTGAATATTAAAGGAGATAATATATGTGAATGTATTATGTAAATTGTAACGTGTTATGAATTCAGTAGCATTATTATTATTTGTGTGTGTTCATGAGACCATGAAGATTTCAGGTTAAGGAGACAAATGACATTCTAGGTTGGATGCCAGTTACCTCGCTGGCTGTTTGTAAAGATGAAACAAAGACAAAGCAATTGTTGCCATTTATGAGGGCATATTAGGTGTGTGAAATAACTCACTTCATCCTTAGAACAACTCTCAGGTGTAGATAGCATAACCCCCATTTTACTGAAGAATGATTCTATTTCAGAGGGCTTACAGAGTCCTGGCATACAGTAGGTATTCACTAAATGATAGGGGATTCTAACTTTGTTCCCCAGTGGGCCCTGCAATTTCTGCCTCAGTTCTACACTGGACTTATTCCACTGCTTAAAACAAATGAAAAAAGATCACGATTTGAATCAAATGATAATCCTTTGGTTGCTTTTCTGTGGAGCTCATTTAAAACAATAAGAACCTGCTTTGACTAAAATTAATAGCCAGGCACAAGCTTCCACAGCTGGCTGCCCAGCTCCTGAGATGGGTATGTGAACAGAGCCAAGGATCCCCAGATTGCGGTTGCTTCATCTTTTATGAAAGTTCTAGGGAAAAAGAGTTATGCCTGTCTCAGCCTCCAGAAGCATTCCTCAGGCTTTCCCTTCCTTAGCACCGGAGAGGAAGGGCCACAGGCAGGCTCTCCCATCGCCTGTGCTTTGCGAGTTAATTATCATCTTAGGTAGCTGGCGGTCCTCAGCTTTCCTTCAGGGCCTCTCTAGACGGTGTCTTAGAGCTGCATCAGTTATCTCAGTGAATCTCTTTTTTCATTCATCTTCAAAATCCCCACTTAGTGAAACTTAAATTCCAACCTCACATCATGCCGAATGACCTGTGGACAAAACAGCGGCTTGGGTTTCTTGGTTTGGTGGCCAGCATGGCTGTAGTTTGGTGCTCAATGATTCAGAAAGCATTAGGCAAGTTCGTTTTGGCACAGCGAGAAGTTTTTTACAGGCAGAACACTGAAGGGGCCTTTAGTAAGATGCACGATTAATTTATAAGAAAAAGTACACCACACCAATTCATTTTAAGAATAATACATTAGGGCTTCCCTGGTGGCGCAGTGGTTGAGAGTCCGCCTGCCGATGCAGGGGACACGGGTTCGTGCCCCGGTCTGGGAAGATCCCACATGCCGTGGAGCGGCTGGACCCCGTGAGCCATGGCCACTGAGCCTGCGGGTCCGGAGCCTGTGCTCCACAATGGGAGAGGCCACAGCAGTGAGAGGCCCGCATACCGCAAAACTAACAAGAGGGAGGACAAAGCAAGATGAATAAGCAAAGGCATGTGATATTAGGGAGGGAGCAGCAGTGTCCAAAAATAATGATACCCAAAGGGGTAAGAGCTTCCATACAAGAAGTCTGAGGCATAGGGAGAAATTGGGTATGATCAGGCAAATCGCAGCAGCCTTTATGGAGGTCACGGCATTGAAGTGTTGCCTTTGAAGGATGGGGAAGTTATGGAGCAGAAGCTAAAGTGAAAGAAAATTTTAGATGTGAAAGCAAGAGTATCGGTAGGAAAAAACAAGCCCTCCTATGGATTCTCTCCATAGTACGATTCATGGATTAATATACAGATCATTAAATATGGATAATTATTGATGCAGCTCAGGTCTAGGTGGGCAGACCAGAACTTGCCCACGGGAAAGGCTTTAAAAATTCCTGTGTAGAGACACATGCGCATCAGGGATTCATCAAGTAGCAAGGAAATTTGTTGTGAGATTAAACCCAAATTTAAAGGTGGAGCCAGTTGGCACAAACCCTACCTGGGCATGTACAGATGAGTTATCAGGCACCATCCCTGACCTCAGACCTCTCCTTCTTGCAGCAGCACTGACGTCATACAACTCCAGCACTGACCTAGAACTACAGAGGAGCTCAAGGTGACATTGTCCGGCCCTTCGGCTTCAGCAAGAGTTTCCTACTGTCTGGACTGAGGTCCAGAAGGTGACCTGCCCAAATAACACACTGCTTCTAAGTAGCACAACAGGGATGATGACCTGAGTTGTTGGCTTTGGGTGGTGTTCCATCTCTCCACTCAGCAGTCACTTCTTCTTGCCTGTACTAAGTGAGGATTTGAGCTCATATTCTCAGTGTATCTGAGAATAGATGACACTAGAAGATAAATAGCCTTTCCTGGCCCAATCCACCAGTAGGTGGGTCCCCCCGAAGGATCAGGAAGTGAGGTTGTCTCAAAAAACTCTCTCCTCCCGATCTGACTCCACCAATCTAGTGATTCCTATAGTTATTCCTGAAAGCCCTCATGAAATTTTGTCAAAAGTTCATCTACCTTTGGGGAAATAATACACTAAGTAGCTATTAGTTCCTTAGAACGGCTGAGCCCATCAGGTATTTTTGTAGCGGTAGCCAGCTGGGTGGTATGTAATAAATGCAGTAAACAGAGAAGTGGATTTGAAATATTTTTCGCAGCAGAGCCTTTTTTGAAAAATATATTGTGAAGCCCTCATCTAATAACATTTATTTATTCTAAAGTCCATTAATTAGATCAACGGAGTTGCTTCCAAAAATTTCTAATTGGGTATTGGGAAAGACAGCTGAGTCTCAGGAAGGCAGAGTATTTAAATCAGGTGTCTGTACAATCCCTGAATTGTCACTGTATAACCAGTTCTAAAAAACTCAGGAACACTTCTTTCTCCAAAGTGCTCTGTCACCTACAGGAAGGCCTGCTCACTGCATCGAGCTGCCATGCTCTTGGGTGAGAACACAGAGGAGACTGTGTGAATGCCCCACGTTCCTTCTGACATTCACCTATCGCTGATGTTAAGTACTTTTCATGCTTGTTGGAGGACAAGGGTGTAGAGTCTTGTTTTGTCTTTTTTAGAAAGAAAAAGGGAAATGCATCCAATTCAGAGATTAAGACACAAGAGAAAAAGCAAGTTATCTAGTAGGTAGACTGCATGTTACAGTAGAAAGGACCCGAATTTCTTTTTCTGTTTACTTATTTTTGTATCAGAACTGCAGGATTGGAATTCTGCTGCACCCAGTGTGAACTGTGTGACTTTAAATAATTTCCTTAAACTTTTGGAGTTTTTGTTTCCTCATTTGTGATGTGGAAAAAAGAATATCACATCCATAGAGTTATTAGGAGGATTAAATAAATTAGGGAATACAGATAAAGCACTTAGCACAGGGCCTTCCCCAGCAAGTGCTTTTATTTCTTTTCTTTATTTTTCTTAAGAAAAGTGACATACAAATACTGGAAATCCTTGGACCTTCTTGGTAGAGCACTGAGTCAAAACAATAGGATTCCAACTTGTCTCTTCTATGTAAACAAACATGTAATAAAGCATACAGACCACTTTCTGAAATATATGTTGAAATTGAACTGAGGAGAAAGAAAACTTCATGTACATTTAATTTCATTTATGAAGGGATCCTTGAAAAGGAGATGATGCAGACTGTGCATAGAAAAGAGCCAGAATTTCGCCAAAGTACATGTGCCTGTGTCCTGGGCTTCCTGGAAGCTGGGACAAAAGCTGAGTTCTCATATTAAAGAACTCTGGAAAATACCTTCTCAAAACTCCCTCTTTGGTAGAGTTATGTGTGCTGTCTACAGTATGGCCTCAAGAAATGACATGGGCATAAAAGGCAGAGAGTTCTTTTTATCTTTTTTTTTCCCTAGAACAAGTGTTTTCTTTTTTTTTAATTGAAGTATAGTTAATTTACAATGTTGTGTTAGTTTCAAGTGTATAGCAAAGTGATTCAGTTACATATATATATATATATATACATATATATAAACCTATTTTATATATAGTAGTGTGTATCTGTTGATCCCAAACTCCTAATTTATCCCTCCCCCGTTTTCCCTTTGATAACCATAAGTTTGTTTTCTATGTCTGTGAGTCTGCATCTGTTTTGTAAATAAGTTCGTTTGTATCATCGTTTAGATTCCACCTGTAAGTGATATCATATGATTTTTGTCTTCCTCTGTCTGACTTACTTCACTTAGCATGATAATCTCCAGGTCCATCCATGTTGCTGCAAATGACATTATTTCATTCTTTTTTATGGCTGAGTAATATTCCATTGTATACATGTACCACACCTTCCTTATCCATTCCTCTGTGGATGGACATTTAGTTTGATTCCATGTCTTGGCTGTTTACAACAGGCATAGAGTTCTAGGCATGCAGATTGCATGTTTGGATGAACCATGTCTGGATCCTAACCCACGGCTATCAGCACTCTAAACCATTAAGTTAATGAATAACACAGCTAGTGGGGGTTCTGCAGGTAGTTGTTGGATGTTTTCTCCCTCTTCTTGAGTTTTGTGTCAGTTTGGAAACCAGAAAATACTGGCATTTGTCTCGTATCTGCCAGATGTATAGGCCTTCAGCACGTCCTTCAAGTATTGTCCATGTAACTGCGGACACCTTCATTCCGTATGCTTGGGTCAAGGATATAAACTTCCCAACTAATTTTAAGAATGAGATAAGTCAAGCTCTTTGATTACCTAATGTTATATATACTTTGGTGTCTATCAGTTACTTTCTGATATATCATGCTCCAACAATTTGGCTTGATTTAGGTATGAAGAGTAAAAAAAAATAGCTTTCCTTTAACGTAAACATCCTCATGGGGATGACTGAAGTGTACAACAAGATAAAGAATTGGTTAACTGTACTTATGGGTCTCCTACACAAAGGATTCTGTAATTTGGGGTCCTTTCAGCTCTGCCAAAACATGAACAATCACTCCTCCGTAGAATACAATCAGAGTTTTCCTTGACAAGACCCACTCACTAATGGATCTTCAGTTGCAATAGAAAATAAACTCAATAATATCCAAGTCCTTTCCTCTTGAGATTTCTACCCGAGTCTCCAAATAAGTTTTCTTGTCATAAAAGCATTCAGACACTTTTCCATCTCTGCCAACAGATTTGACTAGACTTTGTGTATAGTAGGAGTATTTAAAAATCAACCTGATAAAATAAGAGATAAATTATTCAGTATAAACAGTGACAAAAAAATGTAACGATTCAAATATTCCATCTGCCTTAATGGAGAAATAATTGAAATAGGGGCCAATTTTCAACCTTTAGAGTAAAAAAAAAATTTAAACATGCCATTGTTATTAACCAATGGGATCTTGAAATACCTTAGCGATAGGTAATCACTTGGACTTTGGGTAAAATGCTAACTCCTTAGCCTGATATAGAAGGTGATCGTGCCCTAACCTATGCCTCCCTCTATAGTAAACAATCCTGCAACATGTTCATGACATCTGCCCCAGGCAATCTGGTTTGTGTTGGGTTCTGGTTTCCAGAGTCCATCTGGAGCCCTCCACCCTCCACTCACTTGCTCAGGCTTAGACTCACTTAGCACGCCCTTCTGTCTCCTCTGCCTTCAAAATCGGCTCCTTTAGATCCAGTGCCAACTTCACATGTTATAACTTCCCTGACCATCTCAACGTAACGTTAGCACGCCTCCCTACTAAGCCAATATATTTCTCATAAGTATAATTCATTTGGAAAAGAAAAAAGAAGAAAACATTTACTTTCCTGCCATATCTTTCTAAACATCATTCCACGTGTAGTTATGTCTTGTCTCATCAACCCTGCTCTTGGGTTTTCAGGATTAGGAAGCACGTTCCTCACTGGGTTCAATTCCATTGACTAGCTCTGTCTACACAAAGCAACAGAAAGAGTCTAAGAGATGCTCAGGTGAGATCTGGAGAATATTTTGTCATGGACTTACACTCCTGTGTAAGTATCAGGAAATACTTATAATCGGCAGTCTATAACACTGTAACTCACCAGACAGTAAGCGTGATCAATTAGATAGAAATTATGAAGGAATAGGCCTTGGAACTAAACAAGTGTATACAGACTTTATAATTCTTTGACATTTTCTTTTAAGGACCCATAAAATCTTCTTGGGAAGACATAAAATCCATTGTAGTTTCTAAACTTACAGCTTATCATAAGCCACCTATTAGAGCTATACAGATAAATTTGCTGTCTAATGTTGCACAAAGCATTTGAAACCAAAGAGATGATTGCAATTACTAGCTTGTGTTTGTAAAGGCAGAAAAATCGTAGTAATAGTCGTTTTGCTTTGGGCATCTCTTTGAAGGATCCAAGACTTGCTTACCATATGCCATGTTAATTGATACAGATTACTCTTGTTGACTGGGGTTTTGGTTTGTAGGTTTGTGGGTTTGTTTCATTGGATTAATAAAAAAGATTTGAAAATGAGCCACGACCAGATTGGAGGGCGAGAGGCTTCGTGGATACATTCGCGCACAAGTCCTGTCTCATCAATCACTTCCTCTTCCAACCCAGCATCCCTCCGCTCCTTGGCCTCTTGGATTCCCCTTAGTTTCTTTATTCTGCAAGGGCACCTGACGCCCATCGTTTTCCAACTTCGGAGACCTGGCCTCGGCCACGAAGGTCTCAGTATATCATCAGGTCGTTGTTCGGCGCTGGATTCAGCTTTTCTTAATGGTGTGCTTTACCGGGCAGCGTTTTCATACATCATTAAACAGCAACTCTAACGCTTGTGCCCCCTCTCTGATTTACCGTAAATAGTCATGTTTAAGATAACATTAAACATCACACATGCTCCTCGCCACTTGAACAACCCTGTGGTAATGAATAGTCAACAGAACCACTAAATTAAGGCCCCGTGGAGCTCAAAAGATGACTGGTCTTTCCGAGGAGGTAGGGTGGTAATGCTAGATGATGAAATTGCTCTCCACTCTGAATTTGGGGTCTCCTTTTCTTTCTCCTAGTGACTTCAGAGTCTGCACTGTAAGAACTGTATAATAAGCCAATAAGAAAATGTCTGCGTTGTCAACCATGGATCTAGACCCATTTTAATCAGCATTTATCGAGAACGTCATCTAGGAGAGAAATAGGAAAGCTGTAAACACATGGCCACTGCCTTCAGGGAATTTGAAAGCAATCAGGGAGAGAAGAAAGATGGATGAGAAAGCATCTAACACCACCTACCTCTAGGCAGAATTTCGTAGCTGCAATAGTAGAGAATCACACCAGATTCATACCGCTATCTTAGTACTTACTATGTTGAAATCATTTGGGAATATAGCTGTGGCCCCTTTAGAATGGAAGGTGTCATTAGGCAGTGCTTACTTTATGTGTTTTTGTATCCCTCCTGCCTGGAACAGTATCTGAAACACTTTAGAAACTGAAAAGTATATATATATATATATATATATATATATATATATATATATATATGTTGAACTAATCCAATCATGGTGGCAGGTGGACTAAAAGGGGAAAGAGCTTGGTGGGGGTCTGGTGTGGGAAGGCTCGAGAAGCACGAAGATCCATCCAGGAAATGGTTGCTAAATACAAAGAGACAAGGATTTTCTTTAGAATGTTTCCTGTCTACAAAATGCATCACCTCCCCTGAAGCAGAGAGCACATTCTAAGAAGACAAGCATTCCTACCAGTCAACTATAATGCTCAAGGGTGGCGGAACTGGCTACAAAGTTATACACCTGGCATCCTTTTCTTCTTTTTTTTTTTTTTCCCATCGAAATGATTCTCTTGTAAACCTGAACTCTACTTACAAAAGCATTTCCCTATTTTGTGATTAGGGCTTCCCTTCATCCCCCTCCCAGGCTTCTGGAAGTCTGCAAAGAGTCAGTATCTGCAACCACATAGGAAATGGCATTTGTCTTGACCACACATGCAAAAACACAGTTCGCCAGAATTATTCTGACTGGTGTGGTTGTGGTTTGGAACATCCAGAGAACACCTTCACACAAAAACACATAAAGTTTGTCTTTCTTTCTATGTGCATTGGTTGGACTGAAGTAAGAGTGACTGAAGACAGAAAATTTAGAGACTGTGAAGGGTTCTGGTGATCTGGAGAAAGGCAGATTTTTTTCCCAAAAGGCTCACGCGTCTAGAAAACAAGCTTCGAGCCCTCCCAACAGCATGGATTGTGTGCCGGAGTAGACATCTCTCATGTGTTTCCAGTAAACTCTCCTTCAAAGCACTCTGAATGCAGAATTGGGGGGTTACAGACAAGTCAAATTTCACTGAAGCCTCGGGTTTTATTTTCTCGTGAGTTTTGCATTTTACTCCACATTAGATCCACATGCGTTCCAAAACGTCTGTCCCATCCCCCTCCGATTTTTGAACATACGGCAATTGATTCTCCTGTGATGCTGTATCCTTGACTTGCTTTGAGCAACAGGGATCTAAAATATAAATTCTGAGTGGAAATTTCTCCTTCTCACAGTACTTAGTTGCTAAAGACCTATGGCTTTCTCTTTTGAGGCCATATAGCCTATAACCGTGCCCAACAACTGTGGACGTTTATACACTTCACATTTCTGCTTTTCAATTAAGTGGCTGCCCCTTGTTCATGACTACAGCCAATATTTATTGTGTACCTACTCTAGGCCAGGTGCTGAGCGGGGTCTCTGTTCGATGAAGTAATAAATCACAGTGTGGAAAACAGACAGGAAAACAGGCTTGACTTCCTTCCTCAGGCTCAAGACAGATTCTACCCAGACTAAAGCACTGGTGTCCCACCTCAACCCCTTGGTTGGAGACTTTTGAAACCACTTAGCCTTGACGGTTGGACCCACTTATTCCCAATCCCAACTGTGTTCCAAAAGATGTAAAAACATAGACCTAATTTTCAAAGAATGAGGCAGAATTCATAGATATTTTTTATGTGTCATACCTTCATTCAAGCAAAGTTTCATTCAGTTTCCCAGGTGATTAATTTTAGAGAATTCTGGTTGGTGGCATATTTTCTTCCCTGGCAGTCTTGGGAATGGCTGGAATATGGTTCTCTTACCATAAACCTGTAATAGGAAGTTTGATTAACAGAAAACACTGGATGGCAAATGGACCCAGCAGAGTTCCATGGAGGAGGGACTAAGAAATGGTGTCCACCTTTTTCACTGTTTCTACCCCAGTGCCTTTGTGGCACCATGAATATTTATGTACAGTATGTATCCAACTCTTGAACCTTCCTGACCTACCTCAGTCTGTAAAATCAGTTACTTAATGTACATGAAAATCCTGGCGTGTTCTGCTTCCCACTTCAACCCATGCTTTGCCATTTCCTTCCATGAGAAACCCACTAATGGTGGTCTCTTCAGTCCTGTCTGTGGTTAGCAACTCTACCATCACCAGCTGTTAGCCTGGGTGTTCCTCTGGTCTATGGACCATCCTGTTACCATAGAGGAGGGTGTGAGTCCTTCTCACCTCGAGTCCAGCCCAAAATTCTCCTTTAATTCTCCTTTAAAAAGCCATTGCCAAGCCTATTGAAAGGCTAGAGAGATGCTCACTTTACTTTTTCAAGAGGTCATCATTTTCTTCCTTTCTTTCTCCTTTTTTGTTCCTCTCTCTTGAGACAGTCACTTTCTGTGTCTCTTGAGTCTTCCAAGGACCTCACTGTTTTTAATCTTCCCATTCTCTTTTTAGTATATTTCTGTATTATGCTTTTAATATACATACACAATCATTAATAATATTTTTTTATCATTTTCAATTTAACTTAACAAACATGCATGGAGTGTGCCAGGCTCGGTAGTAGGAAGAGTGGAAGATACAAGGGTGAGTAAAGTTACTGTGGAAGCTTCTTTCAGGGGAGCCACCTGCTTAGCAAGAGAAGATAACCATGCACATCACTAGCTGTAGCCTAACATTCCAGGAGAGCATAAACACCATGAAAGGCTTAGTGGCACCAAAAACAAGGGCTTATGTCCATCTGGAAGGATTGCAGATTGTTTCACAAGTTAAAGATTTGCAGTCTATATACATACATCAAATCATTATGTTGTACACCTAAAACTAATAGTGTTATGTGTCAATTATATCTGAATTAAAAAGAAAAGATAAGATTTCATCTCAGCAGTGGATCAGAATTTTACTAGCAAAGGGGGTGGTTGAAGAATAGCACACCCAGCAGAAGGGAAGTGAAGGGCAGAGACATTTGAGCAAGTGAACCCAGGATATGTTTTAGAGATGACAAGTCATGTCTTGTGAATGGGGACTGTTTGGGAGCTTCAGTCAAAAATAAGCCTGGGAGGGTAAGTTAGAGTCAAAAGGGCACCTGCAGGTTAAATAAGGGAATTAAGAACCAGAGCTCTAGAAGGGTCTTAAGCTGTGTTGTAGAGAGAAAGCCTCACTAGTATGGTGTGCATTCTGGAAGGCAACTTCACCCTCCTGCTACAGTATATCCAGCTGACTCAAGGTAATTAGAGAGTTCTCCTCTCCTTTTAATCATTTCGCTAACAGTGGCTGTCAATTTATAAAGAGATTCCTCCAAACATGAAGGACTCAGTGTA
Organism: Lagenorhynchus albirostris; assembly: GCF_949774975.1. NCBI lineage: Eukaryota > Metazoa > Chordata > Mammalia > Artiodactyla > Delphinidae > Lagenorhynchus > Lagenorhynchus albirostris. The sequence continues at coordinate 32,232,470 of NC_083107.1, read as the reverse complement.
GCAGTGAGCTTGGCCAGGGAACTATACAGGATTGGCACTTTCTACTAATGCATTCAGCTCCCCACATGCACAGAGCTGAAAACGACTGAGCCCTTACTGTCCGTCTAGAAGGGGTGGCTTCAAATGGTAGACATTTTAGAGTTCTGAGAATGGTCTTTATTCTTTCCTGTCATAAAATAATAGGAATTATAAATAAAAATCCATCTTTCTGCCCAGATTTTTATCTCTCATTCTTCCTCTTGGCTTTTTCCCATTTTCCCCCACCAAAAATAATCGTCTGTTGAACAAAGCAAACCATGGACAATCTAGAACCAGGAGAGAATAGTGAAGAAAAAAGTGCAGCATCTGAAGACAGAAGAAGAAAGTGGAATGGATGTTGTAAGCTTCAAGAAAATGTAAACACGTGCTGGATGACAGGAAGCGAAAGGGCTCCTACAACTAGATGAAGATTCTACTCCAGAACCCCATTGAAGCAAGTCTTGTGGGGTTAAAACCAAGTGTGATGCTTTTGAACCTCCGGATCTTCCAATTTTACTCTGCTTGGCAATCATAAGCTCTGGGCTGCTGCACATTGTGTTATGCTGTTCCCCTGGGTGTCCTGGAATCAGAGAAAGAATCACTTTCAAACAAGAATTTTTATTGTTTTCATCACACTAGCTCCACTTGGGCCATTACAAAAGACTTTCTCTTATGAAATTTCTCTGAGAAAACAATGGATTATAAGATAAGAGGAAATGACCTCAGGCAAGTATAAAAATACTGGTAACGCTGTAAGAAAACTTTCCAGAAGTTTCTCTAGATTTCTGCGTTTTGTCAAACTTCAACCACACTCAGTCTTTCCTTTCTCTACCTCCAGGCAGTAAGACTGTGGGATGGTTTATTTCTCATCATCCTGAATGACAGCAGGTCTGTTCCTCTCTCACCTCGATAACTGTCATAACAGGCATGGTTTGACCCTGGCTTCTGTAAACAACTCCCTCCCTCAAGCCAAAAATAAATAAATTTAAAAAAAATAACCTTTGAGAAGAAACCAATTTGTTGTTTTCTGCCATTTGGTAAACTGAAACCAGTGTCTCTGCCCCAACTGTTATCTAAACCGTAAGCAAATTTGCAGCGCTCTTTGGGGGTGAACCGGAGAATTTGGCAGAAGGCAGAGATGGAAAGAGATCCCATATCATTGCCTGAACTTTGTCCTCAGTTAGCTCCTCTCCCAGCTCTTTTTCTCTGGAAAGGGAGCTAGCAGGTGGCATGCTATGCAGCAAACCAGTAGCAGGCCGATTACAGCTGTGCATGTTTGGCAAACGTTTAATTTTGGATCGGTCTCAGGCCAGCTCCACTGAGTGGGGACAGGGAGAAGAGCCTGCTGTTGTTGCACTGGGGGAACAGAACATGTCCACAGATGCCAGTAACCCAGTTCACCCCACAGAGAGACACAAATACAAAATCAGCTCCGGTGCCGCTCTCAATGGCTTCCCACCCACCATCCCAAGCCCTGATGGAGGAAGAGGGTCCCAGGAGAGAGCCTCTTCTCAGGAGAAATAGCAGCCATGAAAAGAAGGAAGTGAATAACCCTCAAATTTCCCTCACTCGTTGCTCTTTCACAAAGAATTGGGATTCTGGCGTCAGACGGAATCTGCAGGAATTTCACCCCACTATTTGGGAATTTCAAGTTACGGAGGAGTTCACGTTCCCAGTGCAGCTCCCAGAAGACCATGTGATCCTGTGGAAGGAACTCAAAAGTTAACGGCAGGGACTACAGGGTGGTTTTCATTCCTCCAACTCTGGGCAGCTTGGATGGAACATCTAATGTTCAAACATCTAATGTATTGTCTCCATTGCTCCATCTATACAATTGTTGGAGCTGCCCTTCTCCTTTTAGATTTCTGAGGATGGGATCTAATAATAGATGTAAAAGTGATATGAAATAAAAGCCCACTTACTCTTTATCGGAAAGGGTCCACGTTTGAGGTGAAGTCAATTGAGAAACGTCTAAAACAATATCATTTGGAATCAGTGACTTGGAATATGGTTTGGAAGTAGTGTTATTCCAGAAGAGAACAACTAAAGGTGAGAATCCCCACATTTCTGAAAGTTAAACAACTGGAAAGTGCAAATAATTGATTGGCATGGTAGGATTCTATAGTCTGAATGTTTGTGTCCCCCAAAGATGATGGTATGAGGAGGTGGGGCCTTGGGAGGTGCTTACATCATGCGGGCTCCACCCTCATGAACAAGATTAGCGTCTTATAAAAGAGGCTCCAGAGAGTTCTCTAGCCCCTTCCAATCAAGTGAAGACACAAGAAGGTGCCGTTTATGAAACAGAAAGTGGGCCCTCAATAGACACCCAAGCTGTTGGCATCAAGATCTTATACTTCTCAGCCTCCGGAACTATGAGAAATAAATTTCTTTGGTTTATAAGCTATTCAGTTTGTGGTATTTTGCTATGGCAGCCCGAAGGGACTGCAACAATGGGGGGAGAGAAGGGACTCTTTCTTCCATTCCTCTATTATGAGAAACACAAATGTATAAGTTGCTGTGAGGATCCATGAAAAAAAAGGCAAACTCCTGCACATGCTGTGCGGTGGGAAGAAGATGCTTCAAAATTTATCCAATCTCCTTCCCCCTTTTCATCTTTTTTACAGTCTGATCATAATTGATGCCCATAATGAGGAGAGGATTTCAATAGAGAGCTAGAGTAATTTCTGTACCACCAAATCATGAATTACTTTTAGGAGAGTTTCAGCATTTGGCACAAATCCAAACCTCAGTTGGTATTCTGTCACTCTTAGAAGTAACCAACATAACTAAACTAACCAGAAAACTCCTCAGTTATTTTAGAGAAGTAGAAATAGATATTTTTGCACACCTGTAGGAAAACTACAAGTAGCTATCTTGGGAGAGTTCTACATTATACCACACATCTGGCAGAAAATTGAAAAAAGTGAATCCAGGGCTTCCCTGGTGGTGCAGTGGTTGAGAGTCCGCCTGCCGATGCAGGGGACACGGGTTCGTGCCCCCGTCCGGGAAGATCCCACATGCCCTGGAGCAGCTGGGCCCGTGAGCCATGGCTGCTGGGCCTGTGCATCCGGAGCCTGTGCTCCGCAACGGGAGAGGCCACAGCAGTGAGAGGCCCGCGTACCGCAAAAAAAAAAAAAAAAAAAAAAAAAAAGTGAATCCAGTAACCAGTTATATTTAGTATCAAAGATAGTTGATGACAAAAATTAGGAGTTTTGAAAATATCTAAGTGTGCATAGATTTTTAATTTTTTTAATCCCGATATCCAGTTTAAATCATTGGTCAGTGAATTTCTACTGCTCTTACTGTCATCCCAAGTGTCCTTGGGAATTCTTATCTGTCCTCTCTGTACCGTTCCAATTTTCTTGGCATGCTGACCACAACAAGAGAACAGTCTAATTCTCCGTATCCAATTTGCTGGTTTTGTGGAATGACTAAAATATGATCAGAACAGTGAGTACAGATGAGAAGCAGCTGTCAACTTCATGGTCCCAGCCTCTTGGTAGACATTCCATGAAATATCACATCTGGGAGTGAATCTCTTAGGGCCTCTCCTATCTATAGCTTTTGCTATGAAAAATGAGGGTTTCAAGCATCATCAGGCAGTGATGAACATGCATTTGAAATTTGGGGGTCACCAAATTACAATGAAGGGTCAGTATGTTTGTGAAGTGTGTGCCAACTTCCACCTCTCCATGTATGTGTTTTGTGGGGGAATCAGATCAAACGCTCATAATCTGAAACGATCTTGTTCACTTTTTGCTTTTTGCCTTCTTCCCATCACGGAAATGTAAACTTCCCAACAGGGCTTGGTTTTGCTCACCTGTGTCCCCAGTATCTGAATGGAATGTTCAAATATAGGCTCCTAGTAGAGAATGCTGCTATACATGCAAATAGAAAAACAGATGAAGTGCACATATTTGCTTGAATATGCAGAAAATATCTCTGAGAGCACCATGCACACCTGACAACATTAGTTGCTTTGTTTGCCAGGAAGGAGGGAGATTTTCCACTATATACCCTTTTGTACCACTTGAATTTTGAATCATGTGGTTATATTAACTATTCAAAACCAAAGGAATAAATTTTTAAAAATGGAGCGCTCTGTTCTTATAAACAAAGTTTGGCTGTTTTCTATTCTATGTGGAGCTATTCTAGAGATTATCATACTAAGTGAAGTGAGTCATAAAGATAAAGACAAACATCATAGGATATCACTTGTATGTGGAATATAAAAAAATAGTACAAATGAACTTACTTACAAAACAGAAACAGACTCACAAACATAGAAAACAAACTTATGGTTACCAAAGGGGAAAGGAGGAGAGGGGAGGGATAAATTAGGAGTATGAAATTAACAGATACACACTACTGTACATAAAATAGATTAAAAAAACAAGGACCTACTGTATAGCACAGGGAACTATTGTCACTATCTTGTAACAAACTATAATAGAAAAGAATAAAAAAAAGAATACAGATATATATGTATAACCAAATCACTTTGCTGTACACCTGAAACTAACACAATAGTGTAAATCAGCTATACTTCAATAAAAAATAAAATAATGTTAAAAAAATAGAGTGCTCTATTTTTGCAGAGCATGGCTGCCTCTGAAGGGTACAATTACTTTTTCATTCTTGCCAGTCCTATAAGACTTTAGTCTCTTTGCTTGGCTAGAGGAGCCCAAATCATTCTACACTCTTACATATTTTGCCTCATCGTCTTCAAATATTAGTCAAATGTAACAATATTGAAAGGCTCTGACCCCGAATTCGGTTTATTCTATACCATGAGAGAAAAAAATCGAATGAGCCAATTACACAGGAAGGATGGAATTGCATAATTAAGAACATTCACAGTGGTTTTACTGAACAGCATTAAAACGGTCCATTTTCCAATCATTCATTGCTTTTATTGGACACCATCCTGACTTAATAGAATGGTTCTTCTTAACACTGTTAATTTCTGGAAGGGCGCCAAAGCAAATGAAATCTTGATACTCATGTTCTGGGAATACAAGTTGTGAAATGGTTGAGGTGGGGAGTGGTGGAGGGGGTCTTGCTGAAGATCAGTTTCACTCCGAAATGTGATAGGACATCTCCTACCTCATCATGACCAAGTGAATTTATCTCAGCGCGTCTTCCCAGCCTCTAGAAGGATGTTCTGTCATGCTGAACAAGCTTCAGCTGCTAACTCTGAGAGGGTATGGAGAGAATCTAAAACCATTCTATAGATCAACTATTTCCTGTTTTTTACTGTCTGCTTCCCCCGCATAAGGGAGTTGTGAATGAATGACTTTAGCTTATATAATTATATTAAATAATTATAATCGCATCAAGGATATGAATAAGAATAACAATGTTGGATTGATCCAATATCTCATTTCAAGAGAGGTCAAGATTTTTTTCATAGTTATGGGTGGGGTCACTCTTGCCATAGGCCAACGGGATAGGCTAGCTTGCAGTTCTTGATGTGATCACTTCTTAAACATCCAAACCGAAATCCAAATCCAAGCCTCAGAACCCCCATCTCTTGCCTACCATCCAGCTCTCTGCTCTCTGCTACACCTTGGGCTGTGTCGGTGTGATCCTGGCTAAAAGAAGATGGGGTAAAAATATCCAACAAGTTTATTAAAAAACTCATGGTTGAACTGTCGGTCAGTAAATTTTAGACTAACTAATTACCTAAGTAGATGCATGTGAATCAGTCTGTAGGAATCAGACTCATTTTTGCCAAAACCCAGTCAACATATTCCTGGGTTTATAACATTTCTTAACATATAACAAAGTTTTGATTCAGACGCTGATGATTCAAACATTGTGTGTGTTTCCAGGTAAGGTAGAAGTGTTTTTTTTCCCCCTAGGGTGAAAAAAGTTTGCTTCCCCAATTAGAAGAGCAAAAATAATTTTGAAACCAGCATTTACCTTAGTGAATAAACTCTTTTCAAACAGTTTCAAAGCACCTATTTACGTATAAACAACAAATATGCTTGCTTAGAAGACATTCATAAAGAAAAAAACACCTCACTCTACCCACTGTGGCTGGAATGTCTGCGTTAGTGCCTACTTGCAAAATAATAAGTTCTGTATGTCTGGAAGTAGGGCCATGCAAAGACACGGCCTAGTTTCTGACCTTGGCAGGGATCTGCAGCAGTGGCACAGCTCCCTGGGATTCCCAAGAGGGCAATACATTCCACTGCTTCTCTTTATGTACCCAAGGTTAACAAATCACAAACATGAAAAACGACAAGACTGATGGGCACATAAATATTTGTTTATTAAAATGTGCACAGCGGCCATCCCATTTAGGTGTACAGATTAATTAAATTGTAGATGCATGTTCTAAGAGTAGGATTGATTTCAAAGTGCTCTGTGGCTATTTCCATATACTCAACCCACTCTGAAAAACCATCCTTTTGACTTCAGTCAATCAATGAATGACCAGTTATTTTCAGATTTCTTACAAATTAATCTCCTAACTCTGACTGTAATTTTAAATATGTGGAATATTAAAAACTCACCTCACAGGACTACTAACATCAATTTTTCATTGGTTTAATTCAGAGAGTTATCACAGAATCTCAGATTTGGAAGAGACCCCAGAATTATTGAACCCAACCTCCCATCTTTATAAAAATCCTTTCTCCCAGATTCTTGAGTTAGTCTCTGTTTGATAACTTCCAGCTATGAGGAGTTGACTATCTACCATGAATACTTTTGTAATTAGCAAATTATATTACTCATTCCAGCTGTATATTGCTTTTAATTGGGGAGGTTTTGTTGGTTGGGTGGGTATGTTGTTACATTTTGCTCACATTATTTGTAACTTGTAAAATGACATCTACAGGTGGAAAATTACATTAAGTAATGACTACTTTCCAGCGTGCTCCCGGTGGGAGGAATAAGAATAAAAATTTCTTCAGAACACATTCTTTCACGTTCTCTAGGGAAGTCCAAGTCTGAAGTACGCGGCAAAGTGGTGAAAAGAAAGAGAAGGAGGTCAAAGATCAACAAATCAATTATTAATGGGTATTTATTAAACAACTATTAATGTTCTCAGAATGCATAAGTAGCTCAGTGGAAAATGACTTGGCCTTTAGCATTTAGTGATGGGTCTAGAATGGTTCAGTAGCATAGTCGGGGTACCTGGAGTTCTGAACTGAGTCTTGAAAGACAGCTGACGTCTGGGGAGGTTTAAAGGGAGGAAAACAATTACATTCTGGGGTCACGTGACTCCGGGGTGTGAGAAATTGAATATATAGAACCTGTGGAGGACAGAGAGGAAACAAACCTGCCAGGACAGAGTGGGTTGAAGAGTGGAGAGGCAAGCCGTACTGCCCAGAATTATCAAAAGCTCCGGGTACAGAGCTAGCCAAGGTCATCGAACCTTCCGGGAGATGGAGGGGAAATGCCTTTAATGAGTAAGCATTCTGACATCACTTGTTTTAGAGATGGGATCAAAAATGTAAGACATGACTCACCCTTCTTGGTAAATTCACGAAATTAAACACAGACGAGAATTGTCTTTACATGCCCATTCTGTTCCTTATAAAGACAAGAAGAATGATTCTAAACGTGGTCACAGCCAAATGATGCAAGGACCCTGCAGATTTATCCCAACCAGCCTTTCTCTCAAAGGAACAAGCTACACAAATCATGCGTACATTATGTCCCCAAACTAACGTTTTTTTTGAGTGGCATTTCCAGTTTCAACGTCATCTTCAGTGTGAAATACAGCACAGTTAAAGGGTTCAGGGAATACAGTATCTCATGTGGAAAAAGTACATTCATTGAGATACTGGGAAAACTTGGTGAATAACGAACTAGTCGTTGACCATGTAACACGATTTATACATTCATCTAACTGCCTGAACTAACTTCCAAGCGTTTTTCTTATTGTATTATAATTTCCAGCCAGGTTCTGATTAGTCAAGTCAATCCACTCTTAGCATGTAACCTAACCTGTGTGTGTGTAACCTGTTTTGTGTGTGCATGTTACCCATGTTTTGCAGTAATTGGGACCACTTCAACAGAAGAATAGAATGCCTAAGACCCATTTAACAGATATGACATTTCTTCTATTGTTATCACTCTTTATCCAATGTGACAACCCACTGGCATTTAGCAAAACATAAAGATTTATCACCCGATTCCCCTATTCACGGTCACTTGGATATTTTGATTTTGGGTTTGATGTCAAGACGTCTTCCTTCATTATGTGCCATGGATGAGGCATGCGTGCTCTGCCTCCTACACATGAGTTTTTTAGGTTTCAGGCCTTCTCTCCACCATAAAATATGAACTGTCACGGGCAGTGTTCAGTCTCTTTATCTCTGAATTACTGCCCCTCACATTAGAGTTCCCATCAGTTGAGTAGAGGGGGAGAGATGGCTGCTTGTTCGCCCTCAGGAAACAAGTGTCTGCAGCTGAAATGCTCTCAACAGCAAGGGCTGAAGTGGAGCAAGGGAGCTGTGTAGCGACTAAGAGAGCTGAAGTGTGGAGTTGTGTAGGTGACATGCTCAGGCCCTCTTTCTTAGCTCACTTAGCTCCTGTGCCACCAACTCATGTCCCCAAATAAACATGGGGTCAGAAGATGAACATAAGATCTGGTTTACTGATTCCAACCCGCCCAAGACCCATTTAGATAAAAATTGCATGTTACCACTTCACAAAAAGGAGACATTTTTACATGCAAAAATGCTGAGTAAAACATAATCAAGCATTCGTGAAGGACCTCTGAATGCTTTCTGCCCCACTGGGAGTTTTAATTACCATGTCTCCCCAATTATCCTTAAGCTGAATTTTTAACCGTTTAACTCATCCAGGACTCTTTATACACTGGCTAAAGGAATATTTTGTCCCTGTGGTTAATACCTCACCTTAAATTGAAGCAAACCTGGCTATAGAGAGGGTGCAATTTATGCTGCCTGCCACATTCTCTGGTTGGGTGAGATTTTCAGTTAAAGTCACCCCTCCCTCACTTCCGTTTTGCCCCAGGGAAGGGAGATACATGGGCATTCAGGCCTGACAGGTAAGTGCTTGCCACTTATAAAATCCAATAAATAAATTCTAAATAAATATATCTGCAAATCGAAACCATTTCGAGCTACTTAACCGACTGCATATCTAGTCCTTTGTACACATATTTGTACAAAGTGTTGCCTGTAATTTTAAAGATGCTTGCCTCCGGGAGGTTTCGTTTTTCCATTGAAGTCCCCTTGATTTACTGTACGCAATATGTTACAGCTTCCTTATTTGCTCCTTTGGGACAGTTACTGACAGTAAATCTCTATTAAAATATTCTTCCATATGGTTGCATGAAAATTTTATTGCAGTGAGCCTGGGGCTGAAGGTCACAGCTGAGTAGCTGCAGTTAAGTATTGCAGAGTCTATGGACTTGGAGGTACATCTGTTCTGGGAGCTGGAGCAAAATTAGAATTTTACTGTCAATAGCATCTCTCCAAAACTAGTTACATTTGTTTACTGTGGCTGGCTTGGCCTTTGCCTCCGCTGTCCCTGAAATGCATGTCATCTAGCCCAGCATCCTTATCTTTCAGGTTGGAAGTCTGAATACAGAATTTGCTTGAACCTGAAGGTCATCTGAGAAGTCCCTAATGGATATTTCATTTATGATACATGAAAATTTAATTTTATCTCTTTTAATTTGAGTCTATTGCTCGCTCACATTTGTTTTAGCCACAACTCATTGTTTGTTCTAAATGCTTCTTGGAAAGCAGATCATACAAACTTCATAAATGCTACCAAAGAATGATTTTTAACCTGCATCCTCAGAGCTAATGAGAGAGGACCCAGGCAACAAGTTTTCTTTGCTTTGTATGGGAGATTGGAAAGGGTGGGATGGATTGGACGCCATTTGCCTGGGATTGGGATGCTATTAGTTCAGGGAGTGAGATAGCACACACCCCTGAAAATATTGGGAAAACTGAGGGACTTTTGAAAACACAATTCCACTCCATAGATGTGGCTGCATCGTAGTGTTTTATGGCTCTAAACACCACATGTAACACGTGGGAGCTGGGGCCAATCAGTGTTTAAAAAAAAAAAAAAAGGAAGCATTCCGCCATACTTCAAGCCTATCTTTCCCAGCAGCGTGACGTCTAGTCTAATCCAAATCCAACCCAGCCTCTGGCATGTCCGGGCACTGTAAGTTACAAGAAGAAAGCCAGCCCAAGAAGTTCCAGGTTATGGCCATGTCTCCACAAACTCACCAGCATCTCCACCACAGCTTTCATCCAAACAGTGGTTTGATCAGTAGATTTAGAAATTTGAGTGACTCTGTATCAAGTTTCTTCTTTGATACTGATTCATTTCCAACATATTTCTGAGATTCTATTGATTATCTTCTACTATATCCAGAAGTTTAGTGAAATGTTCAAAACAAAATTTTGTTTTTAATTCTTACTTTTTTTTTTTTGTAGTACGCGAGCTGTTGTGGCCTCTCCCGTTGCGGAGCACAGGCTCCGGACGCGCAGGCTCAGCGGCCATGGCTCACGGGCCCACCCGCTCCGCGGCATGTGGGATCTTCCCAGACCGGGGCACGAACCCGTGTCCCCTGCATCGGCAGGCGGACTCTCAACCACTGCGCCACCAGGGAAGCCCTAATTCTTACTTTTAAGCATAAATCACCGTACTGAAATTTCAGGGGGCAGTAGAGGGGTATCCAGGGAAAAGAAGTGGAATATGCATTAGAAAAAAGTAACTACATTCACTGAGCGCCAACTATGGGTAAGTCTAGGGCTTCTCAAGGTACTAACGCTCATAATTCTCACAAGATCCCTGTGAGTTAGGCACAGTTATCATCCTCATTTTACAGATGGCAAAACTAAGGTACAGAGAGATGAAGGAAGTTGTTTAGTCACATGGATTCAAAACAGAGCTGGATTCAAAACAATATGGCCCCAGTGCCTGTGTTGTTAAACATTATATTTGCCTGCCTCTTGTATGGATAACGTGGTGGAGAAGGCATTGAAGGTCCCAAATGACTCCCCAGTGGTAAATCAGGTTTCAGGTAAATGCACGGAACATGCTGTTTGGCCTCGGGATGCAGTCTAAGTCCATTCTCTCTGTCATTTATGATGACAAGGATCGTGCTTTTGACTCTCAGCACTGAGAACAGATATGGAGTCAGCTAACCTTTGAATGCTCTCATAGTATTTTCACAAAATATATAGTGAAGCAGAAGATGTCAACTTGATGGATCTGATGAACTAGGTAGAGTCTCTCCCCAGCAAGAAATTGTTCTTTATAAAAAGAAACCTATTTCCGAGGGCTTCCCTGGTGGCGCAGTGGTTGAGAGTCCGCCTGCCGATGCAGGGGACACGGGTTCGTGCCCCGGTCCGGGAAGATCCTACATGCCGCGGAGCGGGTGGGCCCGTGAGCCATGGCCGCTGAGCCTGCGCGTCCGGAGCCTGTGCTCCGTAAAGGGAGAGGCCACAACAGTGAGAGGCCCGCGTACCGCAAAAAAAAAAAAAAAAAAAAAAAAAGAAATCTATTTCCGAGATGCAGGTTACCACAGACTAAATCTCAACCTCACCCCTCATCATTTCCACTCTGCACATCCCCCACCAATACACACACACACACACACACACTAGCTGGGCAAAAGGGAAACTGGGTGCTTAGAAGGTCAAGGAAAAAGACACAGTGGTGGTGGAAAGAGATAAATCCAGGAGGTAAATTGAGCCAAAAGTCCTCATCTAGGGCTAATAGCCAAACTCTGGAAAAGATCAAATATCTTTGGCTGAGGACCAGAGGCAGAACCAGAATCTGGGCTCAAGGCAAAGGGATCTAGTGGTAAAGAGGTGCAATAAAACCTCTTAAGGTTAACAGTTACAAATGTAACTCTTCTCCTAAGAAAAAAATCATACAGGAGATTACTGAGAGTAGTCAAATGGGTAGCATGTTCAGCTGGCTTAAAGGATTTAGAGATTCATTCTCTTTTCAATAAATATTTTTTAAAACTCTTTTTTGAAATCATTTTAGAAGTTGCCAAAAGAGAACAGAGAGTTCCCGTGTATCCTTTCTCCACTTTTCCCCCCAAATAACATCTTACATGAGTATGATGAGCAAAACCAGGAAGCTGACATTGATACCATACTTTTAACCAGGCTACAGACCTTCTTTGCATTTCACCAGAACAAATAGTGTTTGGAGCCCTCTTTTGGTGCCTAGCACAGACTGTGCGAGAGGTCGGGGTACAGTCTCTGGGCTTCAAGTGTTTTCAGTTTATTGACAAAAGCTGCAGGCCAGCCACATACTGGTTGACTGTACAATTTTCGTGGCTAGGATTTGGAAGAACTGTTATCTCAGTTGCCACGACTAGGAAAAGGACGACATAATTACATATCTCGGAGCATCTTTTACTTAAGCACAAAGACTGAATCTGGGGTCTTTGTGTCTTCAAATTGCAGTGGATGTACAATCATGAAGGATTTCCAGGAAGTTTTTAGTGGGGGAGAGAAGGGAATTGGGGAGTTTTCCTTCCTGGCCTCAAAGAACAGAATCGGAATTTTTGAACGCTGTGAACTTTGGAAATACTACTTAGAAATCCCCAGGGTATTTGTGTGTGTGTGTTGATAACTTAAATAGAATCCCTCAAAAGCTTTGAGGTTTTAGCTATTCTTTTCTTGGTAATTTCAGATAGTTTTTATTTTTCATATTAAGTAGCAATCAACTATTAGAAACAGGACTAATTTGTACATTGTTAGGTTTGCCCCATTCTGAGGAAGCTAATGTATGTTGCTGTAATAGGGCTGAACAAATCTGACTCCATATTAGATCTGCCTCTTTTACTTTAACCTTTGTATTCTACTGCTTTTGCTTCGAGTTAAGAATGTTGCCTATAGCCTGAAACACACAGGATAGTGCATTCTAAAGGCTCTGACCTTTAAGAGTATCGCACTTTTTCCTTCACGTAGAGATAAAAAGTTGTAGAACGGAGGGTAACATTTGTCTTGTTGGAGGTTTACAGGAACATCCTGACCTGACCTAAGTGGACAGCTGCAAGAACAAAGGATTCCGACACCAAGAAGTCTGCAGTAACCAACCATGCCCCTCCCTTACCTTGCCTTTAAAAATGCTTTGCTGAAACCCTTCAGGGAGTTTGGGGTTTTTTGGGCACAAGCCACCCATTCTCCTTGCATGGCCCTGCAATAAACCTTTCTCTGTTCCAAACTCCAACGTTTTGGTACTGTTTGGCCTCATGGTGTGTGAGACATGTGAACTTTCACTCAGAAGCATTGCTGTATACATAAGATCAGGATTTTGACAATAACATAACTGGATTCATGGTAGGGGGAATGATTTTTTTAGAATTGGTTTTACTGTGTCATTATCTAATACATTTTTTTATTTTGTAAACTAGAAGTCATTTCAAATTACTTTATATAAAACATAAGTGCTCTAAAAGAAACATGTAAAATGATTATAGCTGTGTCCCGGAGAGTGAAAGTTAGTCTCTGTGTGTGTGTCCACTTTAAATCCTATTAGTTAGAAGTAGATGCAGTAACACTAAGTAAATACCTGTTTACTAACCCTCCGTGCCTCTCTCGGGTGCCGATTGCAGAGATGCGAAAGGAACAGCAGGCAGACTCCCCTTCCACTCAGCTTGTACCACGAAGCTCCTTCTATTTGCTTAGTTGAGAAGGGGGAAAAGATCATTTTAAAGTTAAATTGCCGGTGAACTCATCTATCATTTGCAAAAAAGTAATGAGCTGGAGCTGGAAGCTTATGTCTCTGCTTTCTTCCTCTTTCTCATGGCCAGGGTGTAAGACATAAAAATCCATTTTTCTTGATGTGTGATCAAACGATGGATTAAGACTTGCCAGGAGCCGGTGATCAATTGTCTGATAATATGTGACAGATCTTGTCAGGGTGATGAAAAGTTACCCCAACCCGAAGGGAGAGAAGGCTCTGAGCTGTGAAGGTGCTTTCTTAAGCAATTGCCTGAGAAGCAGAGGCCTCCGTGCTATCGATTATCTTATGTATCAACACCAGACAGGATTTTTGCTGTGAAAGCTGCCATCTTGGGTTGACGTGTGTAAGTTAATAACTAATTGGATGCATTTCAGTAGTCACTTCACTTTAATTGGTTTTGTATCTTATTTTTCAAAGGAGGAAGGTATTGACTTGTTCAAATATTTTACCCTAATAATGTTCCATAACACATGAAATGAATTCCCCTCTCCTCTTCCCCACATTCTGACAGGCCAATGAAAATAGTATTAGGTGATTAAATAAAGAAAAAAAAGTTAAAGAAGCAGATATAATGATACAGAGTAATGAAGTTAAGCAGGGGGCAGGCTCCTTGGTGAATCTGCCACCTGATGGCTCGCCCCAGGATATGGGCGGGGCTGAAGGATGTGGGCGTGGCTGAAGGATATGGGCGGGGCCTTCAGCCCTATCTTCCTTGGCGGGATCCACACTTTGGATCAGTCCCTCTTGGGGGAGGGGAGGGAAAGGGAATCATGAGGAGAAGTACTGTTTACATCTTTCACAGCAGTTTCAAACTGGCACATGCATATCTACTCAGCTCTGGCCCCAATTTAAGGAAATGAGGGGAAAAAATACGTTTCAAAATTACCTGGACTTATTTGGGAGCTCAGGGAAAGTATAAATCAGGGTTCGATTTTTTCTTTTACTTAGTCCCAAGCTTGGAGACAAAAGCTTTATTTTTACATGAGGCCCAGGAAAGGACTGAAATCGGTTTTAAATTCCTTTTTAATGCAAAGGCAAGGAATCTGGCGACTCAGCATTTTCTCCAGTTTTGCTGTAAAGGAGGACAGCGTGCTGAAGTAATTCTTCCTGTGTAAACAAGCTGTCTCCCCGTGTGGGAGACATTCACATTTGGTGTTTTAGATGCAATCTTAGGAAAGCTACGGGCTGAGTTTTTATGTTGTGCAGAGAAAAGTGGGGAGAGAGGAGTAGAGGGTAGGTGGTAAGAAGGGGAGGTTAACACTGAAAACCCAACTCTATCAGTCACAAGGAGCTAGAATCTGAAATGGATACATCTCATGACATCTGAAAAATCTTGTATTTACCCATTCATTATATATATATTTTTATATATATATGTATATATATATGTAGCTTGTGTGTGTGTATGTCTGCGTGTGTGTGTGTGCACGCGTGCTTACCATGTTCCAGAATCATGCTAGGCCCTGGGGATTCAGGGATGACCCAGGCAGAGCCTTGCCTTCATGGAACTTGAAATGGAGACACATAAGAGATGATTTAGCCCAAAGTTTTTGTGTTTGCCAAACTGAATTCCAGGGAGCTAACTGGGATTCTTTGAAAGAGTGGGATAACTAGAGAAATTTAAACAGATATGCTCCAACCCATCTCCAACACCCGCCCACCCCGTTGTCTCATCCAAAGGTCCCATTCTGATCTTTTTCATATATTGACATTCCCTGTTAGACCTCCTTTTTTAAGAGTTATGCTAAAAAAAGGAAAACGGGGGTGGGGGGGTGGGGAGAGAAATCCAACTCTTTATTCTATGTAAAGAAAATTAAATTATTGAGCCTGAGAAGCATACGTGACATACTTGGTGACAGTCTGGGAAGTCCAGCCAGCCCGTGGTCACGATGTCATAACGGGTTGCGCAGGAGGCCAGCACAGCCTGCCCTCGGCCACCTGCCACTTGCTCTGTTCGAGAGGTGGAGCTTGTCCATCTGCGGAGAAAGAGGCTTGGAGGCAGGAGACAGCAGCACGACCTCCGCCCAACAGAACAGAACCGGGAGCCGCACTCCTGCCATGTTCACCACGGGCGCTTAGGGGCATCTTGGTTTGCCAGTTGATTTCTGTTTTTCCCCTTTGGTTTTGGTGTGTAGGAGGGCATATTGCCCTGGTCGTAGGAAACGTTGGGGAGCTCGTCTGGGCAACCATAGCATTTGCTCACATTCCGAAGGGCATCAACTCTTATTACCATGAAAATCTGTTCATTTTCCTCAATATCTCCAAATTTTTTATGAAGCAGAGTTTGAAACTCTTGGGACTCCAACAATGATTAGGGCCAACCTGAAATAAGGCAGAATTATGGCAAAATGCTGATTCAGTAGATTGCAGTGACGGACGACAGTGAGAGGTCAAGTTCTAGGATAAGGAACATGGGGGGAATAAATGGGTATAAAATTTGAGTTATGCAAAATTAGTAAATTCCAGGGATCTTCTGTAACACATCACGCCTATACATAACAATACTGTATTGTACACTTAAAAATCTGTTAAGAGAGTGGATCTCGTGTTTAGTGTTCTTACCAAAGCAAAACCCATCCGGGACAGGTAAGAACACTTTCCTTTCCCTTTGCTGTGGAGGGTGGGCGTTAAGTTGTTTGTAATTGAGGACTTCAGAGCCAGAGAGTGCCAGGTCTTGGTTTATTTGGTTTATCTGGTTTGAGACCAGCAATCACCCTGGCCCTTGGGCATTCTCTGTAGACAATGAGGAAATTCTACGTCAGCCAAGGCAACTGGGTCATTTCATCCCTGCCCACTTCCTTTCTGACTGGCCTCATGTGAAGGTCCAGCCCCTTTGTTCATTCTTATCATGAACTGTCCTTGTCATATTAAACTTTGGAATAGAACATCCATTCTTACGTCTACCCTAGAATCAAAAAATTTTTTTTCAAGGATGAAATCCCCAAGGTAAGATACTACCTTAGCGGGAACTTGAAGGGAGGAAGAGAAGGAACACGAGATACTATGAAGCAAGTATAAGAGATTAAAGATAGCAAAAAAGGTGTTTTTTTTCAGGGCCTAAGACATTGTATTAAACCATTCAATGAATATTTGTTGATTGAAAGAATGAAGGCTGAGCATGAGAGGTTGGTCCTTATCAAACTCTGATTCAGGACAACTGATCTTCAAGCCTTGTATCTGAACATCTCAGAACATTTCCCTGATGAACATAGTGACTCCAGCATAAGTCCAGCATCAGAGGTATGGGCGGGGAAATAGAGAAATCTGAGATAGGTAGAAATCTAGTTCCTGTAGGAACCCCTTATATATGTTCCCCTGTCCTAGGTTTACCACATCATGGCACCAGGATCCAGGGGAAAGGACATTTGGATAGCTTTTTCAATAAGAAATCGTAGAAAAGGATGAACACCTGAGAAGCTGATCAGACAGAGAATGGGAACTTGCTAGAATTGTAATACAGATGGCCGTGGAAAAGACAGAGAATTTGGTACTGAGCATTTGCTATCTTCCCAAGACAGAATACTGCAACCTTAAAATAAGCAAAACCAAGTAAGATTCTGAGTTTAACAGAAAAGAAGGTCTGATCCGTATTCAATTATTCTTTTGAGAGCTAATATGGGAATTCACACAGGATCAGAGGCAAGCTCCTCTCTTGCCCTCTGCAAGGCTTTAGCTGAAGTGGAAAGGAGGGGAAATTGGTAATTGTCTTTAATTTGGCAAGAAAAGCAGATTTTAGTGTTTGTCAATAAGGATGAAGAACTGTCACATCCAGATACCGATATCCTCTGTAAGAAGTAGAGGACCAGAAGCTTCACAGACATACTTTCTTTCAAGCAAGATCTTTCTGCTTCTGCAACAGGAAGTGAGCTAGCTGGAGATTCCCAAAGAAAACTCATCAGGCTTCATGTAAATTTAGTACTAAGACACATTCTTACAGGTCCTCTAGCTAAATGACCAACATTGTTGTACAAACCAGAAAACACAGGCTTTCAGTGACAAATGAACACATTCAAAATTAGTGGCATAACAGTGACAAGAACTCCTTGATGTACCCTCACTGGGTCCTTTTTCTTCATGGGATTGCCTTAGTAAATTTCAGGAAATATTTAACTTCCGTGTTATGTATGCTAATTTTGATTGGGGACCATGGAACCCCAGGTGGAATATGACATGATACCAGCTCCCGGGAAGATGTAAACCTCATTGGGAAGAAAAGACATATGACACTATTAGAACCAGACGGCCTCGCACAGTGGTTCCTGTGGCGAGATCAGTGCCAGTGCTAACTCCACTACACAGTAATTGATATCTGATCTTCACAATAGTTGTATAAACCGAAGAGACCCATTTGACAGAAATTAAAGCTTAGGGTAAATGATTTGCTCATGGCCAAACAGCTAGGATGGTGCAGAAATGGAATTTGAAGTTCGGACATGTTTAAAACTGAGGTCCTCACCTCCTAGAGAAATGGAAACAAAAACAGGCAATTGGGACCTAATGAAACTTAAAAGCTTTTGCTCAGAAAAGGAAACTGTAAACAAGGTGAAAAGACAACCCTCAGAATGGGAGAAAATATTTGCAAACGAAGCAACTGACAAAGGATTAATCTTCAAAATCTACAAGCAGCTCATGCAGCTCAATATCAAAAAACAAACAACCCAATCCAAAAATGGGCAGAAGACCTAAATAGACATTTTTCCAAAGAAGACATACAGATTGCCAACAAACACATGAAAGGATGCTCAACATCACTAATCATTAGAGAAATGCAAATCAAAACTATGATAAGGGATCACCTCACACCAGTCAGAATGGCCATCATCAAAAAATCTACAAACAACAAATGCTGGAGAGGGTGTGGAGAAAAGGGAACCCTCTTGCACTGTTGGTGGGAATGTAAATTGATACAGCCACTGTGGAGAACACTATGGAGGTTCCTTAAGAATCTAAAAATAGAACAACCGTATGACCCAGCAATTCCACTGCTGGGCATATACCCTGAAAAACCATAATTCAAAAAGAGTCATGTACCACAATGTTCGTTGTAGCTCTATTTACAGTAGCCAGGACATGGATGCAACCTAAGTGTCCATCCACAGATGAATGGATAAAGAAGATGTGGCACATATATACAATGGAATATTACTCAGACATAAAAAGAAACAAAATTGACTTATTTGTAGTGAAGTGGATGGACCTAGAGTCTGTCATACAGTGAAGTAAGTCAGAAAGAGAAAAACAAATACCATATGCTAACACATATATATGGAATCTAAAAAAAAAAAAATTGGTTCTGATGAACCTAAGGGCAGGACAGGAATAAAGATGCAGACGTAGAGAATGGACTTGAGGACACAGGGAGGGGGAAGGGTAAGCTGGGACGAAGTGAGAGAGTGGCATGGACATATATACACTACCAAATGTAAAATAGATAGCTAGTGGGAAGCAGCCGCATAGCACAGGGAGATCAGCTTGGTGCTTTGTGACCACCTGTGGTGGGAGATAGGGAGGGTGGGAGGGAGACGCAAAAGGGAGGGGATATGGAGATATACGTATACATATAGCTGATTCACTTTGTTATACAGCAGAAACTAGCACAACATTGTAAAGCAACTATGCTCCAATAAAGATGTTAAAAAAAAAAATGGACAAAGGGCTTGAACAGACATTTTCCCAAAGAAGACATACAAATGGCCAATAAGCACATAAAAAGATTTCAACATCACTAGTCCTTAGGGAAATGCAAATCAAAACCACACTGAGACAGTACTTGACACTCATTAGATAGCTACATTAAACAAACAAATAAACTAAACAATACAAAACAAAAAATACAGAAAATAACAAGTGTTGGTGAGGATTTGGAGCAATTGGAACACTCAAATTTTGCTGGTGGGAATGTAAAATGGTTCAGCCACTGTGGAAAACAGTTCAGCAGCTCTTCAAATATTAAACATAGACTCACCATATGACTGACCAGTTTCACTCCTGAGTATAAACCCAAAGGAACTGAAAACAGTAACTCAGACAAATACATGTACATTCATGTCCATAGCAGCATTACTCACAATAACCAAAGAGTATAAACAACCCAAATGTCCATTGACAGTTAAATGGATAAGCAAAATAATAAAATAATAAATAAATAAAACTGACGTCCTTCCCACTCTATTTTGCTACCTTTCAATCTTGTAAAACTCTTGGTTTTTCATTAACAGGCATAAGAGGCATAAAAACTAGTCATCTCTAGGATCTAGCTCTTGTCATAAAATTGATAGTGTGAAATAATTTTTTTAAGCATTCAAATTCAGCAAAACCACTGTTTGAGGAGTGAAAGATCTTTGAAAACAATTGCTGGTTTCACTGACATGTGCATTCTTTGACAGGTGTCAAAATATGGAGATGGATCCCCCATCACTTTGCTAAATGCCTGCAGAATCAGAATATTCTGAGAACTGTTTGCTAGTCAGTCTTAGACCACAGCATCATTGCAGAATTCATGGAAACAAGTCATGATAGTGAATGTCCTTTAACAGGGACTTTTTTAGGTTTCCAGATGTGTTTTCTAAAACAGTGAGGGATTATCTCCCCCTATTAAAAAAATGGGGAGAATTACTACAAAAATTGGGCATGATGCACGAACAAAGACAATAATAAAGGAAATAGGTACCTTAAACCACAGCTCTGCAATTCTAAAACTACAATGTTAAAAGCCAGCCACACACACAATTATCGACAATGAATACCTTGGGCTAAAATCTTACCCCTTGCATTTAAAAATACTATAGTCATAGAAGGAAACTTACAGGAATACATTCTTACTGTAAATAATACTATGAGATTTTACACTTAGAAATTTAAGGCTAAAATGCCTGAATAAACTGGAAATATCATGCTACAAAGCATAGTTGCATACAAAGGCAATCCTTAATCACTTAGAAATTCATTACTTTTTGTTTTCCAAAATTACCCAAGAGATTTTTCTCAGTGAGAACAAAACACATGGTTAAATTATAGCATCTACTCACCAATTTATTATTGTTTTTGTTTGTGGGTTGTTGGATTATTTTTTTGGCCTCACGGAAAGCCAAAACTAGCTTGGAGAACAAGCTCTCCAAAAATACTATGCTGGAGTTAAAACCAAGCATGGAAAATGTTGGCTTGTAGAATGTGATTATGAATCACTATAGATGATACCAGAAATCCACATGAAATATTCACTCTAGAAACAAATGGGAGATATGAAATGCATGAGCTGGAAGAGCATAAATAGTGCCTCAATTATTTGAGAGTCAGGCAATACCAGAGAGAAAAAGAAACCAGAGTAGAAATTACTGCAGCTTCTGACTCATGGGGCAAAATGAAATAAAGTTCCCGTAGACAGGGAATCCAAGAATCATATTTATACGTTCTGGGTTTTACCAACTTGAATACTTGAGCTATACTGGATTGTGCCTTCAGACTAGATTCCAGCTGCCAACTTGCATTTTCATAGGAATAGTAACCCAAACAGGAAATATTGATGCAGTTCTTTTGACATGGGCCACGAGTTACTGACATTTAAAGAGGTTAAGTTAAAATAGTTATGTCTTCAATAGATATCTCTGACCATCGTTTAATTCCTCAGCCATCTACAGGATGACTCTCCAAAAGTTTTTTTGATGTCTTCTTGGTAAAGATGTTGTGAAGTCACCTGATAAAAACTTTATTTGGAATCTAAAACTTTGAAGCTTAATAACTTGGTTTTTAAGCATTGTCAAAATGTTCCCAAGTCAAAATGATGGCATCAGAATGTCTGGGTCAAAAAGTTATAAACTTTTTTAGAGTATAAAAGCCTAATGCTATTTAACAAAATATGTGTAAGATCTGCATGAGGAAAACTGCAACTCTGATAAACTAAATAAATGGAGAGATATTGCACATTCATGGATAAGAAGACAATATTGTCAAGATGTTAGTTCTCCCCAACTTGATCTATAGATTCAATGTGATATACAATCCCAATCAAGAGGCCATGAAGTTGTTTTGTGGATATTGAGAAATTAATTCTAAATTTACATGAAAGTGTAAAAGACCGAGAATAGCCAATTCATTATTGAAGGACAAGAACAAAGTTGGAGGATTATACCATTCAACTTCGAGTTACTATAAAACTGCAGTGAACAAGACAGTATGGTATTGGCAAAAGAACAGACAAATAGATCAATGGAGCAGAATGGAAAGCTCAGAAATAGACCTGTATTAATATGGTAAACTAATCTTTGACAAAGGAACAAAGGCAATACAATGGAGCAAAGAGGATCTTTTCAACAAATGGTGCAGGAACAACTGGACATGCACATGCAAAAAAATGAATCTAGGCACAGACTTTACACCCTTCACAAAAAGTAACTCAAAATGGATTATAGACCCAAATGTGAAACATAAACCTATAAAACTCCTAGAAAATATTGTAGGAGAACACCTAATTGGCCTTGGGTATGGTGATGATATCTTAGTACCACATCAAAGGCACAATCTGCAAAAGAAATAATTGATAAGCTGGACTTCATTAAAACCTGCTCTGTGAAAGACAATCCCAAGAGAATGAGAAGACAAGCCATAGACTGGGAGGAAATATTTGCAAAAGACGCATCTGATAAAGAACTGTTATACAAAATATATAAAGAACTCTTAAAATTCAACAAGAAAACAAACAGCCTGATTTTAATTTATTTTATTTTTTATTGAAGTATAGTAGATTTACAATATTATGTTAGTTTCAGGTGTATAACATGGTGATTCAATATTTTTATAGATTATACTCCATTTACAGTTATTATAAAATATTGGCTATATTCCTGATACTAGACAGCTGATTTTTAAAAGGGGCAAAAGACCTGGACAGATACCTTACCAAAGAGGATACACAGGTGGCAAACAAGCCTATGTAAATATATTTAACGTCACATATCATAAGGGAATTGCACATTGAAACAACGAGACACCACTGAACACCTATTATAATAACCACAGTCTAAAATGTTGACAACACCAAGTGCTGGTGAGGATATGAAGCAACAGGAACTCCCACTCATTGCTGGTGGGAATGCAAAATGGTACAGCTACTTTGGAATACAGTTTGGAGTTATTTTACAAAACCAAATATACGCTTATCTTATGATTCAGCAATCATACACTGATATTTACCCAAGTGAATTGAAAATGTATGCCCACCTGCACAAGGATGTTTATAGCAATTTATACATAATTGCCAAGACTTGAAAGCAATCAAGATGTCCTTCAGTTGGTAAATGGATTGATAAAATGTGATATATCCAGAAAATGGAATTCAAGGCTAAAAATAAATGAGCTATCAAGCCATTAAAAGACATGGAAGACATATAAGTGCATATTACTAAGTGAGAGAAGCCAATCCGAAAATGCTGCCTACTATATGTTTCCAACTTTATGACATTCTGGAAAAGGCAAAATTATAGAGACAATAAAAAATTCGGTGATTGCCAAGGGTTGTGGGGAAGGAGGGATGAATAGGTTGAACACAGAGGATTTGGGGGGGAAATAAAATTATTCTGTGTGATACTATAACAGTGGATACATGTTATTATGCTTTTTTCAAAACCCACAGAATGTACAATGCCAAGAATGAATGCTAATGTAAACTATGGACTTTAGGTGATACTGATGTGTCAGTGCAGGTTCATCAATTGCAACATATGTACCACCGTGGTACAGAATGTGAGTAGTGGGGAAGTTGCTTGTATTGGGGGACAGGGAGTATATGGAAACTCTCTGTACTTTCCACTCAGTTTTGCTGTGAGCTTAAAACTACTCTAAAAATATGTTTATTAATAATAATAAAAAAAAAGCCAAGTGCTTGTATGACTTGTGGGGAGAGGGTGCAGAGTGGTAGTGTTTCCAAAAGAAGAGAAGAGGGAAGGCTATTAAACAAGAAATCTGCTTATGATACAATTAACAAAAGGGATGAAATGACTTTAAAAGTGTCTATTAGAAGCATAGGAATTTGACTTGTTTTTTTTTGATTATTGGGAAATATAGGTTAAAAAGTTGTATATAATGTAAAAACAATGTAAAGTTCTTCAAGGTTGGTCTAGAGTTCCCTGAGACCTTTCAAGGGGCCAAAACTATTTTCATAACAAGACTGAGACATTATTTGCTTTTTTCACTGTGCTGCTATTTGCACCCACAATCCCAAAACGATGGCGGGTAAAAATGCTGGAGCTTGAACCAAGGCAATGGCACCGTGCTGGACCAGTAGTCACTGTATTCTTCACCAGTATGCACTTGCAGATGAAAGAATGCCAGGTTCACTCAAGAATGTCTTTGGTGAAGCTGTGAAAATGATTGATTTTGTCAAATCTTGACTCAAGTACACGTAACAAAATGGAGTGTATACACAAAGCATTTCTGCTGCCCACAGAAGTATGACTGTCATCTTGAGGTGAAGTAATGAGACTGTGTTGTGAGCTGGACTAGCTGCTTCATTCAAAGAGCAAATTTGTACTTGACCAGAACGACATGGTTCTTTCTTTTTTTTTTAAATTTTTTTAATTGAAGTATAGTTGATTTACAATGTGTTAATTTCTGCTATACAGCAAAGTGATTCGGTTATACATATACATTCTTTTTAAATTCTTTTCCATTATGATTTATCATAGGATATTGAATATAGTTCTCTGTGCTGTACAGTAAGACATTGTTGCTTATCCATTCTCTATATAAAAGCTTCCATCTGCTAACCCCAGCCTTCCACTCCATCCCTCCCCCAACCCCCTTCACCTTGGCAACCACCAGTCTATTCCCTAGACATGGTTTTTTCTAATCATAGTTTGTCTCTGATTATTCAAGCTTGGGCATCTGGCAGACATTTTCTCAAGGGTGAATGGATTGAGCCTGTCATTTCAAGGAAAACGACTCAGTATTTGTTGCCAGTTGTAAAATTTGAGTTTGAAGCAAATAATTATAATTTTAGAAAACTTGTATTCAACACTATGAGCTTGGAAGTTCCCAGCATTTAAAGACTTTTCAGATGAGATCAGTGGTGATACTGATGAATGTGATTTTTCAGATGTAGAATGAAATATGTCAACGTTTAAAAGATCCACATAACTCAGTGAACCATGATTTTCCAAATGACCAATGCACGGTGTCATAAAATTATGCTTGGATAAAAGACCATTCAAAATGCAAGAAGACCAATAGATTTTACTGTAAGAGTATTAAAAATTCATTGATATACTTCTAGATACCCCACTGCAACTAACCTTTAAGAAACTACCACCTGACAAGTTTGGATGTAGTATCAAAGAATACCCAGAGTTAGATGAAAAAAGGAAATCTATTAAAATAGTCCCAAATTCTCCAAAGAAATTTGGAAAAAATGAAAAACGATGCCACTCTTCTCATTCATGTTTGTTTTGCTCTGTTTCGTTTTTGTTTTGAAAATACTCATTTTCATAAGTGATTTACGTTATCAAGTAATGAGCTTATTAATGTTATTTTCAAATAAGTAAGCAGAAATATTTTTAATTGCTCAGTTTTCATTCTGAATACAGTAAATATCATTTAGACAAAACTCACAGAAACAGAAGTTCCTTGGAGTGTGCAATGATTTTTAAGAGTGCAAAGGGGTCCTGAGACCAAGAAGTAGAGAACCAATAATTCAAAGAGATAATGAAACAAAAGCCATGTACCTAAAACAAAGTTTAAAAAATAAAACATGACTAGTGCCTTTGAAGCCAATATGTGTCTCACCGAGAACATAACTCCTTTTATTAGCCATTCTCTTGTTTTCTTCATAGCTTATCTCACACGCATATCTCCCTATACAATATTTCATCTTGCTGTTTTTGAAATGCATACAAATGGAACTATACTGTATGTCATAGTTTGGGTTTCCCTCAAAGCAGGACCTGAGAGAAGGACTTGGGTGCAGGTAGTATATTTTGGAGGTGATCCCAGGAAGCAGAAATGTGGAGACAGGGGTAGAGACTAGAGAAGGGAAAAAGCAAATAAAAGTACATTAGCTGAGCTGGGTGTTGCTCTGGGAAGCTGAGACATAGTCGTTCTGTGCACTCTCTGCGGTAATGTGTAATAGACATTGCAGAACTGGCCCACCAGACCAAAGGAAAGGAGACTGGGTATCATTTACCGACTTAATCTCCATTCGCTAAAATTTGCTCTTGGGGGGTTAACTCTCTTGCCCGTTCAGGCTGAGTGGCTTCCCATGGTTCTGAGAAAGGCCTGAAGCAGAAAAGCCGAGGCCCCCCTCTTTGAACTTGAAGTGTACTAGGCACGGCTAGTGTCCACCACAGCTGCCTGAAGTCAGGTGATCTAAAGGGATGGGGTGAGGGGCACCACAGGTGTCAGCCACAATGTATGTATTCTTTTCTAACTTTCTTCATTCCCCCCAGAGTATGTTATTGAGATATCTGGGGCTGATAGGAGTAGCTTTAGCTAATTCCACTGCTGCAAAGTAGTTTATTCTCTGACTATTCCACAAGTTAATTTCCATTCTATTGTTGGTCGTTTGGTTTATTTCTCCACGTGGAGGCTTTTGTTAATGCTACTTCAGGAATGAAAACACACAAACATTTCCATGTCTTTATATTCCATATACAGTTTTCATAATCAGCAGAAATGAGGTCTCTACCTCACTGCATTTGCATTTCGAATCTTGCATGAATTTGATTGGCCAACCTAAGTCACATCTGGCTGCAGTGGATTCTGGGAAATGGAGATTTTTAGCCTTCTGGCCTCTGCAGTACAGGAAGACACACTAGAAGGAGCACCATACCCAATCCACTAGGCAACTAGGCAACAGCTATGAAAATGTAAAATATACACACCCTTAGATCCCATGATTTCATTCTCATAATCTGTTCCATAGGAATAAAAGTACTAATACAAAGGAACATATGTACAATGACATTTATTGCAGAACTGTTTGTAATGAACTGAAAGTTCTTTAATAAAGAAATGGCTGAATATATTGAAATATACCCACATATTGGAATATTATACAGCCAAAAAAATGAATTAGAGTAATACCAGATAACTCGGAGTGATTTTCCAATGCATCGTTGAGTGAGAGAAGAAAGACACAAAAATGTGCATGTTACATAATCTCATTTTTTTGGTAAAACAATGGCCAACAAAATGTTGTATGTGTGTGTATACATACATATATATATACATATATATATATATATATATATAGAGAGAGAGAGAGAGAGAGAGAGAGAGAGGGAGAGAGAGACTGTATAGAAGGCCACTCACTAGGCTATTAACAAGGCTGAAGGTATGGTTAGGGAGGTAGTATAAAGCTAACATGGGGCAGAGAAGAGAAGTAGGAAAAATGTATACATATAAAAGGATGGCCCCCTTAATGTGATTATTTTAGGAGGTTGCGATTTTAAGCAACCTTTACTTTCTTTATATTTGTATGTACTATTTATTTATAAATAAATTTAGAAATTTATATGTTGTATTAAAATTATTTATAGTGAATATATGTTATTTACATAATCAGAATAAAACAAGAAACCAATTTTTAGTGTGAAAAAAAATCTCTTCTTTCTAATGGAACTGGGAGTAGAGGAGTGGTGAAAGGGATTATTGTTTTATATCACCCTCTTCTGTACCATTAGATTTGATACCATGTGTATTTCTATAACTTTGATAAATGTATAAAGAAATAATGTTTTTAAGACAGCAAATAAAATACACTTCCTTGGGCTAAGGCAGATTCTGGTACCTGTGCTCTGGAGTGCACCCAGTTCTACCTCCTTATTTCACTCATTAAACTTCTTTTTTATGGTATCAACCATCCTTTTCTGCTGGCTTCTTCTCTGGAGGTTAGAAACATGCTCACCTATCTCCTAGTTTAAAATATCTTGATTCTTATTATATCTAATAGACAGGGTCTTTTGACTCTCCCTCCTAAATATCTCTCAAACACTTCCCATCATTCCCTGGCTTCAACTCTGCTTAGTTCAGTCTACTGTCCCTCATTTGGACTCATAATCTTTTATCTCTAGTGGTACCACCTTTAAGACATCCTTTATGTTGTCGGCAGTGTGAACTTTCTTAAATGTAAAACCGAATAGATCATCCCGTGTTTAAAGTTCTTAAGTAACTTCCCATGACCTGCATGTCCAAGTTTAAACTACTTAGAATGGCATGTAGGACCTGCTCCACTTACCTCTCTGAAATCATCTCTTACCACTTACCCACATGCAAGTGACCTACTCTTCAACATACTCAATTATTTACATTACCAAGTTCAGCCCCCAAATCTAATCTATGGCTTTAGGAAGGCCTCTACCTTGTACATACTTCTCTGATACAGCATAGCCCTTGCACAGTTCCATGTTACCATCTGCTTCCCCACTAGACTGTGAATGCCTCTAGCAGGTGCTGTATTTTACTCCCATTCATAGTACATTATATTTGATATATATTTGCTGAATATTGAATGATCTCATATTTGCATGTACAGACACTGAATATTAACAGGGAAAAGTAAGTTTCTCAGGTCATACAACAAGAAATAAGGCTGCATGAAATAAAACCCCACTCTTGCCTGGAATCTGTGTTGGGTGCTTTTCTCACCACATTCCATGTCCTTCTTGTTAGTTATATAATCCTGATCAAGATACTTTCATTTTGGACCTTTATTTTCTCATCTTTGGGACAAGTATTTCCAATAAATCATTCAACTCTGATATTTTCCTTAGCATGGTGGTGAGTTCAGATCTCCACTCTATCATTGGGGAAAGTTATTTAACTTTACTGTGTCTTAGTTTCCTTATCTGTATGTAAATTGACGGTAACAATGGTAACAATTCATGGGGGTCTTATGATGACGATTAACTGGGAGAATAATTTGAAAGGCTTAGGAGAATGCCTAGTCCATGACAAGCATTCAATATGTGTTGGCTATTACTATAGTCTACATAAGTATGGGGCCAAAACACTTGAGCCCTTCTACAATCGAAGTGGATGGCCAGCGAAAGTTCAGCTAACTGGTTGTTTAAAAGCAATAGCTTAGCCAATTGATTTTTGAATGACAAACATAGATCATTATTCTTAGCTTGTGGTTAGCTTTCCAAATAACCTATAGGACAGTATAATATAAGGAAAACATCCATAGCCCAAAATCCTGTATTAAAAATAATTGTCGGGAGTATAATGGTGAAGAAAACAGTTAATATCCCTGCCCTCATGGAGCTTCTAGTGGGAAATTTGGGAATTGCATCACACTGGGTGCAGAGAAAATCTGCAAGGACATCCCAGCAACATCTGCACGGATACCTCGAAAAGATCCATCCTAACGGGGGGTCAAAGGGTTACATGAGGACTTCCCTGGTGGCACAGTGGTTGAGAGTCCGCCTGCCGATGCAGGGGACACGGGTTCGTGCCTCGGTCCGGGAAGATCCCACATGCCTCAGAGCGGCTGGGCCCGTGAGCCATGGCCGCTGAGCCTGCGCGTCCAGAGCCTGTGCTCCGCAACGGGAGAGGCCACCACAACAGTGAGAGGCCCGCGTACCGCCAAAAAAAAAAAAAAAATAATCATAATAATAATTGTCAAAAAATGGCAAATACATAGCATACTTTGATAGGTTTTTCCCTAACTATTTTGGACAATTTTAAGCTCTAAATGTATTGCTAGTTTTATCTCACCTAAATCATTGGCAAGGCAGTTTTGAAAGTTAAAGAAATGCTTAGTATTTTTAACAGTACTTTGCCGAAAATTTCTACCAACTTTAACATGTTTCCTCCCCAAGCCTACAATATACGTTTCCATAAAAAAATTTCAGAAAAAAAATTTTAATTATATAGAAGCTGAGTTTTATAACCTCAAGATTCATGCTTTAGATTTTTTTCTCTTTGTTTGGTTACTTTTACAGAAGCTGGCTAAATGCTCATCTTTGAAAATGTGATGGAAATACAGAGAAACTAGCATGGGTCCCACGTCCGATCAAAAGAACAAGAAAAAAGTGTCATTCAACACAATTATATGAGGCTATATGTCAGACCCTCTAGAAATACCCCATCTTCAGATTGGTAGTCTGGGTCTCAGGTGCTCTAGACAACACTAATTCAACACTATCTTTGCCAGTGTGGTCTATGCCAGTGTATACTCAGAAGAAAATTTAACTGTACGTGCCTCATTCATTTATAAATCATCAAATATTGATTTAACATAGCTGGTGTATCACCAAGAAACATCTAAGTTGTCTTATGATTCCTTTAACCAGCCACCAACCCCCAAAACAGAAAACTACATGTTGCCTGCCGTAAACGAAACAGAACGTTAAATTTTGAATCTGACTTAGAAAGGGCCAGCTCAGCGCAACTCAGGGTGGCATTTGATTTTGATGTTCCAGGTTTTTCTTGCTCCTGATGACAGAGAAGAGGAATCAAACATCAGAAAATAAATAAATAAATAAGAATTAAACAACAGCCATGGTGTCTGTCTTGGTTCTCTATTAGGGGAGTTGGACTTGGCTTGTCCTGGGACTCAGCAGGGCAGACAGTCTGTTTTTTCTGCCCGTGGATGTTGGATTATATTTGGCAGGCGGGGAGGAGTGGGGGCCACAGGAAAATGAATGGCGATCCAGGAACAGCTGCCTGGTTAGGATGCTGTAGGATGCCGCTTGTGCATTCCCAATGGGCACTCTGGGTCTAGATAAGCAGAGGAGGTGTCAGGTGGCAACCAAGACAGTATGTGCCTCCCACATTCTCTACCTCGGGCAGCTAACAGATGCTGCCAGAAATGGCAACTTTTTCCTTGTCAACACAATCACAAACATGAAATGCAGCTGAGTAACTGATTGCAAATGGGGGCTCGTGCTCTGCTGGCATCTGTGAGATGGGGCACAAAACGCTCCCCTGCCCTGCTTGTTCCTCACCACAGGAATGCCATAACGATCTGTTTGTTGAGTGCTAGCTCACCAGTACCTCTCAGGTAGAGCAAACTACAGTTACCTCTGCTTTTAAACACCAAAGAGAAACACTAAAGACTACAGAAAGCACAAAGCAGAATACCTCCGAATGCCCCCAGGCTGCCTGTGGTTGTCATTTTGAAGAATCGTTACTATACTGTTTTGACATCAGTGGACATATTGAATGTCTTTCCTTAGTGCCATTGATGTCAGCAGGATCAAAGGTGTGTGTGCCCGTGTTTGTGTGTCTGCACAGGCCTGGCAGGGGGTGAGATGGTTGAAAGAGGAAGAGGGGAGGAAAAATGGGCAACTGAAGAAGAAATGAAAGATGAGGGTGGATGAGAGCCCTGATTTGAGGTTATGTGGCTCATGGAAGATGAATCGTATAGTTCAAAGAGGGGACAAGCGCACATATCTCCTTCAAAGGCATTCTTCCCCCAGTGAACCACATTCTCTGAGCTTATTGAAAGAACCAAGAATCCCATTTATTGTGGGCAAGACTGATCCCAGGTATAGAAAATGGAGGCTTTGGGCAGACTTGTAGCTGCACCTTCTAGCTAGCTGTCAGGTCGTCATGAAAGCAGATGAATCTTTACGTTCTTCTCTGAATGACATTTGTTTGGTAACTGTTATGTGCCAGGCACTGTGATAAATGTTTGGCATATAAAGATGAATAACAAAGTCTAGGCCAATCCAAAGGAGATGTAGAACTATCCACTTTATAATACAACTGGATGTGTCTTATAAAAGCCTGAAGAATAGCAGTACTCACTTAACCTAGAGGAAAGAGATACTTTCTGGAGGAAATAGAGTTTCCAAAGGGCACCTGAAGATGACAGGGAAGCAGAATATAATCAAGTGGACAAAGGGGAGTTTTAAGAAGAGTAAATAGCCGCAGCTACACATATACTGTCTGTACCAAGAACTAGCCTAACCCTTTACATATCATTTAACTGTACTACTACAACCATATCAGAGAAGCCAAATCATCATGCACATTCCCATTTTACAGATAAGGAAACTGGGGCTGGAAGAGAGTAAGTAACTTGATTAAAATCAAACAACTAATAATGGACAGAACCAAAATTTTAACCCAGGTTGTCTGAGTTTGAAGTCCATGCTCTTAACTACTATCATATACATACTGCCTTTTCTTGCTAGGGGAAAAAAAGGAATAAAGAAATGAAGTGTTGAAGTGCCCTTGGTTTAGTTCAAACAGTTGATAAACTTGTGGATCAGGTGTTGTAACAAGTGCTGATGTTACAAAGATGAATAAGGCTCATTTCTTACCCCTCAAGTTACTTAAAATATAACAGGGAGAAAGACCCTTAAACAGGTAATTACAATATAATGTGGAGTAATGTTTAGATATCTTAGCTGATTTTCTTTTCATTCTCTGTAATTCTTTTATACTCAGTGACTCTTCTCCTATCTAAACCATATATCAGGATTGTTAAATAATCAAAGCAGAAGAAAGGCTTTTTTTTTTTTTGCGGTACGCAGGCCTCTCACTGTTGTGGCCTCTCCCGCTGCGGAGCACAGGCTCCGGACGCGCAGGCTCAGCGGCCATGGCTCATGGGCCCAGCCGCTCTGAGGCATGTGGGATCTTCCCGGACCGAGGCACGAACCCGTGTCCCCTGCATCGGCAGGCGGACTCTCAACCACTGTGCCACCAGGGAAGTCCTCATGTAACCCTTTGACCCCCCGTTAGGATGGATCTTTTCGAGGTATCCGTGCAGATGTTGCTGGGATGTCCTTGCAGATTTTCTCTGCACCCAGTGTGATGCAATTCCCAAATTTCCCACTAGAAGCTCCATGAGGGCAGGGATATTAACTGTTTTCTTCACCATTATACTCCCAGGACCTAAAATAGTGCCTGGAATATAGTAAGTGCCTATAATTTGCATAATGAATAAACGAATGCGCTTCACCAAATTTGTTCAAACAACAAGGAGAGGTTTGCAGTTTATTAATTTATTCAACACATGACTACTGTTTGCAGGCACTGTTCTAATTGCTTGGAATATATCCATAAACAAGAAAAAAAAAAGATTCCCACCCTCTTGCATCTTATATTTTGTTAAGGGACACAGACAATAAACACTGAACTAGAATTATGAGTTTACTGTAGACATTTTTCCCTGAAAGATCAGGCTGAAATCACCCTTTCTGGGACTTGCCTGAAATTGTACCCCTCCTTCTTGGTTTCTTCTAGGAGCACTTCCTTAACACTTCCTTGCACCTAAATCTGCCTCTTAAGGTCTGCTTCTGAGGAACCCGATCTAAGAGAGGCATTGTGCTGGAAATTAAGCTTAGTTATAGGAAAACAATTTTTATTTCTTGCATCCTGAGTTTATAGCTTGAGCCTGGTACCTGCTGCAAATGCTACAATCAAAATTTGGACAAAGAAGTGGCATATGGTCCAGTGTGGAGGAATCAGAAAGAGCTTCCTGGAGGAGGAGAAGAAATTAGCTGGGTGAAGAGTGGTGAAAGTTATGCTAAAATGAAGGGATATGAAGGACAAAGGTGCAGGAGTCACAATGCCTGGGGGCCTGTACCTGGCTCAGCAGGTCTGCAACAGAGAGTTGTGGCATATGGCCACAGAGAAGCATGCCTGGACCATAGTGGGTATATGGGGGAAGGGTGATGGCAGCCAAAGATGATGCCAAATGGGCAAAGGGACCAATCATGAAAATCTTCCAGGTTAAGAATGTGAACTTTTCCTAAAGGTATTCAGGGTCATGGAAGAGTTTTGTTATTAGGTCATATAGTTGCATGGTGCAAAATTTATAAGTACAGATAGTTCACAATCAAAAAGAGAGTCTCTCTCCCCCTTCCTCCCCTTGCCATGGAAACCACTGATACAAGTTTCCTGAGTATCCTTCAGGAAATATGCTTTGTCTATATAAGCAATATGTTCATATAACCCTATTTTGTCAGCGGTGATCCTTGCATATCACTGCAGAGTTTTAAGTAGAAGAATGATATGATCAGGTTAGCATCTTATAAATATTATCATAACTGGAGTGTACAGAATAGATTGGGAGGGGAATAGGGCAGGAAATAAACAGTTTCTGACGTAAAATAGTAGGAATATAATGGAGAGAAAAGGAAGACTTTAAAACTAGCTTTTCTCATGAAATAATAATCTCCAGTGTTTATTTAGTGCCTCTCTTGTGAAGAAGAGCTCAGAGCATCTTCATTCCATCCCCAAATTATATCATGGCCAGCTGAGGAAAGGTTTTCAAGTTTACAATTTGCTGATGGAAGAGACAAGGTACATACAAAAGTGAGTTTAGACCCAATTCTGGGTCAAATAATCTCTCCCTTGAATATCCTAACTCTAGTGTCTTAGTGGTTCCAAACCACCGGAGCAATAAATGGGCAACCTTCACCAAGAACCATGAATCAGTTACTGCACCAGCAAAGTAAAGTAATGATCTAAAAGCTCCTAGAAAATGGAGGAGGATTTTTTTGTCCTGATGATTACAAATCCTTTAAAGACTCTGGAGTAACACAGAGTATTACTAAGTTACCAAAATTTCAAATAATTGGTTTTAGATGCAAAAAAAAAATTTTTTTTAGACACAGGGCAGACTCTCCCATTAAAGGTTTTTGGACAATTAATTGATTTTGCTTATGTCATCCAAAACCAGTGCTCAAGACACATTCAAAAACCATGATGGATTCTCTTTTATAGAGGCGGACATGGAAGGCTTTTGTAGTCAGACTTCCAAGATGGCCTCCAATAATCCCCATCTCATGGGACTCTTGTCCTGTGGAATTCCCTCCCATTAAGGTAGACTGGATCTAGTGACTTGCTTTCTAATAATAGATAGGGCCAAAGAAACAGGGTGTCCCGTCTGTGATTTTGACTTCCATCTTGCTGGCAGATTCTCTTTATTGCCTACTAGGTTTCCATGTTTTGATAAAGCAAACTGCCATGTTGCAGAGGCCCAACAGCAGGAAACTGAATTTGGCCTCCAGCCAATAGCCAGCAAGGAATTGAAGCCTTCAGTCCAATACCCCGAGAGTAACTGAATCCTACAACCAACTATGTGAATGAGCTTGGAAGCAGGTCCTTCACCAGTCCAGCCTTCAGATGAGGATGCAGCCCCTGAGCTAACATCTTGATTGTCACCTTGTACGAGACATTGGCGTAGAAGATCCAGCTAAGTCGTGTCTGGATTCTTGAACCATAGAAACTGAGATAATATATGGGTGTTGTTTTAAGCTGCTAAATTTTGGCACAATTTGTTACACAGCTATAGGTAAGTAATGCAAAAGCATTGCCAGTATATACAAAAATTAAATCACCTTATTTACATAGACCAGTGTTAAGCTGTTAAACATAACGTGTACCCTTCTCATGAACTCAACGGTACAACTTAGTGACCCAAAGGCTAACCAGAGAGCTTACCTGACTGAGACTTAGATATGGGTGGGTCTAGAAATTCACAATCCTGTCTTCAGGTCACCTGCTTCCTGTGATGTTCCCTTAAGATGTTTTTCAGGACTTTCCCATTGATTCAAGATCCTTTGAGGAGGACACTGAGGAAGCTTGTGTTACCTCTGTGACATAGAAAAGAAAAGAGGCTAGACTGCATGCTTATAGGCATGTCACACAGAGGCAAAGCTGTCAGCAACTCCAGCATCATTAGGTTCAACAGGAGAGCTCTCAAGACACTTAGGCAGCCCTACAAAAGCCCTAAATGGAAATAAGAAAATTGGAGTTGGGGAATATATACAGTCATTTCTAACAGATAATGTCTAATTATCCTAATTTATTTGGGAGGTGAGATGAGACGAAATTCCACAGACTAAGAGAGTTTTCTCTTCCTTTCATTCCAGATATTTTCAACCTGTCTTCACTTGAAGTTTATAAGCCTATATTTAATGAGCATTGACCTAGGTGATTTGAGAATATGACAAAGAAGTAAAAATCAAAGTCTCTGCTCTTAATGACATTCTAATGGTGAAAATAGGACACATAAGATAAAGAGCTACAAATACCAAACAGGAAGTCCTGATTTCACAAAAGGTAGTAAATATATAGTGTGCCTTACCTATGTGAATCCAGTAAGACTCTCAGTTCACTAACTTAGCTGTCTAAGAAATAGCCAATTAAGACTTTTTTCTTAATAAAAATGAATCCATCTGTGGCCTCTCTCTCAATTGGCTAGTGGGAAATTTGATAACAGCCATTATTTGGGGCCCTTCCCTTTCAAGGATTGCTACAGAATTCCACCTGAAAGATGGACAAAAGGCCTTTAACTTCAAATACAGTGTAGCTGTTGCTGGTTCCTCACTGCCCAGGCCTGCAGTGGCCCTTTGAACATGGAGGGTGGGTAGTAGTCTCAGGGCAGCTCAACTAAGGAGCAGAAGACAGAAATCCAGACCTTCTCTGTCCATCACTTACAAAAAACTCACTCACCCGTTTAAAGGCTTTGTTTTGCTTTCTGTAAAACTGAGGGCAAACACATTTGTATTCCAACTGCCTCATCCAGAGGCACAGAGGCGGTTTTCTCTCACTTCTACACTTTTCAAAATGAGTTCTCATGTATTCCTTCTGGGAGGTAGGCTAGTCAGGAATTCTTGTGCCCATGTGACTGATGAAGCAATTGGGACATTGCCATATGAGGTTCATCCAAATGCACACAGAGCAGGTCCACAGCCAAGTCAGAGTTAGAATGAAGAGTTCATGAGTGCACTGGATTCTTTTTTTTTAATTTATTTTATTGAAGTGTATTTGATTTACAATGTTGTGTTGATTTCTACTGTAGAGCAAAGTGATTCAGTTATATGTATATTTACAATACATTCTTTTTCATATTCTTTTCCATTATGGCTTACCACAGGATATTAAATAT
The DNA here is from genome assembly GCF_949774975.1 of Lagenorhynchus albirostris. Classification (NCBI taxonomy): domain Eukaryota; kingdom Metazoa; phylum Chordata; class Mammalia; order Artiodactyla; family Delphinidae; genus Lagenorhynchus; species Lagenorhynchus albirostris. Next base: position 32,195,896 of record NC_083107.1, on the reverse strand, counting down.
AGTTCCCTGCACTATACAATAGGATCTTATATATAGAATGTTGTTTATCCATTCTATATATCATTGTTTAGTGTGCTGGATTCTTCATATTGCACTGTGGCTGCCAAAATAGTTGTCACCAATTTTTATACCCCAAGTAGAGATTAAAATATGCATATAGAAATAGTGCAGATGGTGGGTTACCTTGTTACTTGAGATGGACCATCTCTAGTTGGAGAATGGTATATACGTCTAGGTAGGGAATTAGGACTAACAAGACAACGGAGAGCAGAGGTAGACTTTTGTGTTCAGTTGATAGGAATGGTTTCTACTGTATCTTTGTTTTTCATATTGGATCTTTCCCTGCAAATGTATGGATACAGCACAGAGTCATCTATTTACCTGTTTCCGAATCATTATCAAAAGCCCCATGGGCAGCAGACTATAATGCAATGTGCCAACATGACAAGTGTGAAGTGTGTCAAGTCAGGGAACACCATAAATCCACTATTCAGTTCTCAAAGAATATGATACACAAATGTCCATTTGCCTTGCTCTCTCACACCTTCCAACATTTTCAGAGAAGGCTCTGATAGGCTAGTGAGAGCTGCCTCTGTGCTGAGCTCCTGAGTGCAAGTCTCATTAGCCATGTGGCCATCTCGAAAATTATTACATCCAAACACTCAAGGAAAATAAGAAGCTGAGGTAGCACACCACCCCTTGCTGCTATCATTTGTCAAAAAGTGGCATCAGGGCTTCCCTGGTGGCGCAGTGGTTGGGAGTCCGCCTGCCGATGCAGGGGACACGGATTCGTGCCCCGGTCCGGGAAGATCCCACATGCCGCGGAGCAGCTGGGCCCGTGAGCCATGGCCGCTGAGCCTGCGCGTCCGGAGCATGTGCTCCGCAACAGGAGAGGCCACAACAGTGAGAGGCCCGCGTAACGCAAAAAAAAAAAAAAAAAAAAGTGGCACCAGTTAGAAATGACACAGGATAACAAGTCCAGAAGCCTCTAGAACAAACAAGAATGATTCTTCACTGAAGACAGAGCGAAAACACACTCCCGTCCACCCATATATCAATTACACCAGCGTTGAAAAGAAGTACCAGTTCACATTCCCAAGGCCTGAAAAAAAGTCAGGCGGGCCATAAGGGAATTACATTATAGTTAAAATAGAAACCAGATCTAAGGAAAAATTAAATGTGTTGTACCCTGTCTCTACGTGTGCTCATCATGACTCTTATTTTTTCGGGGAAAAAAATTAGTTTGTGAAGAGAAACTCAACATTTGACTACAGAAAAATAGATGCTTCTCTCGCCCCTAATGTGGCAAATATGAAGAGGTAAAGAGAGGTGGCAGGGACATTCAAGAGAGAGGAACAGGCCGGCTCAGTCGGGCTGGAGAGATGACAAAGATGAAGAGGTACTCTAAGACCAGAGGATGGGCAAAATGTGAATAATAATAGCAAAAACATATGAAGTACACACCTGGTGCCAGGCCTTGCTAAACTTTTCCCATGTATTTTCTCAATTTAATGTCACCAACAATATATGGATGATGGATGATACCATGATTATCCCATTCACTGATGAGAAAACTGAGGCACAGGAAGGGTATGTGACTTGAAAGTTAACTATTTGAATTCAGGCAGTCTGCCCCAGAGCTCATACTGTTAACGACTAAGTCAATAGTTTTCAAACTTATTCTTGAAGCAGAATTCCCCGGAGGGTTGTTAAAACCCAGATTGCTGGTCCCAGCCCCAGAGCTCTTTTTTTTTTTTTTTTTTTTTGCGGTACGCGGGCCTCTCACTGTTGTGGCCTCTCCCGTTGCGGAGCACAGGCTCCGGACGCGCAGGTTCGGCAGCCATGGCTCACGGGCCCAGCCGCTCCGCGGCACGTGGGATCTTCCCGGACCGGGGCACGAACCTGTGTCCCCTGCATCGGCAGGCGGACTCTCAACCACTGCGCCACCAGGGAAGCCCCAGCCCCAGAGCTCTTGATTCAATAAGTAAGACCTGGGATATATATATAACAAGTTCTCAGATGATGCTGATGTTGCTGGTCTGGGGACCACACTTTGAGAACCACTGCATTAACCTGCGCTGTTCTTTTAACGGGTGAGAGTTCTAGTTTGAGGGGAATAACATCATCAAACTCATAGATTAAAAAGAGATCAAATCAGGTAACAGCGAAGAAACACACCTCACTGTAGTAAACCCCTTTTTCAAAAGAATGTCACAGCTGAGACTTGAAATCCCTAGAGTGAATATTGCAGTATACAAAGATATTACCCTTTTTATACATAAAGGATAAAATGAGGGGGACCTACAGATTAGGTAAGAGCAAACAAACTTTTACAGATGAAGTAAGGCAGACAGCTGCACCAGTAAAAGCTATGGGCATGCACTTACCCCAATTATGCTTAAGTTGAAAGGAAAAAAGACAAAAAGAATACTTTGATGCGTGTGTGGCCATACAACCACATGCTATATCTATATTCCAGCCAGCCTGCTAAAAAAGCAACGTGGGTAATCTTCTCCAACTCCATGTCAAAATCTGGGAATTTATTTAAGTTTAGGAATCCAGTGGAATACATTATCTTTGGAACGTACAACAAGAGTTAACTGGGACTCTCAAGAAAACTTTTATTTTTGGACCACAAGAAGCATATATTTAAACAGAGATGTTTGTCTTAAAAAATACATATATGTGTGTATATACATATATATAAAAACCAGGCAGTACAGACAAATACAGCATAACAGCTCTTTTCAAGTGCCAATTGCTGTTAGAATGGAGGGCCACAGCCTCTGTATAATAATGTCATATTTATTAGAAGTAAGTGAAAATGAAAGGAAAATCAGGAAAGCAATAACTACTGTCAATGCAATAAATAAATAAATAAAAATTAAAAAAAAATTTAAAAATATATAAATATTTTTAAAGCAAAGATTTGTAGTAACCAAAAAGCCCCCCAAGCCTGGATACTACTTTTATTTTGCTATACTGGTAGTTTTGACATAGAAAAGCATGTACAAAATAACATTGGCCATATAATCATCTTTAGACACTTTCTATGACAAAGCTCAGAGGACACAAAGGGTTTGTGCATTGTGAATGTCATGATGCGGTTACAGCCTAACTGGAAAGACTTTACATTTTTTTATATGTATGAATATATCTTTATCTCCCAGAGTGTCTTAGTTTTATTCAATCATGATTATGTACTGAATCCAGAGGATGGTGCAAAACATCCTTCCCCATGGAATCCCACGTACAGCCTACTTCACTGTGGTAGTTTGTGTCTCTTTTCCCTTGGATCATTGAGAGGGGGTGAAAGATATCAATGAAGGGAGAAGAAAATTATTTAGCCTCATAGCTAGATAGTCAAATATGGTTAAGTATCACATACATTGTGCAAACAATAGGTCCCTATAAGCTTAGAGGATGGAGGTGTCATGGAAATCTTAGCAAATGTTCTGAGAGACCATGGGACTTTAGATTTGAAGGAAGCTTGAGAGATAATAGGGAGAGAACACAGGGTATTTCTGAACAAGGCTCAGCAGGAAGACTTGATCTAGTACATGCCATCATGAAGAAGGCATTAAGTACAGTCATGTGACAGGGACAGCAAAGATCTAAGGAGGGAAAGTGCCTAAGCCTAGTGTAGAAAACCAGCAGATCAGAGAGGAACTGGTTGTCACACCGAGGGTGACTTTACGGTACAGGCATTTGAGAGGAGTGATGTAAACAAAGTAACGGTTTAAACAGACTAGATGGCAGCATTTTATAGGACATGTTTGAGGGGAGAACATCACCTAGGAAACTACTGCAACAGCCCCGAGGTGACATAACAAGGACCCAGCCTCAAGTCAGGCCAGTGGGAGTGTAGGAAGGGATGCGTGACTGTGAGCTGGGAAACTAAGGAGAAGTATCTGTGTTGGCTGTCTGGAGGAGAAGGAATAGTCAAGGAATGATGTCAAGATGTTCAGTCTCAGTGACTGGCTAGAAATAGCCACAGAGGCCCAGATGGGTTAAATCACTTGCCCAGGCTCAGGTTTAGCCAATCACTTGCCCAGGCTCAGGTTTAGCCAATTACTTGCCCAGGCTCAGGTTTAGCAGTGTAGCTTTTAGATGCTTGGGATCTCAGCTCAGCCTTTTGTCCAGTAAATCAGCTGCTTTTGAATGTTTCCTTCAAAGGTTTTGAGTCTTTACATTACTCCACATCACAATAACACTAAAACCATGTGGCCTATCTTAGAATGACAACAACAAAAAAGAATAATATCTTTTCTGGCTCCCAAGTTTTCATTGAAGTGAGTGGCTTTAAAAGAAATACTTTATATTTCAAATCTTAATATAGTATCTATTTATAATGTCATTTATAGATTTTTTCTAAACAGAAGCTCTGTTTCTGTACCTCGTGGGTACCTCATGGTACTTCATTCCCTAGACAGAGTCATCTCTCCCAAGTCCTCATTCTTCATTGATTTTAAAGGTTCTTTCGAGCAGAGTTCCTCAATCCTGGCCCTTGACATTTGGGGCCGGATAATTCCTCACAGTTGTTGCTGTCTTTTGCATTGCAGGAAGTTTAGCATCATCCCCTACGTCTGCACGCTAGTTGATATTAGCACCTCCCACTCCAGTTGTTATGACATTGCCATATGTCCCCTGGGGGACACAATCACTTCTAGTCAAGAACCACTGCCTTAGGGGTATTTGAAAAAATTTACATTAATGAAAATATTTCTATTCAGCAGTCTGCCTAATGGGAAAACCAAGTTCTGTCCTGCGATAGTGGTTTTCTTGGGTATGGATGGGGGAATTTGTGGGGGAGTTCGAAAGACAAGACTCAATCATCAGTCACCAAGTTTTACTTCAAATTCCCCTTCGTGGGATATCAATATATCTGGAGTCAAACAGACAGTTATTTGCTTACAAATAGAACCCAAAAGTATTCTGTGGTCTTTAAGAAACAGGACAAAGAACTGTTTTCTATAAACCCATAATGGGGAAGAACAAATCTGACTCCATATTAGATCTGTTTCTTTTACTTTAACCTTTGTATTCTACTGCATTTTCTTCCAGTTAAGAATGTTGACTATAGCCTGATATATACAAGATAGCCCATTCTCAAGTCTCTGACCTTTAAGGGTATAACACTTTTCCATTCACATAGAGATAAATAGTTGTAGAATTTGTCTTGTTGGAGGTTTACAGGAACATCGTGACGTGACCTACGTGGACACCTGCAAGAACATAGCATTCCAATACTAAGAAGTTTGCAGTAACCAACCATGCCCCTCCCTCTCCTTGCCTTTAAAAATGCTTTGCTAAAACCCTTCAGGGAGTTCAGGCTTTGGGGGGCATGAGCCACCTGTCTCCTTGCATGGTCCTGCAATAAGCTTTTCTCTGCCCCAAAGTCCAACGTTTTGGGTTGTTTGCCCTCAGTGTGCGTTGGGCACACGAACTTGCATTCAGTAACAAACCCACTCTTCATTTACAGTCACTTAAAATCTTTTCTTTCTGTTTAGAAGGGATCTTTTCTCTCAAAACGAACAAAATTGCACCCACCTTCTGCAAATTTCAATGTTCAGGTTATAAACCCCCCAAAGGGGGCTCAGACTGGAGGACAGATCTGAGCTCCCTGTCACTAGTGGCCCTTGTCTATCAGACAAGACCAAGGAAATGGCTCTTCATCCAAGAAGGGCATGGCTATTACTGCACACTGATCGTCTACCCCAAACAAGCAGGCCTGGGAGGGAGGAACATAACTGATGAGACATAATGTACCATCAACATCAAATTCTATAACTTCATCTTTCAGGTTTGTCAGGCATTGAGTAAAGAAATAGGGACCTGTTAGGTTTAATCCTAAACTGACAAGATATTTGTATTTATGAGGCAAGAAGTTACATCTGCCAACCAGGCTCCTGACTGCCTTAAGTAAAAGCTTCATGTCAGCTCTTCTGTTTACTCAATCGCAGGCTGCTTTCTGGTCACACTTGCCTTCCTATATATTTATATTGAAAGAATACATTCTCAGCAGCTTTTAGGGCCTTAAATGCATTTCAAGAGGAGACCAAGCCCAATCACTGTTACTTAATTAACACAATTGTGAAGACTTCAATCTAGCTATACAATAGCTTTCCTGACCTTGCAGAAGGAGGCAAGACTTCATTATTGAGTATATTGTTTCCTATAAACATATAAAACTCCTACAATAACAATCCCATCAGCCGAAATGAAGTTATCTGAGAACAGAATTAAACTCTAAATGACCTTTTGCTCTACTCCGTAGCCCCCTATTAATAATTTCTAATCTAATCAGTGTGGATAAATGTACTAAGGCTGGTCACGCCAGGCACAAGGCCAGCCCGGCCAATTGCCGTCCATCTGATTCATTCCAGTCCAGAGCTTGTCTGGAAAAGACGCATCCCTCGCGGAGAGGCCACTGCCTGATTTCCTCTTTTGTTATCTTTTAGTGGCAAAGTCATGTCCTTGTAACTGATAGACACGTTTCTTTGTAAATAACCCTGGAGTGACTGATAGAGCTTTAGCCAGACAAAGGCAGCAAATAGCAAGGCATTACTCATGCCAAGCCGGAGAACACTGTGTCATGGCTGACAAATTTATGGGAGATATGAGCTCACCTCTTGCACAAATATATACTTTCCTGGCAAATTCATCACATGCTTTAATGGACCCGTGCTGCATTTGTCAGCTGTCTGTCCCTGTGCCTTGTTGCCTTTGGTTTCCTGTCAAGGATTGTTTGTTGAAATCATCTTAGTGGCCCCATTCTTCAGCGGTGAGACCCAAGAAAGATCAATGATGACACCTGTATTGATAATATTTTACATTCAACTATTTGGCTGATAAATCATTTTAACAATGCTGATATGTTTATTGAGTGTCTGCCAGTATCACAATTATGTGGAGAGCGATGCCAACCTAAATCTTTGCTTTGTTGGTCTGGATTTTATTTCTTTCTTTTCATTTTCCCATAATTAAATGTGCCCTGGGATAGGTCTGACTTTCCCATCTCAATCGAGAGCACGTGAAAACAGGAAAAGAGGTGACCTTGTACTTCTACACATTTTTTTTTTAAGAAAGAAATGGTAGCCTGTGGTTATCCTTGGCCGACAGGGGAGTCATTAGAAGGGAGAACAAGGGGGGGGTTTAGGGTCCTGGTAGTGTTCTGTTTGTTTTTGTTTGTTTGTTTTTGACCACATGGCATTCGGAATCTTAGTTCTCCCACCAGGAATGAAACCTGTGCCCCCTGCAGTGGAAGCACGGAGTCTTAACCACTGGACCACCAGGAAAGTCTCACGTTCTGTTTCTTGACCCAGGTGCTAGGTATAAAGATGTGTTTGCCGTGAAAATTCTCTGAGCTCTTCTTTACCGTATGTGTACTTTTTGGTATGTACATTGTACTTCAATAAAAAGTTACGCAAAAAATTAGCAGACATCACACACACATATATATTATGAATACACAGGCTCAGATTCAGTGTTTGCCACCTTGAAGCTCTATTACCTATAATCCCTTCGGTTTCTCCCTGTAGATATTGTATGTCTAACGTGGAAATGTCTGACAAACATTCTGGAGGTGATCATTTTGCCACCTCTGCCCGAGAATTTCAAAGAAAATTTTAGGGTTCTCAAATTCCTTAGCCTTTGCCTTCTCTGTAAGACAATTGTGTCATGGATTCCAAGGTCTCTATGAGGAAATAGAGAAACTAAGGCATCAATAAGAAGAGATAGAATTCTCCCTGGATTTCCCATTCAAAGCACCTTTGATTCAAGTCATGTGTTCAGTCTATGTCTAAGGAAACATTCAGATAAATAAAAGCATTCAGATGAAAAGGGAAAAATCCAACCACCTGAATTGACTAAGCCATTATCAAAAACACCTAGATGTACGGGGCTTCCCAGAAGCCCTCGGCAGGCCGTCACATTCTTGTCATTAGCCAGAACTGCATCCTATAACTCCTCCATCTTCAAGGAGGTCTGGGAAAGAGATTTTTTTTGCTTCTTCAGCCTCTATATTAGAGTCAGGTAATGAGATGACATTTGAGAATGGTTGTTGAATTGGCCAACTCATAGTTCTAGCTCTATGAGTAACAGCCCAAGCAGGCCACAGGCAAAATAAATACATAGGGAAAGCCCAGGGAAGAATTCTTTAAATTAGTCGTTTCAACCTTGGATGCCTATTGTAATCACTTGGATAGCACACACAGAGATTCTAATTTAATTGGTCTTGGGTGTGGCCCTGGCATCAGGATATTTAAAAGCTTCTCTAAGTGATTCTAATGTACAGCCAAGACTGAAACTTCTGGCTTAACCAGATAGTTCTAAAGACTTGTATGCCCAAAGAAAGTAGCAAAAGTATTAGACGTATCACCAGCCATTACTTTTGTGGATTTCATGTTGAAGATTAAACAAAGGTTTAAAAAAGAGCCTATAATTGGAAAAAGTGTAAGAGTTTGGAAAAATTATCCTCTGATTTTGTAAACACTTGGGTGACAGATGGGCATTAGAACATGAACAAGTTTATTTTGTGGTGTGTCGATTAGTCAACACTCAGTTTAATACTTGGATCTATTAGCATAAAATGTAGGCAATCTTATCTCTGTAATTAATTGGAAAACTTGGGCACTGTTATGCATACACATCCTAGCTCCATCACTTCCTAGCTGTGGTCTCATGCAAAGAATGAACTTCTCTGAAAGCCTCAGTTTTCACCACTTATAAAATGGAAGAAATGATTGGAACCACCCCAAGAGGCTTGCTGTAAGGAGTGACTGAGATGACCTGGATAAGACAGTTCATGGTAACAGCTCAGTATCATCATTGTTCCTGGCAACCCGTCCAGCATGCTCACTTACAACATCAGTGTTCCTGAGAAAGAGTTAAGAGGAGTTGGATCTGATAAACACTGAGAAGACAATTAAATAATTGTTATTATATGAGGCTTGTGATCAGCTACCAACTACTATTCAGCTCTCCAGGAACAAAATATTTGAAAATAGATATAAACTGCTGCTGAATTGATTCAGGTTAACTATGGTAAAAATAATTAACTAGGAAGACAACAAAACATCACGACCCATACTACAAGAAGCAATGGCCCCTCCTTTTCAGAAGGCCTGCTTTAAGAGGAGGTATTTTCATCTTTTTAGAATCGTGGGAGCCAGGAATGTGGTGAGTAAATTAACTTTCAACATCCTTTTAAACTTTCTAACTCAACAGTTTCTACTCACAGATATCAACTCAGGGAGATGAAATTCAGATTTCAGTTTGGAAATGGTGCTATTTCAGTTCCACTGAGATCACTGACTTGTTTGTGAAATGCTACAGTGAAAGCTGCATTGCCTCCAAAATGTGAAAGGTCTTGGCCTGAACAAACCAAGGCAGAAGACTCGCCCCGTAAGAGTGGCGCCCCCTGGAGTCTGTGGGCAGAATAGATGCCATTCAGGTTGTCCAGCCTGTCCCCAGGACACTGGCTCTTCCTCTCCATCAAGTTGCAGTGCACAGCTAGGGCCACACTGTCCCAGGTGATTTGGGGTTTTGCTCCCTCACTTCAAGCACTCTTTAAATAAGAGACCTTGTCGGTTTCTATTAGGTCTGGCTGAGAGTAGGTACTCCATAAATATTTGTTGAATGAGACTGATCATTCTGATGAAAAGAACCTCCTTTTTCTCTTGGACCATTGGGTTTACCATTTACTCAATGGCCTGTGGCTTCCTGGTCTGACAAATTTATAGCACCTGTTTATGTCTTTCTCACCCACAGGTTTCAACAGAATACCTGTGGCTGTACTTACAAGAGGTGGCCAAAAGGACCCATCCATTTTGGCAAGCACCTCTGGTCTGAAAGGTCCAAATCAGAACTTTCACCACATGCCATCTGGCACTCACTGGTGGCGACAACACCTCAAAAGCCCTGCTTGGGCCATTTCTCACCATGTGGACACACACAGACCACTGACGGAAAATGGAATTTTTGAACCAGTTTGAATGACCGGCCTATATGTGTAGACAGCCATGGTTGCTTTTTCTCCATAGTATTGAATGTGCTCATTCTAACGTGGTTCCTACTATGCTGTTATTTTCCTTTAAAAGTAAAACTTCTTTCAGAAAGCTGGAAATTTCTGACATAATTTCACATCCATTCTTTCCCCTTGCCTTCCAAAAGAGCCGCTCACAATCTGAATATTAGTCAGCACATAGCAAAAGAAAAAAAACCCTTATGATTATGATCATTGTTATTAGTTTTCCATAGAACCTCAAGGACTTATTGATATAATTTAGAGTATGCCATTAGAAGGAAATCCATAGCCCATTTTGTAGTTCATTCTATGTATGACCAAGAGCCTGTGAGGTCTTCACAGATGAGGAAAAAGTAAGAGGTCTGAGTCAGTCTTCCAAAGGCACAGAGCAACTGTGGAACGTTTTCCCCACCCTCAGCTTGAGGTTGTCCAGGCACTCAGTGAGGGTTTGCTAAACCACATAGACAAGCCTCAGTAATCATGGTCAAGAGATTAGTACTAAGACCCTGGTATTTCCAGAATGTCTGTTACTTGGGTACTCCTGAGACTTCCGGAGTCACCTTTGACCCTAAGAACAGCCTCAGTTTAAACATCAGCATTGGCTCAGGCCTCCATCCCACATAGTTTGAGAAACTCAGCATCCTCCATCCCACCCCACTATTCATTAGTCATTTAAAGTCAACGTTCGTTGCGTCCGTCATTGGACGCAACGAACGCCAGGCTCTGAGCACCAGGCTTTATGCTATCTACTTGGGAGAAAATGCCAAACAGGAAGTCTCTTCCCACGTGGAGCTTACATTCCATTGGAGATGTTAATTATTCACTGCTGTTTCACAAATTACCCCAAAGCTGAGCCACTTCAAACAACACATATTTATTACTTCTTAAGGTTAGTTGGGTACCTCTGACTCAGGGTCATGAGGCTACAGAGCATCAGCTGGGCTGCAGTCACCTCAGGCCCAGCTGGGAGAGGATCCATTCCCAGTTCACTCGTGTGGCCACTTATAGGCCTCAGGCCCTTGCTGACTGCTGGCCAGAGACATCAGTTCCTTGCCACACGGGTCTCTCCATAGGCTACTCACAACAGGGTGGTTTGCTGCCTGCAGAGACCCCAGAGAGAGTGAGAGAGGGCAAGAGACGGCAAGATGGATGTCACAGTGCTTTTCGTAAAGTACTTGCATTACTTTTGCTGATTCTATTCATTAGAAAGGAGTTACTGGGTCCCACTGACACTCAGGCTGGTGGAAATTTGCACATGGGCACAAACAAGTAGCAGAAGACAGAGATCGTTAGCCATTTTAGAGGCTGCCAACCACAGAGAGACAGACTGCAAAAAATAAAGAAACATAGGGATAAAGAAATAAAAATGAAAGGTTATGAAAAGTGCTGTGAAGAAAAATGCAGTGGGGTAAAGAATATGAAGTACGGGGTTAAGGGACAAGTATTTTAAACAGGAAGGTCAAAGAAATTTTCTTTGCAAAAGTGACATGTCAGCTAAGGTCTGAGTGATGTTTGGGAACCAGAGTCTGGGTTAAGAGCATACCAGGCAGAGAGGGCACAAAATGTAAAACCCTGAGATGGTAAGGAGTTTGGCACATTGGAGAAATGACAAGGAGTCCAGTGTGGGTAGATCCGAGGACGGGAGTTATGGGGTGAAAGAGAAGAGGTCAAAGGGGCAATGGTGAGCCAGGCACACAAGATCTTTTTGACACAAGGCAGAGAGTTTGGGTTTTATTCTAAAAGGGATGGGAAGTCGTGATATGATCTACATTTTTTCCCCAACTTTATTGAGGTGTGACTGACAAACAAAAATTGTATACATTTAAGATGTACACGATGTGTTGGTATACATATACATTGAGAATTGATTATCACAATCAGCCAATTAACACACAGTTACCATTTTTGGTAACTGCACAGTAAACATTTGTGTGTGTGTGTGTGTGTGTGTGTGTGTGTGTGTGTGTGTGTGTGTGGTAAGAACACTTGAGTTCTACTCTCTTATCAAATTTCAAGTTTACAATACATTTTATTAACTATAGTCATCATTATGTATATTAGGTCTTCAGAATTTATTCATCTTATAAGTGAAAGTCCCTGTACTTTGACCAGTATCTCCCCATGTCTCCCACCCCCTGGCCCTTGGTAAGCATCATTCTACTGTCTGTTACTCTGAATTCAACTTTTTTAGATTCCACATATAAGTGAGATTATGCAGTATTTGTCTTTATGTCTGACTTATTTCACTTAACATAATGTCATCAAGCTCTGTCCATGTTGTTGAAGACAGCAGGATTTCCTTCTTTTTTAAGGCTGTATAGTATTTTGTTGTGTACCTATACCACATTTTCTTTACCTATTCATCCTTAGATGAATACTTGATTTTTTCCATATCTTGGCCTCTGTCAGTAATGCTGCAATAAACAGGGGAGTGCAGATATCTCCTTGAGCTACTGATTCTATTTCCTTTGGATACATACCCAGAAGTGGGATTGCTGGATCAATGGTAGTACTATTTTTATTTTATTTTTTTAGGAAACTCCATACTATTTTCCATAATGGCTGTACCAGTTTACATTCCCAGCAACAGTGTATAAAGTTTCCCTTTTCTCCACATCCTAGCCAACCCTTATTATCTCTTGACTTTTTGGTAACAGTCAACCTAACAAGTGTGAGGTAATATCTCATTATGGTTTTGATTTGCATTTTCCTGATGATTAGTGATGTTGAGCACCTTTTCATATACCTATTGGTCATTTGTCTGTCTTTGAAAAATGTCTATTCAAGCCCTTTGCTCACTTTTAAAATGGAGTTATTTGTTGTTTTTGCTATTGAGTTATATAAGTTCCTTATACATTTTGATACATATTAACCCCTTATCAGATACATGGTTTGCAAATATTTTCTCCCATTTTGTAGGTTGCTTTTTCATTTTGTTGATTGTTTCCTTTGCTGTGCAGGAACTGTTTGGTTTGATGTAGTCTCACTTCTTTATTTTTGCATTTGTTGACTGTGCTGTTGGTGTCAGATGAAAAAATCGTTGCCAAGACTAATGGTAGGGAGCTTTTAATCTATGTTTTCTTCTAGGAGTTTTATGCTTTCAGATCTTATGTTGAAGTCTTTAATCCAATTTGAGTTGATTTTTGTCTATGGTGTAAGAGCTCAATTTCATTTTTTCTCATGTGGATATCCAGTTTCCCAATGCCATTTAGTAAAGAGTCTATCATTTCCCCATTGTGCATTTCTAGTGACTTTGTTGAAGACTAGTTGCCCATATATGCACAGATTTATTTCTGGATGCTTTCTTACATGCCATTGGTTTGTATGTCTGTTTTCAGGCCAGTACCATACTCTTTTGATGACCACAACTTTGTAATATAATTTGAAGCCAGGAAGTGTGACTCCTCCAGCTCTGTTCTTCTTGCCCAAGATGGCTTTAACTATTCAGGGTTATCTGTAGTTCCATATGAATTTCAGGATTATTTTCTCTATTTTATGGTAAATGCCGATTGATATTGTAATAAGAATTGCATTGAATCTGTAGATTGTTTTGGGTAGTATGGACATCTTAGCAATATTAATTCTTCTGATGCATAAACATGAAATATCTTTCCATTTATTTGTGATTTCTTCAATTTGTTTCATCGATATTTTATAGTTTTCAGTGTACAGATCTTTACCTTCTTGATTAAATTTACTCCTAAGTAAGTTGTTCTTTCTGATGCTATTGTAAAAGGGATTGTTTTCTTAATTCCTTTTGGGGATAGTTCATTGTTTTTGTATAGAAATGGCACTGATTTTTTTTTTTTTTGCGGTACGCAGGCCTCTCACTGTTGTGGCCTCTCCCGTTGCGGAGCACAGCCTCCGGACGCGCAGGCTCAGCGGCCATGGCTCAGAGGCCCAGCTGCTCTGCGGCATGTGGGATCCTCCCGGACCAGGGCATGAACCTACGTCCCCTGCATCGTCAGGCGGACTCTCAACCACTGCGCCACCAGGGAAGCCCGGCACTGATTTCTGCATGTTGATTTTGTATCCTGCAACTTTACTGAATTCACTTATTAGTTCTAACAGTTTTTTGGTGGAGACTTTAGGTTTTCTATTTATAAGATCATGTCATCTGCAAAACAGAACAATTTTACTTCTTTCTTTCCAATTTGAATGGATTTTATTTCTTTTCTTTAACCAATTTCTCTGGCTAGAATTTCCAGTACCATGTTGAATAAAAGTGGCTAGAGTGGGCTACTCTCCTGATCTAAGTGGGTCTCATTCCTGAGCTTAGAGGAAATCTTTCAGTTTCTCACCTTTGAGTGTGATGCTAGTAGTGGGCTTGTCATATATAACCTTTATTATGTTGAGATATATTTCTTTTATACCTAAATTGTTGACAGCTTTCATTATGAAATGCTACTGTATCTATCAAATGCTTTTTCTGCATCTGTTGAGATGACCATATGATTTTTATCCTTTATTCTTTTATTACATTTATTGATTTGTATATGTTGAACCATTTTTCCCTCCTAGGGATAAATCCCACTTGATCATGGTATATGATCCTTTTAATGTGCTGTTGAATTCAATTTTGTTGAGAATGTTTGCATCTATGTTCATTAGGGATATTGGCCTTTAGTGGTTCTCTTGTTGCTGCTGTTTTGGTTTTTTTTTTTCCATGTAGTTTGCATACTTCTTGTTCCCTCTTGAGGGAAAATTCTTAAGACTGTATGCCTCCTTTCAATCCTGCAAAGTCAGACTGGTACTGAGAGCCTCCTGAGTGCCGTACTCTGAATTGCTTAAGGTGTGTGATTTCTCCCAGTCCCACAGAGTTGGCCAGCTTTCTGTTTCTTGTGTGTGCTTGTGAGCCATCTGTAAAAGCTTGTGGTGGGAGGGGCACACTTGAGGAGACAGGGGGTGCGTGAGGCACGCAGAGCATTGGGAGGGCCTGTGAGCACCTGGGGGGGTCTGCAGGTGATAAGCCCCAAGCAGCCTGTGGGTAGCTTCCTTACTACATCAACAGAGCAGTATAGTAAGATCTGTGACCCTTTGATGAGTTACAAGTCCTGGCTGCTGCACTCCCAGCCTCTCCCAAACCCTCAGCTATGCTGATCACATCAGCATAGCTCTTGGCCTCTTGGATAGCATCCCACGTGGTAGGGAAGCTGGGCATTCACTCACCATGTCCACACTTTCCACTGTGGGAGAAATCACAGGCTGAAAGAGTCTCTCTTGGCACTGAGCTGTGGTGCTTTGGGGAAGGGGTAGCAAGGATAACGTGAAACTATTTTTCTTACCCTCCTCAATGCATCTATTCTTGAATTTTTTGCTCTAACAGTGTGCTGGACCTTCTCTACTGAATTACTGGCCTCCTCTGTAGGTGGCTGTCAAAAAATCAATGTTCTTTGGGGAATGATGGTAGAAAACAGACTCCTCCATCTTCTAATTTACATTTTTAAAAGTTCACCTTAGTTGCTTTTGTGGAGAATGGACTGTAGCCGAGCAAGGCGGGGGACAGCAAGACCAGTTAAGCCATGATCTTAGTAGACCTATGAGGTGGATGGCAACTGGGACAGGAGTAGAGAAGGTTCAGGGGCTTCGTTGTCTCTTAATTCCCTCCTACTCTGATATTCTGCTTTGTCTGAATTCCAATTCTCTAACCACACCTTTTTATGTAAGAATAGTTCAGTGTCCCCCTTATTTTGCTTCCTTCCCTCTACATCCTGACTCGGGGCTTAACTTTTCAGAAACAAAATACCCCATCAAGGTGTTTTGCCAAGCAACATTAACAGCAAATATATTTTCCTCAGCAAGACTCTTGAATGTTTTCATACCTCTCTGATATTTGGTTGGAAGGTTAGATGACAAGGGCAGGGATGGGATGAAAGGACTCCAGAAGGAGACTTAGAGCATGCATTGCTCCTTGGAGATGGAAAAAGTAATGAAAGAAGCTGAATGCAAAACATTTCCAGCAACAATGTCTCCTTGCCAATATATACTTTCAGTGTTTGGTGTTTGTTATCACCCAGGGAACATAAAAACCTTTATGGACATGAAAGACATAATAATTCCACTTTGCCCATCCCCTAACTCCCATCCCTTTGGCAGCCTCATACATTCTAGTCACTGTAAACTCAATTCTCCAGAAAATTTCAAGAAAACGAATTTACTTCCCTCTTCAACCATTTATATTCATTTTAGCTTATTGTATTGAGTCTAGGTACCTGTGGAGTGTTCAGACTCTGTTAACCATGTCAGAGTTCAGAAGTATCAGAATGATTGAGGAAGAATTAATTTCTGATTCATGTAGCAATAAATTGAGACATGTTGACTTGAGTATTCATTTTGCCAAGAAATTTGCTGCCAGATTTTATTTACAAATGTCAACATTTTCCAAAACACTGTCATTTCTTTTTTCGGATCGTGCCTTCTGATGAGAGCAGGTGACTTGGGGAGGATTTATACATAATGATAGCCTGAATCCTTTCATTTATAAAATTGCATAGTACTTGGCTCATTAATGGCTGTTGAAAATGCTAGTCTAATAAAATCATAAGAAGAGATTTTAATTGGTGCATTTAATTGTGGAAACCAAGTTGGACCAATTCCCAAACATTATCTTGAAACAATCAATCCTGGTACTGGGTGTTCCTCAAGGCAGATGTTGGGAAAGCACTTCCCGACTGGACCGGCAATGTGGTGTCTCGGGGCTCTAATCACTTGGAGCAATCACCAGCCTGTTTATTCAACTCCATTTGGGCAATTGAGAAATTCCATTGAGGGCATTGACAAGATTCCACAAGGCAGGAAAATGTATATAATATAATCCTGGTTTAAAGGATTTAAACATCTGTCAATGCCTCAGCAATGACGCTGGACTTTCGTCATTAAGCACATAGTAAAGTTGTGAGCTAGAAGTTAAAGATTAAAGGGATACCAGGTGAACACTTCTCTTCAATTCTCGATCTTAATAGCCATCTGTAGTGTTTTGTCCTCCCAACTCAGGCTCTGAGTTGAGACCTGGTAGAAGAAATACTCTGTACCCTCTATTCTGTAGAAGTAAGGCTGCTGATTTTCCTGAGATTTATTCCTAAAGTTTGAGGAAGGGCAGAGTCAGATTTCAGGGGATGAAGATATAGTGATGTAGCCCAGATTGAATCTTAATTTCCTCTTGATAATTGTGCATTTGTGTGTGTGTCTGTGTGCACATTTGTGTGAAGAGTTTGCAGGTTATTTCCAATAACTAAGCTTATCATCAGAATGGCTTAAGGAGTTTTTAAAAAGCTCCCAGATGCCTAGACCAACCCATCCTGAGACCCAGGAATCTGTACTTATGAAACAGATGTTCATCCAGGTAACAGGTTATTAGCCAGGTTTAGAACCACTGTTACAATATCATTCCTCACCTCACCCTCACCATTTCCTCTACTCTTCCAGTAGTTTAGTTTCTTAAGGTTTCTATTTTCTTGTTTCCTTTATACTTTGACTTGCATTTGATCCACACATACTGTTTCTTTGTTGGGCTTACAAAGATGTTCATCTTTCCATGTGAAACTATTATTCTTCCAATTTTTAAAAATTGGAAATAGCCTGTTAAGTAGATAACTAGATAAATGGATGTTCTTTGGGTCCTGGGGAAACTTCAACTACACACTGGTCAAAGATGGCCCAATGATCCAAAGACATTTTCATAAATCCTTATCCAAACTGAGGTAAACATGGAGAGACTGAGAGTTTGGGGCAATGCTTAAGTACTGTCAATGTCTCCAGCATCTTGAAGAAAAAACAATTTTTGATTTTCAGGTAAAATGTAGCAGAATTGTTTTCTTATATAAAGAAAAGAAAGGGCTTAAAATGGATTATATACAACTGGAAAGTACATGTTTTTACAGAAAAAAATGGCTTCATGAGCTAATTCTATACGTTAGTTATAAATGAATCAGAAACATGTGGTTGCAACTTTTCTCTAAACACAAAGGAGACTAAAACTTCAGGCAAAAGGAGTTAGAGACAAACATGAAGTAGATTTTCCAAAAACTTAGATGCTGAGCAATGGTTTAAAGCACTTTATGAAAACTCAAAGCTGTCAGGTTTAATCAAATCTATTTTTTAGTTTAGTTATCAGAATCTACAGACATCTAAGAAGAATCAGTGTTAAATGAAAGTTTCTAACAAATTCCAACTAGAGGCAGTTTTCAAACTGTAATCTACTTATGGTAAACTTGCTAAGGACAGGATATAAAGTAGATGGAGACATACTCAAAAACCCAGAGCTGAGCATCCAACAACTTTCAAGTAGTTTTTAATAAGCAGAGAGTACTTCAAATTGAATGATGGTTGAACAAATCAATTGTTGCTGAAGAATTTTTCCCTAATTAAATCCTGATGGCTTTACCATTCATAAAAGAATGTACTAGGCTTTTGACAACTCATTCTATTCCCTGTGAAAAGGGAAAACAGCCAGGAAAATCACTTAGGAAGACTGGGACAACAGATGGTACACCCAAACTGAACAATGACCTCAATAATGAGGCCTCAGAGACATGGTGAGACATTCTGCAACTGGGTATCATAAAGCTTGGGTACCAGTGGTGCACTGGTCTGACCATCAAAACTATATTCTTCTTGAGCCACAGGCCAGTATGTACGATTGGTCAAAGTCCAATCACAAACTGGACAAAGTTGTAGGAAGTATCTGGGGCCGGGGAGGAAGCAAACCTCCCCAGGTTTTCTAGAGTATGACTGTTACCTTAAACAAGTCAAAATCCCACTATCTCCATTGCCTGTGGAGTGAGGGTAACTTCATTTATTCAACCTATCTTACACAAGGATCCAAAATGAAAAGAGAAATTGCTTTTAAAATGTAAACATGCTGTAATCAAATCAATTGGTATTTTGTAAAAAAAAAAAAGACAAATTTTAGACAAATTATTGACCCTCCTATCATTAAAAAGAGAGACCTATGGCCTCTCGAAAATGAGCAGGCTCCATGACTATTAGACCAATAGAATATGGTGGAAGTGATGATGCTGGTTTCTAGGTTCAGGGCTTGAAGGGCAGCTTCTACTTTCTTTCACTTGACTTACTCTTAGAACTCAGCTTCCAAGCAGTGAAAAAACTCAAGAAGCCCCACTACAAGACTCAGATGGAGAGAAATGTGGCCTGCAGCCTACAGCCTTGGTTGAGCTCCGAGCTAATTGCAGCCATGTGACTGAGCCATCTTGAAAGAAGATCCTCCCACTTCCAGTTGAGATCCCCAACTGATGCCACTGAGTTTTGCCCAAGTTGCAGATTCATGAGCAAAATAAATGGTAGTTTTTAGTCACTAAATTTTGGGGTGATTAGTTATGCAGCAATAGATAGCCAGAATACCCACTCTCTTATATAATAATAATTATATAATAATATTGTCATATTTTGTATAAGGATAATTTAATTATACTATAATTATTATTAACAGAAATAATTATTTTTACTAGTTCAACATTAACTGTGTTCCAGGCACTATTTTATGTGCTTCACCTGCATACTTTCATCAATTTTTAATTATATATTTATTTGTTTGCTTATCTACTCATTGTCTGTCTTACCCAGTAGACTGCAAGCTCCAAGAGGGAAGGGACTGTGTATTATTCACTACACAGTATACTAAGTGCTTAGCACCATGTCTGGCATATAAATAGACATGTTCAATAAATTACCCTGCTATTTTATCACTTTTTCTTGACAAAATTTCATAAGATTTTTTTCCTAAGGAAAGAATCAACACAAATCTTGAAAAGTTCAGGACCAAAAAAGGAGCTTGGAGATTAAGAGAAGCAGTGAGGGCTCAATCCAACTCAGATGGTTTTTAGTGACTGACTAAAACAATCTAACCACTTATGCACATGGGCATAACCAAAGAAAGAAGGAAACATCAAGAAGAGCTGGACAGCTTTCACAAAATGAGAATAAAGAAAGAAACACCATGGTAGTATTATTAGGGAGCTTTTGTTTCTAGGCACCAAATTCTGCTGCTCTTGAAATAGATTACACCAGTCAAGTGACACCCTCTGGTCCTTCATGCTCATCCAGGAACTGAAGGTACAGCCAAGGGAAGGGTATGACCTGTACTAGACTCAAGGGTAGGATGATTTTGTCAGACAGGAGCTTGGTGCTCATGACCGCATCCGTTATTTCAGATAATTGATCAGAGTGACTAGAGGCCGCAGAATGTTTCAAAAGAGTTGCCATCAGTGGGGGTGATTTATATCCTGGAAGAGGCCACAACTTCACATTTGCGATATTGAGGAGAACACAGTGAGATTTTTAGGCACTTGGATGGTGTGAGGAGAATGGAACGACAGCCAACGCAGCTGAAAGGACCAGAAAAGTCACTGATGCCTGGGCTAGCACAGTTGCTAAGGTGAAACTAATGTGAAAATAAATATTTTAAAGCATGTAAGAAGAAGAAGAAATTGGGGGTAAACAATAGAACAAACAACTGGACCTTCAAATGGCACATGTTCAGGCTGTACTGACAGAGGTCATGTTGTATGGAACTCCACGTATCCTTAGGCTTTGGGAAGTCAGAAGCTTAGGAGAACAGAGGAAGAGGAGCACGGAGGCTATTTTTGGAGGAAATCATATTACGTCCTGGAGTTGCCATTCTCTAGCTCAGATCATGTACTGACATGGTCAAGGATTGCATGGCCACAAGTCCATTGGGCAGATACAACATACTGATAATGTGCAACAGTGGTGACGTACAGGGATCCCACCCAATTCACACCCTTCCCAAAGTCCCTGAAGGGCAACACTTGGAGCACTGCTGCTCTGGATGCTTTGCCAAAAGAAACATTCAGATGTTAACACTGTCGGGAAACATGACTGAGTAAAGCAAAATACGCAAAGGTAGAAAAACTGTAAGACTCAAGAAAAGTCATCATTCTGTCCATCAGGCAGGACAAGGCAATAAATGCTCCACTGGGAACTGGGTTACAACAGAAATAATAGAGTGACTAGTTTAGGTTGGAGGCATATTCCCCTAGGTGACCTCCAGATAGATGTTAAAAGAGACAGCTAAAGAGAGGCTATGTGTACAATGCGTGTCAATTTCCATTATTTTGATAAACACACATTGCAGCTGGTAGAGCACAAATCTCTGGTTTACATTGGGCTATTATTTAATTAGGCCAACCCTTAATGACTCATGGTATTTTGTCATTTTAATGATTCTTTATTTTTCTCGCATCTAACTGGTAAATCACTGCTTATCAGAGTTTATGGTCTCTTCCTTTATTTTACCCTCTTCTAGCCGCTGTCCAAGGTAATGTGAACTTCAGGCTACTGACTTTCCTCATTCCTCAATGGAGCTTGTCATGGAAAATTAAGTTTTTGACACATCAACAGCCTATGTGCAGTGCTTCTTACTGGGTATAACTTTGAAGAATTTGGGAACTGTCTAGTTTTGGCCTGGAGTCACACAGCAGCTTGAGACCTTGTCATTTACATCAAGCTCGAAAATATACATCTTTATACACTGCAGTATTTCTTGGACTCTGATGGTATCTGTGAGCATGATGAAAAGGGTTTTCACCACCAGATTTGAAGTGTTTGGCTTTTTTTTTGTTTTAATCACAGACTTTTTTTGTTTAAAACAAGTTCAGACAGTAGTAAGAGTGAAGAGATTTCAGATTAATTCATATGATATCTTCTCAGAAGAGTCTCTTTTTAAAGAAGCAATTATTAAGCCATCACATTAGTTCCGTGCAAATGGAAAGATCAGAGTTAATTAATCTTATCCTGAGTAAGAGAAATGACAAATAGCAATTAAATATTTTGTGTTCCTCAAGGAATTTGCTTGCCTACTTACTCCTCGTTTCTCAAGGGAGGAAGTTACTCTCATAATATGGAATATACTTGGTGGAGAGGGCTAAGGCTAGTGATTCACATATCCTGATTATTTTTCTTCAGCATGAAGAATGTATAATGGGAACTTTGGAGTCACAGAAACCTAGCTTCTAATTTCTATTCTACCATTTTCTAACTATGAAACCTTGGCTAGTTTACATGAACTCCTCATCTATGAAGTGGAACTATAGGGCTGACCGTCCTCAGTGATCACAAGGCAGCCACCTGTTTCTCCATAGGTTAGAGCTAGTGTAAAATAAGGCCCCTATAAGAGTGCAACTTGAACCCAAAAAGGTTTTTTCAAGAACAATGGAAAATATAACTTATATTTCTAATATCACACTGCTTTGCACTTGATAGAGTACTTTGAGGCTAAGTCTACACCCCATAATGTTTGAATTTATTCAGATAAAACCAGATCAAATAATAGTAATACCAAAATATGACAATAATAATAATTGATATTAGTCTGATGGAGGATAGTGGTAGAAAGTACTCTTTTGGCTAAACGGCCTCAAGTCATTGGCTGGTTGCCTTCCTTACTAGTCAGTTGATCTTTGAGGCACCATTAGACTTAAGGACCAACTTTTTATTGAGGAAAATAATAAACAATTATATTAATTAGACATTGCTTACACTTTTACTGGAAGTCTAATGATTTGTTGATTTTAAGTTAGATGTCTGTCTTCATTAAAGTCATTAATACTCTAAGTGAACTTGTGCCTGAAATTCCATAACTATTTAGGAATTACACATAATTTTGCTTTATGCTGCAGACCCTTAGGCAACGAACATTTTCTGATTGCAGACATGTAAAACTAGAAACTGAGCTCTTTAGGAATTTGTTAATAAATGTTTCTCCTTCACAGTTGAAAATGGAAATGAAACAAACACAAAAGTGTAAGGGACAGAACCGTCAACAAAATTCTATGGATATTAACGTCTCTTGGCTGTGGGTACATGTCTTCTACACCTGGTCACAAATTAGCACAGCCAGTATCTGAGGTGTGACTGGCATTGACATTCACTATTCAGTCTTCACCAAAATACCAGAAGATGTAGGACCCATGCTTTCCCAAGCCTTATTGCCCAGTGAGTGCAACTATATTGCTTTTGATAACATATATCTTGAGACTATGAGCCCCATGCAGGGTCTCCCTTTTAAGTGATTTTTTAGGGGTCTTTGTGGTGGTGTAGTAGTGATAATTATAACTTTATTTCTAATGCCCACTGCTCTAGTGATCTTTGGTTCTGTGGACCACAGATGGACCCAGAGCTACAGTATGTGAAGACCTTGACCTTCCCTTGGACATCTGATCTCGAGGCAGCTTCTTCAACTATACCCAACAGGAAAGCACCTTTAGCTCTTGTGACCAGCTTTTTCACAACTGTCTCACAGCAGAATTGTCCAGATGTTATGGGGAAGGGAAATGAGAAGAGGAAATGACAGGGGTTGGTGAGGTATGGAAAGATTTTATGGTTATGATATAGTTTGTGATTGGCCTAAAAATTATAAAAATTGAAAAGGGTAAAAAATATCAGTATGGCTGTATTCATACAAGAACCTGTACACAGAAGTTTTAGTTATAATAACCCCAAACTGGAAACGACCCAGGTGTCCTTCAATGAATGACTGATTAAACAAACTGTGGTATATTCATACCATGGAACACTACTCAGTAATTGAAATTAAAGAACTACTGATATATGCAACAACTCCAGGGAATCTCCAGGGAAATATGCTGAGTGAAAATCCCAGTAGCAATCCCAAAATATTACATACTGTACGATTCCATTTATATGACATTTTTGGAACAACAAAAACCCAGCAAGAGAGAACAGATTGATGGTTATCAAGGGTTCAGAGAGGGAGCAGGAGATGGGTATAGTTATAAAAGGGAAACCCCAAAATTCTTGTGGTGATAGAACTGTTCAGTATCTTGATTGTGATGGTAGATACTCAAACCTACACATGTGATATAATTGTATAGAACTAAACACACACACACACACACACACACACACACACACACAAATGAGTACAAGTAAAACTGGGGAAATCTGAATAAGATCTGTGGATTGTATCAATGTCAGATCCAGGTTGTGATACCGTACTATAGTTTTGCAAAATGTTACCATTGAAGAAACTAGATAAAGGGTACAGAAGATCTCTCTGTATTATGTTTTACAAATGTATATGAATCTATAATTACCTCAATTTTTAAAAATCAACTTTTAAAAAGTGGAATGTCATTTCAGATAATAAGGTATAGCATAAACTAAACAATTAAAATTTAGATCAGGTCTAAGATCACATTTCTATAAAGTTGGTTCTATAAATATTTCTTAACCTGCTAAACTACTTTGCCTCAATTTACAAGTCAAAATTTTATGAATAGAAAGTAGAATAATGCATCCAGAAAAAATTTAATAAGACATTCACACTTTCAGAGAAGATGATTTCATTTCATCAACTTACACTGATTACACCTTGGGGAGACCACCGTCACGTTGGTCTCATTGAAAGGGTCAGAGGTTGAGATGGTGTCTTGGACAAAGACCGGTATAGCCTAACCCTCAAATTAAAACTCCCACCCTCTAGTGTCCGCCTACTCTAAGGGTTGATATACATAAGATTGTATATCTTACATATACATAAGATTGTATATAAACAACGCTATACATAAGATTCATATCAAGATGTGAAAAATACAGATTTCTAGACCCACACCTGGAAATGCACATTCAGTAGGTTTCCATAGGGTTCTGGAGTTTTCACATCTTATAAGCAACCCAGGTGATTCTAATCTACCTGGAATCAGAAATCAGAGTCAACTGGAATGCTTATTAAAAATGCAAATTATTTTGAGAACCCACTGCTTTAGTTGCACCAGTCTGTTTTAACTTTATTCTGATGACTCAATTGAATTTATAGAAAGAGGTTTGGGTACTTAAAGGCCTGGGTCATGTTCCTATATGGTTGGGGGTGGAAAGAGAGAAGGAAGCTGTCAAAGAATAAAACCTTCCCAGCCCTCTTCTTCCAATCACAACTCATCAGAGAGCATTTTGCACAGGGAGATCAAAGGCCCTTGCCGAGGAGAAGTTGAAAGACTTTGCTGTTGTAATTCTGGGGCAGAGGTGCTTGGATATAAATGATTCCTAACTGTGGGTTTGGGGGACCCTGCTACGTAGAAATGTAAACACAGATGTCAGGCCTTTTATCCCCACTATGTAAACACACCAGCTGCCAGGGAAAGAAGGAGAAACCCTTTGGAATTAGCTGCATTTTTTTGTCATCTAGAGCATAAAAATTGGCTTCACGCTTGAATTTCCACCAGCAACGCAAAGCCTGTTCACCAGAATAGGGTTGAACCATGAAGGAAACCTCCACTTGCTGATTGCCTCTTTTCTCTAAGTGACATTCAGTTCTTGCCTTTCTCCAACACGTGAGCGGCTGTCCCAGAAGAGGACGATGAGAAGAGATGGTAGCACCCTATCACAAAACCTCTGGACTCATGGAAAAAGTCCCTTAAGCAATATATGGCCTTTTGGTCCCAAGAGCCTAAGATTTATAGTCCTGTGTGACCCAGATTTAAGGAAAACGGAAGTTGCAAACTCTCGTGAGTTTTTGTGAGAAAAACAGAATGGTTTCCCATAAAAAAGGATGTGATTATTCCAATGCATGAATATTTGAAGGGCCACAACTGGTTTAGCCACACCCAAACCACAACAAACCTCTTCTCACATTATTAAATATTTTTTTTTAAAAAAGGAAACCATGAAAGGAACTATTTCTGAAAAAAACATTAAATGTGCAAAAAAGTATAATAGGAAATGTATTTCTAAACAAAACACTTTAATCCATGGAAAAATGTGTCTTCAATTACATCTCGAGCTAGCCTGCCAACTGGCATATGCGAATAACTCTCGTGTTTTCTACAGAGCTTCAGTTCTGAAAGACCTGAAGAATCATAGCAAAAGCATATAAAGAAAATTCATTGGAAGGGAATTTTTTTTTCTGAAAACATTAATGGTGGTCAAACAGATCTTCTGACAATGGATAATAAGCTGGTTGTTGCATTATTAACAATACACAACAGTCCATGGTGATAAAAGTAATCTGAAATTACTAAGCAGCCCACACATGTGAACTTATTTGGCAGAGACCACTGTGGTTTAGGACACATTGGTTCTAACAAGTGGTCCATCAGAGTATTGTAAAAGCATTATCACAGCAAGCTTTTTAAAGGATTCTCTTGCTTAGAAAGGGCCAGCCAAACTGTCAATATGTGATAGAAGAACCAGTCAATTTAAGATAAATGCTTCATAGGTATTAACTAGAAGTTCTGTCCTGCTGGTGTTTGGCTTATAAGATACTATTTTCCATAGTCAGGTTATGGATCACAACTAAAGATCGGTGGAGACACTATCGTCTACTTAAAAATAGGTTAGTTCATAAATCCATTTGTTTCTAAATTCAAAAGATCAGAAACAAACAATCCATTTGTACACTTTTCTGCTTTTACAAGAGAGTTCTAGATGTTGATTAATTGCATTCCTTCTACCTCCTCTTGCTTATTTCAAAAACTCATGTATATATGTATGTATGGATGGATGTGTAAATATATTTGTGTGTGTGCATGGATGTGTGTGTATGTGTGGTATCTATTATATGTATGTATCCAAGATTCAAAAACAGCACACAGACCAGAACATCTTGAAAATTCAGACTTCAAATGGCTGTGCATGGCAGCCAATACCCACTGTGAGTTCAGGCAATGTTTACCTTCCTTCATTAGGAGAATGAAGTTTGATAAACCGAGTAAGTAATAGAGCTTATATAATTCATAATTAATGTAATATGGCAAAAATACACATCGTGGTTTGTCCCTGTGTGACTCTCCAGGCTAGTCTCTCACCCATCCTGTGCTGTATTCAATCAAACTGGGTTGTTTGTTTGTTTTCAATTCCCTCAAAGCACCTTTTTTTTTGGTTTTCAGTCATTACTTTCTTCCTTTTGTTTTCTTTGAGTTTTATCTTCACAAGTTAAATAATTGACATATTTAGTTTCAGACCTTCTTTTAAAAAAATGTTTGGGAGGCTATACATTTTCTTATAGTACAGCTTTAGCTATATCCCCACGTTTTAATAATGGAGTATTTTGGTTAGAGTTCATTTCTAAATATTAGGTTAATTTTAATAAAATTGCTATTTTTGTAGGTCAAAAATTGTTGCATGTTGGCAATTCTGTGTTAAATTTAATATAAACTAATTTCCATTGTGATTTATTTACCCACAATTAGTGGAAAAGTGTACTTCTTAATTTCCAAATATATGAGTTTTTTTCCCAGTCTGCTTTCTATTGTTGATCTCTAAGAATTTCACTGTAGTCAGCAGAACTATATATTTTAAACTTTTATTAATCAGTTTTATGGCCCATTTTATGTGTTCCATTTTAGTAAATGTTTGGTTTGTGCTTGAAAAAAAATTATTCTGCATTTGTTGATTGCATTGTTCTATATGAACCCAACTGATAAATCTGCCAATTACGTTGTTCAAATTTTCTGTATCTAAGCTGATTATTTTTGGCTTGCTCTATGAGTTTTTGAAATAGGTATGTTAATATCTCCCATTATGTTGATGGATTTTTAAATTTCTTCCTGAATGTTGTTAGTTTTCATTTTATATATTCTAAGTCTGTGTTTTTAGTTGTTAAAAGGATGGAATTGTTGTACATTCCTGGTTAACTTAACTTTTTATTATTATACAATAATTTTTTAATACCTAGAATGTATTGTTTTTAATTCTATTCTTCAGTATATAATAATCTTTAATTATATGTAAAATAATATACTTTATTATTACATATTAATATATATAATCTTTTAGTTAGAATTCATCTTAACATATTTTTTCCCAATTGATGATTTTCAGCTATTCTGTGACCTTATAGTTTTTCTGTATCTCTTGTAAGCAGCATATGCTATATTGTGGATATTTATCTGGTCTAACAATCTTTTTTTAAAACTGGAACTCTTAGCTTATTTATATTTATTGTAGCTAACAATATACTTAAATGTACTTTCAAACATCTAATTATGGACCATTTAATTATTCTACATTAAAAAATTTTTTTCTCTCCTTTCTTGCTGCCTTTTGTATCATTTGACAATTTTTTATCATTACTTTATCCCCCTTCATAATTTAGAGTAATATACACTATTTTGATTCTAGAAATTGTATCATCTAGGCCTGTATCATCAAAGTTTAAATTTATTCAATATCTTTACTTCCTTCCCCCAAATAAAAGGGACTCAACCTTTCAATCCCAACCTCCAGCTCTTGACTTAATTCTGTTGTTTTAATGTATTGTCATTTTATTATTCTGAACCACTTAAGACACTGTAATTGTCATTTCACATAGTCAATGAAATGACTATATCTATATAGATATATACAGTTTTATATATATAGATATATACATTATAGTCAATACTTAAGTTTATCCACTTATATTTTTGTTTTCATCATTCATCCTCAGATCTTACACCTGGGATCACTTTCCCTCTACTTGAAGTGTATCTGTTAGTATTTCCTTAGTAAGCTTCCTTTGGTGATAAATTCTTAGTATTTGTTTGTCTAGAAATGTTTTTACATTGGATTTACTCTTGAAAGATATTTCTGTAAGCATGCAATTGTAAGATAATATTGTCTCTCTGAATATATCTTCAAGATATCAATTTACTTTCTTGTGACTTGTTATTGTTGAAAAGTCAGTTCTCAGTTGAAATATTATTTCTTTGAAGGTAACTTGGCATTTTTTCCAGTTACTTTTAAGATCTTCTTGTCTGTAGTGTTCTGCAGTTTCTCTATAATGCACTTTAGTATGGATTTTGTTTATTTGCTGGTTTTTCCTACTTTCCATTTCTTTGGATTCCTATATAGGAGATTGGATCTCTCATCCATTCTAGAAAATTATCTGCCATTGTCTTTAAAGTGTTGCCTCTAGTACATGTCCAGTGAGTTACACTGTGGTAACATATGGACCCAAACATGCAGTGGCTCAACACAATAGATCTCTGTTATTTCTTAACAGTCATGAGCAGATGCATAATTAGGCAGCGTTAATCTCCTCTACATGGTCATTCAGGGACCCAGCTGACAGAAGCACTGCTTCTTAAACATATGGCTTTCCAAAGGCATCTCCACCGAAGTCAGCCAGAAGGAGAAAAGAACCAGGAGGAACACACATGAAAGGTGTTTTATGAACCAATCTAGAACAGGCACACATAATTTTTGTGTTCATTGATGGAATGCAAGTGAGGCTAAGAAATACAGTCTATGTGTCCTGGAAATAGAGAGTTTGGATCCTTTTGAGTGGCTAGTAGATTCTGACATACTCTTTCTCCCCTTCTTCTAGATGATGCTAGATCACTTCACTCTATCCTCCACTTCTCTTAATTTCTCTTTCATTTTTTCCATGACTTTGCATCTTTCTTTGTGCTGCATTCTGGCTGCTAGAGATATAGTAATTGGAATATATCTCTATTTCATTAATTTTGTTAATTCAGCTGAATCTACTCTGCTGTTAAACTCAACCATTGAGATTTTAATTTCATTTGTTCTATTTTTAATTTCTAGAAACTTTATTTGGTACCTTTTCAGATCTGCAAGGTCACTTTTTATAGTTTCTGCACCCAAAACATATTTTTAATCTTGTTCTATTTATTTTGACTTACTAATGATAGTTGTTTTAAATAATTCTCATATATGAAGCGTTTAGGGAAGGGTCTGATAATTCTCTCTTTTGTTTCTGCTGGCTTTCACTCATGGTGTCTTATTTCTTTGTGTAATGTATAATGTGGATTAAAGGTAAATTCCCCCAGAGAGACCTGTGTTTGTTACTGCCAGGAATCTGAGAGCTGTTACCAACCTGAAATTGATTTAAGCTAACATCTCATCTTCAGAGGGTTTTTTTTTGCGGGGGAGGAGGGTTGGAGTCACCTAAGTTTTGAGCATTCAGAATTCTAATATTTGGGGGGCTGGCTTGAAGTTTTACTATTTCTCAAGGGATTATTTTTCCTCTTCCACTCAGAGCTAAAGTTAAAAATAACAGCTTTATTTGCAGTCTCCTGGAGTAAAAAGAGAGTTGAGGTATGTTTATTTCTAGTTCACTCTACACTGTGGGTACATACCTTTGGTATCCCAGCTTAATCCTCATGGTTGACCTATTGGACTCTCCACAATTGTGGGGACAACACTGGGAAGTCTTCCGTCCCCTGTACACTATGTCTGTGAAAACATGAAGCTCAAGTTCACCCTGTTTGGAGAATGTACTTAGGGCAAAAGCTAGCTTCCTGCTGTGCTGACCTGAGTTCTTGTTTTCATCTAGTTTTTAGACTTAATTTTGTTCCTGCTCACTGACACATGTGAAAAAATACAAGATTTTTAAAATAGCTTATCAAACATTTTTGGTTGTTTTCAGTGAGTGGGTCAGTTAGAATATTTCATTTCTCCTGCTGGAAAAGGAAGTTCACTTCTACTGGTCTGGTGCTGTCAACTCATTTCCTCATACAATTTCCTCTCACAAGCTTCCTGACTTCCCTTTCCTGAGTACTCCTGTAGCATTCAGAACATACTCTTATTGTAATAGGGAAGAACAAATCTGACTCCATATTAGATCTGTTGGTTTTACTTCAACCTTTGTATTCTATTGTTTTTGCTTTAAGAATGTTGCCTATAGCCTGAAATATACAGGATAGTCCATTCTCAAGGCTCTGACCTGTAAGGGTATAACATTTTCCCACTCATATAGAGATAAAAAGTTGCAGAACAGAGAATAACATTTGTCTTGTTGGAGGTTCATAGGAACGTAGTGACCTGACCTATGTGGGCAGCCAAAAGAACAAAGGATTCCAACACCAAGGAGTTTGCATCAACCAACCACACCTCCTCCCTTTTTTAGTATAAAAGAAGCCTGAATTCTGACTTGGGTAAGATGGCTCTCTAGGACATTAGTCTGCCATCCTCTCAGACATCTGGCTTTCCAAATAAAGTTGTTATTCCTTTCCCAAACACCTCGTCTCCCAATTTAATGGTCTGTCATGCAGTAAGCAGAATGAATTTGGATATGGTAACATTATCTTACTATTTACTACATGGCATTGTAATTTCTAGTTTGTCCATATTCTTGGTAAACTGCAAGTTTTGAGAAAGTAGGAATCATGACTGTTTTGTTATCTTTTATATCTCTAGTAAGAATCAGAGTGTTTCAGGTATACAGGAAGCACTGAATAAGTATTCATTGAATAAAGGAATGCATATGTGAATTAACCTCTGTCTCCCACTTTCCCTATCTGCTTTGAGTGGCTCCTGGGCATTTTCTGGGATCTTTTTTTTATGACTTACTGTTAGTTTTAGGATAGTTTGGCCTTTAGGTAATATGTTGGCATACCAGTAGATTCAGTGAAGTTGGTAAATATTAAGTATGTGCTTTTGAAATCAAAAACATCTCCTGAAATGCATTATAATTATTGGTTAAATAATTTTCAGATGGTTTTTAAAATATTGTATGACTATTGAGGTACTTCATTAACTAACACTTAAATGATATGGTAAATACTTAGAGGAGTCTAGAGAAAAGCAAAGAATGCTTTAACTGCCCTAAATATCAGTTTTATTGTGCAATGGAGACTCCAGGAACCATATCCTGAAGTTGAGGTGGTAGTTACCCTTCCCCACTGTCAAGTCTGTTCAGAAACGTGCACTCATCATCCTCAGCTGCTGCTGATTAGGCTTGTTGTCACTTCCTGTCTCTTCTGTGACCCGTTCCTGTTCACCTTCGCCTCTAAGCCTCCAGCTTCCTTCCTAGTCCTCTGCGTACAAGAGGTTGTTAGTAAAGTTCCACCCAGTCATTTCATTCATCCTGTGGTGAATGCTGTTTTCAGAATTAGAGACCAGAATGTCCTGATTAAACACTTAATTAGACATAATAAAAAATATTGCCAGTTTTAAATAACTGATTCACTCATTAGTTTAATATGCTAATGACAGAGCCTTGAGAAAAGGAAATGGAATAAAATTTACCCTCTAAGAAAGTGGGTTGAAATTAGATTTTTCAGAGTAAATTACCAGCTCCTGATAGATGAGAGCAGTCTAACTAGTATTTCATTCACTGCATGGACCTCTAATAGCTAAACTTTTTGCAAATGACAGCATTCAGGACTGGCCTTTAGTTATTTACTGTTATAAACTTCCATATGCTGTGAGATACAATGGAAAGAACCCTGCACTGGTTAACTGGTTTAACTGGTTTGTGTTCCAATTACATTTGTCACTTCCCTAATGTGTCTTGGAAAAGCCTCCCAATCTCTTTGAGCCTTCACTTGCCCTGATGTTAAGATGAAGACTGAGATTGTGTCCTAGACAACTTTTTGTCTCTAACATCTTTCTTGGTACCTACCGAGAACTAGGCACTCAGTATATATTTATCGAATTAATTAGAGAAGGAGAGTAGATCAGGTAATATCTTAAGTACCTTTCAATTCCAAAATTCCATGATTCTCTCTAATATTTACCTTTTCTTGATTTTTGTCCCAAATTTCTAGGCAAAATGACTTTTGAGGCCTGCGCAAACCGATGATTAGAGGGAAAGATAGAAAATTCTGATTCAGCACCAAGAGTGAGCTGAACTTGTAAAAAATCATTTATTAATTATTTCTACTGACATCCATGATCTGGAATATTATATCAGAAAATTTTAGGAGGACTCACTTACATCACAGATCTTATTCTTTGCCATCATCCTCATGAGAGGTGTAAGAAAATGAGGAACAACAAAATGGCAAGATGGAGAAGATTATGTTAGATGTCTGTTGACCTGGTGCACAAAATATTGTTCCACAAATAAAGCAAGATGCAGAGACTAGTCCATAATATAATCGTATTTTAATAAGAATAAGAAATAATTATAAACATACATACATATTCTATGTGTGTTGCAGGGAGATATATATTTGTATGAGCTTAGGAAAAATGTATAGTTGACTACCCAACAAATTGCTAATTTCTGTTTCTAGGGGTGGAGGGGGTCGGTGAGTGTCTAGATGGGAGAGAATGGGAGGAAGGTATGGAAGGGAGGAGATTTGCATTTTTCTTTGCCCACTTCTGTTCTGTTTGGCTTGTTTTATAAGCAATTATAATTTTCACTTCCTTCTTCAAACTAAGAAATGAGTAAAACATGGTGGTTCCCCAATTTAACTTGTGATAGCATTCCAAATAATTCATAATTCAATCAAAGTGCCTAGATTGGCCTCCATGACTCTTATGTTCTGGCCTCTCACTACCTCTGAGACCTCATCTCCTGTGAGTCTTCTCATTTACTCCCTTCCAGCCACTCTGATTCTCCTTAACATTCCTCAAACATGCTAAGCTTGCTCCTACCAAGGGCCTTTGTACTGGCTGCCATCTCTTCCTCTAGATGTCCACATGGCTCTCTCCTCATGTCGCTCAGATTTCTGCTAAAATGTCATCTTTTTGGCCACTATATATTTTGTCCCTCTTCCCTGGCACTCTTTCACCTGCTTTATTCTACTTTCTTTTTTTTTCCATGAAATTTATTGCTATCTGAGAGGCTATATAGTATTTACTTGTCTAGTTGCTTACTGATCTGATCTCCTTATATTGGAATGTTTCCCAGTGCCTACAACAGTGCCTAACATACATGTGACATTCAATTAATACATACAAAGGTGAATAAGTCAAGTGTGGTCCATTCTCATGGAGCAATCTAGTGCCATCTGGGACACGCATTCTGGTCTATACAGTTGATATGGGTTTTTACAAAGAGGGAACAGAAATAGGAAGAGTTTAAACCCAGGTTTCCTTCTGCTCCTAGCCCCCGACATCTAGTGACATCACTCAGGTTACTCTGCTAATCTTGACCTATTACCTCTACCTTTTACTTGGTTGTCCAGGTTCACTAGACAGGATCAGACTCAGCAAAATCATGTCTTTCAGTTTATCTAATCACCTAACATTTGTTTATTTGATGTCTCCAACTAGATTGTCTCAATCTTGTTTTAATATACCCAATACGGAGCATAGACCCATTTAAGAGGCAAAGTGAGCAGTATATTCTCACCCCTGGATTCTTCACTGAAATATTCTATCTCCAGCTTTTCTATGTCAGTAGGTAAGCATGTTCCATTTATGCTAAGATGCTCTTAGAAACAAATGAAATAAAGCACAATTCATTTGGCTTAACCAATCAAGATTTGTTGGCCCTCAGAACAAATACAGTCTCAAGGAACGGCAGTTTCATGGTTGATAGATCCAGCTTCTCAGTCATGTCTCCAAAGACCCAATTTCTTTTCATCTTTCTGCTCAGCAATCCTCAACCTGAGTTCTATCCTAATACTTACTCTCCTAGTTGTAGCACGATAATTGTCTGACAAAGTCAGGGATACAATCATCCTTGCTCAAGTCCAGTAGGAGAGATTCCTTCTGCCACAGGATTGCAACAGTGCTAAGATACACACTGATTGGACCAATGTGGGGCATATGTCTCCCCCAGAATGAACGGCCATAACCAAGGGAATGGAATGTACTGATTCCTCACCCCTAGATCAGGGAGTGAGGTCAGCTTCCTCTAAAGTCTATTGGAGGAGAGGAGAAGAGAATCCAACAGTGAAAATTACGATACTCTTAGAACAAATGTCCACTACAAATATCACTATAGGGAGGGATGTGAGGGCAAAGGGAAAAGGCTCATCTCAACTTTCTATGGGCCCCAGAAAGTCCACAACTACAGTTTTTCCATTTGGATTCCCAATGTCCTAAGTCTCTCTAGAGCATATTTATTGGTTGAAAGTTACATGGAATCCAGGAGAATTAAGTCTGAGTCTAAATGATGGGCCTGGTCAGTGCACAGGGGATGTTCTCAGTTAGGGACTTGCCTCTACAAAAAGGCCAAAGGATTTCCCGATAGAGATGGCAATGCCAGAAAAATTAAGTTGTTTTTTTTCCCTCCTTATCCCAGTTTAGAAACTGAGGATGGGAAGGAAAGGGGGAATCCATTAGAACAATAAAAACTAAATTTTATATCTATTAGCAATTCTTTCCCCATTTAAGCATTAATAATCTTCTACCAAAAAACATCAGTGTCTATATCACATTCTTGTAGGGATAGTCCAACCTGTCACTGAGGAAGTACTAAGAAAGCTCCAAGAATCAAAGAAAATGCTCAGTGTAAGTCGATGGCATTAATTTTTTTTTCTTGTTGTGGAGAATTTTAAGCACATAAAAGTACAATGAACTGCTATGTAGCCATTATCCAGCCTCAACAATAATCTACACATGGCCAATCCTGGTTTCAGCCACCCCTCCCCCCATATTATTTTGAAGCTAACTGTATACCATGTAATTTCACCTGTAAATATTTCAGTATGTAACTCCTGTATCTCTAAAAGATGATCAAATCTTTAAGAAACCACTATACCATTATGACAGCCTTTAAAATTAGCAATATTTTGTAAATAATTATCAAATATCTAGTCAGTGATCACATCTACGGTTCGCATGAACGTCATAATTTTTAAATTTGTATGTTTGAATTAGGAGGCAAATGAAGTCCACATATTATAATTCATTTATAAGCATTTAAAGTATCTATGGGTTCCATCTCACTTCTCTTTTGTCTTTCTGGTAATGTGTTTGTTAGGCAATCATGTAATAATGCCCTGAAGATTTTTCCACAGTCTGGATGAAGCTGAATGCAATCCCATGGTATAGGTTAACACTTTTCTCTCTTCTCTCCTGTAAATTGGTAGCTGGAGCTAGAATCTTCATCAGACTCGGGTGTGGATGGCATTTTGAACCATCAGTCAAGGAAATGTATTCATATATCTTCTCGTAGATATATTCAAAAGTGCCTGAGAGATTCCAAGCTACAGCGAGGTGTCATTTTGTTTACAGCAAATAAATAACCCAAATGGAGGGAGTTCGCATGGCAGGTTGTTATTCTGAAACTCACACAGCTAATGTTTCCAAGTTGGAGGAGAATACACTGCACGAGTGTGGGTCTGCAAGTCTGTACTGTACTCTCAATTTGTAATGATGCAAACACGTTGCTGTATATTTCACTGACCAACCTACTGAAGCAATGGTGTGCCGAAAGCCAGTATAGAACACAGAATATGAAAGCTTGCTTAGAAATCATTTAGTCTGTTGCTTCTGTTTTTTCAAAGCTCAGAGAAGTTAATGATGTGCAGTTAAAAGACATGGCAAGTGGAGACCCCAGAGCACCTGATTTCCAATCAATGGCTTTTTTCACCATCTCTCTGCTAAAAGGCTAAGGATAGTTCAATTCACCTGCCTCAAATCTATGTAACCTTAAGTCTTCCCATCATTGTCCAAGAGCTGGACCCTAAAGAGAGATTTCTTTGGAACTAGGGAGTAGAAGATCTCCCACCCACCTACTTTCATTATCAGCTGGGATTATAGTATTTCACCGCTCACCCTTCTTACCTGGGGATGGAACAAAGGTGAATCCTTGCTTTCCCCTGAGGCTCCAGTATCATCGACAGTGTCATCCTCTCACTCCTTCGCAAGTCTAAGCAGCTCGCTCTGCTTCTCATTCGTTTCTCTCCCTTTTTTTCTCAAGACCCTGCTCAGATTCTGGTTATTCCATCCATAAGTGACGGTAACCTCTTTTCCTGTTCACTTCCTCTTGCCTTTAATACAATCCTTTACATGTACTGAATGGAGGGCATATCTCAGTTATTCAAAATCTTCTAAGGACAATTGTCATCTGTCTAGTCCAAATGCAAAATCTTTTTTTCAGATTAATTTTTTTATTGAAGTACAATTGATTTACAATGTTTCAGGGGTACAGCAAAGTGATTCAGTTATATATATATATATATATATATATATATATATATTCTTTTTCAGATTCTTTTCCATTATAGGTTATTACAAGATATTGAATATAGTTCCCTGTGCTGTACAGTAGGTTTTTGTTGATTATCTATTCTATATGTAGTAGTGTGTGTCTGTTAATCCCAAATCCCTAATTTATCCCTCCACTCCCTTTCCCCTTTGGTAACCGTAAGTTTGTTTTCTATGTCTGTGAGTCTATTTCTGTTTTGTAAATAAGTTCCCTTGTATTATTTTTTTAGATTCCACATATAAGTGATACCATATGATATTTGTCTTTCTCTGTCTGTCTTATTTCACTTAGTATAATTTCTAGGTCCATCCATGTCGCCAAATGCAAACTCTTGACCCTGATTTTCACTAATATCACTTCCTCTTTGTGCTGCTGGTTTAACTCTCTGATTTCACATTTACATCCTCCTCATAGCATCTTCTCCAACCCTCTCAACAGAGTTTGTGAAACTTACATGTCAAGTGCATAGAACATGTTAAAACCCAGGCCAAGTCCCTTTTCTTCTGAGAAATCACCTCCACTTAATACAAATTCCAAATTTCTTGACCTCTTTGCACCCTTCCTTCCTTGACACTCACATTCCCTGTCATGAGCGCCTATGGCACAGTCTCCACAAACTTACCTGGCTAACTTAATACCACTTATAGGGATAGTTGGCCATGAACAAATTCTCCAACTTCCCTATAAAGTTGCGATCATTGATAACTATTTGTTGACTATTTATTAAGTGCTACATTTAATAAGGCACTCATATAAATAATATGGTATCTACACCAGTGTACAAAAAACACAGTCTCTGCCATCAAACCCTTATATTCTAGCCGAACCAACAAAACACGCACACTTGAAAAGATGGCTAACAATCAAAAACGATAATTACAAATGAAAAATTATTAATAGCCAGACAGTGGCTACTATGAGGAATTCAGCAGAGAGGCCCTAGAAAGAGGAAGAGAAATTCGACCTTGGGCTTGGAGTTCTGGGTAGTTTTTAATGTGCAGAGAGGGGATCAGAATTAGCTGGGACATGAACATGGAGGGCAGGCAGATACGGACCACTATTCATCTTTAGTGTACTTGTAAAAGGAAACATGACTGCCGACTATAAACATGATGAAGATGATGTTAGCCATGGTGCTGATGATATGAGGAAGGTGAGGATATTGGCAGTACTGACAAAAGACAGCAATGATTCTAGAATCAGTGAACCATGCTTTACAAAAGAAGCCGTTCTCTTTTTTCCAGTTTTGCCTTGATTTGTGTCAGTTGGTGTGAAATTGTCTCTCGTTTCACTCTACCATTCCAATACTAATTTTGATAGCAAGGCTGTGGTTGACTATTTCTTGCTTTATATCAATGGCTTAATGAATTTATTTTTTCCAGTGGAACAGCAGCAAAACTTGTGGGTTGATGCTGATTTACCTGGCTAGGGTCTTATTAATATACTTTGGTTGGGGACAGATGGAGTGCTCAGGCAAAGCACAAAGAGTTTTCTGTGCTTTGAGAGTTTTCTGCAGAGTTTGTTTTCCTTTAGTACCTGTTGCCCAATTTCACTCCTAGAAGCTTGGCTTCTGGACAGAGGATAATACAAGCCTAACCTTACCTCCAACTGAAGAAGCCGCGTGCATGTATCCAACATTAAGATTATCTTGACAATGCACTGCTACATCTAAACTCACAAGAGCACATGCACACACACACACACACACACACACACACACACACACATACACACTCCACTTTATCCTGCCATTTCACTCTTAAGTTTGGGAAAATTGAAGGCGCAAAGGCAAGCATGATCTCAGTTCCACTCGGTAGAGGCTTGAGCTAAAATGACGCCTGGAAAGCAAATGCGGTGACCTTTAAAGGAATCGAGAAGAAGCTATTTCCAGCACATTACTAAATGCTATATTTTAAAGGTTCTAACCTTATTTGCTACAAGTGTATAATATCGGGAAACCCTCGTGAAGGAAGGGTCTGCATTCATCACAAAGGCACAAGTCACTTACGGAAGGGATGAGGAAAGTTATTACTTCCCAACTTGCAGACACTGTTTAGCTCAGCTCCTTCTGTGGTTTGCTGCATTAAATAAGGTTCAGAGATCACTTGGAGAATTACAGCTTCTTGACCTAAAAAAATATAAAGTTTTCTGCAAATAACAATAGTCATATCATCATACAGAACAATTTATGACACACACACACACTCCACCTTTTACAGTTCACACCAGCTGGCAAGACTGACCCTTCATGTGTCTGTGGTATTAATTTCATTTACTCTTCTAGCTGATTAATAGTAGTCATTGATCTATGAGACTCAGTATCAAAATAAAGAATGGGTAAGCAGAAGAAATTACTCATTGAAAAAAAAAACAACAACCTAAAACACAGTCTTTGAAACCAAAGTTGGTCTCCACTGTACAGGTCTGGAGGACTATTTGCAAAAAATAAAAATATGTAACACTGATTATCTTGACATTTAATGGAGTCCTCAGGTTTAGATGTCTTAGAATAGATAGGTAGATGGATAGACATAGAAAGATAGATAGCTGGATAGATAGCTGGATAGATAGATAGACGATCAATCAATCTTGATAATGCCGACAATATTGCCTTACATTTGTAAACCGCTTTACAAAACACTGGTGTTTGGCACTCTTTTTTATTCTTAACCTTATTATATTTTATAGATTGGAAGTAAAGATTTCCAGCAAGCCAGCTTCAGTAGCTCTTTTTCCCACCCTGATTGCATAACTCACATCTGTGAAGGAGTGTGTTGCCAATTATCTCATGGATATAGGATTTATAAGTCAGCCAAGTCAATAAAACATTGTGTGAGGGCCTATGTGGTCAGAAGTGTCTCCAGTTGACCTTTATGCTAAGTGGAGCTGTCAAAACATTAGTAAATAACCCTGATTACCTAACAATGCGCTGGCCTCCACGTGACAGTCTAACTGATTTTTGATTTTTTAATAGCAGACTGGAGAATCCCTTTCAACCTAGTTAGCATAAAACCATTTGTTGCCGTTTTTTGGTTTTCCATACTTAGAGTTGAAAGATTGAGGCCACCAGGAGAAAACAACTATATGGGGCCTAGGGCATGGGTTTTCAGGCTAGGGGGAGTGCTCTGAAGCAAGATTCTCTCATGGTCAGAGAGTAACTGTGTGAGGGTTTTGAAAGTTCTCATTTAGCCAAAGCCCCAGGCAAAAGAAACCGACAAGGGCATCGGTCTCCAAAGCAGCAATAAGCAAAGTCAGAGAAGTAAAAGAAACCAAATAGTTAAAAGTGGCGAGTAGGGGCTTCCCTGGTGGCGCAGTGGTTGAGAATCTGCCTGCTACTGCAGAGGACACGGGTTCGAGCCCTGGTCTGGGAAGATCCCACATGCCGCGGAGCAGCTAGGCCCGTGAGCCACAGCTACTGAGCCTGTGCGTCTGGAGCCTGTGCTCCGCAACAAGAGAGGCCGCGATGGTGAGAGGCCCGCGCACCGCGATGAAGAGTGGCCCCCGCTTGCCACAACTAGAGAAAGCCCTCGCACAGAAACAAAGACCCAACACAGCATAATTAATTAATAAACTCCTACCCCCAACATGTTCTTTAAAAAAAAAAAAAGTGGCGAGCAAACTACATTCAGAAATCAGTTCAGTTTCACAAATAAGGGTAGGAAAAGTGGAGAAACCCTAAGACGTTAAATCAAGAAGTCACTTAAACCTAAAGATCTTACCAGTAGTTCCCCTGTGACTTGGGCCATTATGGCTACAAAATGTCCTTGACTGAGTTACAGGAAATCTAAGGTCTACTGGCAGTGGCTGACTTCTAATGGCACAATGAGTATCCTAAAGCAGTTTAGGCTACTGTTGTTGAAGCACTCTAGAATGAAACAAAATGCACATTGATTTTCAGTACGGAGATCCCAAGATTACCGTTAAGTCGAAAAATGTTTCTGGGAGATAATTCCTGTAGCCTGAGACACAATAAAATAAACACGGGGAAATTCAGGTCTGTGAGTCCCTCATGCTAGCGCATGCTGAATTATCTTGGGTGGTTCATTTTTATTTTATGTGCCCTTTAATCTGCCTCCATCTCTAGGTGAAACTCCATGCATAAGGTGGTTGGATTTAATCCAAACTCAATCAACATAATCAAAAGTAAGTACTGAAGAACACACATGACAAGTGTCAGGACTCCCTTCATATTCTCGTTGGCAAGATTGGTTGTGGGTTTGCCAAGGGAGACTGGAATGGGGTGTTTTCGGTTGAACTTGAGGGTGATAAGACTTCAGTGGAAGGATGTGTTCATTTATCTACTTAACAAATATGCTGGATATTCTCACGCGGGGATACCCGGCATATACACAATTTCTAGGTTGCAGATGGCTGTCATGCCTATACCCCGCCGTTGTTTTGTTCTATCTTCCTCTATAATGACAATGGCTGACTGTTACTGACTGCTTCTAATACACCAGGCACTGTTCTACTGATACACACTCCGTGTGGGATCACTCATTTAATCTTCCCAATAATCTTCAGCAGTGCATGCTGTGATTATTCTTAATTTTCCTAGTAAGGAAACTGAAGTACAGAGAGGCTAAAGGATTTGCCAAGTTCACACAGCCAGTGAGTGGGAGAATTGGGATTTGAGCAGTTTATCGATTCCAGGGTATTTGCTACCTCATAGACTTTTGTGAGGATTCAAACATTCCTGACACACAGTAGCAAATAACTGTCAGCTATTATTTTTTATTATTTAGGCTCATCCTATTGCTGTTAACCTACTTTTTTTTTTCACCACAGGAGAAAGACAACTTTTATTCTTTCAAGAAAATGTACCAACAGGTTGAAGGAAGAAGCATGCTGGCCACATCCCCTGTCCTAAGCAGGGGTCTGAGATGATGCCAGGCCTGACCAGGGCTTGGGAGAAGCTAACGGGGCTCCCTGTGGTACTGGGGGGAGGGCTGGACCAGCTCAGAGGTGAGACTTTGTTCTGTTAGCAGTGTGATTCTCAAATTCACAGCCTAGACTCGGTCCCCCAGCCCCCTGTAAACATGAGAATAGGCTCGTGACTGCCAGCTTCTCCCTGGGTCTCCATCCTGATGGTCCATTTGGAGATTTTGGACTTGCTAGCCTCCATAATCATCTGAGCCAGTTACTTAAAATAAATATTTGTATAATTTTTTAATATACACACATGCACATCCTATTGGTTCTGTTTTTCTGGAGAACCCTGACTAATACACCCATGAACTGAAATGTCAAAAACCAGACTGGGCATTTTTACCAGCCTACACAAATTACATCACTTCTCCCCATCCTTACTGGAACTTTGAGAGTTAGAAAATCCCCAAATTTCTCCCTGAGGTGTCGACTTTCGAAGTATTATTAGTTTGCTGCTCCTTTTCAGTTTGCCTACAAAGAAGAACTTCAGGCTACACAATAAACAGAAATGCCAGCAGTGCGACCGGATTGTCCAAGGTTGTGGCTTGTTCTAGAACACACCGGGACACAGCTGACCACAGCGCTCCCATTGGCTGAAACCAAGATGTGATTGATTAAATATCCTGCCAGAGATTTTATGCCTAATTATTTAAGTTCCTAAGGCTAATATTTAAGAAAACAGTGGAAGAAGAATACCAATAACTCACAAAAGATAACTTTCACACCATCAAAAGCAAGTGTCCCATTTCACCCAGTTCCACCTGTCAGTCCCCCCCCACACCTCCGCAAGGATGTCCTTTTCATATGTTAAAGACTTCTTATAGGGTGGAATGATGTGTTAAGTTATAAACAGCTGGTGGGCGGTTTAATATAGTTACATGTGATTGGATCTTCCCCTTTCATTTTCTCACCCTTGTCGCTTTAAAAATAAAAAAGCTACACCCTCCAGAAAGCACAAGATATATAAAACCAATATGTTTGCCTTTCAGTTAAAGACCTCAGGCTCTCAGCTGGAGTGCAATACCCCAGCATCAATGAGAAGATTTTTCTAAGAACTGTGAAATGCAGGACCAGGACCGGGAGTGCTTCTGTAGGAGAATCCCGCTAATGAGCTTTAATGTCCCTGAGAGCTCAGGTCACTCTGAGCTGAAGCATCATCTACACGTTTTCACCTTGGAGGTGTCTTTTTTCCTGAAATTCTAATCTACTAAGACATACTTAAGATTTAACAATCAAAATGTTTACATGGATTCAAATTTTTTTTTTTTTTAAGTTCTGGCTAACGGAACTATGAAAATGACACGCAGGTATAGTCCAAACTTCTCTGTCTCTTTTTCTAACAGACCTTCTTTTTTTAGAGCAGTTTTAGGTTCACAACAAAATTGGGCAGAAGGGACAGAGATTTCCCATGTACTCCCTGCCCCCATACATGCATATCCTTCCCCATTATCGATGTCATCCCCCAGAGCAGTACCTTTGTTACAATCGATGAACCTATACTGACACATCATTATCACTCAAAGCCCATACTTTACATTATGGTCCACTCTTGGTGCTGGACATTCTATGGATTTGGACCAACGTATGATGTATCCACCATTATAGTATCATGCAGAGTAGTTTCACTGTCCTAAAAAATCTGTGTTCTGCCTATTCATCCCTCCCTCCCTTCTAACCCCTGGCAACCACTCATCTTTT
This sequence comes from Lagenorhynchus albirostris, assembly GCF_949774975.1. Taxonomy (NCBI): domain Eukaryota; kingdom Metazoa; phylum Chordata; class Mammalia; order Artiodactyla; family Delphinidae; genus Lagenorhynchus; species Lagenorhynchus albirostris. The sequence continues at coordinate 32,152,412 of NC_083107.1, read as the reverse complement.
TACTGTATCCATGGTTTGATTTTTTTCTAGAATGTCACATAGTTAGAAGCACATAGTACGTAGCATTTTCAGCCTGGCTTCTTTCACTTAGTAGTATGCATTTAAGTTTCCTCCAAGACTTTTCATAGCTTGATGGCTCAATTCTTTTTAGCTCTGAATAAATATTACATTGTCTGAATGTATCACAGTTTATCTATTCATCTACTGAAGCATAACTTGGTTGCCAAAACTTGCCAAGTTCTCTTTCGAAATATCTCTGAAGAAATAAAGGGATTAGTAACTCACTTCACGGAAAAAGAAAATATTAATTTTTTAAAAGATGTATTTATGGATCAAAGGCCACAAATTTGCTGTGTGGTAGGCAAACTGGGTGGGAGTAGACTTGAGTGAGGAAAACCAATGAGTTATAAACATACTAGTCTTTGATATGATTTACTCTGGCTTAATCACACAATGTTAAATATTGCATAAAATTAGGAATTTTGAGCATATGTTTAAACATCTCTGAAATCTATAGCATTATTTAGAAATTTCAAATTTTACCCAGTTAGCAACTTACTTTATTCAAGACTTCAAGTTATTTCTGTTGACTACCTCATTACCTTAAGAGAAAATAATATTGACTTTCATCTTCAGAAGAAAAATGAAGCAAAGTAACTACAAGAAAATAGATTCCTGGCATGGTGTATTCTCAGGTATATGTTCTACTTACATTGTGCCTTCCTTACAACACACATAGTAACACTGTTAGAAATTTAACTGGCTGCCTAGTTAGTTGTTTGCATCACATAATTCAACTTAATTTTTTTTTTTTATCAAACCAGTCCATTGTTTCTGAACTGTTCCTACATCTCCATGATAATGTGAGCTCCATGAGGGCATCCATAGTTTCCTGGTTTAGTTCTTGAATCGTGGTCCTCAGTAAATTTGCTGAATGAATGTCCATCTGTTTGTTTGTTTTAAATGAATAGGAACTGTATCTGGTTCACAGTGTGGCTATACCTGCCACCATATTATAACCAATACAGCAAATCTGCGAATCAACCCTTGCAGACAATTCTCAGTCAGGGCCAGAGCTATGTTGGGCATGCTCCAGAGGGTACCGTTTTTATAGATGATGATGATGGGAATTGCGGCCCCTGGAGTTAGTGGGGCAGCCCCAGTTTGTTTTACTGATTATCATCAACATCCCTTGAGAATTTCTGTATGGTCGATGTTTACTTCTAATCAAGAATCAAGATGAACAGTACTTTCAATGTGTCTTGAGAATTTTACATGCCATCTAATTAACTAATTGAAGGTGCCTTGGAGTATTACAAGGCTGAGAGCCCTTGTTATTAGCTTCTCTTAAATGGGGATAAAAATCCTGCTCAGGCTGCCTCACTGGGGTGGTGTGAATTTTTGACTTCTGTTTGCTCATCTATAAACTAAGCAGGTCTAAAACCGGAGAGCTGTATGGATTCTTGTAGTTCCGACATTCTGTAAATTTAAAATACACAGAATCCTGAGAATTCAGGCTCATTCTGTGACCATTGCCTTTGGCCTCAAAGTCTCGAATCACATTGTAAATAAAATCTTTGTGTTTTTTATTCAACAGATATTTAGAGAACACCTGTGATGCTAGTAGTCACTGAGAAGGAACTAGATATGCCCAATCACCTCCACCAGTAATAACTAACAACCATTATTGAACAGTAATGCCAGCATGCATTAAGTATTTACTATGCCCCAGCCACTCTTCTAAGATTTATATATCTTATTAATCCTCTTAACAATCCTATAAGGTAGGTATAAATAAGAAAACTGAGGCACAGAGAGGGTATGACCACCACGAGTAAGTGAAAGAGCTAGGATTCAAATACAGGCAGTGTGACTCCAAAGCCCTCGCTCTTAATCACTGCACTATCGTAAAAGAATTACAAAGAAATTACAAAAGAAAACAAAGAATGTGAAGAGTTACTTATAGAGTCTGCATTTCTTACATTGATTTAACTTCTAAACTGAAAGAAATTATCACATAATCTAAAGTAGATTCGGTGGGAAGAATCGGGATGAGAAACAACAATGACAACAACCAAAGCCCCCATCTCTTAATATACTCATTTGTGCTAATATTATGATGTCGGTTTAGAAGGAACACACTGGGAACAGACTCAGGAATTTAACTCTGGGTCGATGTGAATTACTTCCAGTTCGGAGCTCACTCCAAATAACCTGAATGAAGGCTCAAGTCCCACTTCCATGTGTAAGTGGGAAAAGTCCAGTGATGACTCCAACCTTCACAGGTCTTTTTCTCCTCGCTCCAATGGAGCTGACTCTGCACTCTAGAGGTTGGCACTGGAGAGATGCTGTAGCATCGAGTGAAGATGTGGAGCTTTGGAGCCCCAGCTGGCTGTGAACTCAGAAAGAACTGAGTGGGAATCCTGGCTCTCCTGGAAGAGCAGTTCTGCCAAGTTCCTCAGTCACGCCAACTTCAGGTTCTCTATTTGAGTAATGGGAGAAAGACAGCACCTACCTAATAGGATTGTTGTGAGAATTAAATGAGATGATACATTTCTAGGTAATGCTATTCTGTAATAACCTAAATGGAAAAAGAATTTGAAACAGAAAAGATCTATGTATATGTATAACTGAATCACTTTGCTGTACACCTGAAACTAACACAACATTGTTAATCAACTATGCTCCAATATAAAATTAAAATAAAAAAAAAGTATACACTATATGACCCCCGTCCCCCCCAAATAAAGATAACATTAAGCCTTGGCACAGACTCAGCACTCAAAAATGGTTTGCTGTTACTATTATTAACACTACTCTGTACTAGTCAACCATATCTCTCAACAGGACCATATGCCTCAAAGGTGGGTTTCTAAGACTTTTGCTTTTTTGTATCTACCTTGGTGCCTAGCACTTACGATGTGCAATAAATACGCATAGACAGATAAACTGGCAAGGAGGGCAAAAAAGGAGAGCTCCGTTCTCTGCCCATAAAGTTCCCAAAACAAAGACAGCAAATGGGTGGATTTGCCGTTTGGTGTTTTGATCATTCTCTTCAGATTTGTATGATCAGATTTCTTCTCTTTTGTAAATCACAGGAATAACTTCAGGAAGCCTCAGACATCCTCATATAAGGTTAAATATTTAAAACAGAGCTGCATGAGCCTTGAAAAGATCCAGACAAACATATGTTGAGAAGCTCTGGCAAAGCCCGGCGCAGCACAACGAGCAAAGGGAGGCCTAGCACCCCTGCACCCATCGTCAGGGGCCGTCCATCTTGAGCACAGCTTGCAGGCCTCATCTCAAGAATGAGGTCACCCAGAGCCCAGATAGGCAGGCGGGTTGCAGAATAAGATATGTCTGGGTGCAGATGTGAAAGGAATTGGGACTAACAACCATAATGGAAACAGGAAATGAGACTTAGGTCAGCCGAACTGCACAGTTGTTGAAAAAGCAAAACTTAGCCATGTGGTATAATTTTCATGCTCCATGAGGTTTACCACCAATCAGCCAACTTTACCAATAGATTAAGCTGTCACTATGAAAAAAAAAACCCTCAAAGGTGTCCGTCAGACCCCTTCCCCCCCCAGTCTTCCTCAGTTCCTTCCTGTACTCCAAATCAACATTCACTAGAGCTGAAGGGTCATCCCATTCAAATGCTTCAACCCACTACTTTTTCCCTACTATTTAGAGCCATTACAATGAATCTGGCAAGGCCTTTGAAGACTGGAGGGGCTCAATGACATATGAAACAAGAAAGAAAAAAATAAGGATTTATTATAATAAAAGAGCAAGCCTCTTCCCTTATGGTACACATAGGCATGTATGTTCATAATAGGGATATACTCACAAACTCACCCATACACATGCACAAACACACACAGTGCTTCTGCCCTTTGTACCGGGAGTTATTTTGAGAAAATTGTTGCTGGGTCTCTGGGCTAGGAGAGCAGCGAATCATTAATCTCTCAAGATGGTTAGGTTACGCTTGCTGCCGTGATGTTACTGACCTAACCCTCCCAGAGTACATCCAAGGCTGTCTGCCGACCTGAAAACTTTAAACAATCTCTGCCACTCTGCCCTTGACCTCACATGGACCCTGATTTCTTTTAGGCTGATGATAAAATTCATGCACAGCTAAGACATGTGGTTTCACAGAAATACCAGCACCAAGTTCTGCTATTTCTTTTAAAACTATCTATAACATTACCGTTTCTAAAAATCTACGATTCTACTCTTTAATATATACCAGCATGTTTAAGACTTGGGAAGCATCCTACACAAAATGTTTCTTAGTTCTTCAGACTCATTTCATTTTCTGAAAGGCCTAAAGTCTATGTGCTATATCACCTAATCGTAAAACATCTTATACAATTCTCTCGTTGTTTCACTTTTATTAAAAGCTCTGCTTTTCCAAAGGAAGTGGGCCCAGAAAGAGGAAAACTACAGGGAAAATGCTTAGGAAGGAAGTTATTTTTTTGATTTGCTATTTTAAAACAAGAGTAGGAAGGGAGACAGAGCCTGCTGAGTTCATTAGCTGGTAATACATTAACGTATATCAAAATTAAATAAAATGTCCCAGATTTCATCTTTGTCAAAGAGAAAGATGCTGAGACCAGAAAGAAGAGTATGGACAAACTTAAGTGAGAGAAAATAGAGCCGAAGTCAAGAGTCAAATATAAGACTAGGAAGCTGGAGGGAATGAATTTAAATCCTGTAGCTCAGAAGAAATTATGCACTCGAGACAAAATTACTGAATCCTTTAGGAAACCAAAATGCATAGAGGAGATCTTAGGAAAAACGAGGACTAAAGAGTTTGTCTGGCTACAAACTCAATACAACCTATTCGTTCAATAATTCATTCATTAAAAAATGTGAGTCGGGAACCTACTAGTGACAGGGACTACCTAATATGTGTCTGAAATTATTTGGGGCAGCGAAAAACAAGGCAAAGTTTCCACTTTGATGGAGCTGACATTCTAGTGGTAGAGTCAGAAATTAAACAAATAGGGCTTCCCTGGTGGCGCAGTGGTTGAGGGTCCGCCTGCCGACGCAGGGGACACGGGTTCGTGCCGTGGTCCGGGAAGATCCCACATGCCGCGGAGCGGCTGCGCCCGTGAGCCATGGCCACTGAGCCTGCGCGTCCGGAGCCTGTGCTCCGCAACGGGAGAGGCCACAACAGTGAGAGGCCCGCGTACCGCAAAAAAAAAAAGAAACTTAAACAAATAAACATATAATGGCAGTTGGTGATAAGGGCCAAGAAGAAAAATAAAGCAGAATAAGAAAACAGAATGTGAGTGTGGGGAGAAATAAGTGTTCTATTTTAGGCAGAGTAGTCAAGTATGAACTTTCTGAGTAGGTAGCATTTGAGCAGCAATGAGTTAAGGGAACAAATGAAGAAAGGATCTAGGGAGATGAATATTCCAGGCATAGGAGGCAACATGTACAAGAGTCTTGAGTAAGGATAAAGCTTTGTGTGTTCAAGAAACAGAAAGAGTAACCCAGTGGCTGGAGCAGAGGAAAGTAGCGAGTGCAGTAGGATAGGTAAGAAAATCACAGAGGGTCTTGGGGCCACAGTAAAGAAGACTAGATTTTGTCTGTGTGAATTGGAGGATCCTGAAGAGTTTTGAGTAGAGAAGAATCATGATGTGATTTACAGTTTAAGAAGATTGCTCTGTCTGCTTTGTGGAGCATATATTAAATAAGATCCCAGAGAGGAAACCCTAAGACAAGTTAAGAGGCTATCCTATCAGCCCGGAAGACAGATGAAGGTGACTGGAGAGGTATGCTAGAGGCGATATCCCTGGAAGGAAACGCAGATGGGACATACCAGTGTGTTGCCCTGAGGACTCAAATATGATAACCAGGTGTTGGCTGGAGCAATTGAGTAAATCATGGGGATACTTACTAAGATGAGAAATACTGGTGGAGGAACAGAATTGGGAGTAGGGTAGAGAATCAAAAGTTACATGAGAAATGAGATTAATAACTATGGAATGGGATTGCTAAAAAAAACCCCAAAAAACCACTAATGGGACTTTTGACTCTATTGATAGAAGTGTAACATCCAGTTCAAAGGACACCATACATCCCATCTACTGTGAACTGTCTGTATCACATCTAACATTGAACAACCCTGTTCAATGTTAGACCCTACGTTTTAAGAGGGACATTGACAAAGAGACCCACGTTCAGAGAACAGAGTCCAGGAAGGAAAAGGGGCTCACATGACAAACGCTTCAGGGAAGTGGGGACCAGAGAAGAAAAGAGATTTCACTGAGAAAGAGGAACGCAGCACGTGGTGGTTGTCTTCAAATATTTAAAAAATGTAACTTACCCTTTGGGACTACAAAAGGCACTTGAGTAGAAGTGGGTAGAAGACGCCAGGAGACAGACTTCAGAAGGGACTCTCTCAATTAGAAAGCTGTTCTAGAAGAGACCAGCCAAGCATTCATCAGGGGAGTATCAGTTAGGAGCAGGACCAGATAATATTCAAGTCCCTTCCATCCCATGTCTTTCATCACTCTAGATGTAAACTCTTTCTGGTTAGAAGCCATCATGGTATTTTTAAAAAGCCTCTAATAGGGTACATAGCATAGGATCAAAATATACTTAAAAATTCAACTTCTTCTTAACTTGGCATGCTTATCTAGCCAATGAAAACTTTTAAACAGTTGTTAACACTTTTTATTACTGTATTTTGTTTTTTTGTGTAGGGGTGCTGATGAGAAACCTGTTCTTGGCCATAAAAAGCCTGGCTCAACTCTTTCAATTTTTAATAATAGACTAAGACTCATAGTAACTAAGGCTAACACAGAAGCCTAAGAAGTCACTTGCTAATATCCTTCTGCCTCTAAGAAGAGCTGGATAGAGGGACAGCCAGAGTATGAAGAGGACAGACATTCCAGCTAAACACATCTGCCAATAATCTTGAAAAACTGTATTTCAAATGATTGTCGTAAGAATAAAATGAGTTGTTCCATGTAAAGCACCTAGCACAGTGCCTGGACCTTGATAACTGGTTACTGTTATTTTATCACTATAATTATTCACAAATGTTAAATCACTTCTGTATGTTGAACTGTCTGATCTTTAGTTTAAGAACCTCCAGGAAGATGGGGTGGGGCCTTTCCAAGGCCTTCATTTCATAATGTTTGGCGCTTGTTGCTGGGGCCCCCTAATGGATCATCTACAAAATGAGAGGGTAAGATGACCTTGAGAATCTTCCAGCTCTCACAGCCTGTTTCTAAAAGATTTACCACCACGGAGGATCTAAAAAATGTGCTAAGTCTCCAAAATTGGAATTAATGACAAATTTTAGTAAAAGTGGTTGAATATGATATGATCATGTAGAAATAAATAACTTTTCTTCATACTAGTTAGAAAATATCATGAAAAATGTGACCTTTATAAAAGCAAACTCCGTAAAATACTTTCAAGTTAGTAAGTCGTGCAAGAAACCTATGTAAAGAAAATGGCAAATGGTTCCTGAAAAATATAAACTAATTATTGAATAATTGGAGACAATGTTCTCAGATGGCAAAACTAAATGTTGTAATCATATTAATTATTGACAAATTGAGTTGTTTGTTTAAAGCATATGCAATAAAAGCATCAACGGCATTTTTCTCTCTTTTAGCTTGCTTGAAAACTGTTGCAAAAGTTCATATGGAAGAATACATATGTAAGAATAGCTAAATATATTTTGAAGGAGAAAAGAAAAAAGACTGGGTGCAATACCATAGAGTTCATATTTCACTACACACACACACACACACACACACACACACACACACACACACACACAAAGTTCTTAATATACTCAAGGGTTAAATGTAAAGGCCAGACTTTAACAATCAGCAAAAAACCAAATGGGTGACTATCTATCATCTCTCCAGCAGGGAAAGACTTGAAAGCAAGAGAGAAGGAAGGAATTGAAGGAAGGAAGAATGGGACTTCCCTGGTGGTGCAGTGGTTGAGAGTCTGCCTGCCGATCCAGGGGACACGGGTTCGTGCCCTGGTCCGGGAAGATCCCACATGCCGCGGAGCGGCTGGACCCCGTGAGCCATGGCCGCTGAGCCAGCGCGTCCGGAGCCTGTGCTCCGCAATGGGAGAGGCCACAAAAGTGAGAGGCCCTCATATCGCGAAGGAAGACCCCCTGAGAAGGTTGAGTATTTAAACACATAAAAGTTTTGACAGAGGTTTAATATTCAATATATTAAAAGCTCTTATAAAGCTTATCTTAGTTCAGGTGTCCAAGAAGCAGACAATAAGACAGGATTAAAAATGGGAGGATTTTATCAGGTGTATTAGTTACCTGAGGCTGCCATACAAAATACTATAAACTAGGTGGCTTAAACACCAGCAATTTATTTGCTCACAGATCTGGAGACTAGAAGCTGGATACCCAGGGGTCATCAGGGTTGATTCTGAGGGCTGAGAGGGAAAGTCTGTTCCATACTTTTCCCCTAATTTCTGGTGGTCTCAGGGGTTCCTAGGCTCGTAGATGGTTTTCTCCTCATGTCCTCATTTCATCTTCCCTCTGTAAGTGTCTGTATCTTCACATGGTGCTCTTTGTAGAAGGAGACCAGTCATTTTGGATTAGGGGCCCATCATATTTCAGGGTGAACTCATCTTAAGTAGCTACATCTGCAACAACCCTATTTCTGAATAAAGTCAGCTTCTGAAGTATTGGGGGGGGTAAGACTTCAAAATACAAACTTGGGTGGAACACAATTTAACCCATAACATTAAAGGAACAGCCTGTGTGGAAGGAAATCAGGAGGGAGCCCAGCAGGCTGGAGGCGGGGAGGGCATCAGAGATGGAGAGAGAGGGTGTAGACTGCCTTCTAGTCTAAGAAGGGGTCAGGAAGTCATAGGGGAGTCAGAGCCAGTCAACAAAGGCGTTCTGCATCTCCTAGGAATGGGTCTGCCTCAGTATCCTCACCACACTCCATACGCGGTCATTGGCAGGATGCAGCCCAGGAGGCGTGGCCTCAGCGTAAGTAAGGCCACAGGTTTCAAAGTGAGAGGCCTGGGAGGCACCTTCTCATGGCTGCCACACCAGGAGAGATAAAGGGATAGGGGGTGATTTACAATAAAGGAAATATAAAACGTTCAGTTTCCCTGGTAGTCACAAAAGTGAAATGTAAGATAGCAGACCATTTTGTTTTTTATTTTAAAATTATCAAAGTAAGAGTTTTGTATTTTTTGTTGTTTTTTTTTTGCGGTACGCGGGCCTCTCACTGTTGTGGCCTCTCCCATTGCGGAGCACAGGCTCCGGACGCGCAGGCTCAGCGGCCATGGCTCACGGGCCCAGCTGCTCCGCGGCATGTGGGATCTTCCCGGACCGGGGCACAAACCCATGTCCCCTGCATCGGCAGGCGGACTCCCAACCACTGCGCCACCAGAGAAGCCCAAGAGTTCTTTTTTAAAATGAGGATGTTCAGTGCTGGTGAAGTGAGGTGGACAGTCTGTTATTAATGTAAATTGGTATATCTATTCTGGAATGCAATTTGGTAAAAAAAAAAAAAAATGTGTCTTTTTAAGTAACCACATGTGTCTTTTTAAGTAACCTTCAGTCTCCTAGGGCTCATGTGATTATGTGGTACCCACCTGCTCTCTCACTCCCTCAGGTCAGGAAGAGACGGGAACACAGGGGAATGAGATAGTGCTTAGAGGTCTCCTTCTCATCCCCTTCATTTCTAGCCTCATAGCCACCGTCAAACAGAGCCATAATTCTCCTCCTTCAGAGGAACCTCACAACACCAAAGTGATATCTACAGTGGAGAAGCAGGACATCTACTTGGCCGAGCGACCTTCCATTCAGTGGTCGGTTAGCCACTGCCACAACCTAGCTTGCTGAAGTCAACAGTTCCAGGAAGATGCTGTATTTCGCACGTCAGGCAAACGGACAGTGAAAACTCTTTTCTTTCCTTCCTTCTCCCAACCAAGAAGAAGATCATTAGGAACAGATATGAGAACTTCCTTGCAAAATGTCCAATCTAATTTTCAACTCAAATGGTTCAGTGGACTTTTCATTCACCTGACATGGACGAAACTAATTTATGTTCAATTTTGGAGACGAGGGAGTCAAAAGAGAAGGGGAGGGGGCTTCCCTGGTGGCGCAGTGGTTGAGAGTCTACCTGCCCATGCAGGGGACACGGGTTCGTGCCCCGGTCAGGGAAGATTCCACATGCCTCGGAGCGGGTGGGCCCGTGAGCCATGGCCGCTGAGCCTGCGCGTCTGGAGCCTGTGCTCTGCAACGGGAGAGGCCACAACAGTGAGAGGCCCGCGTACAGCAAAAAAAAAAAAAAAAAAGAGAGAAGGGAAAATTCACCATCTCAGGAACAATTGCTTGTGAACAAGCTTTAAAACTCTCATACCGTTATGGTGGTATGCCTCTGAAACTCCACTTCCAGATGGCTCCCGACCATATTACTCATATGATTTCACCCCACATCCCTCCGACTCATTCCAGTTTGTCAAGACATCTCATCTTTTAAGTTCTCCCCTCTCCCCAGAGTGCCACTGTATTGTTTCTTGGATTTGACTAGAGTGCCTTAGTTTGTCCCATCAACTTTTTTTCCTCTGGGAGGCAGACGGCACATTTTAGAGGACTTTACAGCATTCAAGAAAAAAAGGGGAAGAAAGCCCTTCCTGATGTCTGCTCTGAATTTGTTTGTGTTCTATTCTGTGTGTATCCCTCCTTTGTTCTGTCCTCTGCATCAGATGGAAAGTAATCATCCTGCCTGAAATGTATCTATAGCCAAGGCTCCATGTAAATTACAGAGAGAGATGACAAATTTCATGGCCTGGTTATGGTAAAAATGGCAAATTTCACAGTTTGTCATGGATTAATAGAAAAGGAAAACAAACACAAATGAAGTCATCCCAATTGTTAGAAATAATTCCAGAGTGACTATTTGATGAATTTAAACAATGGGATGGAATGCAGGCCATTCAACACGTAACCCACGATTTTAAATTTAATAAAAGACCTTGTAGCTTTATACTCAAACATCCTCATGCTGAAGGTTGAATTCAAACACACTTGCACTTCAGCCTGAGCCCGTAATGAGCAAACTCCAAATTCCAAAAACCTGAGTTTACCCTTTTTCATGAGAAATAATAAAGCATCCATGAAATGTTTTCACGATGAACCGTGGATTGCAGATTTTCAGGGTCGTTGGTGACATCATGATAGATGAGGAGATTTATCTACATGTTTGGAAATGTTACACAGCTCAGTCCCTCCACCTGGAAAATATCTTTAAAAGATTAAGGGACTGAGCCCATCTTCATAGTTCATTCCCTTTCGTTCTAGTTTCAACTTTATTCCCTATCCTTGCTCGTTCTCAGTTACTACCGCAACCTTGTGAAAAACGTGTTGACCAGGGCTTCATTCACCATGGGATTCTGAGAAGGGTCTTAGGGAAGAATTGGGTAATCCATCATCATCTCTTTAAACTCAGATTCTGTAGCCTGGGCTTAAGGCCTGGCATTCCTGCGGCTTTGGTAACTGTTTCTCCACATTGTCCAAAATCCCTCAAAAGAATTCCTCATTGTTTCAGAACCTGAGCAGTGTTACTGCACTGTACCTCATTTCTATGTCTGTATCTGGCTTATGATCCGTGCAGTCCTTGTGTTTTTCTGTAGCATTCATGCCTGGAGTCTGAAAAACAAATTCCAAGATTATAGTAGAATTACATACAGCCAAAATTACATTCATTAGAGCTAAAGTTTTCAGGTTGCCTGATACTTGTCCATCCAATCACACTGACCATAAAAATTGAGTCTGCATAAACCTGTTAACCACTTTAGATTCTTCCACAAAAATGAAGACCTCTAACTAGACTGTAAATGCTAACGTATATGCAGGTGAATAAAAGTAGGAAGATAAAACAAGTGGTGACAATTGATGCCTTCAAGCACTAAGGTTTAGCGACTGTCCAAAAGTCTCAGGTGGAATAGGCACAGGACAGGATTTATATTATAAAAGTACATTCTAAATCCCTAATAAAGAAGGCATAGCTCATTTTTCACCTCTGCATATTCAAAGCAATCACATTTCGTTTATTGTCAGCTTTGAAAATCATGACTAAGTCATCTGGAATTTAGAAATAAACAACAAAGAGTAGTCAGATACGGATGCCTCTTTTTTTACTTTATCGGGAGATTTTTAAGTCCATGGAAAAAAAGACAAGCAGAATGACCCCGGCTTCACCTTCAGTCCCTTCAGTGCTTCCATAAACATTCTGTCCCACACTTTCACCTCGCTCACATATGTCACCTTGTAATGTTCCTGTGTGTATGTCTTACCTACACAACTAGACTGTAAGTTCCTTTAGGGGAGGGTCTTTATCATCTTTTAATCCATCCTGGAAGCACTGAGAATAATTCAAGGCCATAAGTTCTAGCTGACTCGAGAGACACTCCTCAGGACCCCATCAAGGCCATCAGTTGCAGAGCTTACCAATTTCACTGTAGTCATCTGCAACGGGTCTTCCTAAATCACTGCTAAGGACTCAGGTCTCCAGAGCTCCACGGAGTATCACCACTTAATATTCCCAGCACTGCCATAGAAAACAGTTTCATATGCAAATACAGCCACTCAGCTTTCTGATCAGAGAAGCTTCACATTAAGGAAAGGCTGCTGGAACATCTGGTGTCCCATCAAGTTCCGAATATCACCATCAGGAAAGAGTGAGCCCCATTTGGAGCGTCAGGATAAAGGCACTAGCCTCTGGCTGAGCCCCCGATGCATATTGCTGATGGAATCTGAAGACAAGAGTCATTTACTCTAAGTCTGTGACAAATGATATAGATTCTGGCAGATAAGAAAGAACTGAAATTTGAACTTGTTTTAAGGCCACAGGATCTTATGTTCACTAGTGCTCTGTTGTCTTCATTCTCATTCCCTGATTTAAAAAAAAGTCTCTGCAATTTTCTGGGGGGTGAAGTAAGGATTGGTGGGCAATACCACTGAGCCACTATAGACGAAGGAACTTCCAAAAATCAGAGGTTGAGCAAAGAGTTGGGTGTAAAGCTGAAATCTAAAGAATCCAAAGCAGACCTTGAAGCAAAGGCTAAAACCAAGGGGCCCGAAGCAGGAATGGAAAGTAGAAATGCAGAGTTAGAAGCTGAAGCCCTGGTGGATCAAAAGTGATCAATCTAATACCAATGAGCTATAGTCTAAAATATGGCCTTTTTTTTTTGCTTGCTCTCATATACCCTTTTAAAACAGATGCTTAGATAAGCCATAAAGAACAAAGGAAAAATGTACATTGCCTCTTCTTGGTGTTTCTTTCATCTCACAGGAAAAATGACAGGGCTTTCTAAACTTATCCAGTGGAAAACTCAGACCCAATGTGAGTCTTCTTGAAGTAGGAGGTTGGATCGCTTGACCTCTCTTCTTAACCTCATCTAGTGCATCAAGTTGAAAAACTAGCTCTGACCTTTTTCAACAAATCCTTGAATTCCCCATTTTGGGTTTTGTGGCTGCATGAGAGGCAGGGCTTGGTCTTATTAGGCTGGGTGCAGGTGGAAGTGGTAAAGATGTGGTTGATACCCTTCAGTGGGGGCTATTAGAGGTGCAAAATGATACACTCAGGCTGAATGAATGGCCAGAGGTTCCACACAGCTTCCTCCTCCTCGGCCTGATACCTGTCAGTTACATTTCATCTCGTATTGCTCTTCAGTCTGCCAGTGGGCAACTGGTAGACCTTTCTAACTGACCTAAAACATCTCCAGGCATCCTGATGCCAGAGCTATGGTGGCAATCAGGTTATAGGTTAATGGTCAGCTGTGAGGTTAAATTAACTTAAATCTGATAATGCAGACTTGGGTTTGCCACTTACCAACTCTGGGGCTTTGAGCAAACTACTTAATCTCTTTGAGACTAGGGTGTTAAATTTGTCAAATGGTTTTCTTCAAGATGTATGTATTCATTAGAGATTTGTCAAATGGTTTTCTTCAGGATGTATGTATTCATTAGAGAGGCACATGAGGCTGAAGATGGTGATGACGATGATGATGATGATGATGATGGTGGTGGTGGTGGTGATGATGATGATGATATCTATCAGCCACTTTACCCAACAGCAATTAATTTTCTCCTGGTATAGGTCAGCCAGCTCTGCTCCAGGCAAGACTCAGCAATTCAGGTTGTACCTAGTAAGTGGTTCTGACTGGAGCCCCATTAAATCCTCTGCAACTGCACAAGGGAAGAGGAAAGCAAGAAAGTCAGGAATCTCATGGAGATTTAAGAGGTGGAGTCTATTCACACCCCATTGACCAGAATCAGTCCCACAGCTTTACCTAGATTCAGTGGGCTTGGGGAATGTTCCAGAAAGAGGAGGGGAAACACACACCTTGGTAAGTATTGCTAGGATCTGCCCTAGCCACCGTGGAGGCAGTTCATCTAGCTATTGGCAGCAGTTCGTGGAACTGGGCATGGAGAATCTGGAGCAGTAGAAACCAGGCTATGAATCAAAGAAGCAAGGGCTATAGCAGAGATTAGGAGGACACACCTTCATAGATGGGGAGCTGACGAGGGATAAATGTAACCATTTTAGTGGGCCTGCTCATCATCACCTCATTTATACAATACTTTCCTGGATAAATGAGAGTGGGAATCCCTCCTTAGTCCAATCCTAACTAATATGATGTGAAGCCTGGATGTCTTTGTAAAGCCACTTTCCAAAAGCTGTTAAGATTGCTATAACTTGGTACAGTCAGGAAGAGCTTCAAAGAAAGTTAAGAACTTGATCTGTGTTTTCAAATAGGCAAAGAACTAGACAATTGATACAAGGGTGGAAAGTTCATATGCTGTTAGCTGTTTTGTCCCCTAATTACCAAGGAAGATGATGAAAATTAAAGAAGGGAGGGTCACTAAAATTTTTGGTCATGGAATGAAAATGGTCATAGGATGAAAATATATCCTTCCATTTTAAAAAAATTTTAATGTTATAGGCAAATTATTTTTTAAAAGATACCTTCTTCAGCCGTAAGTTCTGAGCTTGATGGTACAGACTTCATGTTTACAGATGAAGGGAGAGTTGCAATGTAGAAAATTGCCAAAAAGCATCCCTAATCTTCTTACAAAATTGTCTAAGAGTCTCATGATACATGTGCTTTCTGCTTTAACTGAACAAAGAAAAAAAAAAAGGGAGGGTGGGGGGAGGAAAGTAAGTATTGTGACAAGCAATGGACCTAAGGGAAAAGAAATACTCAGAAAGTGATCAATAATTCTTCCATATTTTCTTCTAGGGTACAAGGGAAAAAGTCAAGGGCTTTACCACCAAGTTTAGATAAAGTCTAGTAGCTTGAGAACTTTTCATGCCAAAGCATCAGTGTTCCAATCCCTAGAGATACTATATGTGTGTTATAAAAAGAAAATGGAACCAACTTACAGTTCATGCACCTACAGATCTTCCTCACTTGAGTGACTTCTTCTCAATTATTAGAGGCCCGTAGATGAGTGAAAATGTAAGTCTGTTATGTAGCACCTGATAAGAGAAATATGGAGAGGCTGATATATACACATTACCCAGTTGTTATATTTATTATAGTTTACTTTAATTAGTTTTCCTTTTAAAGCTAAAACATGATCATAGGTAATGGAATTTAATTAACGTTTACAAGTCTGTTCCAACAAACAATGTAACCTTTTTTTTTTTTTTTTTTATGGTACACGGGCCTCTCACTGTTGTGGCCTCTCCCATTGTGGAGCACAGGCTCCGGACGCGCAGGCTCAGCGGCCATGGCTCACGGGCCCAGCCGCTCCACGGCATGTGGGATCTTCCCAGACCGGGGCTCGAACCCGTGTCCCCTGCATCGGCAGGCGGACTCTCAACCACTGTGCCACCAGGGAAGCCCATAACCTATTTTTAATGCATTTCTAAGAGCAGAAGCATTGACCTTTCTCTGTGATATAAGTTATCTACACCGAAACAACTTATTTTCTCTAAAACCATTTCTTCCTCCTGAAGCTCCTAACTCTTATAATGTTTCCCCCCATGTTGGTTATTTATCTTTTGTTTCTCAGGCCCACAGCCTTCCCTTCTACACTCTGCTGGGTATTGCTGGGGCTGGAAGCCTGCAAACTACATTTCCCAGATTCCTTGCCAGCTGACTTCTTATTCATGTCCTGTTAGTTGGAGGAACTGTTTGAAGATTAGAAAGTGGGAGGAAAGACAGAAGCAGTGGTTTGGTTTTTTTTCTCTGCTTCTTATTTCAACAGCACAGCAGTCGCTAGGAATTTCTGATGGTATGGTGACAGCAGGCGCAGAGGAACTACAGCCACTAGAGCCCCAGAGTGGGCAGCCCTGACCATGGTTCTGGTTACCCTGAGGCAGCATTCCGTCGGCAGTTTGGGCAGCAGCAGGTCTGGGCTCCTAAGCTCCAGTCCAAGAGCACCAGAAGCTTCCTCCTTTTTCCATTTGTCTGTCCAGGTATAAAGCCTTGACGTCATGCATGACCATTCTCCCTCTCTGGTACAGCTTGTCAATCATCTTTTGCTTCATAATATGCTTCACACACGTATGTTCTTTCTTTTCTATTCTCATTTACTCTGCCTTGGCCCACTCCTCATTCCCTGCTTCTTTCACGGGACCCCACAATATTCCCCCAGACACGAAACTGGGAGAGACCTGCATTTAAATTTCAGTTCTTCCAGTTACTTGCTGTGTGGCCTTGGACAAGTGATTTCACTTCTTTAAGGCTCAGTTTCCTCATCTGTAGTAATAATAAGCAAAATTCGTTAGGTTATTGAGAACTACAATGTACTTGGGGCTCTGTTATCATTCTCTATTTTAATACTTATCATAATCCCATGATGTATGTGTTATGATTCTTTCATTTTTATAGTTGAAAAAACTGAGGTTTAGCAGAGTTAAGGAACTTGCTTAAGATCTCACTGCTGATTAAGGGAGGAAGTTGGGGTTGAACCCAGGTACCTCTGACTTAAAAGACTGTGCTCTGAAGCTTAGTTAAGTGCAGATCATAATATAGATATTGTGAGGTTATTGCAATGATTAAATGAGATGTGTAAAGTGTGTATAGGGCCAACATATAATAAGCATGTAATGAATGATGGATTTTATGTCATAAAAGTACTATAGTGTTCTTTATATCTTATATAGTCTTCTTTATATCTTATTACATGTGTATATCAATAGCCCTGTAAATCCTGCTTTGATCATCTTAACCCAAATGATTGGGTGTTTATCCTCCCTAGAAACTTATATGAGAGTTAATAGGAAAAAAGGTTTTGCCTTACAGTTAGTTTTGCTGGAACACATAAGTTTTTTTTTTTTTTTTTTTGTGGTACACGGGCCTCTCACTGTTGTGGCCTCTCCCGTTGTGGAGCACAGGCTCCGGACACGCAGGCTCAGCAGCCATGGCTCACGAGCCCAGCCACTCCGCGGCATGTGGGATCCTCCCGGACCGGGGCACGAACCCGTGACCCCTGCATCGGCAGGCAGACTCTCAACCACTGCGCCACCAGGGAAGCCCAACACATAAGTTTTATAGACAGACTCATACTCGCATTAAAGTACCCATGTATTTCCTTATGTATTAATTTGTTCATACATGAATATACACTTTTCTTTTTGTGTAGGCATAGTCTTAGTTGACACTTAACAAAACTTACTTACACTTGAATCTTTAATGTTTTTGACATTAGAAGAACAATCAAGATAAGTGGAAAAGCCAACTTCCGGGAAGCAGGAGTTGGCCCAAGGAGGTCAAGAGCAACCCAATTAGAGAAAAAGGGGGAAAATCCTAAAGGCAGATCCCATGCAAGCCTAGAGTTAGAACACAGATCCAGTGAATTGTTTCAAAATACAGTATATTTTTTCACATAGTCTAGCTATGTTCTTCACCGAACCACTGGTTTTATTCGTTTCAATAATAATGTTTTATACCCCAAAGTCAAAAATTAGCAAAATTAGGAACCCAAGCAAACTTTTGGTATCTTCTGTGATCAATTCTTAAAGTTTCTGGAGCATCACCTCATCTTCAAAGGATTTTATTTATTTTTAAAGCAACCTGTCTCTCCTTTCTTACCATCCGTGGATAATTAGAATTAGCTCCTCAGGAGGCTCATGGTATAGCAAAAAGAGGAGTGAATGGGAGTCAGGAGACCTGGGGTCTGATGGTGACTCTGATGCTAAACACCTTTGTGAACTTTTTGAGCCTTCATTCTCTCCTTTGTACTATGAGACCTGCAGTTCCACCTGGTGCAGAAATTTTTATTTTAATTAAGAATGCTGGGGCTTCCCTGGTGGCACAGTGGTTAGGAATCCACCTGTCAATGCAGGGGACATGGCTTCAAGCCCTCATCTGGGAAGATTCCACATGCCGTGGAGCAACTAAGCCCGTGTTCCACAACTACTGAGCCTGCGCTCTAGAGCCCGCAAGCCACAACTACTGAGCCCGCGTGCTGCAACTACTGAAGCCCGCGCGCCTAGAGCCCGTGCTCCGCAACAAGAGGAGCCATAGCAATGAGGCCTGTGCACCGCAACGAAGAATAGCCCCTGCTCACCACAACTAGAGAAAGCCCCGCGTGCAGCAAAGAAGACACAACACAGCCAAAAAGAAAAAAAAAAAGAATACTATTCCATTCTGATACATTGCAATGAATTGAAGCATACCCAAAGCGTGAATTTGACTGCATTCCAAAATTCTGCCTCTGGGAACTCTAATCTTAACAATTTCACAGAACATTCAGTTGACCAAACGCTCTGAGCAACCACTCCATGTGCATTTGCTTAATGTTCTGGAGGATGTGGGACCCAGTACCAACCTCCAGAGAGCTTATCGTTGAACTGGTGAAGCAACACCAAAGA
This sequence comes from Lagenorhynchus albirostris, assembly GCF_949774975.1. Classification (NCBI taxonomy): domain Eukaryota; kingdom Metazoa; phylum Chordata; class Mammalia; order Artiodactyla; family Delphinidae; genus Lagenorhynchus; species Lagenorhynchus albirostris. The sequence goes on along the minus strand of NC_083107.1, from coordinate 32,133,558 downwards.
GAAAATGCAAGTACAGGGTGAAATAGGACATGAATCAATTTTTTTGAGTGCTAAGCAGACAATAGTGTTGGGAACAATCATGGACAAAGGAGAAGGCATGGGCCATTTGAAGAAGAGTTTAAAGGCAAGTTTGACCAAAGTGGAATGAGTGAAGGAGAGGGAGAGGATGAGCAGAAAACAGTATGGGCAGAGAGTGAAAACTCTCGAATGCCCATATAAGAAAACTTGACTTCATTCCCCACACAATAGGGAACCATCATTAGGTTTTAAACAAGAAAATGATAACTTCTAAAGAATCATGAAGGCTGTCAGAATTGTTATTGGTCATGACATACAGATGTTTCATACATCTGAATGAACTGCTAAACCTTCAGAGCTTGGTCTTTATCTCATTTAATTGGATGAGTTGGACGGGTTCTCACAATCCATAAGAGTTTTATTTCAAACATACAAGTCACACTTACAGACATTCTTTTAAGTGTCTTTTGCTTCAATTAAGATACCTCCAACTTAAATGAATAAAGATCAAAACTAGTAGCTAGCGACAAAGTAAAAGCATCAAAGAATCCCAGTCTCTAGAACTTTCTCTTTCTTATTTAATTTTTTAACTAGATGTTATTTTACAAGGGGCTATTGAGCCTTTACACTCCTCTCACATCTTTATACACATGTTGCTTATTCATTTCTTCAGTTTTGCAGTAAAGTTAAAACTCTGTCTTCATCCCAAGAAGGCAATTGGTTACATTTTAGGGGACGACAATGCCAATCACTTGGGTGGCTGGTGGATATTTCCTTGTTTTGTCATATTTAAAAGAACCAAACAGAAAACTTCCAGCATTCACCACCAAGGATTGGAGAGAGAAGAAATATCTATCTATTAGCATGAAACTTTGCTGTTTTCTCTACTGAATTAACTCCAATCATTTTTAAGAAAGAACATTTCAATACATTTTTCTGACAGGTAGGAAATTAACTACATACCAGAAGCTATTGAATTCGACTTTAACAGTATCAATAAACATTTCTGATTAAATTATGAAATTGATTTTATAATTTTGACCGTTATGTTTTTACATCAATATCATCATATGGCAGTAAATGTAGTTACCACTTCCTTATTGATCTCAGACATGGCACTCTAAAGTATTCATTTGACTATATTACAAAATCAAACTTGATTTCCTGTAGTACTGCAGTAACTTCAGGTCGTAATCTAGTCTGAAGAATCAAAATAGATGAATTATTCAGTTATTAAAAGACATATTTTTCCTTGGAGGAAAAGGAACACTTTGGTCAAGTCATCCTTAATGATTGTGTTATAGGATATTTCTCCATGTGGGATTACTTTGTGTGGGTCTCACACAAATATACTATTGCCTCCCACTTATGTGTTATCAATCATGCTTCTTGTGAATAACATAAACACCACTCGAAGAGAAAGAAATGTTTATCCTTCCTACTTAGGGATTCAACCAAAATGCAATGTTTCCATGACTTTAAAAACCAATGTCTTGGTCTCCCCAGCGCATCCCATCAAAATAATACTAATATATTGAGCCGTTGCATTTCCTGGGAGAGTTACATACCTTATGTGTCTTTCACTGGATACATTTTTTTTATTAGAGTATAATTGCTTTGCAATGTTGTATTAATTTCTGCTGAAAAGCTAACTGACTCAGCTCTATGTATACATATATCCCCTCCCTCTTAGACCTCCCTCCCACCCACCCACCTGCCCCATCCCACCTATCTAGGTCATCACAGAGCACTGAGCTGAGCTCCCTGTGCTATAAAGCAGGCTCCCACCAGCTATCTATTTTACACATGGTAGTGTATTTATGTCAAATCTAATCTCCCAATTCATCCCACCCTCCCCTTCCCCTGCTGTCCATATATCTGTTCTCTACATCTGTGTCTCTATTCCTGCCCTGGAACTAGGTTCATCTGTACCATTTTTCTAGATTTCACATATATGCATTAATATACAATATTTATTTTTCTCTTTTTTGACTAATTCACTCTGTATGACAGACTCTAGATCCATCCATGTCTCTACAAATGACCCAATTTCATTCCTTTTTATGGCTGAGTAATATTCCATTGTATATATGTACCACACCTTCTTTATCCTTTCATCTGTTGATAGGCATTTAGGTTGCTTCCATGATATGTCTATTGTAAATAGTGCTGCAATGAACATTGGGGTGCATGTTTTTTTGAATTATGGTTTTCTCTGGGTATATGCCCAGTAGTGGGATTGCTGGGTCATACGGTAATTCTATTTTTAGTTTTTTAAGGAACCTCCATACTGTTCTCCATAGTGGCTGTATCAATTTACATTCCCACCAACAGTGCAAGAGGGTTCCCTTTTCTCCACACCCTCTCCAGCATTTATTGTTTGTAGATTTTCTGATGATGCTCATTCTAACGGGTGTGAGGTGATACCTCAATATAGTTTTGATTTGCATTTCTCTAAAAATTAATGATGTTGAGCAGCTTTTCATGTGTCTCTTGGCCATTTGCATGTCTTTTTTGGAGAATGTCTACTTAGGTCTTCTGCCCATTTTTTTATTGGGTTGTTTGATTTTTTAATATTGAGCTGCATGAGCTATTTATATATTTTGGAGATTAATCCTTTGTCTGTTGCTTTGTTTACAAATATTTTCTCCCATTCTGAGAGTTGTCTTTTCGTCTTGTTTATAGTTTCCTTTTCTGTGCAAAAGCTTTTAAGTTTCATCAGGTCCCATTTGTTTATTTTTTATGTCCATTAGTCTAGGAGATGGGTCAAAAAAGATCTTGCTGTGATTTATGTCAAAGAGTGTTCTTCCTGTGTTTTCCTCTAAGAGTTTTATAGTGCCCGGTCTTACATTTAGGTCTTAATCCATTTTGAGTTTATTTTTGTGTATGGTGTTAGGGAGTGTTCTAATTTCATTCTTTTACATGTAGCTGTCCAGTTTTCCCAGCACCACTTATTGAAGAGACTGTCTTTTCTCCATTGTATGTTCTTGCCTCCTTTTTCATAAATTAAGTGACCATACGTGTGTGGATTTATCTCTGAGCTTTCTATCCTGTATCAGTGATCTATATTTCTGTTTTTGTGCCAGTACCATATTGTCTTGATTACTATAGCTTTGTAGTATAGTCTGAAGTTGGGGAGCATGATTCCTCCAGCTCCGTTTTTCTTTCTCAAGATTGCTTTGGCTATTCGGGGTCTTTTGTGTTTCCATACAAATTGTAAAATTTTTGTTCTAATTCTGTGAAAAATGCCATTGGTAATTTGATAGAGTTTGCATTGAGTCTGTAGGTTGCTTTTGGTAGTATAGTCATTTTCACAATATTGATTCTTGAAAATGTTTCTGTTATATGGCCAACACTTAAAACCAATGGAAATTTTTATTCAGCAAAAAATAAATATAATAATTTATACATCAAATAATAGATTTTCAATAAATAGACTCCAGAATCTTCAAGTTGGAAGCAATCATAAAGCTCAATTAATCCAGTGTTCCCCAGAGCAGAATTGTCCTGTGTACCGTCCCAGAAAATGACCAACTGATCTATCTTAACAGCACTGGAGCCAGAGGACTTTCTCTTTTGTAGATAGGTCATTCCATTCATGAATAATAGTGAACATTGGAAGTTTCTTCTTATAAAACACTAAAATTTATTTACTGATTGATTTAATGCTTAAAGGGGGAAGGCATTATGAAAACTGTCACTTCAATAAAAGTGAGTCTAGCCCTAGATATTAGTCTCCTATTTTATTATAAGACTATCTTACTGGTTTAATTTATGCAGGATAAGAAAATCTCTGAAAGGAAAGATATTTTCAAAAAGTTTGAAAGAGATAAAACAACAGAAATCTAATATTTTTATTAAATTGACCAAGAGTTGGATTTCTACAGAGCTGGAGATTTGAAAAGCACGTGACAGTACATGACTTATTGCTCCAAACTCATTAAAATGAGCACTGCTCTCACTAGGATGATACCTATTCATTATTTTAACAATTAATGGATAGGCTCTTAGATAGAATGATTAATTCAATAATTTATTTGTTAGGCAACTCTATGGAGTGTATTCTTCTCTGTGTCCAGCTCTCTACAAGACTGTTAAGAGTAAGCTGAGCATAATCTCTCCTCTCACAAGCCAGTGGGAGAAACAGACAGCAACTAAGAATGCAGAGAGCACATAGTGTGCAAAGAGAAGGTTCTGTGATCAGAAGGAGAAAGCCCAGTTTCCACCAGTTCTATCCTGATTTGCTTGTCTTGCCTGGATTACTGCAACTGGCCTTCTAACAACCAATTCAATTCTGCTTCACTCAAATTCACCTTTCATACTTGTTCGTGATGATTTTGCTAAAATACTAACCTGACTATGCTATTCCCTTGCCTTCAAGCAAAAGTGCATGCTCCTTGGTGTGATATACAGTCATGTATAAGAAGTTCCTACTGTCCTCCAGCCATTTCTCTCAGGACCAGCCCCACCTCATACCTTGTCGTCCAGCCACATTGACCTCCTTGTGGATGTCCAGACACTCAGGGCTGGCTCACCTCTGGGTCTTCATCCACAAGGATCTCTTTACTGAGGATGACTGTCCTTCCTTGTTTTCTTCGTAGAACAAATTCGATTGAAGCCTCAGATCCCAGCCCAAAGTATCTTTTCAGGAAGTCATTCTGAGTCTCCCAGTCGGGGTCTGGCATTTTTCTTCTTGGTTCAAGAGCACATTGTGTTTACCTTAATTATGGATAGTAAGTCATTGAAAGCCTGTAGCGATTATGATCCATATACCGCTTAGGTTTTGTGATCACCTTATCCAAAGAGAGACAGCGAGAGGGAGGGATGAGGGAGAGATGGAGGAAGGGAGGAAGGGAGGAAGGAAGGAAGGGAATGCGCCTATTTCATAGGTTATTATTAAGCAGTAAAGAAAATTTTTGTGTAAATAAATTATTTAACCTACATCTTCCATAGATCTCAACCTTTCTTGAGTGTCGATAATTATTAAATTGATAAATATTTAAAAGATGGGTGAGTTAGTGAGATTCTGTTAGTGGCTTTGAGTGGCCCAAAGGAGTATTTACAATGTTCACAGATTATATTCCAAGCCTTGTCTGCTCAGACATCCTTTAAGTAACTTAGTACCATGAAAGCTCCAGGTTGACTGCAGGTAAAGGACAGTCAGCACGGGCTTCCTTGGAGCAAAAGTAGCTCTAGTGCTGACAGAGGGAAGGTTTGACTCATCAGATTTGAGTAGCACAATCTCATTCTTTACTGGTTACTATACTGAAGTTCATCTAAGGATAAGAAAAGGTAGACAGACTTGCATGGAGGCAGATTCTACAATAGCAACACTGACAGGCAACCTGAGGACATTTATCCTTAACATTGTTCAAAAGAGAAGGTTCATTCTTACAAAAACAATCATCGGTACTATCCCTAAGCCTCAGAACTTGAATTCAACTTAAAAAGCAACAGGGCTTTCTTTTCCTTCTTACTTCACTGTTTTTAAACTTTTGATGTTTTAAAAGTTTTAAATAAACTGCTCATTTAAAGTTCACAGAAATTTTTTCTCTGATAGTGAAACTTCAATTCCACCTTTGCAGATTAAAATAACATTACTTGTGTCTGTGATGCCCCCATGGAGAGAGGGTAATAAGCCACATGCACTTGGGGACATTGGAGACTCATTTTGGAAAGTAAGCAAACATTACTCAATGCAAAACTTCCTCAGGCAGACTTATAAGATCTAAAATGAAAAATTAAGTGTTCATGCTCTATAGATTCATCACGACTCTTGGAACAGGAATTAGAAGAGTGTGATGTAGACCAGGGTTTGGCACACATTTCTGTAAAGAATCAGAGAGTCAATATTTTAGGCTTTTCAGGCCATATGATCCCTGTTTCAGCTACTCAGCTCTGCCATTGTAGGCAAAAAGCAGCTACAGACAATATGTAAACAAACGAGTATGGCCGTGCTTTGATGAAACTTTATTTATGGGCACTGAAATTTGAATTTCATGTAATTTTTCCATGTCACAAGATATTCTTCTTTTGATTTTTTTTCTTAATCATTAAAAATCATTCTTAACTCCCAGGACATTCAAAAACAGGCAACGGGCTGGATTTGGGCTGTCAGGCTATATTTTATCCAGCCCTACTCTAGAAAATATAACAAGGCACCTCTGGGCTATTAGGTAGAAACCGAGCTAGGCTGCAGGTAAAGTAAAGGATGAGGATTAGACTGCTCCTTCCCAGGAGTATGGGTACCCTTGGGGAAGCTTACAGGGACTCTCTGGGTAATACTCTGCCAATTCCCAGGAAAGGGATGAGAATACATTCAAATATTTTTACATGCTTGTTATATTTTTCACTTTTCATATCTTGCCTCATTTAAGCCTTAAAATGGCCACATGAGGGCATTTTTATTCCTTTCATCCCCATTTTACAGACATGTAAACTGAGGCCATAAACGGTCGTATAACCTGGCTAAAGTCACACAGCAGCAAGCAGCAGGCATGAGATTCTCACTCAGTCTGCCTAACTGCAGGGTCCGTATGTTCTCTATTCTACTACCCACAGCACAATGTCCCTGAATCCGCCACTACCTTTGGAATTCACCATGTATAACCAGCAAGTGAATGAACGGTGTGGGAGTCACCGACAGTGGCATTCAAGGCCTTCCATACCTGCTTCCTTGACACACATGATCAGGCTTCAATCTTGCTGTCCAACTCCTCTCCCACTCGTCCCTTACATGAACTCTTTGAATCCTGAAGATGTCCTGCCTCTGTGTTTTTGCCAAGGCCATTTCCTATCCAGAAATTCCTGGCCTCCCAGGCCCAGTTCAGATATTACCAGTACCAAGAGCCTTGCCTGGACAGAGCCTGAAAGGGACCCTTTTAACATGTGATTACCTTGTACCTCCCAGCTGCCCTCAAGATTATAGTCATTGATGTTTAGGTCTTATCCACCTGTTATTAGCTCCCTGAGGACAGATAAAGTACCACATGAATCTTTGAACCTTCGTATATATTACATAGGTTGAGTGCTCAGTATTTGCTAAATGAGTGAACAATAAGATTCTTTATCCAAATAAAAAGCTACTGTCATCCTCAGTAAAATAAAGGGTAGATCCTTTAAGATGGACAATGGAGGGATGCTCTCCAACGGGGACGAGTGATTAGGCCACTTGATTTTGTCCCTCACATTGGAAATTCAGCTCTCCCTGGCTATCAGCTCAACACATCAACCCTGGGGCAGAGAAGGAACTTCTGCCTCTTTCACATCCTGTCCCAAGTATGGGCACAACCTTTTCCTGAATTCCCCGTAGTACAGCTGAAATGAGGCAGAAGCATTTAAACAAGAGTTTACTAGAGGCTAGAGGATGACAAAAGGGAAATACACATAAAGAGGGACTAGAAAATGGGATTGTATGAGTAACATATAGTTTACAGTCTGCAGCTGAGTTCAGCCACAGGGAAGCCTGCATGTGGCTGACGCCACCTCACGTCCCCACTCCTGGGAGTGCGTTTAAGTGTCCCTGGATTCTCTGAAATTGAGATTCAGGAAACAGGGTCCCAAAGAGACAAAAGTTTGCTTTGACTCTGGCTATAACTTGCTGTCAAGACTTTCAGGTCTTTTGTTAGAGAAGCTACACTTTATCAGAAAAATAAGTTCCAGGGTGTTAACCTCCTTTAGGTCATAAATCATCTTGATGTGATGCAAAACCTCAAATCTGGGGAGAGGTAAAGGGCAGGAAATCAGAATCTGATACTGGATACAAAAAGAGAAGGGCTGTTTGCTGACTGTGTTGAGAGCAGAAGGTGCAAGTGGTTGAAATTGCAGAGGAAAGGACTTGGGTAGTTATGACAGAGACTTCTTACCAAAAGGATAGTTGGACCAGAGAAAGGCTATGGATATGGGAAAGGCTATGGATATGGGAAAGGTGTTCCAATGGAACTGAGGTCAGTCACCCTCAGAGTGTCCCAGTTTATGATGGTTTGAAAGTAGGGACAGGGCTTCCCTGGTGGCGCAGTGGTTGAGAGTCCGCCTGCCAATGCAGGGGACACGGGTTCATGCCCCAGTCCAGGAAGATCCCACGTGCTGCGGAGCGGCTGGGCCCGTGAGCCATGGCCGTTGAGCCTGTGCGTCCGGAGCCTGTGCTCCACAACGGGAGAGGCCACAACAGTGAGAGGCCTGGGTACCGCAAAAAAAAAAAAAAAAAAAGAAAGTAGGGACAAAGAGGCCAAGGTATAGACTGAGGGACATTTAGATTTCTTTTCAGCACTGGGTGTCTTTAAATCATGGGTTGTGGAATATGGCACTTGAGAACTCAACTTTTAATATAAAATCATGGGCAATTAATATGATTGTATTTTAAGTTTTAAAAATTTTGTACTAAAGTATAGTTGATTTACAATGTTGTGTTAGTTTCAGGTGTACAGCACAGTGATTCAGTTTTATATATGTTATATATATATAATATATATATATTCTTTTTCAGATTCTTTTCCCTTATAGGTTATTACAAAATATTGAGTAGACTTCCCTGTGCTATACAGTAGGTCCTTATTAGTTATCTGTTTTATATATAGCAGTGTGTTTATGTTAATCCCAACCATAAGAAAATACACTGAATGGTGTTAAGTAGAAACATGAAAAAGATGCATAAACTTTAGTGAGTTATTTATAATAGTTCAGAGAAAGAAACATAGAGGGAAGGATAGAGAGAGATACTGGAGAAACTTGTTGTGTGACCATAAGCAAGTCAATTTCTTCTGGGTTTCCCCATCTGTAAAATGGGAAATGTTTCCAGGGCTGAGTAAGGATCAAATGAGATAATAGAGGTGAAAGAGTTTTGAAAAGTAGAAGGCACTCTCCCAAATGGAAGGGATTATGATTAGCTAAATGCATTACAGACCCAGCAGCATCAGGAAGGCTCAACCTCTGGCAAACAGCAGTCCAACAGGTGATTTGAGTAAGGCTGAGGTTACATTTTGATTAACCCATATGAAGCCCTTACATCATCTAATGCAATGTGATACACCCAAACGGAGCGCCTTCAAGCCAAATTGAGCCTCTAGTTTCATGTTGTCATGATTGTGTTTTTCATTAACTTCAGTGACCCTTGCAGTTCCTCATCTAAGGAATGGGGGAGCGGGGGGTGTCTGTAAGGAAGCCCGGGAAAGAAGAGAGAAGTTTGGATGCTAAAGCAAGGCGACATTAACTTTCGCAAAAGAGTAAATTTAAAAAACATAAACAAAACCAATAAGTCAGTTAAGCGAGTGGGTCATTTAGACTTGCCAAAGCATGTAATGAAATAGATAAGAATGAGTTTGGGGGGGTGGTTTTGTTGTTTGTTTTGTCCCCCAAGGGAAGTACCCGGCAGGGTCATGCCTCGTTATTCATTTATCCCAAGGTTGATATCTTTACTCGGTTTTATGTATAAATAAAAGAAATGAAATTCACTTGACCATAGAGAATAAAACTCTTATTAGAAAAGCAAGAGCAGTGGAGAATATTCTTTGAATACTGTTTTTGTAAGTCCATTATTATAGATTTTTTAAAGAAGGAGGGAGACTATTTGCAGAGAAAACACTCACCCAAGACCAAAGCAAAGGAAGAGTCCTGGTTTGGACCTCTTTGGTTGGAAAAGTAGCATTCAGTTCAGCATGACTAACAAGACAGCCAGGCAAATGATTCATCAGGCTCATAACTCAGCAGGTGTATTGCGCGCGCCAGCCAAACAACCATTCGCGGCTCGTCTCAAGCTGTGACCTCCCCTGTGTGGCAAGAACAAGAGAGGAAGATCAGGCCCTCAGGTTTCCTCCTATGGGTGTGTGCACATCATTTCAGTCCATTCCACTCAGAAAATATTTATCAAACACTCCTTCTGTACTCCTAAATGACACTGGTGGTGGCGAGAATGGGAATGGAGGTAAGGAGAGGAGAAGAATATAAAGGAGAAACTATCCCTGCACTCAAGGAATTTATGAACTAATTAGAAAAGTCCATGGAAGCAATTATTGAACTACAAGTTAAGTTATAGTAGTACAAACCCAAAATCCAGGACACAGGATATAGCACTAAATGAAAAGAAACATAAAACTAAGAATACACTCAAAATGAAAATTTGACTCAACGATTTTATATATATGTCTGTGTGTGTACGTGTGTGTACATGTATATATATGCGTATGTGTGTGTGTGTAAGAGTCACATACACACTAACAATAATAATTATAAAATTACATACCCAAATGTAACCCAAACTGGTTATTTCTGCATATGGGTTTATAGGCGATTTTTTTTTCTTATGTATACAATTTTGTACTTTAACTTTCCTGCAGTGAATAGAATTCACTTTTAAAACCAGGAAAATAAATTACTAAAACACACACACACACACACATATATCACATATGGCAAATGTGAACGCTGTGAGAAGAATAAGGAAATGTCCTAGAGGAATTTTGACTGGAAGGGGCAGAAGCCCTGGGAGATGGATGGGTGCTCGTAAGAAGCCCGAGAGGGTCTGATTTTCCACCTGAGACCCACGTGAGGGAAGTGGGCAGTCATCACTGTAAGGCTACATGCAGGAAGAGAGGATACCATGCAGAGTTCTAGATTCAGATGAAAAGGCCAGGACTGCATAAAGTTGAGCTGTTGGTGAGCTTCACCTCAGGACTGTGACTATCGTCAAAATGATTCATTCTGTAGCAGGAGCAAATTGTATGATTTTGACCAGCCTATCAGCCTTCGCTTCACACACCCTCCTAAGGAAGACCCCTGTGGCATGAACCCTGAACCTTCTCTTCGATTGTTTGGGATAAACAGTAGAAAGCACTGAAAAATGGAATGAGCAGAGTCAGGGTAGAGTTTTTGTATTTAGGGGGAAAAATTAGAATTACTAGCTGGAGAGAAGAATTTGATTTAAAAGAGGACAAGTCAGAATGGAGGAGTTAGGAGCTACCTGGGCTGTATTTCAAGGAGTTTTTGATGGAAGTTGAGAGAACAAAAAGGATCATTTTCTTCTTTGAGAGACCTGCTGTCTCCATGGTGATCACAAAGTGTGGCAGAAATAGGAAAAAAAAATGTTTTCCAGTACATTAAGAATGATCTCCCCACTCTGGCGTCTTCTAAGATGGGGGTCAACAAACTTCCTGGAAAGGGACAGATAGTAAATATTTTCAGCTTTTAGAACCACACAGTGTCAGTCACAGCAACTCAACTTTGCCACAAAAAGTGGACATAGATAAAACATAAACAAATATGGCTATGTCTCAATAAAACTTTATTTAAACAAACAAGCAAAAAACTATTTTAAAAAACCCCAGATTTGGCCTGGGAGCCACAGTTTGCCAACCCCTTCTCTTTGAGAGTAGTAACATTTAAACATCTTTCTATTATTTTCCCCTGACATATTGCTCTTTCTTTGACTCTATATTGTGCATAGACAGGGCCATGTGGTATGTTAGTTATATTCAGCAATAAACACAGCAAGTTCTTTCATTGGCAACTTCAGAGGCATTAGAGCTACAGAACAGGACTATCAGAACATTGCATGATTTTGTTTGTTATTTTTGTATGTGATTTCCTACAATCATCAGGAGGGAAAACCTCATGAGGAGAGAGGGCTTATTTTCAGGAGCTGTCTTATTCATTACACCTGCTATAACAGAATACCATAGACCACGTGGCTTATAAACAACAGAAATATATTTCTTCTGGAATCTGGGGAGTTCAAGATCAAGGCACCAGCAGAATGGGTGTCTGGTGAGGGCAGCTTCTTGGTTCATAGACGATCACCTTTTTTCTGTGTCCTCACACGGTGGAGAGGACAAGGGAGCTCTCTGGGGTCTCTCTTTTTTTTTTTTTAATGTGTGCATCTTCATTTATTTTTTTAATAAAGTATAGTTGATTTACAATGTTTCAGGTATACAGAAAAGTGATTCAGTTATAGATAGATGATAGATAGATAGATAGATAGATGATAGATACATAAATAGAATATAGATATCTAGTTATCCCTCCTTGACCCCTTTCTCCTTTGGTAACCATAAATTTGTTTTCTTTGTCTGCAAGTCTGTTTCTGTTTCGTAAATAAGTTCATTTGTATCTTTTTTTAAAAATTCCACATACAAGTGATATGATATTTGTCTTTCTCTGACTTCCTTCACTTAGTAAGATAATCTCTAGGTCCATCCATGTTGCTGCAAATGGCATTATTTCATTCTTTTTTATGGCTGAGTAATAGTTCATTGTGTATATAAATAAATATATATATACACATATATACATCTGGGGTCTCTTTTTATAAGGGTATTAATCTCATTCATGAGGGCTCTGCTCTCATGACCTAATCACCTCCCAAAGTCCCAACCTCCAAATAACATGACATTAGGGATTAGTTTTCAGCATATGAATTCTGAGGGGACACATTCAGTCTATAGCAAGAGCAAAAAGAAAGAGAGGAGCTGGAACACTGTGTCTCCTTAGTCTAACTTGCATGAAGAAGAACCTCAAGGGGCAGAGAAGGCGGTGACAGATAAAAAGAGGAAACTAAAGTGATCTAAAGAAGAAGAGCAAAGGACCTGGAGCAGGCTGGTCTGGCTCAGCATGGAAAAGTCTATGTGGTTTCTTAAAAGAACATCATTCACTCAGTCCATATCTATAAATCACCTCCTATGTGCACAGTACCCAGGCAGTCATGGGAGAACAAGGCAACAGGATATGGATTCTGTCCTTGAGAGGCTAGTCTGAGAGGGAGCAAGGGGAAGAGACTGTCGTGGGTAGGGGGGAAAATTATTCATAGCTGGTGAGGAGTAAGGCTCTATAGAGAAGAAAGTCAATGTCGTTGCTGCTCCTTGACCAGGAAAAGGAGATCTGAATTGCCTGGCATTGCTCTCTTTTGCATCGGCATATATTTCTTGAGCCACTGAACACACGAGAGTTAGGAACGAAAAGCCAGTCTTTGACCAAAGATAGCTTTGCAATTCAAGGGCAAGACGGGCCTGACCTTCCAGACAGCTCATGTGAGATGAGTTTGGATGGGTTGTTCCTACCCATTTACGCACATCTATGGTTGTTCCTACCCATTTACTCAAACATCTATGGTGGCAAGACACCATTATTTCCTCCAAGACAGATGTGCTAACTGGCTAAACAGAAGTTTGCCGTGCATGTTGCTAAGGACCCAGAGAGTTAGAAAAGTCTGCTTGACTAGCTGACATGTTCACTTTTCAGCTTACTTTTGGCATGACTTAGAAACAGGCTGTGATGAGATGACTTCTACACAGGTCAAATCAAGTGTATTATTGGCCAAGGGACTTCCCAAGAAAGTGCTGTTCCCTATCTAAATAAGAGTATCCCCCCTTGTTAACCCTTCAAAGAAAGACACGGCCATGTCTGGCCATTTTGGTTCAGCTTGGTGCCAGGCTCACAGAAGGACCTTTCTGTTTGTGACGAGTGACTATAGCAGAGGACACATGGGCTTTTTCTTCATTTATTTTCCCTCTATTAGGACGCTTTTCCTACACCGTGTGGTCATATTTTGTGCTGCCCAATGTAGACACTGCTGCTGCAGAAAATTCCCAAGGGTCAGAGAATCCTAGAGCTTCTAAAACCAAGGAATATATCTCAGGAGGCTTCTAACATGTGTCCACATAATACTTGTTTCATTTCAAACTTTTCATTTCATACTTGCTGCAGAGTTTAGTGAGATTAGAGAAGAGCAGAACAAAGAACAGCTCTGCACTGGACTGACCTGCTGGGTCATGGCTGAGGCACCATGCTTCCCGACACAGGCACAGATGCCCAGGCAGGGTCTGGCCCAACACTGTGATGTTGCTGTAAACTACGTCTCATTTCCTTCTCTTCCTGGATCCAGTCACCACAAAGACCTATCATTAAGGCAACTTTGTGTTGCCTTGCTTTCTGTGTCCTATCAGCATGGGGATGACGGCCATCTGTAGAACAGAGAAGTTAAGCAGTCGCAATTTCCAGGAGGCTCAGTACTTCCGATTTTAAGGGATGTAGGCTTTAACCTTGTCCTCCTGAAAATATTGGCCTTCACATCCAATTTTTCTTTTCCTCTGTTCTCTGCTTCCCAGTGAGTTCAAACCTCTTGGAGAGAAGAAATGACTTTCAGATCACTCAGCGGGTCAATGGTGGATAGACAACCAATTCATACCCATCATTATACTCCAAGACTCAAGAGCTATTGGGCCAGAACCACTTTTGGTCTCAGATTATGAGCTGCTTTCAATTTTTTATTGAAGTATAGTTGATTTACAATATCATGTTAGTTTCAGGTGTACAGCACAGTGATTCAGTTGTAGATAGACAGATATTCCTTTTCAGATTTTTTTCCCTTATAGGCTATTAAAAAATATTGAGTATAGTTCCCTGTGCTATACAGTAGGTCCTTATTGGTTATTTATTTTATATATAGTAGTGTATATATGTTAATGCCAACCTCCTAATTTATCCCTCCATCCCTTTTCCCCTTTGGTAACTATAAGTTTGTTTTCTAGCTTGTGAGTCTCTCTCTGTTTGGTAAATAAGTTTATTTGTATCTTTTTCTTTAGATTCCACATATAAGCGATATCATATGATATTTGTCTTTCTCTGTTTGACTTACTTCACTTAGTGTGATAATCTCTAGGTCCATCCACGTTGCTGCAAAAAGCATTAATTCATTCTTTTTCTATGGCTGAGTAGTATTCCATTGTATGTATCTATACCACATCTTCTTTATTCATTCAGACTATTAACTCTTATTCCGGTATTTCTCATGCCCCTGACCAGAGCCTCTTTGAAAGAAACAGTGTGGAATTCAATTTTTATACTTTTTGGGTCTTGAGTAGAGAAGCATATGATATCAGCTTCCTCCTGTGTCATGGGTGTCAAGATCTGTTCACAGGAAGCCACAACCATTCAGGTATTTTTATGTTTCTTCCATCCTCCCAACCCCCGTTTCTCTCCCTCCCCATTTGTAAGAGCTCCCCCTACACTTGGTTCAATTATTATTCTCCATTTCCTTGACTCCTCCACCAACCTCCTCAACTCTCTGATGATTTTGTATCCCTTCTCAGTAGGTTTTCTGATTAACCTTCATTCCTCCTCTTTTCTCCAAAGCCTGCTGTCTGGCTGGTAAGGTATTCTCTGTTTTCCATTCAAGGCTAGCTATCTAATGATTCTTCTCTGGCTTTCAGATTGGAATTCTGGGGTCATTTGTCTTTAATAGTAGGGGTAACATGGCGGACCCTTTGTCTGCTGGTGTCCGCAAGGCAAATTGCTTCTGATCCCACTTGGCCTCTCACCTTTCCCCTCTGGCAATGCTAAACTAGCATCTATAGAAATTAAGATTCCTCAGGAAATTAACTCTCCAGTTCATCTTCACCGTAGACAGCCACTATCTCCCTCTTTAACATATAACGTTTATTCATAGAATTATTAAACCTTGAAAAGAAACCATTTAATCTATTCTGCTTGTTTCATAGTAGAGGGAACCAGAGTCCAGATGGTGTAGTGACTTGACCAAAGTCACACGGCCAAGACTATTTAGAGACATTCGAGACGAGAACCTGCTCTCCATCCTCTTCCTGCGTGGTCTTCTCACCCAATTGCCCCCCTCCCCCTTAGTCTTGCCAGTTCCTCTTCCAATAAAATCTCACATCTGGAATATTGACATACTAGTTTTACCCTTTCTAGGACCTTAACATAAAATCAACTAAACTGAATGATCAAATTTTTGATTCAGTAATTAGATAACAGAATAAACCTGACTTCTAGATCTTTCCCTGACATCTGAACACTTCTCACCCTTCCCCTCTTTGACCGACTTACCTTCATCTGAGGCAGTAAATGATGGTGTTTTTGACCAGCATTCTCCCAAGGGTGTTGTCATGAGATGGTTTAGTCAAGAAGGGCCCTGTATCAAACATGTTTGCAAATGCTCATGGCATGTCTGATCCCTGCCTTGGCAATTCGTAATGTGTGTCAAAGCCTCTGGGAATGCTGTAATCAGAAAATTTTCATGACATTGTTTAATTTAATATGTATCAAGCCTCTCTGGTTATGGAACTCTTTAGCTGACAATATACCTACTGAAATCTTGCAGTACACATTTTGGGGAAAAGTAGTTCTAGATTCCATATCTCTGTTTCTGTCTGGATCCCCTACTTTCTCGAACTCTTGGTATCCTTACACTGCCCTACAAAAACATTCCCATCCTGTGGACTATCCTTTTAAGTTCCTACCATGTTAAAGTATTAATAAGGGCTCTCTATGTGCAGGAAATCATTGAGCTTGGAATCTGAAATGGGTTGAATCCCAGCTGAACTGGCCACATGACTTTGAATGAACAGCTTTACTTTCTGTGAGCATTGATTTCTTCACCTGTAACCTCAGCATCGTAATTTCTGTCTTGCTTATATCAGTATTGCTTTAAGGATCGGCAGAAATAATAGACGGGAAAACATGTCATTCACTCTAAAAGGTGGTATAAACGTTAAAAATTATTATGATGGTAATGACAACGATGCTAAACCTCTTTCCTGAAGTTACACATTTACATTAGTGTCAAAAGTTCCCAAAGAGGTTTAAAAACTGGTCATATTGGGTTTAATCTGTCAATTGAGTATAGGGAAATAACAGCTGAAGGATCAAAAGCAGAAATTTGCCAGTTGCAAAAGAGAAGGAGAAGGAAGGTGTAACCCTGGTGGGGAGAAAGGTTAGGGGGAATTTAAAATCATTCTCCGAGGAGGAGACAGAGCTTACATGATTTTCATAAGAGATTTCTCCTGACCTAGGGAAAGGGGTAACTAGTCAGCCAGGAGCTAGTGCCTGGTGGAAACATACATGAAATTGTTGAAGAAGTGGAGGGCTTTGGCTCAAGCAGTAGAGACCCCCTCCTCAGTGACCTGAAGGAAGCCAGAAACCCTAGAAGAACGTGCAAGAAAGTCTTTTCTGAGACATCCCAGAGATTTATCCACTTTGCCCCAGAGGGAAGGAGGCAAATAGGGCTGGATGTCAGTAACGGCAGTTCAACGATTCAGAGCTGAACCAGAGAAATACTAGTTTCTCATAGATAGGTTTATATGAGTGCATCCTTCTCGTCTGCCAGGCCGGTGGCCAGAAAAACATCTGTTACACATTTTAATAGGGGTCTGTGGAACACATCACATGACGCTATAACCCAAAGGAATGATGTAAATGATAGGGAAATTTAGAGATCACAGCTGGCCAGAAACTAAATGTGACATTGGCCCTTTAAGGCTTTGTCCTTCTGACCACTCCAAGTTCCTAATCCTCCTGCCAAGTGGGCTGGAGGCCAAAATATTTCTTAACTTTGCATTTATTTCAGGGTGTTAATCTCATAGGCAACCAACTCCTATTTAATAAACTCAAACTCCTCAGGCCCTCCCCCTCAGGGATGCCTGTGTCTGCTCTCCCAAAGCCTTAGCATACATGTGCCTGCCCCTGTCTTTTCCTGCCTGCCGAGGGTGTTGACACAGCAGTGTCAGGGCATCGTGCAGCTGTCATCAGCCCCATGCCACAGATGGTACCTCAATTATGCATCCTTCCCACAGCGTCTGCCTTGGCCACACGAGCCGCCTACCTGCCTCTGAGTCTCACTTGGGGCTCCAGAGGCCAGGAGGTGAGGCAGAAGAGCTGAACTCCAGATGGACTCAGGAACCTTTAGCTCTAAGACCAATCGCAGAAGGAGTGGGCTTCCCTTGCCCCATCCTCAGCCCTATTTTTAATCACTAACCAAGGAAGGTAATGAGAAAGTACTTGAATTACAAAGATTCCCATTTATTACTCTGGCCGCCCCTCCACAAAGCATCTCTTTTCCCCTTTGGCAAGAACAGATCACTATTGACACTTTTAGAAGGCCCTGGGCCCCTCTCAATTATTGGCCTAATCTCTGCCTGCTCTGAAAGCAGAATTCTTTCCTAACTAGATTTTTTAGAAAGTTAAGAGGCCATTCTTTGCTTTATTCATTGGAATGACTTCGTGAGCTAATGTATTCTCCTGTCAGTACATTTCATGGGTTCAGCAACATCTGCAGGATATGGAAAGAGCAGAAATAAACCAGATGTTTCCAAAAGGTAGCTCCACTAAGCCTTCTTAACATAATTATTGCAATAGCGCATCCACATTTTATGGTACCTCCTCTATCTTTATACGCTGCTAACTTTTCCTGTAGAACTCCAAACCCGTGGACCTGAGTTCCTTCTAAACAGATTTGTAATCTTAAAAAAAAAAAAAAATTGACATATATCCTCCATTAAATCCAAATTTCCTTTATCAAATTTTAGAGGGGAAAAATAGATTAAGGAAATGCAGATATTTATCTCAGCCTTCAACATTTACACTCATTTGGTTAATTACTACTTAATTACACTGTCAAAGGGGAAAATTTTACCACAGACAGACCAGTGCCCACCCTTCAGGGCCTCACTTCTTCCAAGAGGCAGACCTCTGGTCGGAGCCAACTCCTTTCTCCACGAAACATTTGTAATGATTACTTGACAAGAAGTGCAGATACAAAATTGCGCAAAGGAGAGCCATCACTCACCAGAGGCTTTCTCTGAGTTCTCAAGCTAGAGCAACAGTGCCCCCCAAAGCAAGCAGCCAGCAACATCCTGTAAGCTGACACTGGGCTGCCCAAACTTCTATTTTCTGCTTCATAAGCCGAGGAGCTATTTTAAGAGTTGCTGGCCGAAAAGCAGGCTCTATTACAACCAGACGAGCATTCCAACCAAGCTGGGGAGCCTCGGCTGGAAACAGAGAATATTTCCACCTATTTTAACTCAGACGCCAGGAATTCTCTGTGGAGGAGATGGGGTTGGGGAGCAGGAGACACAGTAGAAAATCGGAAAACTTCAGAAGTTTGCCAAACTCGAGGGAACAAAGTATAACTAGATTAATGCATAAATCTTATTAACCGAAATGCAGCTGAATAGAGTCATTTGTCATCAGAGTTTCTCCATCTTTTAACAAATGGCAATATTTTGGGGTCTCATAGTTCTCTGCCAAGTGGAAGACCTCATTAAAGCTGTTGGAAAATAACAGTATTTGAATTAGTTTAATTATGATATGATGAACTATCAACCCAATTTTTTAAAACAATATGCAAGTAGCCTTTTTAAGCCAGAGACTCTGTTTTCCAAAACAGGAAATGAAGCATAACGCCCTTAATTTCTTCATGAGGGCAAAATCCTAGATACCCCGACGCAGTGATACAATGAGCATGAAATGAAACCAACAATCCCCACCCCAGTGACTCCCTTTGTGCATTGACTAGAAGGTCTTTTGGCTCCAAGAATGGAAACTGCATTAAGCCGGAGCCTGACCCAAATTTTCTCTTTCAAGTTCTAAGCCCTGTTTTCTATTTTCCCTTCTATCTTGGAATAGGGTCACTCTATAAAAAATGAAATTTCACATTCCTGAAAGACAATGATGATGTCATATCAGCCTGCTTGGCTTTTATGCTGCTCTTTGGGGGTATTACAAGGGGAAAAAAAAATAATAATGTGGTGTTGGGAAAAGGGAATGAAAGCCAGGAAGCCTGAAAATCGAAGTTTTAAAACCAAACTGTATAATCAACAACACAATCATAAACACCTACAAGAAACAACCCCTTCCACTCCCCTGCAAGAAGCCACAATGAGACCTCCCCCACTATACTCCGACCAAAACAGAATTAAAAGGACTGATAATACCAAGTGTTTGTAAGAATGGGAAGAATTAGAATTCTCATGTATTTTAAGTGGGAACGTAAATTGGTACAACCACTTTGGAAAACAGTTTGATGGTTATCTACTAAATATATAAATCCTAAGATGGAGCAATTCTACTCCCGGGTATATATCCAACCTAAATAAGCATATATGTCTACCAAAAGGCTTGTACAAGTAGGTTCATAGCAGCTTTATTCATAATCACCCCATCCCAAAAGTCCATCATTTGTAAGATAAATTGTGAGATATTCGTTCCATAGAATGTCACATAGAAATATTTTCCAGACCAAAAAAAAAAAAAAAAAAAGAGTGCATACTATGTGATTTCACTTATATTTTGTTCAAAAATAGGCAAAACTAGAAGTGATAGAAGTTATCATAATAGCGGTGGAGGTAATGGCTGGACAGGGCATGAGTGAGCCCTTGGGGTGTGTTGGGATTGTTCTGTATCTTACTATGGGTGTAGTTCCACAGGTATATACATATGTAAAAATTCATGCAGCTGGACAGTTAGTTACTATATATGAACTTTATTTATGGTATACCCCTCAAAATAAAAGCAAAAGGAAAAGCAAGACAAAGAAAAAAAAAGAAAGTAAAGAAAAAAACCCTCCCCGAGTCATCAGTTTCAAACATGTCTCATGTAATGTCACTTCCTACATCAAGCCTTCCTGAGCTTCCTGCTTCTGATGACAATGACTTGCAAACTCTTCACTTGCTTTACCAAGGTCATGCATGTTCTGGGACCAGCCTACCTCGACATCTCTCACCACTTTTGCCCTACTTCCTCTTTCTGACTCCCCTCCAGCCACACTGATATTTTTCTTCTCGAAAACACCAAGCTCTTTTCTGACCTAGGTCCTTGGCATTTACTCTTCATTCTGAGTGGAACATTCTTCTCCCAGAACCCATCCCCAAGACTGCCACCAACTCACCATTCCAATCTCAACGCAAATGCCATCTCCTCTGCTTGACGGCCCTAGTAGCATTCTGCTCTCACCATCCCTCTCTACCCTACTGCCCTACTTATCCTCTTCAGTTTTATATATTGCACTGATTCTCTAAAACTATTCTGTTTGCTTACTTTGTTTATTTCTCTGTCCTCCACAAAAATGCATGCTCTTTGAGACAGTGGTCAAGGTCACTCTCTTAAGGTCACTGCTATATCTCCAAGTGTCTAGGATGGAGCCTGGTATCCAGCGGACGCTCAATGACTATTTACTTAGTGATGCAGAAATGACTCAATAAATGTATAAATCACTGCCCTCGAGAGTTAATGGGCGTGGTAAAATTAATAAGGAGTAGTAGGACTCAGTCAAAAGAGCACTGGATCAAAAGTTTGAAAACTGAGAAGTCTGCAGTAGATGATCACCTGCTTTAACATCTTTACTATTCATCTATCTATATTTAGTTGGGAGACTGGATAGACAGACATGAGAAGGACATAAACAACCCAAAACAGCAAAAAGCCCAAATAGAGACCTCAGAGAGAAAGCCATCAGGTCAGGCTGGTGTGGTCAGGGGGCCCTGCAAAAGCTGTGAGATTTTCACTGGGCCTGGAAAGCTGTTTGGAAGCAATGGAAGTAGATTGAGGGGAACAGAAGGTCCTAAATAGTAAACTTGGGTCAGCAAATATGCAGAGGTGAAAAAACCCAAGGCATCACCAAGGGCTGGAGCAGATGAATATCACTCAAGAAGAGGGTTGGTATTGAAGAGTGGGTCCCCACCAGTGTCCAAATTTCTTCCTCCTCATTTTTGAACACACTCAGCTCTTAGAAGAGGGATTAGCAATTACCAGTGAACCAACCATCTCCCAAAGAGAAGCAGCTTGACTTATATAATGGGTTAGATGAACACTGACCTCCCTTGAAACTGCAGCCTGAAAGGTGATATGAATCAAATATCAGAAATTTGCTTTATTGCCTCTGGAAAGATAGAAATTTAAATGTATTCCCTGTGTGGAAGTGAGAGGTTTGTATACAGAACCACCAACCTGTGGAAATACATTCTTTTATTCATTTGCCCTAATATTTTGCCTGTACTATAGAGCTAATATTATTGTTTATTTTTGAGAGTTAAAATGCTATCTCATTACCTTCAACTGCTATCATCAAGCCAGTCATAAAGTTTTTAAAAATATAATTAATTCTCAAACTATAAACTTTCCAAATAAATACTTTGATAGAGTAGGAATCATTTGATTAAACTGAGCATGTTGTCTAGGAATTGTGAAGTGTGTGTGTGTGTGTGTGTGTGTACAAAGCCAGAATATGATGAATAACACAGTTGCCCAATAATTTATAGGTTAAAAAAAAGTATTTAGAACCTAAATAAGTTCAAACTACTGGAAGTGGGATGCAAGCAGAGATGAAAAGCAAGATCACTGATGCCAACTATTCCTTGTTTGAAAAGAGTCTGGAGTTTGATCTGGAAAAAAGAAAGAAAGACTTGATTCTAGTGTTATTTTTTCAGAACTGATTAATTTCTTCTTACTGCACAGCTGGAAACACATGGAAATAAGTAAGGGTTTCACTGCAGAAGGCTCAGTTGGAAGTAATTTGCCATTGAGCTAGTAAATTGGGAATTTCAGACTCCCAATTCCCGGTCCTCAAGTTGGGGCCCAAGATTGGCAATGGCCACCTTTTGGTTACAGAACCAAACCAAAGAATTCCAGTGGATCATTTCTCTGAGGATTCTCTCCTTGACTCCATATGACTGGCAAAGTTGAGGCTGCTTTCCATAGGACCAATCTATTGGGTTAATCTTTGGTGCCTCCGGAGTCTGGTAGAGATTTTAGAATACTCCCAATGGGTAGGGCTACTGCCATTTACATCTATACATCCTGATAATGCTCAAGGAAGTTGCAACTATCACAGCTCACAGGTGACCACCACAGTACTAGGAAAAACACTAGTATATTCTTATTTAAAGAAGAAGCTCAAGGAAAGGGAAGGGGTAAAGAAATTACTTTTCATTTATATGAAGAGGTAGAAAAACCTCAAACAAACCTCAGACAGATCTGGGTTAAATCCCAGATCCACTACTTACTCGATTCTCCCTTTCAAATTCTGCTTTCACCATTTGTCTCAGACTGTGCCTACATGCTTAGCAATGAAACACTGCTATTCCTAACTTTTACTTAAAGTGATTGTTATGTGCATGTAATGTATGACATCAATTCTCCAATCTTAATCAATAGCTCTGCGATGATGATAAATTGATCTATCCGAAGGTTGCCATTTAAAGGTTTTGCACTACCATTCAATCATTCTGAGCTGTCCAACTCCAGAACTACAGCTACCTATTCAAAGCCAGTTCTCTTTCAGGGTTTTTTGTTTTTTGTTTTTTTGTTTTACTATTAAGCCATCATAGTGTAGCTATCGTTCCCTGAAAACTCTGTGTAAATTCCCAACTCCAGGTCTTTGCTCAGGTCACTCACCCTCACACAATGCTCTCTCCTTCCCTGTGAAAGCAATCTCCTCTGAGTCTGCATTCTTTGATCCATCCTCTTTCTCTTCCATTGGACTTGTTGGTGTCATTTAGGTCCTAGCATATGTTTCTTTTATTGTCAGTTATCTTTGTCCTTAATGGCAGAGACTATGGTTTTATGCTTTTTGATATTTTCATGACTGATGAGATACACCATTCATAACAGGTGTTCAACATATTAATGGCAGCACTGAAAACAAACAAAAAAAATTTGGGACTCAGACAGACCTGGGTCATATCCCAGATTCACTACTTACTAGATTCTCCCTTTCCCTGGCCTCCATATTCAATCATCAAGCCTTTCTCTTCTTCCAAAATGTATATCTAATCTAATTACTTCTCTTGTTACTGCCATTGTCTCTATTCATACCACCATCACCTCTTCCCTCAACCACAGAAATAGGCTCGTGACTAGCCTCCTTGTTTCTATTCTTGCCCCTTACCTTCCATTCTTCATACTATAACAAAATTGCCTTGTTGTTTAAAGGAAACCATACATCCTACTCCCTCGCTGAAACTCTTCAACATTTTCCCACTGTGCTTAGAATCAAGCCCAAATCCCTGACCTTGACCACGGCTTCAAGACCCTGTGTGATCTGACCTCTACCCCAGCATCATCTCACACCTCTCTATCCCTCTCTCACTATATTTCAGTCACACTGGCCCTTGGACAGTTTCAAGAAATGGCTGAGTTCTTACCCACCTTCAGGGCCTTTGCCTGGAAGTTAACTCAACCTGGAATCCTCTTCCTTGATTCTCAACTGGCTGGCTTCTCATCTCCCCGATCTCAGGACAAATGTCCCCTTGTCATTTCAAAACCTTCTTGATCACTCTAACTCATTCCTTATACCTTGTTATCCTCTATTATAGCATCCTATTTATTTCCTGTATGGCACCTACAACTGTCTATAATTCTCCTGTTTATTTGTGTACTTGTCTGTTAACTGCCAACTCACTGAAATGTACAATCCATGAAATCAGGGATCTTTTCTGTTATCCATAGTATCTGTAACCACTAGAATAGTGCCTAATACATAATAGATGCTAAATAAACAGTTTTTCACCCTTATAAACAGTAAATGTTAATTTATGAATGGATTCACAATGCATATACTTCCATTTCTCCTCTCCTTGCCTTTGTCATATGTTTTACTGGTATGTATGTTATACCGTATACTGTGTTATACTGTATTATTATTTTTAAAACAGTCCATTGTCTTTTAAAGAGATTTAGCTAATAAGAAAAAAGAACCTTACATATTTACCTATGTAGCTAATGTTTCTAATGTTTTTCATTATCTTGTATAGATCTATATTCCTGCCTGGTATCATCTCTCTGCTTAAATGATTTTCTTTAACATTTCTTGTAATACAGTTCTCCTGATGATGCATTTTTCCAGTTTTTGTATTTCTGAAAAAGTCTTTATTTTATCTTCATTTTGAAAGCTATTGTCACTGGTTATGCAATTTTTGCTTTTGTTATTTTACAATTTTAAAGACATTGCTCCACTGTCTTCTCTCTTCCATTGTGTCTAATGAGAAATAAGCCATCACCTTGATCTTTGTTCCTCTGTGTGTCTTTTTTTCTGTTTTTAAGATCTTATCTATTGCTAGCTTTGAGCAATTTGATCACAATATGTTTGGTGTGGTTTTCTTTATGTTTCTTATGATTGGAGTTCATTTAATTTCTTGGATCTGTGGATTCACAGCATTCATCAAATTTGGAAACATTTTAGCCATTATTTCTTCAAGGTTTTTTTTTTTTTTTTTGGCTGCATTGGGTCTTCATTGCTGCACGTGGGCTTTCTCTACTTGTGGTGAGCGGGGGCTACTCTTTGTTGCTGTGCGGGGGCTTCTCATTGCGGTGGCTTCTCTTGCTGCGGAGCATGGGCTCTAGGCACGTGGGCTCAGTAGTTGTGGTTCGAGGGCTCTGGAGCGCAGGCTCAGTAGTTGTGCTGCACAGGCTTAGTTGCTCCGCGGCATGTGGGATCTTCTCAGACAAGTGCTTGAACCCATGTCCCCTGAATTGGCAGGTGGATTCTTAACCACTGCTCCACCAGGGAAGTCCCACTTCAAGTATTTTTATGTCTCGTTCCTCTTCCCTTTCAATACCTCCAATAATATGCATGCTAGGCTGATTGCAGTTGTCCCAGAGTTCACTGATGCTCTTTTCATTTTTTCTTGAGCTTTATTTCTCTGTGTTTCCTTTGGGATAGTTTCTATTGCTATGTCTTCAAGTTCACTAATTTTTTCTTTTGTAATATCTAATGTGCTGTTAATCCCATCAAATGTGTTTTTATCTCAGGCATTATATTGTAGTTTTCATCTTTAAAAGTTTGATTTAGGGTTTTTTTTTTCATCTTCCATGTCTCCAGTTAACTTGTTCAATCTTTTTTCTAGCTTCTTGAACATATGAAATATAGTTATAATAACTGCCTTTAATGTCCTGTCTGCTAATTCTACTACTATTGTCAGCTCTAGGTTGATTTTGATTAATCGATTTTCAACCCAGATCAGTTATATATTCCTGTTTCTTTGCATGCCTGGTAATTTTTAATTGGATGCTAAGCATTGTGAATTTTATTTTGTTGGATGTTGGATATTCTTGAATTCCCATAAATATTTTTGAACTTTGTCCTGAGATATTAAGTTATTTGGAAAATTTGGTCTATGGTTGACTTGCTTTTCAGCTTTGCTAGGTAGCCTTAGGTCTAGGGCTATTTGTTTCTCATTACTCTAGCAAAAACCTTCTAAAATTCTACCCAATGACCAAAGAATTGTGAAGTTTTCCAATTTGACTGGTGGAAACAATCACTATTCTTTGCCTTGTATGAATGTCAGGTCCTGTTCTC
Organism: Lagenorhynchus albirostris; assembly: GCF_949774975.1. Lineage (NCBI taxonomy): Eukaryota > Metazoa > Chordata > Mammalia > Artiodactyla > Delphinidae > Lagenorhynchus > Lagenorhynchus albirostris. The sequence goes on along the minus strand of NC_083107.1, from coordinate 32,107,466 downwards.
TCTAATACTTCTGAGTGATTCTTCCAGGGTAATTTCTTCATTCACATGTCCTGATTAGTACTCAACTGAATATTCATTCAGGGAGTCCTCTCTCCTTGAGCCACAGCCTGTAAACTTTCTCAAGACTATAAGCTGTAGCAATTGTAGGGCTCAATTAAGTTTTTCTCATCTCTCAGGGATCTCTGTCCTTTGATGCCTGATGTCCAATGTGTTGATTTTTAATTATTTCAGAGGGAGACCATATCCAGTCTATGTTACTCTATCTTGACTGGAAACAGATGTCCCAGAGTACATGTGAACATTGCCTAATCCTCTCCCTCATAGAGATACTCTCTGGGGAACAGGTCTAAAGTATAATAAAATGGTAACAACAAGTAAAGCATGAAAAAAAATCAGAGAAAGAAGAAAGTACAGTGAAATGCCACACCACAGTTATGCTGGAGTTGGATAGTAGAGAAAAGAGAAGGAAATCGCCTTTACTGATTACTACCTTATTTGGAGTATATGAAACAGGCCATGCTATATGAAATTCTCTTCTCTTTTGGTGGGGAGGAAAAAACCAAGGTAGAGTTAGTAAGGAAAAAGAAAGCCATTCTTCCAACCCATCCCTCCCTCTCACACCACACACACACACACACACACACACAGCCTCTTATCTCATTAAGCGATGTGACCCTCCTCACAAAGGAGGGTCATCAGCAAATACAGTGGCTTGTGAACACATCACGGGATGTGCTCATTATACCACAAAGACAGAGTAGGGACCAAGCAATCACAGGGCAACATAGAAAATTGTTTTATAAGCCGACTTTTACAAATTGATTTCAAAACTGGGGAGCAATTACCATTAAGCAAAATAATTTGCTGCCCCGAAGAGGGTAGGGCAAGGCAGTAGGTCCAAAGATAACCTAAACCATCATTAGAGAAATCCAGTTATTTAGTCAATTTTACTTATTTACAGGACTAAAGATTAATGAGTTCAGATACTCACTCAGACAGTAATTAGGTTTCAAAAACATACTATAACACAATCAATCATGGCTCTTGAACATAATGGCATTAGGGCAGAGCCCTCTTTCAGCTCCAGTTATTAGCAAGTGATTGGTGAACACTGGGTGAAGCTGAGAGGTTACCCCAGGGCCCTGCAATAAAATGAAAGAAGACCCTTAAATAAGAAGAAAGTATATCTTTGATCCTTTGTCCTTCGCTTGGATATTCTGAAATATTGTGCTCAGGATGTGAGGTTTCATAACAGAACTTCAAGGATTGGTGGCATTTAAAAATACAGTTGGTGTTTCACTTGAAATATATCTTTACTTGATAATCTAGCTATTTACAGTCTTTTGAATCTAATCTTTAGGGGTATTAACATTTTCAGATTTTTAAAAAATTTACTTTCTCATGACTTTATGAGTAAAGATAACTCGAGAGTTTTATAAATATACTGGGACCTCATGGCACCAAAGAAAAAGCCAAAAAAATAAAAAAACAAAGAGCTTTAAATGAGGGAGAATTTTTTATTGTCTGCTTCTACTTAGCAAAGAACAGCTTTGCCTTTCATGAGACAGAAATTAGATAAAGGTACAAGTCCTACACTCATGGAATCTAGGATGGAGAATAGACAGGAGAGAAAAGAAAGAGCAGTAATCATTTGGAATAATTTTAGATTTACGGAGAAGTTGCAAAGATAATAGAGAGTTCCTGTATACCTTTCACCTAGCTTCTCCCAGTGTTAACATCTTACATGACCATGATATACTTGCCAAAACTAAGAAATCAACATTCGTACATTACTATTAACTAAACTCCACACTTCATTTGGATTTCACCAGTTTCTCCAATACTGTCCTTTTTTCCGTTCCAGAATTCAATCCAGGATACCATTGTGTATTTAGTCACACCTCCACAATCTTCTGGCTGGTGACACCCACTCAGTCTTTCCTTGTTTCCCATGACCTTGACCATTTTGAGGAATATGTATGTTGTAGAACATTCCTCAGTTTGTCTCATGTTTTCTCATGACCAGACTGGGGTTGTGGATTTTTGGAAAGAATACCACAGAGTTCAAGTACCCTTCTCATTGCATCATATAAGAGGCTCTGTGGACATCAACATGATTTATTACTGCTGATATACACCTTGCTCACTCTGTGAAGATGGGATATGCCAGGTTTCTCCTCTGTAAAGTTACTATTTTTTCCTTCCCATACTCTATTCTTTGGAAGCATGTCATTACATCCAACACCCACTTGAGAAGGAGGGGAATTAAGCTTTATCTCCTAGAGAGCGGGTATCTACTTACAGTATTTGGATTTCTTCTTTACGGAAGATTTGTGCATTCTCTCCCACTTATTTATTTATTCAATCTCTTTCCTCACTTATTTTAAATAAACATGTCCTCCTAGCTGCTTCTCTCTATATATTGGATTTTATGTCAAAATATAACAAGCACATTAGTTCATGCTGTATTGCAAAGACTCACCAGACCTCTTTGGAAGACACATGCTTGTCCTTCAAGAAGCCACTGTGCAGTTTATTAAATTTGTAATTTTATTCTTCAAATGCTTTTCTTGATTTTTTGAATGTAACGTTTATTTTTCTGTGGTTGTTTGTGCAGACTCCATGCATTTCCTTTTAGAATGTTAGGTCTATCTCTGAGGCAGTTAATGTTTTACACAGGTTATGGAATTAATCTAAGACTGTGTAAACTTCTGCTATGTCTCCACAAGTTTCTAAGAACAGCTGAAAAAGAAAAAATATAACATTAGGATCATTCAATTCAGCAGTTGTTTTGTTTCCATAACAGCAAACAAAGGATTTGACTGACTTTCTCTAAACTAATCGTGGTTCTCTGTTTCAATTTGGATCTACAATTCTTTTTACCTTGTGAATGCCCTCCGAAAAAAAATGAAGAACTGACTTCTTTTCCTTTACATAGCTTCTTCTCCACTTAACTCTTCCCCAAGGGGAAAAATCCCTTTAAACCTTTAAATTTAGTCCTGAAATAGACAACCTCAGAAGAGCATAGGGATTTGCATTTTATGTTTGGTTTATCTGAGTCCCAATCAATTGGTTTCCTGAGTGAGCCACACCAAATTCCTTGTGTCCTATGCCAGGCTCCTGTGAGTTACAAGTCCAACCCTGGTTTCTTACCAGCTTTTCCAGGGGAGAGCAACATGAGACCCATGGGTCCTCCTGCATTCCAGCTCCAAGAAAAAGTTCTGTCAACAAGGCATTGATTTCAAATATGGGTAAAGGCACCCCCTTGGTGTGTCATCCTGCAGGAATATTACCAATGCTAACATGTGCTGTAAGCCAGCCTTTCCCTCATTCTGTCAACAATAAGAGCTTAAAGGAGGAACAGGAAAGGGTGCCTCCCTGTAGGATGCCCATCCAGTCCTTGGCCCCCAACTAGATCCGCTGAATATAAAGAGGATGCAGACCCCTTTATTCTCATCCCTGCCCACTGATGCTCCTCCTGTCAAGAACCCCTTCCCTCTTCCCTTCTCAACCTCATTCATCTTTCAAGGCCAAAAATACTGGATCTCCTTTCAAAGTCTTCCATAGCTCATGGATTTCTATTCTTCAGAAGTTCTGAAGTGTTCAAACATATGCCCTTTTTATGATATACTATCTCGCCTTTGCTCTTTCAAATGTGTTTCTTTTCAATCCAATCCAGCTTGTAAGCAATTTGAGGCTTAGGAAAAAAAAAAAAAAAAACTCTTCATGTTTTATCAGTTCTTTCTGCTAGAATGTAAACACCATGAAGAATCTTAAGATGTGTTTACTGCTGCGTTGGTTGCACTTTCCAAAGGACCTAGAAGATAATACAAACTCCATAAATATTTTTGCAGGAGAAAAAAAAAAGAAAGAAAGAATCTTCACAGTGCCTAGTGTATCTCCTGGACCCTATAGCCTATTGATTGTCTGATTATCTCATGCCTATTCTCAAGAGGCTTAAGATCTAGAGTAGCAATAAGAGGACCATCTCATACATTTCCAGTAACCGGTAACTGAAAATATTTTATTTTATGTTTATAGAGCCATTGAAAGCCCTCTCTCTCTCAAAATGCTTTCTTTTTTTTAACATCTTTATTGGGGTATAATTGCTTTACAATGGTGTGTTAGTTTCTGCTTTATAACAAAGTGAATCAGATATACATATACATATGTTCCCATATCTCTTCCCTCTTGCGTCTCCCTCCCTCCCACCCTCCCTATCTCACCCCTCCAGGCGGTCACAAAGCACTGAGCTGATCTCCCTGTGCTATGAGGCTGCTTCCCACTAGCTATCTACCTTACGTTTGGTAGTGTATATATGTCCATGCCTCTCTCTCACTTTGTCACAGCTCACCCTTCCCCCTCCCCATATCCTCAAGTCTGTTCTCTAGTAGGCCTGTGTCTTTACTCCTGTCTCAAAATGCTTTTCTATCTCATTCTCTGAGCAGTTCTGTGATATAGGTTTAGTGACTGATTTCTTAGCATTCTACCCTGGGAGAATAAATTGAACGGCCCTCAATATTTTTGATCCATTGGCACTGACAACACCAAGCATTAGCCACAAAAGGGCTGGTTGAATAAGGAAAGTTAATTTCTGTATATTTTCTTTTTTATTCTCGAAATGTGAAATCATAACAACAACAAAATCAGGAGTCTTTCTCAAGTGAATTTTTGGTTTAAAACACAAACATTTTCTCTACATAAATTTTGTGTCTCTTACCACACACCTTGACTTGTTACCTGTCGGTAAGCAAGTTTTTGTTGAGCATACTTTGTTTGCTGGGTTTTTTTGTTGGAGCCTTGTTCAAGCCTTCACATCTCCAGATGGTCCAAGCATGGTCATTTTGTGAGCATTCAAAATTCTTCATATATTTAAATACGTTTATATATTTATTCTTTTAACGTGACAAAATGATTTTAAAGTGTAATGAAACTTCAAAGATGTGTATTATACATTGCTACAGATACACATGGTTTCTTCTCAAAATGTGTTTCCCTCAGTTAAAAAATGATTACAAAATCTCTCACTCAACCCTTCTATGCAAGTGGAATTTCTGTGGATAAAGAAAACCAAAAAAATTTTTTAATAGTTTATATAAGATTTGATCTGGTTAAAAGTTACATTAAAATTTAGACTCTCAAAGGTAATTTGGTGACAGTTAATTAACCTGTTAGGGTTTTGGCTGTGTGTTTGTACATATATATTTATAAAAATATATACCCATATATATACCATAAATGCTTTACTGCATTTCCTTATTCAAGATTGTGGTTTATCACTTGACTTTCTTGTTTGTCCTTTCTCATTTCTATTTTTAGCTTTCCTTTTTATCCCCCTTACCTCTCTTGTTCCCTTATCCCCCAACCTTACCCCACTCCTATATTCCTGGGATCTAGGACTTGTACCTTTACTGATTTACCTAAACCGCCACTTTAAATACATGTGTATTACATGGGGAGGATCTCCCAACCCTATCCCATCACCACAAACTTATCAGAACAGCCAGCTGAATCTGGGAAGACCAGAGTCAGAGTATGAATATTTCAATGGATAATAGTGGTCAGGTCACCAGGATCAACCTCCTTCCAAAGTTAAGAGGACCAGCTGGCAGGCATGACAAGGGCAGAGGTACAGATCCCTGAACGGAAGCAGAAACTTAACTACGAATCTTCCATGCTCTCATGGTTCTATCTGGGTAGTCCCTGATTCAAAATTCCTCCCTGCTCCCCTTTCCATGCACAAAAAACTCAGATTCCATGGCCAACTATGTTTCCCTTTTTTGTGAAAAAGATTAACCCCTCCACCACACCGGTGGATGCAAAGCCCGTTGACAAAGACAAATTAGTCAGGTGAGAATCCCAGCATTTGGATTTCTCTCTGCTGAGGCCATTGGAAAGCCTTTCCAGACACAGCACTGACCCTTGGGCTGAAACTTATGGTCAGTCCTTCAGGTCATCTATTTGGTGACAACTAAGCCTGGGGCGGGGGGTAGGGGGAGCAGAGGAAGGAGTGTGAGGAGGCGAAGGCCGAACTTTCATCTTCAAGGCGTAAGAGATGAACTTCAGGCCGCCAAATCCAAATCCACAACCTAACTGAGGCTGTGTCCTGGTTTGAGCTATTACTCAATGTTCTATGCTTTCATACTTTAAGAAAAGTTTATTATGACAAGTCAATGACAGCACTTTTAGTAAGTCAATAAATCACAGAAGTATCATATCACAGAGATGACAGCTATGTAAAGCATCGCAGGGAACCTGATATTATTTCAACAAAATAGCAACTAAAGCCTCTTGGCACTTACTGTAATTTGAAGTCAAGGTTTAAAAATATATTATTATTAATATTACTGAATGGGAAATTTTCTTGGATGGGGTACTGAGAAACAAAACAACTCATTGCAAAGTTTTGTGTGAGAGGGAATAAATTATTAAGTGGGGAAGGTTTCCAAAATGCTGCTTCTCATATTGATGTCCTGGTTATATTTTATAATTTGCTAATATTGGGGTGGGGGAGGGGAGAAACCCAAACCAGATGAAAAACAGGATAAAAAGATTGTCGAGAGCTTTCCTTCATGGCCTCTTTCCAAGCATATGGAAAAAAGAGATGTTAATTTTTTAATAAGGTTTGGATCACGGCAGAGTAGAGACTGGGGGCTGACCCAACCCTGTTTTGTTACTTTCAGAGTGGAAACTTCGAAGCAGCTGTCAGAGCTGGGGTGACAGATGTTAGCATGAAGGGTGCAAAGGCAACAACTTACTTCTCCTTCCAAACTGTGAACATTATCCTGTGCCAACATTTTTTCTGTTCTTTGAGAGGAGAGGGCAGTGGAATGGCAGGATTAAGAAAGAATAATAAACCCTGATATTTGGATAGGACTTTCCCATTTCCAAAATTCTTTCATGTATTTTATTTCATTAGTTCCTCAAATCAACTCTCTATAGGAAGCAGTTTGGGCTTGGCCCTAATTCTTTTCACAGAAGGCACAGGGAAATTAAGTAACTTTCCCCAAACTACACAACTGCCCATGGAAAAGGGACAATGCCCAGTCTCCCCACCATCAATTCACTGCTTTTCCCACTGTGCATGTTTATCTTATTTTCCATCTGGTTTGTGTTTCTCTCCCTCCCTTACCCCGATATTAGTAAACAATGAACCATAACCAGAACATCAATAAGAGAAGCCGCATTTGCAACCCCTTCCCTACTTAATACTTCATTCCCTCTTACATTCAACTTTATGACAAGTTGTTTGTTTCCAAGCCTATGCTGGTCTCAGGTCACTATTTCTTTTAACCTCTGTTAACCTGGTAACACTGGGATTCAGTGATGCGGTGGCCATGGTGCCATGAATGCCTAGAGCGAGGGGTGGCCCCTCACATTCCTCCCCAATCCCGGCCTCAGGGTTGGCTCTTTCGCTCCAGTTTTGACCACAGAGGAGGGTGTTTCACATCAGGGAGGGCGTGGTGTCCAGAATGACATCCCAGCAAAGGAGGGCCTGCCTGCCCTTGGCTCCTGGGAGGTACTAAGAAAGTTTTCAGGGAGAGCCCAAGTTCATCTAACAGCCATCAAATTCAGGGAAGCCGCTGGTTTCCCCAACTTTGAAGCAGAGATGCAGAAGGAGGTATAAACGGAACGAGATTTAGCCTATCGGTACACGCTTAGACAAAAACCCCCAATAATCAAAGTAAAGTAAGTCAAGCTGCTGTTCGCCCAAGTTATTCCTCCCTCAAGTTGCTTTTTGTGGCTTCTTTTCCCCTCCACAACTACTCTAGAAAATCATTTCGTGAACATATATAAATCTATTTTAAACACACATCAGTCCAGAGCTGTCATCATCCCAGCCCCAGGAGGTGCTGGCCCTTGAAGCACGGCATTCTCTGTTCTCTAGAGTGTGCCTCCTAAAAACAGTCAGAGTATCCTTTGCTTGATTCCATTTTGTGGACCAGGCTTGGGGAACAACCTGAAATAATTCGGCATATAACTGTCAACAGCCCTGCCAGACAAATCCGTGTCTGAACAGAAATAAACCCAAATTGGCAGAGAGGTGGGAAGCATAGTGATGTGATTTCATCACAGCGTCATCCTCCCAAGAGATCTATAAAGAAGCAGCTCTATCTAGGTGAGGACTAAAGAACCCAGAGAGAAAGAGGCAGCAGGAAGAAGGGACAGAACACCAACGGACACAAGGGGTTAAAAAATAAATGAATCCCAGCAGTCAGTCTGAGGCCAGCACTGAAGCCACCAAGGGACTGGGTCTAGGACACGACGATTCTGGTGCTAGCACCACCCCTGTGCACCAGGATCCATTTTCCTTGTCTGTTTCTCTTTTTGCAGATCCGTGAAATGAAAATGATAACATCGACGTCATAGCTTGTTGATTTCATATGATGGGAGGGCAGGACGTAGCACAGCAGATATGAGAAAATGCTTTGAAGCCACCCGGTGAGTTTTTGCTTCTCCTTCTTAATAGCTCTGTGACTTTGGTTAAGTCTCATCAGCTCTCTCAGGCTCAGACTTCTCAAAAGTGGATAATAATGCCATATTCGTGGGAACAGGGAACAGATTAAATAAGATAATGAACATACAACTACTTAGCATAATGCCTAGCTTAGAGTCAGTGCTCGATAAATGGTTAAAAATACAAGCGCACTCACATATATCCTACATTTGGTCTGAGACCCCAAATAAGATTGAATATGGAGGAGCTTGGAATAATAGAAAATATTCTATTATTTTATAATTTACCATAAAAATTAATGTATGCTATTCTTATTAATATTTACCCTTTAAAAGTCCAGGCACTTTTTTAAGTGTCTTAGTCTTTGAGGATGTCCAATAGTTTTAATGTTATTTGATCAGAGCCGGCGGTATATTTAACAATCGGCCCCGATCTCCTACAGTAGTATTAAATAGTCACACCCTCAACATGGCCTCCTGGTCAACAAAATTCTCTTTCCCACCCCTTGACTTTGGGTTTTGTCATGTGACTTGCCTTGGCTTCTTGGAGTTTTCTAGAACAACTGGAAATTGGCTTGCTAAGCAGGCTTGCTCTCTTTATGTATGGCCGTAAGAAGAGCTTCCTGGAGCTGCAGGTCCCAGGATGACAGGAGACGCATGAAGCAGACCTGAACCCAGATACAAATTAAGCCACACCCAGCCGAGCCTGGACCAGCCAACCAACACACATGTAGGCAAGAAATATTTTTTGTGTGCCACCAGGTTTTGCGGTAGTTTTTTATGGATGGTATTGAGGTGATAGCTGACTAATAAAAACAGCTCATCTTTAGAGGTAAGAAGGGAGATTGCTAGCCCTTCAAGGTGTGTTGGCCCCATCTGAAACTTCTGTGCTGAGTGGCAGGAACAGAAGCCACTGGAGAAACAGGGTCCTCCGACCCCTTCCTGGCTGAGGGGGTGGGGAAAGCTCGGTTATTTTCTAATGATTCTCCCACAACACTCGACCCATCTTCACCAGTCTGCTCTGTGGATCTTGTCTCCACCTTATTCAAAAAGTATAATATCATGGAATCTGAAGAATCAAGGGCTCTGCAAAGCAAATTAAGGCTTCTTAAAAGTAGCTTAGATCCCGTAAAATCTTTAAAAATTGTGAAGCACTATGTTGTACACCTGAAACTTATATAATACTGTAAATCAACTAAATCTCAATTTTTTAAAAAAGTAGCTGGGATATAGTGATAAGAGGGACTGAGAAAATGCAAAAGGCAAAATTGTGAGGATGACAGAATCTGTTTTCAGGTCTCACTCCTACATTTCAGGAACTTAGGATGTCTCCAGATTAGCCAGATCTGCCCAGAAAAGAGTCCAGTATCACGTGTTTAAACCTTGGTTTAAATGTAAATCTGTATTACTCCTCTTAGGGCTATTTTGACACCATCCTATATTTAATTGTGGAATAAAGTGTTTTTCTTGTAAAAAAAAATATCAGGAACTACAATAAGGATGGGAACGTTGTTTACTGGTTTTCCTAGGGAAGGAAAGGGAAAATTTCCACACTATATGTGTGCTACATATAGTCACCTTTGAGAACATGATCCAAGAATTAACAGTAAGAACATAGCATTGCATATACCCAAGGTATACTTTCAAGGTTAATAAATGATTCAGCATCATATTTCAGAGGTGATCATTTTGAGTGTGTAACTGGGACACAGAAAAAAGTGGAAGGGATGGCCATCAAATAAATTTTAAAGTCCCTGTCTTCTAGAACACTCTCTAAGATGTTAGGACAGGTAAATCTATAATCTCTGCATCATATGTTGGGAATTCCAGAAGACTTCAGAGAGTAGAGCTTTCAAAGGAGCGGTGATTCGAAATCTACCAGGCAAGGCTGTTAAATCTAACATCGTAAGTGCAAATCTACTTAACCAGTACTCGGCTCTTCCTTTCAATTGCTTCCTAGGGCCATGTCCTATCACTCTCAAGGCATCACTGGGAGCCAGAGAGAATGAAAAGCACTGCTCTTAAGACATATAAACTGAAAAAGAGACATCAACAGTTAAGTCATTTACCCCACGGTGACCTAGGCGTGGAGCCCAGAGAATAACCCATGTCTGCTGATTTCTTTCCAAAAGCAATGGATGCTCTAATGACTACATAGGAAATCACAACTCAGGAAACCTCTCAGTCAACAATAATCAAGTCAAGACCTAATAACCAGGTATGGACCACAGCCTTGGAGAAATTAGTTCTACCAAACTGTGTGAACATGGACTGGATCAAAGTGATGATATGGCCAGCGTTGTTCCTATCCTCAGAAAGTCTTTGGAATGAAGAACGAATCAATGAATGAGTCAATCACTTCAATCAGCCAATTAATTACAGAAGTTATCTCCATAATATACACCACACCAAAGTATATTTAGTGCCGATTTTTAATTCCAAAGCTGTTCTATAACATCTCTGGAGAAGGATCAGGTCCTAAGGGACCCCACGCGGCTGCCACCAACTGCTTACAATGCCCTGGCTTTGCACATGAGTGGCTGAGTTTGAGGCAATGTTACAGTATTACCACTGTGAGCACTGTAGAAAGTAGCCCTGCATCCACTCACACAAGACCCCAGAAACAGAATCCACTTAAATGAAATACGCCTTTTTGTTTTAATATGAGCTTTGATTCATAAGTTAGAGTGAAAAAGAGCTTAAAGCCTATATTTATACTAGGATAACTCCTCTAGCCCATGAATTGAGGAAAACAAACTAGGTCAACCACTCAAAATTGCCTTCCTTAAAAAAGAAGCACAGGCAGAGGTGGGCGTCAGGCTAGAAAAGTTGTGACACTCTCTATAATGCTGTTGAAAAGTCAAGTCTCTGTGAGTAGAAGAAATATTCTAGAAGTAGAAAGTGAATTTTCATGAAAATATGCACTCCGTAGGGATTTTAACATCTTGGACTTCCCAAGCTGTGCTGGGGAAGTGAAAACTTGTGAGGAGCAAAACATTGGGGAATTTTTATTTGCAGCCATAAGTTAGGCCATATGGTTGGAGAGTGATTTCTTATACGATGGGTAGGCACTTGAAATAACGTGGCTCTTCATTGCAAGAAGAAAGAAGAGACAGGTGGGCTGGATTTCTGTGTCACACTGCGCCTGCGGCAGAGGCAGCAGCAAGTCATCTCAACTCAGAAGAGTCGTAGGTGGCTGAAAAATTAATGCAAGAGTGACAGTGGGATAAAGCAATAGGGTGCAAGGGAGAAGAAAAAAATGGAAAAGCAATGTAAGTGATTCCCGGCCAATAGGCAGTGCCTGGTAATAAATAAACAGGCAGTACATGCAAGGGAGAGGGAGGAGATGAGGGGAGAGGAAGCTGGGGTCCGGAAGATCATTCAAAGGCAAAGAAGGGGCATTTAGGCAAGATATAAAATACAGGTGGAGGAGCTCCTTGACTATTACAGAGGAAAACCAAGGCAGTGGAAAAAATGATAAGACGCGCAAAGGTGCAGAATGAACGCAAGATAAATTATAAAAGAGGGTGAAACAAACAAGACATTTTTAAGTACGTAAGGAACAAGGGGTCAGGGAAATGGCAAGGGAAATTTACTGCCAGAAGAGGCAAAAAAAAAAAAAAATTAAATGAATTCTCTGCCTGAGTGTTCATAGAGAACGGGGCAGATGCCAGAAACGGGCATAAATTTCCAGAAGAAAGAAGAAGAAATAGTTAGGGAAATCAAGATCAATAGTAGAACCAGCCACCAAGAAGTTGCCATGGTCCCAAGCCCCAAAAAACTCCAGGGACAGAAATGGCCTCTAGCCCAGGGCCTGAAGGGAATGGTGGAAGAGAGCTCTGGAAACTTCTCACAGGGCTTTTGCAAAACTAGAAAGGGAATGGCAAGTGCAGTCCGGCGGAGGCGACTTGATAGCAACTGGGGGTGACCCACGATCCATTCTTGGGTGACCATGTGATGAGGCCTAGATGCAGATTGGGAGGTGACACCCAACTCTTTCATGACTGGCATTTTCCCTTTGAAAAGCAGTTGTCAGTAAGTTCTGGTGTCAGTAATAAAATGGCTGGTATTTGGACACTCTCCAAAGGCCAGCTGTTGTCACCCCAGCTTTTAGCTATGGCACCAACAAACTGTTGACTAAGTGATCACAGTGCCTTTTGACCCTTGAGCTCCGGGAAGTCTTCTCTGACGTGCTTCCAGGGAGAAAGATCACCAGAGAAAAGCAAGAGGAAAAAGCAAGGAGTCCCCAGGGAATTCGACTACGGCTGAGGTTGTGTACTAACCTCACTTCTCATTCACATCACATTTTCTATCCCAACTCTCTTCATGTCTCGCTCTTAAATTTCTTTCTTTAATTCACTCTATTGAAAACATCTTTGCAAGCTGCTTTAAATGCTTTTTGAAAATAGCTGAGAATATAAGAAGGCTCAAAGAAAGAAGAGGAGGAAAGAGGAAAGAGACAAAATGGGGGCAGAGAGAGATGAGGGGAAATTGTGAGTTCAATTCTCAGGAGAGACGATGCAGTGAAGAAAAAAAGCATTTTTCTGAATGGGGAAGAAAAATGGGTTGGAAGCAAGAAAAAGATCTAAGAATTCAAGAAATTAGGTAACAAGGTGGGGCTGAAAGAAGAGTATACTAAACTGTAAGGAATGAAGAAACAGTTTGAAGTATAGGGCTAAGTAGGAAACATTCAGGGGAAGGAAGAAAAAGAAATATGATGGGAAGATGGCCTCTGATGGTTCAGAAGGAAAATTTGGAAGCGTAAAACTGGAGAAAAAGAAGTCAATCATTAGAAGATTTACACTTGGCTTTGAAGAGAGTCCTAGGAGACAGTCACTAAGCTGGTGAGAGGGAAAATGAGGTAGGCACAAAACGAAAACAGCGAGCAAGGAGGAAGACAGAAATTAGGGATAATCCATTAGGGATAATTGCAAGAACTATATGCATCCCTGAAGGTGGGTGTCCTGTAATGAACTTTGGCCACAGCATTGAGTCTGTAAATATCAAAAGCTGCTCTCTGGGAAGACACACACACACACACACACACACACACACACACCACACCACGCCACACCATAAGCACATATGCATGCACAACCCACACAATGTGCACACACACACACACACACACACACACACCACACCACGCCACACCATAAGCACATATGCATGCACAACCCACACAATGTGCACACACACACACACACACACACACATTTCCATCAAAATAAACCAATTTTGGCTCGCTTTCAGAAATAAAGATGGGTAATCTAAGAAAGCTGCTAGTGGGAGACACAGATTATTCTAATATTCTAGTTATTTGATTCCATAAAATTTAACATCCACAGTTATAAATTGTACACAGGAATGATTATAATTCTATATACAAATAAATGATAATGGCTTTATTTACTAACTTGATCAAAAATACTTAGCTTAGACTAAGAGCTCACCAGTAAGGAAAATAGTTCATAAATCCTAAGAAGTCAATTATTTGATTTCATAAAATTTCAAGGTGAAGAATGATGGGGTCACTTAGGTCATTTCCCCATTAAAATATGCTCAGTTCCATTATATATGTCAGAATGGTATGCAGAGCTTTTATGTTGATTAAGTCAAATAATAGCCAGACAGTTATGTTTTTCCCCTCTTCTCCATGTGGTCCTGTTCTTTGCACACTGCTCAGTCAGAAATGTCTGTACCTACTGCTTTCTTTTCTAATCTTCAATGTGAAGTAAAGACCAGGAGGTTTTCACTCCTATTTTGTAATTAGGCAACTGGAGTCCACGAATAAGGAACCATGTGAAATTCGAACAAGAAAAGGGTTGCCCCATAACCTAATGAAAAAGGCATCTGTTTACTCTAGCTGATGAAAACAAATTGAGTCTGGAAACAAGGTCCCTAAGATGTCTTCCTTGCCCTCTACTCTTATCCACGCCCCAGGCCACACAAAAGAACACAGGATACTGGCTGAAGATGGGTAACCCATGGCAACATGTAGCCATAGATGCTTGTTTGCTTTTTGGACAGTGAAATTTAAAAATTTTTTATTCACAAGCCAACATTCCAAATCTCTCGGTGAAGACGACCTACACTTTGTGAAAAATCAGAACTTCTGACAATGCTATTCCCTCCGGTCAACTGTATAGGGCTGGCCACTTGAGACTGGACATGGGTCTCCAATTCATCCCAGTCCCCTCACAGGCACACACCCATTTTGTTTGCCCATGTGGCCCCTTGTAGTTTCTTGAGTTTTTGACGTCTGAAGAAAGCATAAAGACCCCCAAACACATCACTCAGTCTTTCAAAATGAGGGTCAGCCTTCCGATCTGCTTCTCTGCGAAGGCAGAGAGCAGAAGACAGGTCAAAACTACCCAGCCATGCCTAGCGCTCCATATATATTTACAAACAACAGTAGAGCTACAGAACTAGATGACAGGGCTTAATTGGCCCCTGCCTCACTCTAAATTACAGAATAAAGTAGACTTCTGGTTTTTGACATTCCTTGACAAATGAGATTAAGAATTACATTATCCTTTTTTATAACTTAACTACTTATGTTCTTCCCGTATTTTATTGTTATTTTTCTTCATTGTAGTATCTTAAACCTGATGTTGATAATCTTGCTAATAATTATAATCGTATTATGAAATATTTACTAATGTCTTCTTTCAAATACTCAATATATATTTTATTATGACTTTACTGAGGATTAAATGGATAAACTAATTTGTTACGATGTTGGCATTTTTCAACATTTACCTTGAAAAATAACACTGGGTCTTTTGAATGTAATGACCTGAAATTTCTAGAAGTAATTTGATGATTTATTTTAATTATTATCAAGTAGAAAGATGATAAACAAGTCTGAAACTCCTTACTTTATTAGGAAGTCTCATTCTGTACCCACAGGGAAAACAACAGATGAAGCATCTGGGCCCTGACCCATGGTAACTTCACTGCCAGCAAGGCAAGCACTGGTTAGAAAAGGTCATACTTTGGAGTCTCGGGATCTATAAGCCAAAAATAGCACAAGGCACTGAGAAATGGCTAGTCTTTTAACTCACAAAGGTGAGATACTGAATTCAGTGTAACCACATGCTTCTCATATAGTACAGATTCTTTTACTCAGAATTAAACACATATTCTTATGCTAGAACGAGTTTTTATAAAAAAAAAAAAAAAGGCTGCAAACCAGAATGGGTCATAACTCCCTTACAAATACAACTTTTCTATCCTACGCTCACCACAAACACACATATCCCAAACTGGGCTGTAGATGAGACAGGCAACGTGATTTACAGGGCTTGGCGCAAAATGAAAATGCCAGACTCCATGTTAAAAAATCATTAAGAATTCAAGATGGTGAATGCAGAGCATTAACTCAAGGGAGGACCCCCTCTGAGCTCAGTGCCTTATACAATTGCCCAAGTCACCTGCCCCTGACACAAGCCCTGGTTGCAAGGAAGAAGTTTTGAAAGTTTTGAAAAAAAGAGTAATTCTTCCTTTCAAAGATATAAAACCATTTAGCCTTTCCTTCTGGATCCGAGGATCCAGGCTTAGGGAAGACCGCATCCATATCTGGGAACAGAGCATGGGGCTACAAAAGAGAATCAACCAACAGTTGGTGAACCTACATGGACCCGTCATCATTGCCCAAACTCTGTTGTTTACATTAGGATTCACTCTTGTCGTTGTACATGCTATGTATCCACCAGTATAATACCATACAGAGTAGTTTCACTGCCCTAAAGAACTACTGTGCTCTACCTAGTCACTCCTCCCTGCCCCCCAACCCTTGTCAACCGCTGATCTTTTTACCATCTCCATAGTTTTACCTTTTCCAGAATATCATACAGTTGGAATCATATAGTATGTGGCCTTTCTGGATTGGCTTCTTTTACTTAGTAATACACATTTTAGGTTTCTCCATGTCTCTTCATGAGTTGATAGCTCATTTCTTTTTAGTGCTGAGTAAATTTCCATGTTTGGATATACCACAGGTTAATTATCCATTCACCCACTGAGGGACATCTTCTTTGCTTCCAAATTTTGGCAATTCTGAATGGAGCTGCTATAAACATCAAAAAAAAAAAAAAAAAAGAGAGAGAGAGAGAGAATCAACCATCCCCCTCCCCAGGTAACTTTCCAGGTGTTGCCTCCACCCTCTCTATCCAAAGGGACACTTTCACTCCCTCCCCAGACCAGGGAAGATTTGCTCAGGCATGAAGACTTTGGACACCCATAGTGGGCAGTGGAATAAGTAACTAAGACTAAATTTCAGTAGGACTGCCTGCACCTTTTTAACCTCAGGGCAGATTTAAGTCCTTTGAGGGAGTTTGAATTAAAAATGTCAAGTTCCTTTCTTTGAGAAGGAGGAAGTCCACTAAAAGGAGGAAGACAGGGGCAGTGAATTCCCCTTTAAAAAAAGTGTGGAATAGCTCTTCTAGAAGGGCTGTTAGCACAGCAAAGCAAAAGAAAGCAGACTCCAAAGTGTCAGCAGGGCAGGGAGGACACGTTAGCTTAGACCCTGAAGGACGCTGCCTTGGTAACAACCAAAACCGTGTGAGAAATTCTAAGAATAAATCCTCGGGCATTTGGTGGGCATAATTTTGGGAAATCAGGCTTTGGCCTAAACAGCTGTGGCATCAGCTGTTGGCAGGGACGTGGAAGGGTTGGTGCCACTTCCCAGTTGTGTCAAAACTGTGTGTTTCGTAGAACATTCTAGTTATTCTTTGGGCTTACTCTGTCACTTTTTAGCTCTGAGAAAATTGTACAACAGGATTTCAGGTGCAGTCAGGTGTCTTCGTGTTGCTGTTTGGGGGTTTGGAGTTGGCAGTGGCCTGGGAATCAAGATGGCTGGACTCTGGTATCAGTGGGCTATGTGACCCTGGGGCAAGGCCCAGCACCTTCAAACACAGCTTCTCAGCCTCATCAGCCAGGAACATGAGGGAACTTCACAAGATCAGGAGGTTGGCTCCCCTTAAGGGCCCTTGGGTGAGGGGGTGAGAGGTGTGGGGTCAGGTCTGGGCTGCACCTCACCCCAGTTCCAATCAGAGCAGTTCCCTTATTTTCTGTTCATTTTATTCCCCCACTAGGGCACAGAGGTGACATGTAGGACATCCCCACCATGTCCAGTTTGGGTCCCACCAGCTCTGACGCCAGTTGCCAGGGTCCCATCCCAGCTGCACCTCTTCCTAACTCTGTGACCTCACGTGTGTTCTTGAACGTCTGTGTCTTGGTTCCTTTGCTTGGAAAATAAAGACAATCACACTACCTACCATTGGAGATTTTGTGAAGACTGAATGAGGTCATACGTGTGAAACCTTTAGTTCACTCCTCAGTTTCTAGTAGGAGCTCAACAAATGTTAACAATTCTGTTTGAACAAAGGATTCCACGTCCAAAGAAAGGCTAAAAAAAACACTGAACCTGATTATCTTTAAAAGTCCCTCTAGGACTAAAGTTCTACGATTTTCCTACCATTTTGCCTCTCATTGCCTTTATCCTTTCACTCCCTTCCTACCAAAACCCTCAGGATGAACCGAAGTCAAACAGGAATCTTCCCCTTGGCCGTGGGCGGTGGTGATGGTGGGGTGAGCAGGAGAAGTGGGCAAGTCCACCAGTTTTCAAGTGTTCCTGGAAATGCTGTTGGAAAGCCCGGGATCATGGAATTTCCCCTGGCCTGTTTTAATGGGTGTAACTGAACCCTCCCTCCTATGAGAGGAATTGTGATGGCCTCTGTCTCTGTACGGGCAAGGCCTAAATCTCTAATTACCTCTGCAGACAATAATACTAACACCAATGGCAAAACCATCACAAAGAAAAAATCTAGGACAAGGCAGAAGCAATGGCTAAGGCCTTGCGGAATCCGTATAATTTATGTCCACTTCATGGCGCCAATTCACAAATGACCTCTCAGCTGGCAGTCACCTTCCCGGGCTTTTGTCTTCCACTTGCTTAGTGAGAAAACAGCCATAGATGACAGGAGTCCAGGATAAATCTGTCAACGCGACTTACAGGACAAAATCTCCCGAGAAAGGCTTGAGGAATCCAGAAAATAAATCTTTGTGTCCCAAACAGTAGCAAGGTTACCCAAGTTTATAACGTCTCCTTTTAACCCCTCAGGTATGGGCCTTATTGACCATAATTATCACCAACCTCAGATGACACCCAGCAGTAACACAAGGGCTGCCCCACACAGGCCTGCTTTCCAGGCAATGGCCTCAAACATGCAGGTTTTAGACAAGGGGTTACGGTTATCTTCTACCTGACAGGTAAGTTGGATGCTTCACATCTTTCAGGACGGGACTGGACATTGAAAATGGAAGTCAGGCATTTAGCACAAGCTGGAAAAGGATTTCAAGAGACTTAGAAGACAAGAGGGCAGCAGGGTCTCGGGCTACAAGATCATAGCAGTTCCTTAGCTGTCACCCAAGCATGCAGACTTGACCAGATACCCACCCCCCAGTGATTCTAAAAGAGGTTTGAGGACACCCAGAAAGGTTCAACCCAGTCTCTTAGAATCCCCTTCAATTTCTTCCTGTGGACATCAAGGATGCTTCCAACAATACCCAAGCTTCAAGAACAGTGAAAGTCAGCAGGAAGACAAGAGCCCCTCAAAAGGCTACAGCAGTTAGACAAGCACAGGAAAGGGTGGACGAGTGTAGGATATTTAAGATTTCTCACTGCCTAGGAAATAAAGTCCCAACTCCTACGCCTGACATTCAAGGCTCTACCCAACATAGCCAGTTTTCTCTTGCCAACTGTGCCGTCATGGCTACCCAGATGCAGCTCCAAAGTTACAGTTGCAGACACCAAGAGGACCTCAGAGTCAGTCCAAGGGGCCACAGATTCTGATACACTAAGGTTGTCTTACCCATATCTGTCCATATATGTATATATATATATATATGAAACTGCTAGAGTTTGTATGAAACCCATATAGTAATGGTTCATTTAGAAATATTACTGAACTTTTGCTTGCCTTTAGTACTGAATGAGCGATTACTTTCCTAGAAGCTTTTTTTTTTTAACACAAAAAAGTCCGCCTTGAGAAGTCGGGTCCTGTGGTCTGCACAGACCCATTTCTTCAGCTAGGCCGTCTCTTCCCTGACATCTTTCTTTCTCCCAGTGCTGTCTGATAAAAATTTAATGCAAGCCACACATGGAATTTTTAACTTTCTAGTAGCCACTTTTTAAAACATGAAACAGGAAAATTGATTTTCATAATATAAGTTAATATATCCAAAATGTTATCATTTCAACATGTGATTAGTATTTTCAAAATTATTAATGAGATATTTTACTTTTTTCATGTTTTTTAATTGAGGTATAGTTCATTTACAACGTTGCGTTAGTTTCAAGTGGACAGCAAAGTGATTCAGTTATACATATACATATATATATTCTTTTTCAGACTCTTTTCCATTATAGGTTATTACAAGATATTGAGTATAGTTCCCTGTGCTACAGAGTAGGTCCTTGTTGTTTACCTTTGCTTCATATTAAGACTTAATCTCGTATGTATTAATCGCGTATGTATTTTATAGTGACAGGATATCTCAGTTTGAGCTAGCCATATTTTTTTTCCAATGTATTTATTTTATTGATAATATACCTAGGTACTACAGTTATAAAATACTGTGCATATTATACAGTATACATTTGTAATAGAAATTTTTAAATGGATAATCTATGATAAAACATTTTAAAATTGTATCTTTTTATTATTAAAGGGACATCATGACGTCCTCAAAAAATACACGCACACTTCTAAGAAGATGTGGCAATCTGCACTGATATGAGCTGCAAGGTAATTATTCCAGGAATACTGTGATATGAGCTAGCCATGTTTTAAGCGCTCTGTAAGCACATACGGCTAGTGGCTACCATATGGATGTGAAATTCTATGCAGTTATACTTCAAGGTCTTGGTTTTTGCTGCTCCCATACCTTCCTACCGTCCACACTCTCCCTTCTACCCTCTCCCTTCCATGCCTCTCTGCCTGTCTGCAACACGGCCATCCGTAATACGTAGCGTATGAACCATTGTATCCTGAGGTCTCCAAGCCGATGGGGTTTTCCCAATCCTCATTTATTCTAGCATTCAAGGTCTATGCCACACACTTACCCCAACAATTCTATCCAACCTGGTCTCATAAATCAACTGCTTCCTAAGTGTGGGTCATGTCTCCCCAAGAAGTTTGAAGCCTATTTGTGGATAGTAAATGTGCCTTTTATCTTTTATCTTCTCCACAGCACTAAGCAGAATGTGGGACACACAGTCCCAATTGGCTCAACTGAATCAATTTCATTTTCTTAGACACTCTGCTCTATGTTACAGGAGAAGTGAGGTTTTTCTTTGCCAATGAAGAAAATATGGCAACAAAAAAAACCCAAAGAGATGTGATACTCTTCCTTCAGGGGCCAATTTTCTCACTTTTGGATGGATGCACTTTGTCATCAAGAATATCTTAAGGGGACTTCCCTGGTGGCGCAGTGGTTAAGAATCCGCCGGCCAATGCAGGGGACACGGGTTCAATTCCTTGTCCGGGAAGAGCCCACATGCTGCAGAGCAACTAAGCCCGTGCGCCACAACTACTGAGCCTGCGCTCTAGAGCCCTCAAGCCACAGCTACTGAAGCCCGTGTGCCTAGAGCCCGTGCTCCGCAACAAGAGAAGCCACCACAGTGAGAAGCCGGCGCACCGCAGCAAAGACCCAACGCAGCTATAAAGAAAAAAAGGGAAAAAAAAAAGAGTATCTTGAGACTTCCCCTGGCCTTCTTTTACACTACCTTGGGCCTCTCATCAGCATTCTCTGACTCCAAATATGTATCACCAGTCTACTTTCAAAATACTTTCCAATGTGTGTTTCCATATGCCTTGTACTGCTTCTCCATTTTAGCCCCATTGAAATAGAGAAGACAGGGGCCACTTTGAGAAAAATGAGCAAATGACAAGAAAAAAAAAAACTCTTTCCCCTTGGAGGTCTGAAGAAGAAAGGGCATGGGGATGGAGAAGTAGGCAGTTATATGTGCCTGTGTCATAGACTTTGAATGTACAGCCATGGAGACCTTGCAGGAGTTAGGGTCTGTGGTGGATGGCCTGGTCCAGGAACGCTTTGAGGACTTGACAGAGACTCACAGTGAACTACAGAAGCGGAAAGAATCAGGACCATGAGCTATGAAACATACCACAAATTCATCAGCTGCAGAATGCCTGGAGGAAGCAGCCAGCTAAACTAGATCTCAGCAGACACGAGTCAGCACTCACCCAAGGAGAATCATGGGGCAACCCCTTCTTCCTGAACCTATGAAGATCTTTCTCCTTTACTCTGACGTTTTAAGAGAGGATGAGGTGTAGGGAGGAATCTGAATAATAACTCAAAGAGATCATTTACCCTAGTGGGCTAAGTTTTGAACCAGCCTACAAATTTGGAAACTATACTTTTTCTGCACATCTCAGCGTAGGCTGAGTCATTCTGTGACCCGGATATGGACGAAGTCATAGAATAGATGAACCTAAGATAACAAAGTATGGAGAGCAGATGATGTGGCTGTGTAGGAGGTGAATGACTTTCAGACAATGTTCATATTCTCTAAAGACTTTGTGGTCACAACATTTACTTTAATGAAACAGCACTGGCCTCGAGCAAAATTCATTTTGGACATCACATTCAAAACAGCGTTCACTGAGGACTCATGCTAATAAAACATGCTTCCAAGGCACCTACAGAAATCTGCTCTCAAGAAGGTTCTAGTGTTTGTCATGCAAACCTTAGTGTAAATTAAATTAATGTGGTACCTCTCCATCATTTGTGGTTTGTTTGTGGCGGTGGTGACTGTTTACATTTCTAAGTCATTCTCGACTATAAAAGCAAACCTTTGATTTCTGCTAGAGCAACTTGCAAGCAATAGTAAACACCTAAGGAGCTATCTAGCTTTTCCTACCAGGTCTTCTTGCCTGAAATTAATTCAACAGATCCTAATGGTACTGATTCTGTTCTAGATCCAGAATTAAATGCTGGAAAGACAGAGATGCCTTTCTGACATCTCTACTTGGAAGCCCCACAAGCATCTCAAATTGAATACATCCTAAGTAGAATCCACCCACCCAAACCAGAGACTAGCAGAGCTGGGTACCCAATGTGCTCAAATTGGAAACCCTGGCGTAATCTAACTCCTCCCTTTTACCGACACCACCCCACAGAAGAACAGAATAGTGCACACACACTGACACACATATCCACATGTGTCCTGTGGAATTAATTTAACAAGGAGGCTATTAGACTCAGGTGGTTAATAATAATAATGCAGGTGCCGCCTATGCAGAATCTAAGCCTGTAAATACCTCAAGGTTACGAAATCAAAACCTATGGATAACCGATCACGAACAACCAAGTAGGCTTTAAGCTGTAGTCAGTCAATCATTTTCTTGTTTTGCATCCACCTTCTCTATAAAAGTCTCTCCCCAGCTCCTGTCAGTGAAGCGCTGCTGTTCACTTCCAGTTTGGTACTGCCTGATTCAAATCAATTTTTGCTCAAATAAACTCCTAAAAAAATGTAATATGCTTCAGTTTATCTTTTGGCAGTACACACACACACACATACAAACACACACACGCGCGTGTCCAAGGAACCATTCCTTTTGGTCCTGTCTCCAAATCAGATCTTGTGTCTGCAGGAGAGTAAAAATAAGTTTCCCTCCACCCTTCTGAGTTCTTGGCCGAGATGCCCAGTAATAAAAGTTTAACAAGATGCAAAGCAATAGAAGTTTGTTAACATGTATACATCACGGATACATGGAAGATACCCAGGAACAATGAATAAACTCCCCAAGATGGTCCAAGCCACCAGCTTAAATATCATCTTGAGCTCAAGACAGACAAAAGAAAGATGTTGTGGCAGAGGGGAAGCCAATTACATGAGAGGCGACCAGGAAAACACAGTAAACAAGGGTGTGGTTGTTATGCAGATTTAAGTGGGATGTGGCCTTCCCCAGGGATGTGTTTCTAGTGCTTTAAAGTCGTTCTCTTCTTGGGACAGAGAGGGAGAGGGCCTTATAAGTGGAGATTTCCTTTATAAGCGGAGATTTTCCTTACAGAAGGGTAACTTCTACTCTGTTTCCCGAGCTTCTCCTGTGACTGCTGGCTCTCAAAAACAATCAGCTCAAAATAATTTGTATGTCAAGAGGCATATTTGGGGTGGCATATTCTGCTCCCCTTCAGATCTGTGCTCTCCTCTCTGTGCCATCTCTCAACTGGACCGCTCAGATAGACTCTCGATGGCTTCTTGGACATCTGCTGCTTCCATGCTAGCTTCCTTCAGTGCATGCCCATCTCAGCACTCAAATGGGCAGTCAGATCATCTCACTTTCCTGCTTAAACCCTTACTGGTTTCCCAGGTCACCTGGAATACTATCCCAACTCCGTCCCTGTCCTCCAAAGCCCTGCATCACCTACCCTGCTTACCTCCCCAGGGACTCTACTCTTTCCACCTCCCCAGCCCTCACCTCTATTGTCTTTCTTCACTACCCTCATGTTCCAGTCATGATGGTTTCAGGAGGTTCTCAGAACAGACCACATCCTTTCTACTTCCGGTCTTTTCCCTTGTTATCCCTTTTGCTTCAAAGGCGCTCCTCCTGTTGCATGACTCGGTCCTTCCCTTCCCACAGGTCTCAGGTTAAATATCATCTCCTCACAAACATCTTCTCTGACCTGCCTAGCTAAGTTTTAAACCATCACTAGCATTCTGTTTATTAAAAGCAAAATCACAGGTTGTAAAGAGTGGATTGAGTTACTGCTGGCATAACATCATAGTTAAGAGCCTGGACTCTGCAGCCAGACTCTCTAGATTCAAATTCTGGCTCTGCCACTTCCAAGCTGTGTGGCCTTGGAAAAGTTACTTAACCTCTCTGTGCTTCCATTCCCTTACCTCTAAAATGTAAAAAATGATAGTACCTGCCTCACAGAGTTGTTAGAGGATCAATGGGTCAATATACATGAAGTACTTCAGAGAATGATGGTCTGTAAGATGCATACTATGTCTATTTTTTTCAAGAAATTTAAAAAATAAAATATGATGATGGCAAGAATCCTGTCTTTCTTTAAGACCTGTTAGCCCAGGGCTTAGCCTCATGCCGAGCACAAAGTAGACATTCAATGAATCCTCGTTAAATACATAAATAAATAAAAGAATGACGAGATGACATGATTTCTATCCCCGAAGCATTTGCAGGAGAGCCCAAGAGGTTGCAAACTTGAACGTGCATATAAATCACCTGAGTATCTTGTTAAAATGTAGACTCTGACGCAGTAGGTCTGGGGGAAGCCTGAGAGTCTGTCTGCATCTCTAAAGCGCCAAGTGGTGCAGATCACAAACCACACTTTGAACATCAAGGTTCTAGCTGACTGTCGGCTGACGTAGGTCTAGAAACTGGCTTCTGAAAACTGGCCTCCAGAAACGCCTTCCTACTGCGATCCGTGTATACCTACCTTAGAGTCACTTCCTCATAAGTCCATCCCAGAGTTAGCACCTTCTGGAAGCATTGATGGAGTCTCAGTGGACACGGCTCGTGATCTCACTCAGGTGCGGGGTCAATGGTCATCTTACCTTTACTTCTGATCACCTGGGAAGGTCTGGAAAAGGTCTCCTTATATATTTTCCCTTTATCATCCACAGGCCATCGATATATTTCATCTGAAAAGACTCTTTTCTCTTTAAGGCTCTCTTTGGGGTCTTACAAGGTGTCGTAAATGTGTTCCCTTTACACCAGCATTTTCTGTAATTTATTCCAGATACTGGTCTTGTGTTATTTAACTCTTAAATGCTTTCAGATTTCAAATATGCTTTATATCAGAACATACAAACTATGTATGGTGGCACTGGCATTTTAAGAACAAGAAGGTTAAAATTTCAAAAGCAACACCCTGATTTCTCGGACACGATGATGGTGTGATTTTTTTTTTTCCGGGGCAGGGAGGTATGGGGCTAGAATGTCTCAGAACTGCTCAATGGTTGCTTCTCAAGGACTGCTTGAGTTTTAAATATTGCCATTGCCTCTACTGTAGTGTGTGCTCCAGAAAGGCAGTCTTGCCCTTTTCCCAACTCCCAAGTGAAATAATCCCGGACGCACTTTTGAAAGTAAGCCTGATCTTCAGGCGACAAGACATTTCACAGAGCCACGGCTGAAGACTGCAACCTCATCGTATATCTTCTTTAAACAATCGCAGCCTGCAATGCCTAATTATCTGCTTCCAAAAGCATTTGGTTAGGCGCACGACACATCTCAGTAATGGAAATGGACTTGAGTCTCCTAGAGCCAGTTCATAAAAGCAATGGAGTCGTTTTAATACTGTCGATTCCCTCTCGGCAGTGCAGTCGAGTAATGTAGCAGAACTGTCTGATGGCCAAGGTAATAATCAGAAGAGATATAACAGACAGACCCATCTACTGGTTGATAGCATAGAATTAGCCCATTTATTCAGCTGGAAGAGTTTGGCTTGAGGGGCCCCTGGTACTGGTTTCGCGTGCCGCTCTCCCCTCCACAGCAACGGTTGGGCTATGCAGGATCAACGTCCAAATCCTTACCTGCTTCCTGGGACCATGACTCCATCTGTCATTCCAGCGAAATCTCGTTCTCTTGCCCACATGTACTCACAGCCTTTATTACTGAGCACCAATTATTTTCATATTTGAGGATGCTAACTCTAGCTAAAAAAGAAAAAAAAGAAGCTGTTAGAATTTCCTTCCTTAGAGATGCTTCAGAACTGACAACCAAGAGTCCAGCTCAGCTAAGCAAGATAATGAGTTTTCCATTGTCAAGTCCTAAAGTCCTATCATGCCACCCTGCACTTTTGGAAGTTAGAAAACTCTGACGTACTGAAGCATCTCTCACTCACTGACCTCTCACGGTCCTTGTTTTATCCCAAACAAACTTCCCTCCGAAACACGATGATTCATCATTGTTCTTACGGCTACTGGTTAATATCCATGTTAATTATTCATAATTCCCTGTCAATAATCATGCCCCCAGGGAACCCACTTCTCCTTGCTTCTATTCCTCTCCCTTAATCTAGAATTGGAAGAGATCAGCTACAACAGGAGGACTATACTGAAGTTTAATGTTTGTCCTGCCCCAGACTGTTAGGCATTAAAGGATAAATAGTGGTACCCTCCCCCTGTGCTCCTGAGTCTCGGGCAGGCTTTAACAACTACACAGGAAGAATCACGATGTCCATACTTCTCTAAAGCAAGCCATCAGATCACCCCCCATGAGGGGAGTTTTAGGTGATTTTTTTCCTCAACAAACATATTTTAAAATGGAGGTCACTGATTTTACAAGGAGAATGAGGACATAGCACACTCATCAGAGAGCCCCAGTTACAGCCCCAGCTCAGCATTTGCAAAGTATATTAGATATTGGTTGACAAAGATCCAAGCTTAAAGCCTGTGCTTTTTGCAAAAGAATGAGCAAATATTCAGACTCAGTATTTGCTATCAATATTGCTTGGAAGTAAGAGGGAGACATCCTTGTTCAGAAGGTACTGGGCTCAGAGAAGGTTCTAGACAAGGTGTCAGGTCATTAATGCTCAACTTCTTATAGCATCACTAGATAGCAGTGCATGGGACAGTCCCTAAAATAAAGAATTACCCTACCCAAAATGTCAGTAGGTTGAGGAATCCTATCCTCTGGGATTATGGGAAGGAAAGAAAAGGATATTCTCACCCCATTCTCCACCTGGGACCGCATTATCAGCTGTTTTACTGGGACCTGGGTCCAAGTGGGACTGGGTGTAGCAACAAAGCCCCGCCTTGGGATTAGAAGATGGGCACTCACCCTGGCCTCTTTGCAATGGTGTGACTTCTGAAAAATCAAAATTCCCAAGTCCTAATATCAAGTATTCTGTCTCTGTTGTCAAATATATCCTAGGCTGGGACTCACAGACACGTTTACCATAACTCAAGCAATACCATAATGCATCTTCCATGTTTGTGAGTGAAAGAGGTGCTATTAATAACTATACTGGGTCAATAGGCATAAATCTGGATTGTCCTGGGCAAACTAGGACATCTGGCCATCCCACCAATAAGAAGAGAGCAGCAGAAACTAGCAAAGGGAAACAACTTTCTCTTGTGTTTATCTGGTATTCTGTCCATTTCAGGAGACTTGCACGGTTCACTAGCTTGTCTGATTATTACATCCACTCCTTTATACAGAAAGTACGAGGATTATTTTTACTCTAATTGAAGGGCAAACAAACTGAAAAACAGACTGGGAAGCTGGGTGCCCACGTGTCCCTGGTCTCCGGATTTCTAGCCCAGTGTCCTACCTTCCGCAGAAGGGTCTGCCCTCCCCCAGCAGCGTGGCGATCTAAAGCAAGGAGTCAGGACGCCATGGTGGCAGATTTGTGGTCCATGCCTATTTCCTTAACGGCTTAACAAGCCTGTTATATGCAACAAGTATTGGCCGCATAAGAGAGCCTGTGACACCATCTTAATACTAACCAGGAGAGAAGCTGGTTAGCATTAAGCACCAAGAGAGCCCTGAGCCAGGACAGACAGCCATATTTTCTTCATTAATGCTCAACTTCCTATAGCATCACTAGATAGCAAACCACATCCATCTTTACGAGCAGTTTAGGGAGAATAAAGGAAGAAAGACACGCATGGGTAATACAGAACATCCTCACGCAGAAAACTGACAAATCGGGTCACCTGATTTAGATCTGCTTTTCTTTCTTTTTTTCTCTGTATTTCATTTTATTTGATTTCATTTTTCCCATGTGGACAATACATTTTTATTTTATTTATTTTTTTAATGTGACTGTTCTTTTCTTTTTTTTCCCCTGGTCTCACTTTATACTTGTTGCAAAGCCTGATCTCTTTGACTCTGATCTAGAGCCATAGATGAGATTTTCCCCCTGCAGTTCAAAGGAACCTAAACCGATTATTCTCTTGATACACCCTCCTGGTACAGAAGTCTCAGTGCTGGACCATATTCTCACTACAGTGGCCACATAAAATGGTCTCACTCCTTTGTTTTAATATAGGGTTACCAGATAAAATACAGGATGGTCAGTTACATTTGAATTTCAGATACATAACAAATAATATTTTAGTATAAGTATGTCCCAAATATTGCAGGGGACAATGTTTTGAAGTATGGTAATTTTCTCCCAATGTAAAGGTGCACTGACTTCCTCCACAAAACTACTGTCCTCTGGCCTGGCATCATTTGAAATATACTATAGTGCAGATGACCACAGACCCACTTAAAATTAGAGACCCTGAATTATGCAGGGCCATTAAAAAGAGGTTTTTCGAAAATATGGAGACCAAAGCTGGTGGTCTTTGGTGTGAAATGGGGAATTTCTACTTTCCACTTGAAGTTGTTAACCAAGTAATCATTAGCACTCTCAGGCTGACCTGAGGCTCAGGATTTCACCTAAGAGAAAAAAATGAGCTGAATGAAGAGACACCATTTGCTGATTTGTGGTTAATGACCAAAGGCACCTCCCAGGGCTGGCCAGAGAGTTTGAAAAAAAATCTAGAAATAAAAAGAGAACAGTCCTGGTTCTGGCTTGGGTGGAAAAAAAAAGAAAAATATCTATCAACAGAGAAATCGTTGGTGATGTATTTGGGTGGGGAGTTAATGTCTGTGGCAAAGGGCAAGCTTCAGGGGAGAGCCCCGTCTCCGCTTGTAGGTGAAGGATGCAGTGAAATAGAGCGGTGGGAGAGGTACCCGGGATGCTTTTTAAATTCTGGGTTACAGGGTTTGCAGGCAAACTGAAGTCTTTTGAAGTTTCCCCTCCTATACCTTGAGCAAATAACTATCTCTCATGTCTAAGGAGAAATATGTATTTGTAAAAGCCTGTAAATGGCTCATCTGGCTTTTCATACTTTTAAGAACACAAACAATATTTTAAATGTTTTAGTAGAATTGAATAAAAACCAGATGGGGCCTTTTTTTTTTTTTTTAAAAAGGTCTGAGCTTTTTACATAGATAACATGTAGCAGTCACCACACCCCTGCAGTGGAGGAGTAGCATGATTTCCAAACAGGGAAAGGGGAGGGCTGACAAATGAGACAAAATTCCATCCTCCTTGTAATTAAATCACCCACAACTCTAACAACGGACTCTTGATCCAGCTCCGTTGTAGAACAACACGGGACCCGTGCTTCACTGATTTTCAAGGAAGTCCCTCCCCTGGCGGCCCCGGCCTCTCCAGGGTGGAGGGGCAGCCGATGGCCAGCCCTGGTCCCACACCACACTGCGCTCCTAGAGGTCTCCCATCTGCCACCACCAGGCCCAGGCCAGCTGAGGCAGTAGGACAGCCTGCTGCGGGTCCAGGGATGTGCTCCTTGCTCACCTGTGTACGTTGGAAACCATCTCTGGCCACAGTCTTTGCTAACTGAAATCAACTCGGAATTGATCAGCCACTTACCTGATCCTGTTTGGAATCAAACTAGCTCCTCTTCTGTCAAATACAACCTGAATTAAAATCAACCCTACCACATGAAACATGACATTTAAACAGAAACGAATCACCGCCCACTCTCTCTCTCCTGCCTGGTTGAAGAACCCAGCTTCTTCAACACCGGTGGACAGCTGTCCCAAAGCAGCACTTCACTACCATTATTTTATGATTCAGCCCCTTCTCTCATTCTGCCAGGGAAGGTTTACCAGCCTGTATGTATGACGGACACTCACATCATGGCAAGGCCCTCATCACCACCTGTGATTAAAGCTGAGAAGCCCCAACGGTACGTCTTTTAACGATGCTCTCCGAATTGTGATATCTGATCTTGGTTGTATGACATGTCAAAGGCGCTTTAATCTGCCCTGGGTTAAGGGCTCACACATCTATGCTGGTGTCTTTCCAGACAAACAGTTGGTGATTTTTCACTCCCTGCTCCAAATATTCATTCTTCTTTCTATTTGCCTCATAACACAGAAATGAAAGAAGCAAAGAGAGTGTGTCCTCTGGAATCAGTTGTAACTATTGCTATTACACAGGTCATTTGGCCCAAATTGAGGCATCCTGCCTAGTTTCTCTATGGCTTGACTTTAAGGCAACAGAAAATGGAAAGAGGAGCTCACAAGAAAACAAAGTGCTCTAGAGACACTTCCCCGGAGAGGTCACCAGTACACCCTCACTACGTCAGGGCCAATTTTTAGCCTATTGTTAACAGGACCAGAGACAGAAACCTCCAATGCCACTTGCTTATTCAAAATGTCCTCCTGTTTTTAGTGTGGGGATGCTTCTCACAGCAGGAGTTGGGGACCAGAAGGTTAAGTGGCAGTTCTCGGCTGCATACCTGCTTGTGTTTTTTAAATAAAATGCATTCAATTGCAGGACTGGCGGTCAGCACACATCCCAATGTTCTATTTAGCAAAGGGAGACGCTATCACCAAGTTCTCCTCTCATCTGATTCCCACAAGCCATGTCACCCCGGGCAGAACAATGAAATCTTCTGACCCTCAATTTCCCCATCTGTCCAATGAGGAGGTTAAACTCCCATGATCTGATTGTTAAAACGTCAAGTTCTGATTTGCGGGGACTCCTGACCCACAATATTGCCTGAAGAACACAGAGTATGCCTCAAGAGTATGTCTCAAGCATGTCCTTTTTTTTCTCAAAGACAGATATTTTTTAAACTATTAACCCCAGTCTATTTGCACTTCAGTTAGGTCCTATGGACATATCATAGTACAGGAATTACTCCAACAAGGAAGAGTGAAATCACCAAGCTAACGATAGTGACTCAACTAATCAGACTGGACACCTGAGCTCCACAGAGAGAAACGTTCGTTGGTATCGTGTGTGTATTGCCCAAGTTCATCTAATAATTCAGACAGAAGGGGGAAAGTGTGAATAATCTGAAATGATATCACTAAGAGTCTGCACTCTCGAGTTGGACTCATGAGAAGCGGTGATAGCAGAAATGGGGGTAACACAAGTGAGAGAATTTGGATGTAAGTACTGCAGGAATTTAGTTTGGGGGAACAGACATAGAAATGTAGGATGACATTAATTCACTTAAAGCCCTCTACTTTCTCTAGATATACAATGTCCAGTAGGGACCTACGTATTCTGAGAAAAAAGAGCAAGGATAATTAAAATCCAAAGCACTATTTTTGCTTTTGCTCTGTTTGAAGTTCTTTTCCACAAGTTGCCCCTGAATCTTAAATTGCATAGACTCATTTTCTGATACTGTGATTTCAAAAGGTGACTTACACAGTCTGAAAATTAGCAGATCTTTTAGAATAAACTGGCTTTCCAGATAAAATGCAAAATAACTATTGTAGTCAAATTATTTGTACGGACTAGAGTTTAGTCTCTGAAATTACAATAGGGTAATTGTACTAAAAGTTGGGGAAGAATAAATTATTTAAATGAGTGAATACCTTAAGCTAATGTTATCAAATTTTACAGTATGCAGTGGACTGAATGTTGGTGTCCCCAAGAATTCATATGCTGGAATTGTGAGGGTATTTGGAGATGGGGCCTTTAAGAGGTATTTAGGTCATGAGAGTGGAGCCTTCATGAATGGGATTAGCGCCCTTATAAGAAGAGGCCAGGCAGCTTGCTAGCTCTCTTTCCACCACGTGAGGATACAACAGATACAATGAGAAGTGGGCAGTCGGTAACCTGGAAGAGACCCTCACCAGAACCCAACCACACTGGCACCCCGATCTCAGATTCCCAGCCTCCAAATCTGAGAAATAAACCTCTGTTGTTTATAAGCCACCCAATCTATGGTATTCTGTGATAGCAGCCTGCACTAAGATAGGGTGTATTTGAGTCTCTTGGCGATCTTTTCAAAATGCAGCTTCTGATTCAGCAGGTCAGGGATAGGCCAGAGGAGGCTGATGTCACTGCTTGTACCCAGAGGAGGCTCATTTCTAGTGAGCTCCCAGAGGAGGCTGATGTCACTGTTTGTACCCAGACCACACTTTA